>NC_141307.1:692631-1407631 GCF_037954325.1 Fistularia commersonii
GGAGGACGAGTGTTCGGCAAACGACTCGACTCGGGACTCGACTCAAGTCTTCAGAGTATTAAACATGACATTTGCCCAAAGCGCTTGGAAAAAACACCGAACTGGACTCGAACCTTAAGAGTGAAGACTAGCAAAACAACCGTTTCAGTGTGTTGGACGGTGTGTGTTGACGATAGAGCTTCTGGATTCTAGATGCTGGACTCGAGCCTACAGAGTCAACTCTTGGCACTGGACTCGAGCCGTCTGCATAACAGTCAATACAAGACCGAGACCTTCGGACTGAAGACTTGCTATTCCAGCACCAACGACTTGGAGCCGGACTGGAACCTTCAACACAAAGGACTCGGGACTCGAGTTTGGCCTTTGGAGGACCTTCTTGCAGCTCCACCTGAGCCTTCAGCACAGGAGACGCCAGGAAAAGACTCGGTGGTCAACTTGTCAGATGAAAGTCTGTTTGTTTTACATGTGAATGTGGAGCCGGGAGGAGCGGGCTAACACACATTAATATTAGCCGCTTGTATCTGTGTGTCTGCCTACGTGTGTGTGTGTGTGTGTGTGTGTGTGTGTGTGTGTGTGTGTGTGTGTGTGTCCAGAGGCGGTGCAGTGAAGGGGAGCTAATCCTGTAAAGTAAGAGAGAACCGGCAGAGTCAGAGGTCATTATCATTCACACACCACTGGACGAGGCGCACACAAAACACACACACACACACACACACACACACACACACACACACACACACACGCGCGCTATTGATATCCCTCGTTTTTTACCAGCTAACATTTTCTCTCATTCACACACACAACGGTGCACACCAATTTTATTCATCTTCTGCACACACACGCACACACACACACACACACACACACACACACACACACACACACACACACACCAGATGGGCCTGGACCTCCCGTTGCCATAAACAAACAGGAGAAGCCAACAGACGACGGCTCGTTAACATCCGGTTAATCCCTCCGACGCCATCAGGCTAACCACCAGCTGAGAAGGCAGCATGCCTCGATCAATACATCTGAACTGATACCTCTCCAGCGATCGATACATGGGATGTGATATCAATACACAGATCGATTCATCTTAAATGATAATCTAATTAATACATCTGAACTGATACAAATACAGCGATCAACATATCTGAACTGATACATATAAGTCGATCAATACATCTGAACTGACACAGATGAGTCGATCAATACATTTGAATGGGTACCAATACACTGATCAATACTTCTGAACTGAAACCAGTGCAACAATCAATATATCTCAAATGATATAACACAATGATCGATATATCTGAATTGCTGATGCGCTAATCAATACATCTGAACAGACACGATCAACATAACTGAACTGATACGCCAAACATCAATCGATATTGCAGTGGATACTGACACGTTGATCAATGGATCTGAACTGATACCGATCAATACATCTGGACAGATACGCTGATCAATATATCTGAAACAGATATCGATGCAGTGATCGATATATTGGCGGTGGATATCAATACACTGATCAGCATGGGCTTGATACTGATACGGTGATCAAAAACTGGTAATGGATATCAATACACTGGTTCATGTATTTGAACAGATAATGATCAATACTGATCAATGAATGGATTTGAACTTCCACTGAACTTCATTGTATCAGCAGTGGTTATTGATACGGTGATCAATACATCGCTATGCGATATCGATACGTAATCAATATGCGCATCTAGATCGTACATTTATAAAGTAATCAATAATCCATGACACTCATTGATACGGTGACCGAGATACCGACCTGCAGTATTTATGTTTGAAGTACTAGTTATTGGAGAAGAAGAAGTACTTCAAGTACTTCCCCTGCAGTATTCCAGAGTACTTCATGCAACTAGACACATACACACCTCAGGATACTACTTAGTACTTCATGGTACAACTCAGTGTACCAAGATACACACTCAGATACTTCATAATATACTGTGATACTTCATTTTATACTGTGATACTTCATGATATACAGCGATACTTCATAATATACAGAGATACTTCATAATATATGGTGATACTTCATGATATACTGTGATACTTCATAATATACTGTGATACTTCCTGATATACTGTGATACTTCATGATATACTGTGATACTTCATAATATATGGTGATACTTCATAATATATGGTGATACTTCATAATATACTGTGATACTTCATGATATATCGAGATACTTCATGAAATACTGTGATACCCTGTGATACTTTGTAAATTACAGCAACTATCAGTGTACTTGTGGAGGATGTGCATCAGGTTAGCGCTGCGCTACATGTAGCTGTGCAGTCCTGTGATGGATGAGGATGCCTCGTGATTGGCTGGATAATGTGGTGGGCGTGGCCTGGCGTCGGACCGATTCATGCTGCGAGTCCTTGCTTGCATTGGCTACCACGGTTATTTGTGTAACTGTCGTAAAACAGGGTTGTTAGCATGAGATGTTAGCTCATCTCTGTTAGCATGCTAACCAGACCTTTACTCTTCTATTACGGGGCTCTATTTGCTTCGCTAACAGAAACATCGCTAACACTCCCGGCAAACGTCTGCCGCGTTCCGGAGCGCAGAAACTTCATCACTTCCGGCATGAAAGTCTTCGCGGCGTTAAATCCGATTCGCCGACTTTTGTCAGCTGACCCGAGAACAACGGAGAGCCTCGGCTGCTAATAACGTCCCCGGGGAGGCGCGCGGAAAAACCGGGGCGACTCCCTCCGCATGACGGCGCGGGACGGAGGTCGCCCGAGGCCTCGAAAGCTGCGCGCGCGCGAGCATACAAGTGCAGGCACCGTGCTTGTGTTACATGACAACCTGGGAATTCAGCTATACGACCTGAATACTGGAGTTTGAACCCGTCGACCGGGGAGCTGGCGGGGGAAGCTGGCGGGGGGAGCCGGCGGGGGGCGTTGGAAGACATCAAAGTTGTGGCGCCGGCTCTGCTGTAACTCCCCGCGGCCCCCCGGGGACGAATCACTCGCAGAGAATCAAGATGTTGTTCCAGAGACACAGGCCGCGGCTCCGCGCAGCAGATTAACAAGTGTAATGCGGTACAGATGTGGGTTCGGCGCAGAACGCCAACCCCCGTTCTGCGACGCCGCCGTCCTACGAGGAAGAGCCCGTCAGCGGCGATGTAGCCGGCAAGGAAGTGCTTTGCGGGATCCGACCGGAGTTCTTTTTCCGTTCCGACGTTCGCTCCCGGCATCTGGGGAACGCTCTCCAAATGTGTTCTCAAGATGTTTGTTTTTTTTTGCCGCGTTACACAGGTGGTGAAGTAACGTTAAGCTCCGCCCCCCCCTTCTCGGAGCGCCGCCCACCGGCCTGGCGGCGAAAGCAGCGGAATGTTGGAAAGCCAAAGAATGCCCAGTTCTAGAAAAGAGCTTCGGCTTCTGGAGACGCAAACAGAGAGATCGCTGTTCTTCCTCTGTTTGTTCTCGGGGGGGTCATGAGATCCTGTTCCGAAAGGTTCCAGACCCTCGAGCTAAAAAGAACAACTTTGTTTTGACGGTAAAATAATCATTTGGACCAGAGAACGATCAAGTTGTGTCCGGGTGGTGTTCTCCGCCGCTCAGGAAAGGAGGTCAACTGTTCTCCAGGTTTTCCGAGCCGCCCCCGGCTGGGGCCCGGGGACGGCGCTCTCGGAACCGCCGAGCGGGTCCAAGCGCGCCAAGTATGCCGAGCGCCGTTTCGTAACGGCCGGGCGGATTTGTGTTTCGGGGAAACGCGGGAGTTCTGGATCCAGAAGCGGCTGTTTGGACCCTGGAGGGGATTTTCAGGCGGCTCTCTTTCAAAATAAGACTCGCAAAGAAGGAAAAATGCAACAGAGGAAGCCGAGGTTCAGGAACCAGGTGTCTCGACCCCTCGCGGAGTTCTGTTTCTTTAACGGCCCGCTTTGCTTTTCCCTTAATCCGATAATAGCGATATTTCACCACCTCCAGGAATCCACCGGGAAATCAGACGCCGCGATTTCCTGGCTCGGCTTCCTTCGCGATTTCTCCGGGGCTCCTGAGCCGAATGTCCAACGCCCTCCTGGTCCTCAAAGCACCACTTGTGCCTCCCCTCTGGGGGAACGTCCCACCTCCTAGAACGTTCGTGCCCATTAGGGAACCCCTGTTCTTCACCATGAGGGCGCCGCCGTCCCTCGCCTTGAAGGAACCCATGTACGACACCCTTCTCGTTCTGATGTTCCTCACATTTCGCCGACCGATGCATCTCGCCCTAGAAGAACCGCGGTAGGTTGTCCCTCAAGGACATTCACCCTTATGGAACCTGATCTACACTCAATCCGAGAAAAAGAAGGCAGGAAGAGATGCTGTCCAAACGGAACATCAGCTGTTCCCAGTTAGGCATACAAGTACTGGCGAGAACCTTCCCGAGAACCTTCGAAGGAGCCAGTCTGGACTAGAACCACCTAGAAGATGCCGGAGATGGAACCACCGCTGTCGATAAACAACTCAACAGATTGACGACTATCTGTCTCTCTAGACTGACCCGGAACCTTCTTCCTCTGCGGTGCTTCTGTCCGATTGGCCGATATTTTGGTGCGCGACATCGCCGCGTCGTCGGCGTACGTCGCGCTCCTGCTGGAAGCGGCGAAATATTAATTTTTGATTTCTGATCTTCAGATCTTCAGACCTCCGATGCAACAAAGCTTTATTATTTTATTATAATTTTTTTTGTTTCCCCTCTTTGTTTTGCGCCGCGGGGCCAGGGCAACCTTGCGCCGGAGAATATTCCCTTATTTGGTATTTTAATAATCTGTCTAGACTGAAATTTGGCAAAAGCGCCCTCAGGTGAGGAGCCGCGGTGGTTTCTGACGAAGGACGTCTGAAAATAAAATCAAAAAACCTGACGGGTACCGACCTTCGGCAACAACCGCAAGAAATTATTTGAAAGCTTTAGAAGAAAAGAAAAAAAAAAAACACATTTGTAATAAATGTGTAACAAACAAGGTAATAAACATGTAACAAGGCAGAAAAGGATGACTTATTATTTTCTTTGTTTTCTGGCGGAGCCTCGTGGCTGTGGAACGTCAGAACCCTCCGTTTTTATTTGTTTCAATGCGTGTTTTTAGTGGAATAAAAAAAAAAAAAAGGGAAAAGACGGCGTCTCCGCCCCCCCTCCGACCGAACAGGCTGCAAATAGAAATAAGAGGCTGGAATCCCGCCGGCCGGGGAACCCTGGAGAACGTTTACCCGGTTCTGCTGGCGGCGCCGCCGCCTCCTCCCCCTCCGGCAGGGAGGTGATTCGACTGATGCTCCGAACAGATTGTCTCTCGGCGGGGGGCGAAGCTGCTAAAGTGTCTGGCGGCGGCGGCGGCGGCGGCGGCGGCGGCGCTCCGCCCCCCCCAAACCCCCCCTCGCCTCCGGATTGGCCTTCGCCGGCAGCCGACTGGTGCGGCGTCCCTGAACGCAGCGTCTCAGGTGCGTTTTAACGCCAGAAACACACTTAACTCTTTAGCTCTCAGGGAGAATTACAGGACAGAGGGGTTTTATTTCATGTTTTTGTTGTTTTTTTTAACATAATTTTACTCCTAATTGTCCATCAGGGTCTTCAGACGCATGTGTGTGTGTGTGTGTGTGTGTGTGTGTTTTATTGATATTTGAAAAACAAAGGGCCAAATGTCAACTTAAGGGGTGTGTGTATCTATTTCTGAATGTGTGTGTGTGTATGCATGCATGTGTATATGCATGATTATGTTTGTGTCTGTGCATGTAACTCTATTTGTGTGTGTATCTTCATGTATGTGTGTGTGTGTGTGTGTATGCATGCATGTGTATATGCATGATTATGTTTGTGTCTGTGCATGTAACTCTATTTGTGTGTATATCTTCATGTATGTGTGTGTGTGTGATTTATTGAAATTTGAAAAACAAATGGCCAAATGTCACCTCGAGGGGTGTGTGTATCTATTTCTAAATGTGTGTGTGTGTGTGTGTGCGCGCTAATGAACCCATGAGTGTGTGTGTGTGTGTGTGTGTGTGTGTGTGTGTGTGTATGCATGTATGTGTGTATGCATGATTATGTTTGTATCTGTGAATGTAACTCTATTTGTGTGTATATCTTCATGTATGTGTGTTTTTGTTAGGGTGTGTGTGTGTGTGTGTGTGTGTGTGTGTGTGTTTCTGAGCATATGTCTGTATGTGTGTTTAACTTTTCCTTGTGTATATTTCAGTGCCTGGGTCTGAGTGTATGCCTGTATGATGTGTGTTTGCCTTTATATGTGAGTGGAACTGTGTGTGTGTGTGTGTGTGTGTGTGTATGTGTGTGTGTGTGTGTGTGTGTGTGTGTGTGTGTGTGTGTGTGTGTGTGTGTGTGTCAATGGAAACACTTGTCTGCATCAACGGCAGACTGATAAAGGCCAGACTGGAGGGGGCGGAGCTTTACTTTCATTTTCACTTTGGCTCCTGATGACATCACATGGTAATAACCCCCCCCCACTGGTTGCCATGGCAAAACAACAATCCGAAGGTGTAACAAAAAAAAACAACACTAAATTCCAAACGTGTCCATGTTCTGACCCGCCGAAACAGGAAGAGGCCGCCGACGCCCAAAAGGGGGCGGGGCCAACCAACCACCCACGCACATTTCAACCAATCAGAGAGTCCCATCTAGCAAGGTGGTCTTTTAAGGTGGTTGAATACCATTGTGATAAAGATGGTTTACGTCTGTTCAGACAGCTTGCAAATGTGTGTGTGTGAGTGTGTGTGTGTGTGTGTGTGTGTGTGTGTCAGACCACAGGGGAGGACCACACACACACACACACAGACACACACACACACACCCACGCAGCTATGACATCATCATTGCGGCGGTGAAAAGTAATTATCACTGGTTCCGACTTTGAAATGTCTGACAGCTTTGTGCACGCACACACGCACACACACACACACACACACACACACACTGCCAAGCATGAACACACACCAACGCCCTCACCCACACCCACACCCACACATACACAAGCTTGAACACACAGGCATGAAAGCAGGCACACACACAGGCGCAACCAAAAACATGTGCACGAACACACACACACACACACACACACACACTAACACTGGAGGCAGCTGGACTACATGTTCTGATGGGATGGTTCCTGCGGAGAACCCGGGCAGAAGAACGTGAAGGTTCCACACAGAGTCCAGGAGCTTCTCGCCGTCAAGGAACGGCTCCAACAGCCAATCAGGAACGAGCAGAAGAACCCCGAGAAGAACATCGAAGAACATGACAGGAGCAGACACGCGATAACGGCGGCTTCTTTATCAAAATGAAAGTCGTTTGCGAAACTCCGTCCTGGTGGCGGACACAGGAGGGCGTCACGGTAACGGCGTCACGGTAACGGCGTCACGGTAACGGCAGCAGGACGGCGAACTCACCGGACGTCCTCAAAGGGGGAGGGGCTTCACATGAGTGGGCGGGGTCGTCTCGGGGCTCCACCTCCTGCGGTCGCGGCTCGCCGTGCTCTGTGATGTTTCCCGAAGTCCTCCGGCGTCGAGCGTCCAGCCGGCAGCGCTCTGGACGGGGCGGAGAGCTAGCCGTTAGCCGTTAGCCGTTAGCTGTCAGTTGTTAGCCGTTAGCTTTATTTTGAAAAAAAACTGTGCTGGCGTTCCAATGGAGGGTGTCAGAAGCGACTCTGTTTATCAGATATGATCGTTTTATTAGGTTTAACCAAACTTTAACCCCGAGGCGGAGTTCACACACACACACACACACACACACACACACACACACACTTGAGGATGAAAGTTGATGGAGGCGGGTCTTATATGTTGAAGGGAAAACCTCTTTGTTACACTTCCGCAGAAATATGCCACCAGTGGTCAACATATACACTTCTGGGAACTCACACGTGCATGACACACACACACACACACACACACACACACACACACACACACACACACACACACACACACACACACACACACACACACACTCACTACTTTCTGTCACATCCCGACGACAGAGGGAGGAGGAAGACGGAACTCCTTCAAGATGGGATCACAGGGTCATGAGTGTTTGTGTGTGTGTGTGTGTGTGTGTGTGTGTGTGCTGAGATCAACACATGGTGGAAGGACAGCAGGAAGGCACACACACACACACACACACACACACACAGACCAACAGGTCTCTTCCTCAGAGTTCCCCCTTTGGGCTCCCCGCTCCCGATTCAGTTTGTGTGTGTGTGTGTGTGTGTGTGTGTGTGTGTGTGTGTGTGTGTGTATGTCAGAGAGAGAGTATGATGTAACTTATTTTAAAATGACTTGTTCGGAAACTTTTTATGCTAAGCTAGTAAAATGTCTTGCCTGAGCATCACTGTTAGCATTGCTAGCGAAACTAAATTAACGCAACAAGCTAACCATGTGTGACCATGATATCTCAGCATTAAAAGCAGCTAGCCTGCTTGCCTTAGCGCCGTGCACCACGGTTAGCCTGCAGGGGACATCATATAGGACGCACATCGTGAAGGACAAATACAAAAAATAAGATTTGGCAACAACTTTTTAGCTAGCAGACCGAGTTGTCTGTCGGTGTTAGCGAGAGGATGATTGACAGCGAGTTAGGCCACGCCCACTGGACGAAACAAGCACAGGGATTGGCTGCTCAGAGTATCCTCAGAAATCCTGCAGGATCCAGAAAGCACAATATCTTGTGGTTTAGCTACAGCGCACACACACACACACACACACACACACACACACACACACACACACACACACACACAGGAAGCTGGTGAGATAAATGTAAATGGGTCAGCCCCCCCCCTCCCCGTCTATACGTTGCAGGTTTTGCAGCCCGTTTGCATCAGACCAGCGTTGTGGCCGCGACGCCGCCTCGACGTCCGCGCCGCAGCCGGTCGCCATGTTTAGCATCCCCTAAGTCGTGCTAACAAATATGCAAATGAGGCCTAATTAAGCCGCCGTCGGGCTCCGCCTCCAGCGGCGTCGGTCTCTGGACAGGAAGTGGATCCGTGCTTTTCTTCTCTCGGAACGGGAAAACAGGGTGATGTTGTTTCGAGCTCCACGCTCCCAGCAGGCAGACAAAGGGGCGGGGCTTAACCAGATCCGCCGCCAATCGCATTCCTCCGACTATCCGTCGCGGAGGCGCTTCCTGATTAGCATGGCGTAGCTTGTTGCTAAAGCGCCATTTGAATCTGAGCGGACTTTCCAGACAAGATGTTCCGCATTACGGATGTTAGCGCTCTAATTGCTTTGCGATGTAGGTCCTGATTAAATAACGGGACGCGGCCCAGCTGATGGCGCGCACATCTGGACGCTTTTAACCAAAACCTGCCGCAAAAACCGACAGCTGGCGGCGGCGGCGGCGGCGGGGGCGGGAGACAGCGAGGGGTGGAGGTGGGCTTAAACCCATGAAATCCAGACGGTCAAAAAGCTGTAACTCCAGCGGGATTTAAGGTAGAACGACGAGGAGGCTTCCCCCCCCCGCCCGGCACACAATGGGACGCTCCGACTCGCCGCCATTTTTTTCTTTTTTTTTTCCCCCCCAAAGTGACACTCTCAGGTCCACAACCGCCGCTGATCTGATCCTGCGGGGGATTAAATCAAATCCCGGCGATGGAGGGGGGAGGAGAGCCGCACTCGCCGTGAAACACTTCCACGCAGAGCAGCCGCTACTTCCTGTAGCGCTGCGCTAACAGAACATGGTTGGATTACTGGATTGGGGAAGAGACGGGGGATTTATCTATAATGTAGCGTCATGCAGGTGGTCCAAGTTGTGTTGAGAACTTAGCTATAGCTTCAAAAGGACACTTTGTGGACATTCCTGCACAGGAGATTAGCATGGAGGCTAGCTAGGAGTTGACCATCGCGTGGAGCATATAGTGGAGGTGGCGCTAGCAGCGCTATGCTCAGTTAGCAAACGTACCTCCATCCCTGCGTCGCCTCCTCCTTGCCACGATTTATGGAGCAGCTGGTCGCAACCGGTGGTAGAAAACGTGCATTGCCACGGCAACGTAAACTGTCAATCAAATCAAAACGACCGCGTCTTCTCTGTGGGTAAATTCTAACCGCGAGTGTTTCTGGTGCTACAACCCGATGACGTGTAATCGCTTCAATCTGCATTTCCTCCGCGCGGCGTTCGCAGCTGCACAACAAAGATTTCATTACCGGACGGCGGCGAAGCCCCTCGTCCCCCTCCAGGAGTTATTGGAGCAGGATACCGGGGCTTCTCGCGCCGCCGACGACCCAATATGTCAGGATGACCGGCAGAAGCTAATAACAGAACGGGACAAAGAGGCGGCGAGCATAAAGACGGCGGAGGTGGAGGTGGTGCGGAGGGGCTCCCGCCACCTGCTGGGAAAGTAATAAAAACAGACGTTACAGCTGCGGCCGGCCGTTCACACGCGGTACGTCCGGCCTGCACCTGGTTTGATTGCGTTAGCGCCGGCGCTCCGGGGCGGGCGGGGGTGCACGGGGGTGTGCGGGTGCCCCCGCAGCAATCACGCCACTTTATTGCATGTCACGCCGTTCCGTGGCGCCGCTAATAAAACCCACGGCCGCGTCGGAGCGCGCAGATCCAGCCGGAGGGCGGGCGGGCAGGCGGGCGGGCGGGCGCGGTTAGCCGAGCGACCGGTTTGATTTAGCATGAACGAATTAGGAAAAGCTGAGAGCCGCACAGATTCATTCATACCCCGGCATCCGGGGGAGGGGCTAGCAATTAATGCTAACACTTGCAGCCGCACATTAGCGGAACCGCGTGGAATTTAGCCGCCGGCTTAACGAGATGGTAACTGAGCTAGCGCGTCACGCCACGCCGACTCCGGGTTTCAAAGGGTTTATTTCCCGCGCGAGACGACGGGGAGCCAATCAGAAGAGAGTGATGGAGCTTCTGGTCACCAGAAGGAAAGGCTGCATTTTAACGCAAAAAGAAAGACGCAAGTCGGACCGGAAAAGAGACGCTACCGTCCCGGGCTACGTAGCCGTGGCGTAAAAAAGAAAAAAAGATTGATCAGTCAACCCTCGGAGCGCAACAAGTGTGGAATCTGTGCGTCGACTGCAAACAAACGGCGAGGAGCCAGAGGAGAGCGAGCATTATTTTTAAACATCAAACCGGCGCCGCGGCGCTTTGAGCGCAGCGCCGAGGCTGTATGCGCGAGAAAAGGCAAATAAAGCGAAACGAGACCGCGGCGTTTTCCTTCAAGGCAGGAAACGGCGCCCGGGGACCGAGATCCTGTGTTTTAAGTGGCGCCGTATAGCGGCGCCGAACACTAATGGATGCCGACAGAAGAAGGAGAAGATCCTCCACTGATGTCGGAGAGAGACGAGCCGCAGGGGGAGCAGAAGGAAAAGGGGTCGAGTGAGAACCGGTCGGCTGGCGTATTATGGGATGTTCACCGATGTTAGCGCGGCGACCGATCGGAAGCTAGACTTGGCCGCCGTAAGCCGCACCTACAGTCCCTTCCGAAGTGACCTTTGCAGGTAAAGGTCACTTTGGGGTACAAGTCTAACAAGGAGCCGGAGTCCCACTGGCGCAAAAGGGGCGGGGCTTCACCCGGACGACTCAGCTGTCAATCAGTGTGAGCTGCCAACCGGAGCGCAGAAGCCTGGAAAAGCGAGCTGGAAAAGCATCGAAACGACCAATTAAAGGGCGGCGAAAGAGGAAGAGGAGGCTCTTCACTATCACCGCACATGCTCAGTAGGTACCCTGGGAGGGGTGGTGGCCTCCATCCGTCCTCCTCGGGGATCACTCGCCGTTCGGACTGTATTTTCACACCACATGACTTGCATTTTTCTCCCTCCCCTTTGAAAACATCACCTCCACCATCTCCTCCTCCTCCACCTTCTGCTTCCCTTGCCAGGCAGAAAAGGCAAAGCGGTGGCTTCAAGCCAACAGGACATTCAGATAAGATGCTGATGAGCAGAGGAACCTCCGCCCTCCTCGTCCTCCAACCCCCCGTAAGCTCCGCCCCCTCCGCCCAACGAGAAGCGCATTTGACCGGCGTTCTTCAGGTTCCGAGAGGTTCCTTGTCCGGACTTGTTCTCCGAGAACGTTTGGGCAGAGAACGTCCGATGGAGAAGGTTCCGCCGTAGAACGTCACCAGATACAATGACTAAAATGAAACTCCCTAAAAAACGTTCCCCTTTGAGCGTCTCAGAAACGGGTTCTCCACAGAACGTTCTCCGAGTTCTCTGAAGAACCGGAGGACTTCCGGACGGGTAGCTCTTCTAGCTCCCCCTCCCTCCACCGCAAGCTCCTCGCCAGGCGCGGCGCCAAAACGCTCACGCGAGGAACCGGCGCAGCGCTCGGGCCCCGGAGCCACGGCGACCTCGCGCCGGATTGGTCGGCGGCGCCGGAGGACGGCGTTCTCTCCGACCCGGCGACCCCGTGTGGTCGGCAGCTCCGCGCGCTCTCCGGCAGAATGCGCGTCGTCTCGAACAAAGCAAACAAAAGCACCAGAAGAAGAAGGAAAAGAACGGCGCTCTGTTTTGGCAACGACCGAACGGCCCGAGGCCAACGGGAGGAAGAGGAGCAGGAGAGGAACCTCGCGGCTCCGCCATGAAGGTTCTGCAACCTCGGACATGAAGGACAGAGCGAGAACCCGCTCGTACTCGGGTTACAAAGTGCACGGACACTTCAGCACAATCCGATCTCTTGTAGATGCTGCTCGGACGCCGGGTACCAGGACCGGTCGCAACAGAGTACTTCTGCCCCCCCAGGACTCGAGCATACCGAACTACTCGGGGCGGTTCTGTTTGGCGGAACGCTTCCTAGAACCGGACGGTTCTCATTTGCTGCTTCTGAACCGAACCGGATTCCCTTCCTTCTGTTGAGAAGAACAATTAGCATGTTTTTCTTTCTTTCTACCTAAGTACTTGTATGCCGTAAAATGTACTAACCTGGGGAGTTGTGTTGACACGGGGGATGCAGCCGACACACACACAAACGCTCACACACACACCCTGACAAAAGGTTATGTGAGCCTAAGCTGCATACTTCTGTTACATAAGACAAATCAGATACTTCTGCCGCCACAACCTCCGAAAGTATCCACGTCACCTAAAAGTCACCGTGTAATGAAGTACTCCCGCTTTCCAAAAGTACTCGCCCAGTGCGCTTTCGACGCCTAAAACTCATCAGGTACTTCACAGGCATCCAAAGGCTGATGGCGTGTTTGTTGCCTTAGCAAAGTATTTCTGAACCCCGGCCAAAGTACCGGTGTAGCCACACCCAGGCGGTTATACTGTCAAACGCATGCGGTATCCGCATTGCCTGAACTCAACCACAAAGTCGTTGCCTGAACAGGTACTCGTGATGTCTTTTGATACTTTCAGGATACGAGGAAGTTAAATTTTTCCCGAGTACCTTCTTCCTGAAGCTGAAAAGCTGCGTTACCAAAACAGAACCATTAGTTTTGTCGCCTGGACAAAGTACCCTTAAAGCACAGCTGTATTTCTAAACCTTAACGGGTATTTGTGTCACTGGAACAAGACGTAGTTTTCTCGAGTTCCTCTCGTACTCCGGTTGCCGCACCTTCATCCGATCTTTATGCAGCCGACCCCGATCCAAGTACTGCCCGGACGCAGTACTTCTGTAGTCAAAACCCTACGGGAATCGGCATCGACGACGGTTTCGCGGAGCATGTAGTTGTTCCGTCAACGAACCGAAGTACATCTAAAAGTACTCGCGGCGTCCAAAACACGACCGCTTCCTTTTGGCGCCGAAGGGAACTTTAACCAACCCCAAACCTGACGAGGACCTCAGTCGCCTCACCCCGAACCCGCCGTCCGACGCTCCGGCAGAACCACGATCGTGGGAACGCTAGCGTGGACCGACGTTCTCCTCGCTCTCACGTTCTCCGCGGGGGAAAGTCGTGTATTTACACAACAACAACACAACTGCACCAAAAAGGGGGGGAAAAAAAGGAAAAACGGTACTCTCGTGATTTTTGCGGTTTGTTTTGGAAACTTGTGTCGGACCCAGCGAGTCCAGGGAGGGGGTGGGGAAACGGGGGAAGCAAGAAGGGGGAGCAAGAAGGGCGGAGCAAGAAGGGGGAGCAAGAAGGGGGAAGCAAGAAGAGGGAGCAAGAAGGGGGAGCAAGAAGAGGGAGCAAGAAGAGGGAGCAAGAAGGGTGGAGCAAGAAGGGGGAAGCAAGAAGAGGGAGCAAGAAGAGGGAGCAAGAAGAGGGAGCAAGAAGAGGGAGCAAGAAGGGGGAGCAAGAAGAGGGAGCAAGAAGGGGGAGCAAGAAGAGGGAGCAAGAAGGGGGAGCAATACTGTATATTAGCAGCACGTGTCGCTCGCGATACATGGGCCGGGTTTTTTCCGAACACTGTAATTGTAGTTCTTGCACTCCCACATTCTTTTCCAACTTACTATCCACACACACACACACACACACACACACACACACACACACACACACACACACACACACCATTTAACCTTCCATCTCCTTTCAAGTGTGCTTCCAGGTCCTCTTCTGGAGGATCTACCCCGACGTGAGGAAGGCGACCGACTCGTCTTCCTCCCCCCTGAGGATGAGGAGGGCGCTATAAATAGCGCTGGCCTATCGTCGCACGTTTGGCCTGGTTTCCGTGTCACTCCGGCGTTACCGTGTTTCCTGCCTCGTATAACTTTACAACCTTTCTTTAATGGCGGCAATTATGCCACGTGTGTGTGTGTGTGTGTGTGTGTGTGTTGTTGTTTTTGTTGCAAGGGGGCGGCACACAAGCTAATGCAAGCTAAAACGGCGGCGCAGTGTTATTATCTTAATGCTGACAGGCGAAACCCTGGTAACAGTCAAGACAAGACCCCAAACACACACACACACACACACACACACACACACACACACACACACACGTACACGTCAGACACACACACACATGCGCACGAATGCTTTAACAGCACGAGGGCATTGTGATGGGACAGCGAGCAGCGGGGAGTGCAGATGGGAAGGGAGCCAATGGGGACGGGGTATCCGCGGTCAGCCTACAGGCGCCAGCCAATGGAGACGGACCCGGAAGGCCCCGCCCCCCGAAAGGGGCGGAGCTTCCGCATCCGGCCCCCGGTCGCGCGCCTTTGGCTCGGACGGGGCGTCGCATTCCTACCGCCGCCCCCCCGCCTAGCTCCCCCCGGCCGCCGGGCGAGTTCAATAGGTGAAGCGGGGAACTGTGGGAAAGTGGGGGGGCAACAAGAGGGGGGCAACAAGAGGGGGGCAACAAGAGGGGGGCAACAAGAGGGGGGCAGAGAGGCACGAACAGGACGCTTTGCGGGGAAGGTAGCGGGTCAGCGAGGACAGCGGGACTCCACCTGCTTTCACTGCCAAGGACTACCAGTACTTGTGTCTGGCGCAGGGGGCCGGGACAGCAGGACTTGTATGCCCGGATGGCTCTCTGGGGAACTTCCAGGCTTCCCCTCTAGAACGTTCCCCGTTTTCCTCCTGGAAACTTCCCATGTTTTTTCAAGATGTTTTTAGATTCTCCTCCCGACGTCTTCAGGTTTCCCTCCAAATATTTTCCAGGCCCTGCCTTCTCGTCATGCGCGATGATGAAGATGGTGGCGGATAAGAAGCTGGCGCAGGTAGCAGGAGGAGCTCCTGCCAGCTCAAGGACGTCCTGGAACATTCAGGGGAAGCCTGGATATTTTTGGGAAATTCCAGGAAATTTTCAGAAAAAATCCTGGAAAATCCTGAAAATGTTTGGAAAGTACTGGAAAGTCCTGAAAATGTTTGGAAAGTCCAGGAAAACGCTTGAAATTTTTGGAAAGTCCTGGAAAGGTTTAGAAAGCCCTGGAAACGTTTGGAATGTCCTGGACAATGCTTAGAATGTTTGAAGAGTCCTGGAAATGTTTGGAAAGACCTGGAAAATTTTTGAAATGTTTGGAAAGCCCTGGAAACGTTTGGAAAGTCCTTGAAATTCCTTGACATTTTTGAAAAGCCCTAAAAGGCCTGGAAAAATTTGGAAAGCCCTGGAAATGTTTGGAAAGTCCTGGGAAATGCTTGACATGTTTGGAAAGTCCTGGAAAGTCCTGGAATTTTTTGGAAAATCCTTGAAATGCCTTGAAATTTTTGTAAAGCCCTGAAAGGCCTGGAACAGTTTGGAAAGCTCTAGAAAGCTCTAGAAAATGCTGGCAAAGCCGCAACACCTGATTGGTTCCCTGAAGATCCGCCTCCCTGGGGAACGTTCCCGCTCCGCCAGCAGGTTCTCCTCCTGACCTGGACGGCGCCGCTTCCTGGGGTCACGCTGCGTTTAACACGGTTAAAAGTTCACACAGAGGAGATCCCTGAACATGCATGCACACGTGTGTGTGTGTGTGTGTGTGTGTGTGTGTGTGTGTGTGTGTAGCTATCAACCCTACAGGCGGGACCTCGAACGCCTCGCGAGGTCAAACGGTCACTTGCAATGAATCACTTCGTGGAAGAAGCTGCCTGGATGTCTGAGGGTGAAGCTCCACACACACACACACACACACACACACACACACACACACACACACACACACACACACACACACACAGGTGTGTTTATGCGTTGTTTTTTTTTTTCCACGAAAACAAAAAGAAACTCAAGGACGGTTTGTGTTGCGGTTCTTATCTGGCGGCAACACAACGGCACCCCCACCAATCGTCACAAACACACACTCTGCACACCACACACACACACACACACACACACACACACCTACACAGGCTTCATATAACACCTCCACAGCCAGAACACCACACACAAACACACACACACACACACACACAGTGCTAAATAGACACAACCATTATACAACTTTCATGCAGCCTTCATGTAACACCCACACACACACCGTCCGTGCAACACACACACACACACACACACACATCCTGAAAAAAAATCTACACAACCGTCATCAAACACCTCCACAATCTTCATGCAAACACACACTGCAGGATCTCCACACACCCTTCAGAGAAGCTCCATCAAACCTCGGCGGAAGCTTCTCTTCCAGGTTTGTTTGTCTGAAATGGTTTCCAGGCTCTTGTCCAGGTGCTCCTTCCTGGTGAAGGTATTTTGGGGGCGGGGCTTCCACGCCGCCGCCGCCGCCGGCGTCCTCGTGCGAGACGGGGCCGAAAAACAAAACTTCTAAAACCGAGTCCTCGCCGAGGCGTGAAGAGCGGCTCCCTTCCGGGGGACGCCGTCGGCCATTAACGCTTTTTTTTTCCGTCCAAAAATCCGACCCGGGATTAAGGCGCTAATCCTCGCCGCGGACGCCCGGCGCCGAGACGCAGAACCGACGGCGGGGATTAAGATTTAACTCGACGCAAACGACGCAAACTCCAGAACGCCTGAAAGTCCCAGGAAGAAGCCCTTAAAACCACAAATATCACTTAAAATCACAGAAATCCCTTAAGGCTGACTGAAGTGTGTGTGTGTGTGTGTGTGTGTGTGAGTGTGTGTGTGTGGGGGGGGGGGGGGTTGTGAGCAGGGTTTACAGGGATGCCACACACACACACACACACACACACACAGCTTCTCATTGAAGGGGCCAGTCAGACATGAATACTTGTTGGTGTTAATCTCAGATTAACACCAGGATACTTCCATCCAGATCAGATAATCCAGACTTTATCCAGACTCCTTTTAAATCCTCAGATTATTTTATTAGCATTTAGAGCAACTTCCTGTAACCCTAAACTCCAGATTACCTTCTTGAAATATTTTTTTTCTTTTTCCCGATTCCCAGATTATTCCTCGCCACCCATTTTCCCGCGCCTTTCCTTGGATAATCCCGACTTTCCCCGAGATAATCCCGGTTTATCGGCTCCCATCCGCGATTTTGTCATTTTCTTTGCTCCTCTTCCTCTCCGCGCCGCATCAATATTTATAACCCGCAAGCGCTCCGTCTCCTCTGCAAACCAGAACAATACAAATAATATTAAAATAATATTAAAATAATAAAAGCGTCTCATTAGCATTAGCGTGTTTGATCCGGCTGTCACGGGCTTTTCAAAATAAAAGACACGAAGCTTCGCCGTTTCCTGGTTTCCGACCGCCGTGGCTATTTCTGGGCTCCCCGCGAACCCAGATGATCAATAATAATCCACGATCAATATCCAATTTTCCCTGCACAATGCAGTGTGTCGTATGTAGCTTAATGTTAGCGCGCGTGCGTAGCATGCATGGCGTCCTGGGTTCGATCCCCGCCGTCTCCAATGCATCTGCCAAATCAATATGACGTAACCACAGGAAGTGATGTCATCCACCCTCTTGACGGAGAAGCTAGCTAGCGGCGTTGCCGTAGTGCCACTTCCTGTTCCTGGCTATTGCCGTGCAACAATGAGCCGTGCTAACCAACTAGCAAGACCAGAACCAGCGCTAACTTCCTGTTTGGCTGTATTATTTGAGCTAACTTCCCGTTATATACGCAGTTAATATTCCTGTTAGGTGGGAGTCACTTCCTGTCTGTTTCAAATATATACATGAACACACACACACACACACACACACACACACACACACACACACACACACACACACACACACACACACACATTTATGTATACATCTAAATATAGGCTCGAACCAGGAAGTAAACATAAAAATAGTGGATCCCTTCCTTTTATATTGAGATGCTAATTGTCGTTAATCCACTCTGGAAACCTGTTATTCAGGTGCAATTGTGTGTGTGTGTGTGCGCTCGTGTGTGTGTGTGTGTGTGTGTGTGTGTGCGAGCCTAAAAAACCTCATCTCCAAGGGCGTTTACGTGCATGTGATCCAATATGAGGCTCTTTATTCACCTCTGGAATTTTTTTTTTTTTTTTGTCTCAGGCCGCCGGTGCGTCTGGATACACGTGTCATCAACGAATTGGTGCGCGTGTACGTGCACGGAGCGGCGTGCACGCGGGGAGGGGGGGTGGCGTGCACGGATCCCCGGCCGGATACTGAGCAGATCCTCAGCCCTCCCAGTCGACGTGGAAAGTGGGTTTGATCCAACAGCAGCTGAGCAGATCCAGTATGGCTGTGCATGTGTGCGTGTGCACGTGTGCAAGGCCCCTAAGACACACACACACACACACACACACACACACACACACACATATATGTGCAACGTTTCTGACCAGCCCATGCTCTCCAATGACTCACTGAGTGTGTGCGTAAACTCTCTCTCACACACACACACACACACACACACACATACCCTGGCACGCTCGCTTTCCCAAACACACACCCACACACACACACACACACACAGCCTCACTTGCTCGCCGCTTCACAAAGCACCGCCGAAAATGTGTGTGTGTGTGATATAAAAGCTAAAGAAAAAAAAAAAAAAAAAAAAGAGGGGAGTGGACGAGAAGCGTGAGGAGAAAAAAAACACACACACGTCAGAATGTGTGTGTTGGCGATGCAGCTGTCACACATGCATGTGTGTGAGCACACGTGCGTGTGTGTGTGTGTGTGTGTGTGTGCGCAAGTGTGAAATAAATAACAGTTTGACAGGGCAACAAAATGTGCTGGATGTAAGCTGTCACTCCGTGTGTGTGTGTGTGTGTGTGTGTGTGTGTGTGTGTGTGTGTGTGTGTGTGTGTGTGTGTGTGTGTGTGTGTGTCGGTAGTGGGTTCGATTCCCCGACGTCTTTCCCTCCAGGAAAACAAACACAAAAAAGGATGTTGCTCCTGCTTTTCCCTGCCATGTCTTCTTCTCTCTCCATCCTGTCAAAACCCTCTCCTCCCCTCGTCCTCCATGTTCTCTCCATCCTGTCGTTCCATCATCCATCCATCTAAACATCCATCCATCCATCCTGTCGTTCCATCATCCATCCATCTAAACATCCATCCATCCATCCTGTCGTTCCATCATCCATCCATCCATCTAAACATCTATCCATCCATCCTTCTATCCATCATCTATCATCCATCCTTCCATCCTTCCATCCTTCCTTCCATCCATCATCTATCATCTATCATCTATCATCCTTCCATCCATCCATCATCTATCATCCATCATCTATCATCTATCCATCCATCCTTCCCTCCTTCCTTCCATCCTTCCATCCTCTATCATCTATCATCCATCCTTCCATCCTTCCATCATCCATCCATCCTTCCCTCCTCCTCCTCCTCGGAGGTTCGACTCGGACCTGTTTCTTTTCCTAACTGGTCTCCATTAGTTGTTGTTGGTTCTCCAGTGTTCCTGCTCGTTCCTCCTCCTCGACGCTCTCGGGAAAAATTTTAAAAATATTTGTTTATTTTAAACGAAAAGCTGGAGGAGAAGGTGGAGTTTTTTTATTTGTGCTTTAATTTTGAAATAGAAAAGGTTCCCTCTTTTATATAAGTACAAATCTTCACGTTTGAGGTCATTTTGAATTTCACTTCTTCCAGGCTTTTCGACGATTTCAAGACAAATCAAGAGGTTCTGACAGATTTAGATAATTTTATTCAATTATTGCCCATTTATTTATTTTTATTATTAATTTATTTCATTAGCATTATATTTATTTTTGTTTCTTTTTCCTCTACAGTGAGTAATCAGATTACTTACTGGACTACTCTGGAGACACATCAGCGAACCTCCAGGGGTCAGAGGCAGGTCACACACACACACACACACACACACACACACACACACACACACACACAGAGACACACACCCAGCTCCCCCTGCTGCTACGGAGACCACCGCAACACACACACACACAAAGTCCCACTTCACACAGTTCTAATATCCAGGAAAAAATCCAAGCAAGGGAACCTAGCTACTGGGTGAAATGGTGTGTGTGTGTGTGTGTGTGTGTGTGTGTGTGTGTGTGTGTGTGTGAGGTCAGGCGGCGGCAGCAGCAGCGCGGGAAATAACAATAAAAATAAATTCGCAGCTGTGGTTCTTGGGAATGTACAAAGAAAAAGTGTGTCAGAAGGGATAGTGGCGCGTGTGTGTGTGTGTGTATGTGTGTGTGTGTGTGTGTGTCGGTGACAAAATGAAACAGCAGCCAGGGCGAAGAGAAAGCGAGGCTGTGATTCGGAGACTGGCAGCGTGACTGACTGATCCCTGCATCCGTATCATGGGATTAAAAAGCCTGACACGCCGGCCACACAATGGGGCCGGATGCAGATAAATAAAATAAAATTAAAAATAATATAAAGATGACTAAATTCAATAAAAAAATAGGGAGATAAAAAAATAGATAAAATAAAAGGAATTCAATAAAACAGGGAGATAAAAAAAAACAGATTGATGAAATCAAGTAAATGAGAGACAAAAACAAGAACGTATAAAAACAGGAAACTCATCAAAATGAGTTAGATGTATGTAAATAGAAAAGATGAGAAAATATGTAGAGAAATAAATGATAGATTGAAAAATGCATGAAATCGAAAGTAATAAAATATCAATATGATAGAATAAAAATGCACTCAAAAGGTTGAGTAGGTAAAATAAAATGAACTAAATTCTGTTAAAAAATATATGAGCGGGTAGCTTAAGGTGCATGAAATAGAAAAAAAAAATCAATAAAATAGATGCGATAATAAAATGATTTTTTTAAAAATACGGTCAATATATAACAAATAAATAAAAATAAAATATAACCAACGCACCACAAAAAGTCAGTCAAAAGGAGCGTGAACGCGATTATCGTCCGGAACGAGCCAGACGAGGACGTTATAATGTGACACACTTTTAACAATAACGGGAGGACGAGGAGGAGGAGGAGGTGGCGTGAGTTAATGCTGTCGAGCGGCTGTGCATGCACACACGCACACACACACACACACGCGCTAACACACACACACACTATTGTTAAACAATCGACAAAATCGATATTGGGTTGCATGTACAGACACCTGTTTTTGAACACATACAGTGCAAAAGGTCAAAGGTCACGGTACCGCTCAGATGCACAGCGGGGGGGGGGGGGGAGACACACCTAATTATTCATGATTTTTATGTAACGAGATTTGGGTAGAAAAAAAAAAGAAATGAGGTCGGAGAACATAGTGAGTGAACTCAATGAACTGGAGGAGGGGAGGAGGAGGAGGAGGAGGAGGAGGAGGAGGAGAAACTTTGAGAATAAGGGGAGGAAAGGAAAAACAAGTGGCGTTTGAAATCCAGAGATATAAAGTAAAGAAACAGAAGAGCGTTTCAGCTCCCGTGGATGTGAGCGGGGACCTCGTTTGACCTCTGACCCCTGGAAACACACCCCACTCCACCCCCACGAATAGAAAAATCGATGTAGATTTTTTTTTAATAAATTAAAAAAACACGTGTGCGATGAAGAGGACGGTTGAACCGGTTCTGCATGGGTTGATCAAACATCTGATCTCCATGAGTGGTGGAGATGCACCACCTTCTCCAAGCGCGCTCCCGAGGCGCGTCCCCGATCCCCCCCCCACCCCCCCGCGGTGCTACACAAAAAGCGTCCGGGTAGGGACAAAAAAAAAAAATTACAAAAACAACTTATAATCATAAAGCGTTCTTTCTGTATTTAAAAATATGTTTTTTAAAAAATACATATTTTTTAAAATGTATTTAACCGGAAGTACCCCCCTCACGCGAGCACCGGCGTTTCCGGTCCCCCTCCCCGCTCCGCCGGCGCTGCGCAGCCCCGCTGACGGCGGCTTCACCTCGGATGACCCGGCCCGCCAGACTGGCTGTCTGCTAGCTAGTAGCCCCGTTTGAACCGAGCCGACGGAGGAAGAGGAGGAGGAGGAAGAAGAAGAGGAGGAGGAGGTGATACGCGCTCTGCCCCGTCACGAGAAAGAAAACACTCGGAGGAGGGGGGGTTTAGGAAGGAAGGATGGACGGAAGGAAAGGAGAGAGTGGAGGTAGTCTTCGCCGCCTCCCCCTCCATGATCGCGGCCACGTTCCGAGCTCCGCGGCGGGTTAACGGAGAAGCTAAAGCTAAAACAACTTAGCTTCGCTTCTGCTCATTAGCAGGGGGGGCTAACCGGCTAGCGGTGGCTAGGCTAATGGGGTTAGTCCGTGCACTTTCACCGTGTGGGGGGGGGGAAGAAGGTGGGGAGGGGTTGTTGTTGTTGTTGTTTTTTTTTTTGTTTGTAAATAAAATATAAAAAAAGTTGCCATTAGTAAGGGGAAGGGGGTGTGAGAAATAAAATTTCAAAAATGCGTGAAAACGCACTTCTCCGATAAAAAGTTACCCGGCAGCCGCGGTCCGTGAACGCCTCACGTCCAGGGAGCGGCGGAGGTGATGGTGGCGGAGGGAAGGTGGGCATTCGCCGGGGCGGGCGGACGCTGAGCAGCCCCGGCCGGCGGAGCCGCTCCGCCGGCCGGGGCTGCTAAGCGTCCACCGCCCCCCCTCCGGCAACTTCCACCCGGGAGTTGAAAAACACAAACCAAGAAGAAGTTTGACACACACCGGCGGCTCCCCTACCTGGAGACGGGCGGAGGCGGAGCGGGAGGGGGGGGGGAGGCGGATTACTCCCGCAGATCCAGGGTGGTGCGGTGCGGGGCGCACAGAGCCAGCGCTGGGCGCCGCAACGATTGGAGCATAGCGGAGCGGAGGAAGAGGAAGAGGAGCGGAGGGGAGAGAGAGCAGAGAGGAGGAAGAGGGAGGAAGAGAGAGAAAGCCTCCTCGTTGCTGGGGGGGGTGGAGGGGTGGAAGGGGGGGGGGCGGAAACCACATGATCTTTTACGTCAGCATACATTTGCATAGGATGCCAAATGTGTGTTGCCTGTGCAGGTGTGTGTGTGTGTGTGTGTAGGTCGGTCGCACCTGTGGGACACATTTTTATTTATTTATGTTTTTAACGCTATAAAGTGACTTTTGTGTGTGTGTGTGTGTGTGCGGGGGGGGGGGGGCACCTGTTTGATTGCGTGCATGCATATGCACGAATGCACACACACACACATGGCGTGTGGTGACTTCCGGTATCGGAATTGACCCCCCCACTCCACTCCACTCCACGCGTGTCACCGGACATCACTCTTTTTTTTTCTCCCCCCCCTTTCCGAAAATGTGGACAACAGCGACACCCAGTGGTCAAAGCGGGAATTGCATGCGTGGATCGGTCAGAAATATGAAAATAGTTCAATTATTTATGGGTGAAAAGTGCATCTCAAAGCGAAAACAAACCTAAAAGTTGATTTGAAGTATTTTTCTATTTCACCGGAATATTTTTCCTGCAGTGATTTTAACATCTTTTCTTCATTTGTATCATTTTTCTCGCCTCCTTGTGTATTCTGAAAATATTACTTGTCAATGATAGAATAAAATTCTGTTCTTGTGGTTGAATTATTGGGAGATAATAAAGGCTGGATTTTTAGACCAAATTAAATCTCCTAAAATATGACCAGACGTGACACGTCCAGATTTCATTTTTACAATTTGTTTTATTTATGTAGCAAACCGTAAACTCTTATTTTGAAATCACGGCGGAGACTTTATTTTGAAACGGATAATCCATCACAAATAAATAAACTGTCATTTCCGAAAACCTGCGGCGTCGGATTCTCAGAAAAGAGATTTAAATATTTAAATAAAAGAGAAACATCTGGAGGAATTCAAAGAATGAAATAAATAAAAAGGAAATAAAAACACATGAGGGTGATGGAGGGGTGAGTGAACTGTGTGTGTGTGTGTGTGTGTGTGTGTTTACACCAGAAGGAGAAAGAAAAGAAAAAGAAAAAAAAAAACCCTCCCATTTGGAAGGGAGACAATATGAGCCGCGGTCGTCGTGACAACGTTTGTTGGGATGGAATGGGTTCGGTCATTAAATCCAGATTTAAAAGAAGAAGCAGAAGCTGCGAGGGGGCGGAGCCAATCACAGTCAAGGGGCGGGGCTTCACCTGCACAGGTCGGCTGTCAATCATCCGACACACACCTGTCACGGCGTCCGTGAAGCCGTGACCTTTTGACCTGGAGAAGCTGGCAGCAGACAATTATTGATTATTCACACATTTTAGCTTTGGACAGAAAACCTTTCCATCACTTTTTTTTTTTTTTAATTTCTTCCAAATTTTTATTCTATTTCATCATCCGGAGGAAAGTTAAAGGGGAGGAAATAAAAGATACATTTTGAAAATGCATAAAAGAAGCCGTGGTTGTTGATTCGCCGCAAAGAAAGAGGAGTAGAAGAGGAGAAGCCCTTCCTCCCTGGCAGAGGAGTGTTTTCTGGAGAAGACGTTCAGGTGATGTTGCCGGGCAGAGAAGACGCCGGCTCCCAGCCAATCGGCAGAGTTTTGGCCGACATCGCTTAGCAACAAATAAAAGTTAAAAAAAATAAAGGTTTGGTAGAGGGCTGGGTGGCTGAGGGGGGGGGTGAACGAAATAAAGAGGATTATTTAACAAACTAAAAGTGATTTAATTCCAAAATTTTATATTCTTATATACATCCTGCAAGGTCATTTGATGCACTTCCTGTTTACGGCGTGGGATTTGGGGCCGGAGAGTCACCACACACACTGCAAGCATTAGAGATGCAACACACACACACACACACACACATGTGCTTCCAGTGGTGACCACCAGGGGCGCTGCCCCCCACACACACACACACACCGGACAGGAAGTAACCCGGCGACCAGGATCGCAGGTATTTTTGGCGTTTCCAACGGCAACGCTCCCGGTAAACAAGCTGTTTGTTTGTCCTCCAGCCTCTGAAAGGGGTTGCCGTGGTGACGGGGAACATCTTTCAGAACCTGGGCCTCGACGCCGCCGCCGCCGCCGCCGCCTCCCAAAGCACGCCGAAGGTGAAAGTCGTGCCTGGAAAACAAAGTCAAACCTTTGAGAAGAAGAAGAAGTGATGTTTCTCCAAAACAGGCGTATTTGTGGCTCCTTTCCTGCTTCGAGCTCTATTAACGTGCTACTAACGTGTTATTAACGTGTTATTGACGCATCGTTAACGTTCCAGGTTGTAATTACCACCATAAAGGGCGAGTTTTCGTCAACAGGTGGACTCTTTGATCTCTGGGGATCAAACGGACACCGTCTATCATCTCGAGAAACGGCGATAAAGAAAAGCCCTTTGATGTTGAGATATCAAAGACGTGGGCTTGGGGTTCTGCATGTTCTCCAGGAGGAACCCCAGGACACACGGAACCTCCTACAGGACCTCCAGGAGCTCCAGGAGCTTCAGGTCACAGGAGATAAATAGCCTCCTGCTATTGGACCGTCTGGATCACATGACAGGAAGCAGGAGGAGCGCCGGACCAGGACCACCTGGTGGATCCTTTGGACCTGAAGGACCATCAACTTCATCTCCTCCTCTTGGTCGCACACACACACACACACACACACACACAGGTAGACACCAAACATCCATCAGCCTCCTATAGTTTATAATTTAAATCAGACATTTAAATAATAAAAAAAACATTTAACTATTCTCATTATTATAGTAACATGCGTTTATTTCTCTTCTATTTTATGTGTATTTTTTCAATTCATTTATTTTACGTTTTAATGTCTTTTTCCCATCTAGAATGGAGCGGTCTTCCCCGCGGCGGCCAGCAGGGGGCGCCATCGAGGCGCCGCAGACTGAACTGGTCATGTTATTGATCCGTGATCAGATCCATCGGCGATCGATGCTTTCTTTCTTTCATTTCAATCAAAATTTTAAATTTTTTGCTTGTTATCCAATAAGAACACAAAGACTCAGACGTTTGTACTTCGGATTTTATTGTTTCTGAGAAATTCAGTTACAAGTAAAAAATAAATTACTTCCTCTTATCTATTTATTTGGACTCTATGTCGAAAGTTTTCTTTTTTCTACTTTTAAATATTCTTTACTTCTATATATGCATCTTATCTTGACGGCGGCGACAGAAAACAAGAACTCCGGCTTCCCCCCAATTTTTTTTTTTTTTCCCCGAAAAAAAAAAAAGAGAAGAACGTGCGAAACCTCGGACGCTTTTCCGATGTTTCCCCCGGCGGCTTGGTAACACTGTAATAAACACGTGTAATAAACCGTCGTGTTTATACTCGAAAAAGGAAAAGACGGTAATAAAACGCCGCGTGATTAGAAGCTAGCGACGCGAAAACATGCAATTTATTTTTTTTTTCTTCTTTTGAAGTTTCTGTACATGAAAGAACCCCCACCCGGTGGCCACGCAGAGAATTACAGCTTGAAAGAGGACGAAACGCAGGAAAATGCGCTTCTTCGCCGACGATACGCTTGTTTTATTGTCAGGCTGCTCCGATTAACAGCTATTAACCTTTATTAAGGTGTAATAACGCTAACGGCGTCATGCGATCAGAGGAGAGGACGACATTAGCTAAGATGCTATTAGCAGTTAGCATCGCTGTTTTTTGTTTGAAGTATGAAGACGTGGCCGGAGTTACAGTATTTTTATTGGAATTCTTTCTTTTTTTTTGAAAGTACAGACTCGATAATCTGAGGCCGCGCACGCTCGCATGTTTGACACGAGCGGCGCTCTGATTGGCCGTCGTCCCCGCCGTCTTTTTGAAACCTTAGCTAACCATCGGTCACGGTGTCGCTACACGCGGACCCCGATAAACGCTAACGTCTCGAACCGGTGCGTGAGATAACGCCTCGTTAGCGGTTCTGACAAACACGGACTTTTTTAAATTAACATGAAAATGGACACATTATTAGCCGTTATCACCATTCCTTATTACCGTGTTATTAACATGAGAGGAGGTCAGGAGGCACTTTGACGCGGAGACACTTAAACAACAACATCAAAATAAAATATAACACTTTTGTTTGGAAACCGCGAGGCTAATTGGAGTAGCATAAATGAGTCCGGAATCGGGTTCTCTGGACCGAAACCCCCCCCCGCGTCAGGCACTTGTTTGAAACGTCCGTCGCGCCTCCAAAAAAAAAACAAAAAAATAAAAAACGACCAATGGGGAGCGAGCAGGCGGTCCTCGGCTAGGCCCGCCCCTGGCGTTAGCTCTGCCCGGCCTCCTCCCGTCGGACGCCGGGGGACCTCAGCTCCAGGTTCTCGGCGAGCGCGGGGTCGTCGGGCTCCACGGGCCGCGGCGCCGGGTAGTTGGGCTGGAAGTAGCGGTACGGGTCGTCCTCCTCAGCCTCGCCGTAGTTCTGGAAGATGTTGGACGGCAGCTGGACTGCGGGGACAGCGCCGCCGTCAGTCACGCCGTCGCCGTCTGCGGCGCCGAGCGGACAGCGGAGCGACCCGGGAGGCGCCGGTCGGACAGGCATACCGTCGGTCAGAGCCCAACACAAACATGGCCGCCGCAGGAAGCGCCACCGCGAGTCGGGATTGGTTAGCGTGGGAGAAGGGTGGGGGGGGGGAGGAAGGAGCGGTGAGACAAGACGGACAGACGTTACCACAGGGTTACCATGGTTACACACAAAAAAGCAAAGAACTCCCTCCAGAAGCACAGAGGAACCGACGAGAGCAAGCGCTATCTACGTGAGATGGTCCTACGAGAACGGACGAGGAGTTCAAACGAGGTTCGGACGAAGGGTTTTGGGAGGAGCGATCTTCTCCAGGCTCACAAGGAGGCTCTCCGTGATCTTTCGAGGAACCTCCGACTTCAAACGCCCCAAAAGGGAACTGGAGTGACCCGGATTTTATGCTTCTTGAGAACTACAACCGACCTCACGGAGGCTCTCCAACCGCAGAGGCTCCGATGAGAACCACAAACACTTTGTAAGGAACGTCCAGGCTCTGATGACAACTTCAAATACTTTGTCAGGAGGAGTTTTTTGCAAAGAACTTCCTAAATTTTCTGCGAGGTACTTCCGTCCAAAGGCTCCTCGCAGAACCACTCACACTGACGGCTCCTCAAAGAGCCACGTCTCCATCGGAGGTTCTTGAAAATCCTTGTTCTTTGGCTTGTTGTACGTTCCTTCAGGAACCACAAACATATTGAGAGCAGCTTCTCCCTTTGGACCAAATGGAAATGATCCACGTCTGAGGTCCAGGGAGAACATGGAGGGTTTGACCCTGGAGGTTGCCCAGGGAACCACACTACCGAATGGTTCCTCGAGGAACCCGATGGAGAACATCGAAACTCCGTGGAGTTCCTTTGGGGTCACCTCGGGGTCGATAAGTCTCCACTTGAACTACAACTACTAGTCGTTACCTCGAAGGTTGTGAGACATGCTAGCTGTTAGCGCTGCTTCTGCTGTTAGAACGTAGAAAGCGGTTAGTTCTGACCAGACCTTCAGGACACCAGAACACCAGAACATGTAGACGTTCCTCAGAGCCCGGAGGCCAAAGGACGAATTGATTTCCCGTTTCCTGGAAACATGGTGGAAACGGGGCCACGAAGGGGGCGGGCGGCTGTCAATCATACGACTTTGGCGTCAAATGAGGAGTCGCTCGGTCTCCCGGCTCTGAGTCACATGACCCGCCTCCCTGGGACGGCGAAGCGTCGGTTCCACGTACCTCCAACGTTGTAGCCCAGGCAGGCGTTCTGGTCGCAGTACCCCGGGGGGCCCGCCGAGCCCACCGGCCCGGGGACGCCGGGCCGCCCGGGGGCCCCCGGGTTACCCGGACGCCCCGCGGAACCCTGGCTGCCGGGCCGACCCTGTCCTGGAGCGCCTGGAGATTTCAAATAATTACTCCTCTGATGGAGAGACAGGAAGTGACATCACCTCTTCCTGTTTGACCTTCTAATCAAAACAAAGGTTTGAGTACCGGGGGAACCCGGGGGTCCTCTGGGGCCTTGAACCCCAACGCCTGGAGAACCCTTCTCCCCACGCTCACCGGGCTGACCTGCGCACACACACACACACACACACACACACACACACACACACACACACACACACACACACAACCAAACTCCATTGGAAAAACTGGCATTTTAAGGTTCTTAAAGTATTTGGCTTAATTTTGTTGGTTTACGTAGCTTTTTGATGACGTGTGTGTGTGTGTGTGTGTGTGTGTGTGTGTGTGTGTGTACATTTGTGTATGTCTTTGTCAAAAAAAAAACAAAAAAAAACTCACTAGCCCAAGCTTACTGTTCTGTATATTTCCTGTGCATCTTGTATTTGTAAGTGTTATTTGCAGTCCCTATGTCCTCTATTGTAAGTCGCTTTGGATAAAAGCGACTGCCAAAATGTAATGTAATGTAATGTAATGTAATGTAATGTAATGTAATGTAATGTAAAATGCATCTGAGGCAGCTGCCAGACTCCTACCTCTGTCTCCCGGCTGGCCGTTCTGGCCGTTCTGTCCGGGGAACCCGGGCCTTCCGGGGGGCCCCTGCTCTCCCTGGAGCCCGGGGGCCCCCGGCCGCCCGGCCTCCCCGGGGGGGCCCGGGACGGTCCGGATGGACACCGGCGGACTGGGGACGTGGGTCAGGAGGGAGTTGTATCGCGCCATGTGACCTGGAGAAGGTCGGACGGCGGTCAGAAAGTAGCGGGGCGAGATGCTAATCCGCTTCCCCGAAAGAAACCGATGCCGCGTGCAATGCACGGATGCTAGCTTGATGCTAGCGAGGGGGTGGGAGTGTCTGTTTAACTTGCCACTTCATGCTGAAGTAGAAAATACATTAGCAACACACTGCAAATCATTAGCATAAACTGACCAAATGAGTCAATAACGTTGGTTCATGTAGAATACCGATGCTATCATTTGGTTGCTAACCCGATTCGGATGTCGGTAGTTCGCCGTTTCATCCGAACCGCTATTAGCCAAAAGCGGAGCTGGTCATTAAAATGATGGTAGCCAGGACAAGTACATGCTAGGACTAGCTAGGACTAGCTAGGACTGGCTAGTACTCACTCTGGATGAGCTGCTCGCACACCTGCCGGGCGATGGCCTGGACGGACGCCGTCGACTGGAGGTCGCCCTGGTGACGACACGTAAACAAACAAACAAACAAACAACCGCTATTTTGTTTACGACAGAGCGGCGGGTCTGGCTCTACTGACCAGTGAATGCTACAACTTCCTGTGTGGAACCGCCGTTACTTCCGTTTGTTTTTGTTTTCGCCGTTCCTACTATTCCACGCTACACACCGCCCGCTTTCTCCACACACGGATCGCAAGTTGTTATTAGAAATGAATGAAAAATAAACTCACCCGTTCACCCTTCTCCCCCTTGGTCCCCTGGGGGCCCTGAAAGAGTCCGGAGACAGTTTTTTACTTTCTGTGTTTGTGAGTCAAGCTCTAATCCTGACTGGCACTTCCTCCCACGGATTATTCACAGAGGGAAATAGGATAAACAAACCCACCGGAGGTCCCAGCTCCCCCTGCTTCCCTGGGGGCCCCGTGCTGCCAGGCGCCCCGGGGGCCCCCGGAGTCCCCTGAGGAGACAAGACGGTGGGAGGTCAGGGCATCGTCGCGGGAGGGGGGGGGGGCAACATTACCCGGCGTCAAGCTAACGGCGGCGGAGACTTACGATGATCCCCGACGGCCCCTGGGGGCCCGGGGGCCCGTCTTTGCCCGGCAGACCCTGAACAAACAGAGCATGCTCAGTAGCCACCTGGTTAATAAACCCCGCCCACCCCAAGCTAAAGAGCGCTACGTTCAGGACGTTTGGGGGGAGATAAATGGAATATATATCTTCATGGTCGACCAATATATTCACTTGTATGACCCAACCATCTCAGTCTGGCTTCTCTGACCTTCTCTCCAGAACATCTAACATGTGCCGTCCCTCTGATGGATTCATTCGATCCCATCGATTTCCCTCGGAAGATTTATGTTGCTATTTTTCTCTCCTTCTTTGCCGACGACTCTGCGCTCTCCTTCGCGGACAAACCCCAAAGTTCGATCGACGCCGAACGACTTATCCGATCTTCTCGCCGGCATCCCGACTCACCCGTTGTCCCTGCGTTCCCTCCCGGCCCGGCGCGCCGGGTCGACCCGGGATCCCCTGCGGGCACGAGATGACGCCATGATTCACAAAAACTTTTATTGAATCATATTTTTATTATTACAGAAAAAGAACATATAAAAAAACTCATAGAGTTACATTTGCAACACTTAAATATTCTGAAAATACAGTGGCGGCGTTGCCTTAGCGCTCAAACAAAGCTCACCAGGGACAACATTCAGGTAGCATTAGCACTGCTAAGCTAACTCATTTCATCTAATGCATGTTAAACCTGATTCTCTTTATAGTTTGTTTTGTAAGTGTTTCCTTTACCTGAGTTCCCTGCTGCCCGGCTTCGCCTTTCTGGCCTCGCTCCCCTGCTCCTCCCTGAGGACACACAACACACACCATCATTCATTCATTCATTCATTCATTCATTCATTCATTCCTAATGGAGGCTATCCCTGCTGCCATTGGCCGAGAGGCGGGGTTCACACGTAGGAACGTAAACATTCCCTCGGTCTAACAATTCACTCGTTCATTCGACGTCTCATTCACGCGGAAAACAGAGACATAAACGCCTAGCTAGCGAGCTAGCCGTGTGTGTAGCTAGCCGTGTGTGTCGCTAGCCGTGTGGGTAGCTAGCCGTGTGTGTGTGTTTGTACTTGAGGTCCGATGATGGAGCGTCCGCTGGGCCCCTGCGGTCCCGACTGGCCCTGAGGTCCGGGGACGCCGGTGTCGCCGACCGGACCGGCCGGACCCTGTGGAGACAGGTAAGGGGGACACCTGATTGGTCCGTCCGCCCACAGGGGGCGGGGCTTAAAGACAGGAAAACTGTTACTGCATGACAAGAAAGTTATATTTATTATGATGTTTTCAGAATAAAAGCTGTTATTTGTAAATAAAAAAAAAAAAAAAAAAACTTCTACGAAGCGTCAAATAAGTTGCTGAAGAACGTGTGGCCGTTGGTCGGAGGCGGAGCCTGGGTCCTGTCAATCATCCAGTGAAACAGGAAGTGGGAGGGGCTGAGAGGGAGGTGGGCGGAGCCTGGACTCACCACAGGGCCGGGCTCGCCGCGTTCACCTCGGGCTCCTCGTATCCCCGGGCCCCCCTGCACACACACACACACACACACACACAGCGGGCATCACCGTTAGGGAGTGTGTGTGTGTGTGTGTGTATGTGTATGTTTGTGTATGTCAGTGTATTTGTTTATGTGCATTTGTTTGAGTATGATTTTCTGTGTGTGTGTGTGTTTCTTTATATACGTGTGTGTGTGTGTGTGTGTGTGCGTGTGTATGTGTGTGTTTGTGAATGTCAGTGTGTTTCTATTAGTGCATTGGTTTGAGTATGATTTTGTATGTGTGTGTGTGTGTGTGTGTGTGTTTTTCTCTGTATGTAATTGAATGTGTGTGTGTGTGTGTGTGTGTGTGTGTGTGTGTGTGTGTGTGTGTGTGTGTGTGTGTGTGTCTCACGGGGGCCCCTGCAGGCCCCGGCGCCCCCTTGCTGTCCTGCGTGCAGGTGCAGGCTCTGGGCAGAGACGGACAGTCGTCCTCCTTCCTCTGGATGGAGAAAGACAGTGAGATGACCCGGTCGCTTCCCCTCATCTGATTGGTTGCGGGGCGAAGGGGGCGGGGCCCGAGGACTCACCAGGCCCGGGAGCTCGCAGCACTTGTCCCGCCCGGCCCACGACGTGCTGCACACGATGTCGAAGGCCTGGAGCTGGAACTGGAGACGGGACGTCGGGTTACAGACGTTTGCTAACGTTGGTCCACCTTAAAACAACCTGCATCATCTTGGAACCCGGTTCCTCTTGTACTCCTGGTTCTTGGTTCTCCATGACTCAGGAACCCTAGTAGAGCTGAGGGAAGCCTCGCTGTTCTCAACACTGGACAAACTAGATAACTTCACGTCAACAGGCTAAGCCTACATCCGCGTTCCACCTCTGGAACCGGTCAACTTGTACCTTAGTTCTTCAGTACTTCTACCCCCGACAAGTGGTACCACAATGACTTCCTCTGAAAAAGCACAGTTCCCGTGAGGTTGAGTCCTTCAACACTCAAGCCAGACCTTAAAATTTAGTGCGAACATGAGAACTTACTGATTAGTGTCCTGCGTCAGCGGTTCCTGCGGGTTCTTACCGGCGCAGAGTTGTCCTTGTTCCCTCGGGATCGTACCATCCTGCCCAGGACCTCCAGCCCGTCCGTGGTGATGTTCCCCGCCGCATTGATGTTCTTCTCCGTCACCGCCTTGCAGTCGATGGTCACGCCGGCGCTCGTCTTGCTGATGGAGATGTGCAGCTGCCGGAGAGAAGAACCGCACGTGTCTCATGTTCCAGCTGGTTCGGAAAGGGGGAGGTCGGACTACTCAGCATTCAGATGGCCTGAAGATCAAGATGATCCAAGACGGTTGAAACAAACAACGTTTTCCTGCTAGCCTCCACCTTCTCCTCGCTAATCCCCAACAGAGCAAAATGAAAGGGGGCGGGTCTTGTTCCTGTTCTTTCCAAGAGGTTCTTCAACTCCTCTCAAGAACCTTGGGTCACGAGACCATCTACCTCCACTGTGACGCCTTCTGGCGCAGGTCGGGGTTCGAAGGGTACCGAGTTCATTCGAGGAACAGGTGAACGGAGGAGGCACCTTGTGAAAGCTGCCGTAGAACAGCTTCTTGATCTCAGGTCCTTCGAAGGTGACGGTCTGGAACTCCCCTTTGAAGTCGTAGTTGAAGAAGGTCAGGGTCTTTCCGCCGTCTGCGCACAAAACAACATGTTCACAAAGTCGCAGATGTGGTATCTTTGTATTGACATCCAAGGTACGCTTCTCTCGTGGCAACTCACTGTCCAGGATGACGCCCACCAGCGGCTCGTTTTTCTTGTTCAGGATCTCCCAGAGGGCGAAGGGTTCCTCAGGGGTGTCGGGCAGGACCCTGAAGAGCAGGGTGATGGTGTAGTCCGATGGAAGCCCCTCCGGGTGGATGAACCTGCCCGTGACAAACAAGCCAAACGAGTCACCCGAAGCGTCTCGACGGCGTGAACACAAATGAACCCTTTTGTGGTGAGGAGAGGCACCTCCTGCATCTCCAAGTGTTACAAACGGTAACTCACCTGGTGGGCTGGGCCAGCAGGGCGTCGGCGTGCAGGTGGAAGCAGGGGAAGGTGTTGAAGGTCCCGGTGACCATGGAGATGCCGGGCACGCCGCTGTAGCGTTCCTGCACCAGCCCGAAGAGCTCCATCATGCGGAAACCTGTGGCGCCGGAGTACGGGACTCTTCATCAGTTTGGGGTTGTCGTGGCAGAACGGCGGCGAGGGAACCTTTGAGGACCTTCTGGAAACTTACCCGGCGTGGTGCTACCGCTCATCGGTACTGAGGGACAGGCTAGGAGAACAGAGAAGAACGGGGTTCCTTAAGAACAAAGCATACCGGTTCTTCTGGCAAGAAGCACCTGAAACAGGCTAACACTCAGTTGAAGCTAACACCACGGAGAAGCGAGCTAGCTAGCCGGCCGGCAAGCTTGGCGGTCGGCTAAGAGATGGACCGGATGGAGAACGTTCCACTCACTGGCTGTGGCTGCCTCGCAGACGAAGGTCACCAGCTTCTCCTCGATCTTCCTGAAGGCGTCCAGGTCGTCCACGAAGAAGACGTGGCGCTCGCTGGGCTTGCTAGCGATGCTCACCAGCTCGCCGTAGTCGGCGTCGGCGAAGCCGATGGCGAACACGATGTAGCCTGCCGAGGGTCAAAGGTCAGTACGGGCGAGGTGGGCGCTGGGGTTAAAGTTCAACCCGGCTCCTTCACCTTCCAGCTGCATCTCCCTGGACACCTTGTTGACGTCGTCCTGGGAGCGTCCGTCCGTCAGGACCACCAGGACTTTGGGGACGCCGCGCCGGATGCCGCCCTCCACCGTGAAGATGTTCTCCTTCACGTGCTGGATGGCGCGACCTGCGAGTCCATTCAACGCTTAAATCAAACCCAACCTAGAAGGGGACCTTTCTCAGGGCGTGGGTTTTAAAAAGACTCATTTCCTGTTTGGAACTATTCTACTTCCTGTCGAGGGGAGTTTGCAAACAAGCTACAGCTGGTACCCAAACATCTGATCCCAGGGGTGGCTAAATTACAGCTAGCATCGCAGCGGCGTCGATACGATCCAGCGGTTTGTAAACATTGATTAATGACCGCAACTGCTGCCTGTCTCACACACACACACACACACACACACACACACACACGTGTGCGAGCGCAGCCATGCTAATGCTAGGCACGCCTGGATGCACGCCGGCGGCTCATGGAACATGGAAGTGTCAATCACCGATCTGGGTTGACTTATTGATCCGTTATCGGGCGGGCGAACCGTGAAAGGGGGCGGAGCCTATCCCTGCCGGGGGCGGAGCCTACCCCTGCCGGGGGGCGGGGCTTCATCTGGACAGAGTAGCTGTCCGTCATCCACTCATTCATACCTGAGGACAGTTCAGAGTCCTAGATGAACTGGTTCTGGAGGACATGGACGGAACCGAGATAGGAGAACATGCAGAAGACTCCAAGGTTGAAGACCAAGGAAAGAACCCGGGAAGGAGAACATACACAGAACATGGAGAGAACCACCAGACAGATCCAAGGTGGGAGAACATAAAGGTATCAGAACCCGGGCTGGAGAACGCATCTGCATCATCCTCCAGGTGGAACCTTGGACGTTCCTCGCCGGAGAACCCGGAGAACCCGGCATTCCACCTGCCTGTCTTGGTGTTCCCGCCCTTGTAGGAGATCTTGCTGATGGCGTCCAGCAGACGCTCCTTGTCGGCGTACGAGTTGAGCTTGAACTCGGTGCGAGCGTCGTCGCTGAACTGGACGATGGACACCTGCAGAGGAGTCACCATGGAGTCAAGGAGTTAGTTAACTAGAAGAGTTAGTTAAGGAGCAGTGGGTTAGTTAAGGAGTCAGCGAGTTAGCTGAGGAGTCAGTGAGTCAATAGCTAGAGGGGTTAGTCGAGGTGGGTGCGTTATAGAGTTCACGAGTGAGTTAAGGAGCAGACGTGCTTGTTAAGGAGTAGGTGATGGGTTAGTGAAGGACTAGGTGGGTTGGTGAAGGACTACATGAGTGAGTTAAGGAGGCACTGAGTTAGTAAGTCAGTAAGTGAATGAGTTAAGGAGTCAGGGAATGAGCTTCAATAGTTAAAGATCAGGCAAGCGGGTTAAGAATGACGTGAGTTAGTTATGGATCAGGTGAGTTAGTTAAGGGGTCGTTAAGGGTGAGCGTTTGATTGACAGGTGTCTGAGATGGGGGGGGGGGCGGGACCTGCGCGCCGTCCGGTCCGATCTGGTCCAGGGCTCCGGAGGTGCTGTACAGGAAGCGGATGATCTTCTGGAAGTTGTCGTCTCCGATGCTCCAGGAGCCGTCCACCAGGAAGACCAGGTCCGCCTTGGCCGCCCTGCAGACTGGAGGAGACCACGGGTGACCAGAAGGTCAGGAGAAGGTGGAGCCAGAAGGTGGAGGTCCACTGGAAGGGGAAGCTCTCACCCTCCTTGGCTGGGGGGATGGTGGGGAGCGGCGTGGTGGTTGGAGGTCGGGTCGGCGCCGGAGTCGGCACAGGAACTGAGGACACACACACACACACACCTTAAATTAGAAACACGTTCATTTTAATTCCATCGTCGCACACTGAATGTATTAAAAAAGTAAACACACACACGCCTTAAGGAGATCAACATGCACCAACAGGCGCGCACACACGCACACACACACACACACACACACGCATACACACAAATACACACACACCCGAATGAGCACACACACTGACACCAGCACAACACACCAGGAAAAAGAACATATTGACACATAACATACACACACACACACACACACACACACAGCTGAAGCAGATAAACACACTCATGCACACTTTTACACAAGCGCACACACACACACAAACACACACAGGCACACACACACACACACCTTAAATCAGAAGCATGTTCATTTTAATTCCATCAACGCACAATGAATGCATAAAAAAAGTAAACACACACACACACACAAATACACACATACCTGAAACACACACCCAAACGAGGAAACACACACTGACAGCATCACAACACGCTAAGAAAAAGAACATATTGACACATAATACACACAAACACACCTTGAGCAGATACACACACTCATGCACACGTTCACACAGGTGCACAAACACACACACCTCAAATTACCGGCATATTCATTGTTATTCCATGACCGCACACTGAATGCCTAAAAAAGTACATGCACAAACACACACACACACACACACAAACACACACACACATCTGAAGCAGATAGACATGCATCAACAGGCGCAGACAGACACACACTCACACACGCACACACATCATCACCACACGCAACAAAAACAGTAAAAATAACATATAGACACATAATATACACACACTCACACACACCTGAAGTAGATATACTTTCACACACATTTGTGCACATTCACATCGACACACACAGATCCACACCCACACACACACACACACACACCTCAAATTACCAGCACATTCATTGTAATTCCATCACCGCACACAATGAAAGCATTAAGTACACACACACACATCTGAAGCAGATACACATACACACACATGCACACACACCCACACATACCTGACACCCACAAAAACACACGCCATCACACCACGCTATGAAAGCTAAAAAAGGCACATAATCACACACGCACACACACACACACACACACACACACACACACACACACACACACCCCTGTAGCTTCACCTCCTGTGTAATTTCAGATTGATCACAGCGCTGGGCGAAACCATGTCGGCTGTCAACTCCTCACCCCATATCTCCACAGTGGTGTGAGTGTGTGTGTGTGTGTGTGTGTGTGACCCATGCACACACACACACACACACACACACACACAAACAGACACCTGAAGCTGATAGACATGCACCAACAGGCGCAAACACACGCACACAAATGATCATGACACACAACGAAAACAGTAAAAAGAACATATAGACACATAATACGCACACACACACACACACACACACACACACACACACACACACACACACACACACACATACACACACACCTCAAATTACCAGCACATTCATTGTAATTCCCTCACTGCACACAATGAAAGCATTAAGTACACACACACACACGCACACACACACACACACACACACACACACACACACACACACACACACACACACACACACACAGAGCCCTGTAGCTTCCCCTCCTGTGTAATTTCAGATTGATCACAGTGCTGGGCGAACCGTGTCGGCTGTCAACTCCTCACCTTTATTCTCCGCAGTGGGGTGTGTGTGTGTGTGTGTGTGTGTGTGTGTATGTGTGTGTCAGACCCATGCACACACACATACACTCACTCACACACACACACACACACACACACACACACACACACACCAAGACACTGCAGCACAGCAGCGATCAGATGCTGAATACTGATGTCGGCCAGGGGAAGCTGAACAGCGGCAGGGGGAGTAAAGGGGGAGTAAAGGGGGGTAAAGGGGGGTGAAGGGGGACTAAAGGGGGAGTAAAGGGGGAGTAAAGGGGGACTAAAGGGGGAGTAAAGGGGGAGTAAAGGGGCGGGTGGTGGTCTTGGGGGGTGTCAGCCACCTGTGGCCGCAGGGGAAGCATCAATTCCAAGTGGCGACTTGTGGTACTCATTTCCATCCTAAGTAGAGGATCTGCGAGCATACAAGTCATTCCCTTCTTCCGTCCTTCTTCCTTTGCCCCTCCATTGTTCCCCAGGGGGCGGAGCCTATTTCCAGGAGGTTCCACCACCCGAGAAGGTCGTCCTTATGACGCCAATTAGCTTTAAAATTAGCTTCTACATCTCAATTAGCTTGAGATGTAGCCCTCGTGGCCCTTTTTTGGTCTTTGGCATGATGGAGATGAAGTCCAACAGTGCCACGGTGGAGATATATGAGCTGCCGCTGGTCCAAAGACCAAGTGTGAGCGAGCGCAGCGTCACATGACACGCGCTCGATTTTTTTTCCCTGCCAGGCATGATGGAGATGGGCTCCAGTCCATGAGCAGCAGGTGTGAACGGGCGCCAGCAACGGAGGCGGGAGGCTAGAAGACCAAAATATCCTGGGAAAAGATGAAAGAACCACCTGGACGCCTCCCCCCAAAGCCAATATGGCCTCCAGAAGGTGCGGAAAAAATAGCGGGGCGTCAGAAGATGGAGCTCCAGGGCCTCCACGCCGTTCTCAGGTTCTCGGACCAGGTCTGCGAGAACGGCGGAGGAACAACGGCCACCGAGAACAAAAGGAAACTTTCCCTGCACGTTAGCGCTGCATGCTAGCGCATTAGCATAGGGATGCTAATGGGGCGGCTAAGGCTTCTGGTTCTCCTCGGGAGGGGGCGGGGGGGGGTTCTCCATCCAGTCCCACCCCAACCATGACAGCTGACAGACACTGTGTGTGTGTGTGTGTGTGTGTGTGTGTGTGTGTGTCCACTCCATTGTCTCTATGTGTGTGTGTGTTTTCTCCTTGCCAGGCGGGTTCTAAACGCTATGGTGGCGCTATGGTCTGGACAGACCGTAGGTGTGTGTGTGTGTGTGTGTGTGTGTGTGTGTGTGTGTGTCATGTATTCCTAACTGTTCCTCTCACAGTGGAACTGAAACCGTCCCCACAATCCAGAATTAGAGCGATGGCGTGTTGTTGTTTTTACCAACCAATTCTACCAACTTCCTGGTTTCCTTTGCCACTTCCTGTTCGGACAAGCCCCTCCCCTGCACGTCTGTGATCTCACACACACACACACACACACACACGCGTTGGTATGGGCGTTCCTCACGTGTTCTCTCGGTGGCGGTGACGGCCGGCCCCTCGGTCCCGTCGGCCAGCTGGGCCAGAACGCTGATCCGGTATTGGCTGTTGGGCGTCAGGCTGCTGAAGCAGTGGCGGTTGGCTCCGCCCCCCAGCGTGGCCTCCTGCCGCGGGCCGCCTGCAACACACACACATTTCATTCGGATTTGTTTTTTGTTTTATTGGAATGAGATGGTGAGCGGTTGGATGATTGACAGCTGGTCCATCCAGGTTAAGCTCCGCCCACTCACCCCAACGCCAGCTGTGGTTGGCTGGGCCTAATATCATTATTTTTCATATTATTGTTGAGGTAAAATAAGTTATCATGTATACATAAATATTAAAAGTAATATACATATGATATATGTATATAAAACCTTCCCTTACCTCAGCATGGCTAAAGCTAAGGCTGACTCACTCTAAGGTTAAAGCTACACGTGAGGCTAAAGCTAAGGCTAACTCACTCTAAGGCTAAAGGAACACCTGAAGCTAAAGCTAAGGCTAACATGGAGAACCCAGAGCCCTCCTGCAGCGAGGGGATCTTCTGGTCCTGGTTCTCCTGGTTCTCCATAGCGTCTCTTCCTCATCACTGACCGATTCCGCAAGCGCTGCATTTCCGAAAGTTGCCGGTTCCGCGCCCCGGGTTCTCCAACCCCCCCAGATGTTCCGCAGGCGTCGGCGGGACACAACGCTGGGTTTGTTCTCCGCCAGAAGATCTCAGGGAAGCGAGACCATCTGATTGGACCAAGAACTCGCCCACAGACGCAAATATGCCAGAGGCGGCGTCCCGACGGCGCGAGGCGTTCAAGGAACCATTGATTGATCCTCACGTGGGTAATAAGGTTATGTAATAACCTTGCAATAAGCCTGCGATTAAGGTTGTGTAATAAGCGTGTAATAAGCGTGTGAGGACTCACTGGGCAGCGGCTCGATGGCGACCCTGTAGGCGCTGGCGTGGCGCTGAGGGACCCACTGCGCACACATGGACGTCATCCGCACCTGGAAGGGGCTCAGGTTGGTGACGCCCAGGTACACTGAGGACACACAAAGTACGTCAACACACCAATCCACATCGGCGTGTGTGTGTTTACATTGTTTGTGTGTGTCTATTACTGGTATATGTGTGTGTGTGCATTGTATTCAGGTGTGTGTGTATCAGTCACTGCATGTTTATCAATCTGTGCATGTGTTGGAAATGTGTGTGTGTGTATGTGAGTGTGAAAAGTATATATGTTTTTACATATATTAGTGTATACGTGTGTGTTATACATGTCTGTGTGTGTCAGCGTGTATATATGTGTGTGTGTGTGTGTGTGTACCGGTCTGCGCCCTCCCTGCCAGCGCGTCGCTGGAGCCGGTGGTGTAGGACGCGATGACCTTGACGCTGTACATGGTTCCACTCAGAAGGTTCACGATGAGCATGGTGTTCACGTCCTCGCCCACGAAGGTCTCCAGGGCGGGGCCCGGGCCTGGGGGCGGGGGCGGGGCCAGGGAGGGGCGGGGCATCAACGCAGTCACAGGGTTGGTCAATTTCAAAGACGGGTTAGCATCACGAACAACACGCGCGCGTTAGCGGTAAACGACAACAACAGGGTGTAATACCACCCCCGTCCACCGGGGGGCAGCAGACCGGCTCACCGGTCAGCGGCTGGTAGACCACCCGGTAGCCCATGGTGGGGGACGGAGGGGGGTCCCAGCTGATCCGGAAGCGGTTGTACCACTCCTCCGACACCCGTAGGTTCCTGGGGGCCGACAGCGGAACTGGGGAGACACATATAATATGATTTATCTTGAATTAGAGCTACAAAAAGTTAACTTAAAGGTCATTCGGGTCCAAAATCATGCCCCTCTCTTCCGCTCTGTTCGGAGCTAAAAAGCTAATCATTCCTTATCTTCACGTCTCCTGATTGTGTCTGGTCTTCATACCTTCAGACAGTGGCGTCCGGTCATCCATCTTCCCCCCGGAGAAGCGCAACCCCCACCCCCCCAATCCCTCACCGCTAACGTGCCGCATCCATCATGGCCAGGCGGCCGGCGGGTGCTGTTAGCGGTTGCTAATGTGAGCGCCGGGAAGATGGATGCGTCTGCCGCCTCCTCGCCGGGAGTCGGGCGCCGTTATTGACGTCCTGCGAGCGTTCGGTGGCGGCGAAATAGAAATGGCCTCCGGGATGTTAATGTCTTCATCGTTTTTTGTGATGAAGGTTTGAAAGAAATGAAGGGACTCTTCTTCTTCTTCAGCTACGAGAACTAGCTTCATGCTAACGGGCTACTTGGATTCCACGTCCACAAACTTTGTCTTCTGGAAAGTCTTGAACATGAATACTTTTAGCTGCGAGGTTATTTTCCAGGACTCACCTTCACTACTATGCGATGGGTAGTTAGCTTATCTAGCTAATCACTAGTGGAACTTTATTGCTAGCTTCTGTTTGACAACAGGAGCCATGCTTTTAGCAAAACATCGAGCTAACCGGTGACATTTAGCAAACAAAAAACAGCCTAATAGAGTTAGCAACCTGACTACCTGTCATGCTACATATAGCATTTTAGACAATTGTATTTATATATGTATAACCTGGTTGCTGTTTACATATTTCTTCAGCGAATTGAGAAAACTTGCTCGCTAACAGTAAGACTTCCTTTCTCACAAGAGCATCTGACAGTTAGCTTGTGTGAAGCCAGTACCATTAGGGTGTTATCAAAATGCTGAAAATAAGCACAGCATGCGTTAGTTAGCATCCTCTCTTTTTCAATGCTAAATAAACATTTGGCTGAAAATCCTTTAAGTAGTTTTGATGAGGAAATTAAAGATTTCCAACCACTAACGAGCTTGATAAAACTTTGTGGGTGAAGTTAGAAGGGCTATCCTGCGTCTGCTGTAATAACAGTTAGCCTTTTAGCAAACAAAGCAAACCATCCCGCCAACATTTCCAGGCAGCTCATCGCTGCTAATTAGCACGACTTCTTTAATGCTTTAACTTCTAAATGCTATTGACGTCCCAAATATCAGAATGCAGAAAAAGAAATCTGCTAACATTTGACGATGTGTTTGCCCCCCTCCCGCCATGATGATGAGCATTTTCTTTCTTGTTAGCCACTTAGTGTGTGTAGGTGTGTGTGCGTGCGTGTGCACGTGTGTGTATTCTGTAAAGCGCAGCTTTTCAAACAACAACAGCTCCAACAAATAGCACCTTTCATGGAAGCTAATTACCATAATTAGCTGTTAAATTAACAGATTTCTCCCCTTTGTCTCTCCGGATCTTTGGACCGGCTGCCGAAAATTAATTGTTTTTGCGAAGGAGCCCCCGCCCCTCAACCCCACACGCCTGTCTCCATCCCCCCGGGGTTGGGGAGAAGGAAAACAAGAGGAACGTTACGCCCAAGATGAATCGCTAACAACTTTCCTTCCCGCTTTAATTGCAGGGTTTTTGTTTCGGAACGACCGCGATTACATGAGGGGCGGGACGTCAAGCCTGGGGGTGGGAGGGGGGGGGGGGGGGGGCAGGGGAGGGGTCCCCCGCTTGTTTGCTCACATCAGGAGTCTGACACACACACACACACACACACACACACACACACACACACACACACACACACGTTTAACAAAGAACAAAAAATGTGAATTTCAACAGTGAAAGAAACCCAAATACAGCAGGGTCGTGCACGCGCGCACACACACACACACACTTGAAATACACACATGCACAAACACACGTGCACACAAGTGGACAAGCAAATACAAGCGTGCACATGTGTGCACACACACATGTGAACGCACACATCGGACAAAAATGTATGAACATAATGTGAGGAAACAAACAAAAAACACACACACAGAAATGCATGTGCACAACTGCATGCACAATCACACACATGACACATGCACACAATTACACTCATGTACGTACATGCACACACACACAGATGCACACACGTGCACAAGAACAGATACACAATGAACCAATAACACTTTATGTGAACATGAACAGTACAAAAAACAAAAACAACACACAAATATACACACGTGAATACATGCACCCACACACACACACATTCACACAATGACTGACGCACACACATGCACGAATACACATTGACCAAAAGGATGCACTTAAATAGTTCGAAGAAACGAGCAAAACACACACGTGTGCTAACTAACATACACACTCACGTGCACAGACACACACCAATACACACACATGCATACATGCACACATGATTAACAGAAAACACAATAACAGTGCAAAGGAACACAAACAACAAACATGTGCACGCAAACACACACAAATACACAAGCATGCCCGCACACAATAAACACACACAAATAGAAACACACAATCTGTGATCATAAACAGTAAACAGTCTCAACATAAACACACCTCAAGCCCCGCCCCCTGCGCTAACCCTGGCTACATTAGCTGCTGCTAGCTGATCTTAGCTCGTCTCAACTCCAGGTGAGGGAACGGGAAGTGTCCCAGGCGGGTTCTTCGAGAACCCGTGCTCGTTCCGGCGGGTTCCGGATGCTTCTATCGGGAGTCGGACTCACGCGTGCGCCCCATCCTGGCCACCGTGGGCCCGTCCCCGTCCGGATACACCGGCGTCACCGCCACCTTGTACTCGGTGTCGGACAGCAGCGGCTGCAGGACCAGGCTGGTCTGGCTGGACGGAACCGTTCTCTGCAGGAGACACGCGGAGGAACGTCAGCGGGGAACAAGCCAAGATGGTGGAAACCAAAGCAGAAGATAGACGGGAGATACCGAGGACTTGGTAGGTCACGGAGGAACATGAAGATAATACGACAGCAATCGAGGTCCAGAAATCAGCAAAAAAAAAACAAGTGAAAATTAGAGGAGGACATTTAGGAGAAAAATTTGATGTCACAGGATTTGAGGATCTTCATTATTATCTTCATCATCACTGCTTGCCATCATCTTCATCTCCATCCATCTTCATCACCTTCCATGATCATCATGGCGGTTTATCTTTACAGTTTAGTTGAAACTACAAAAAGAACTACAAAAAGAAGCCTAAAGGACACTGAAGTATTTGCTAGCGTTTGTACTTGGTAAATACTTATGCTACTCAGGTACTGTAATCCTTTGCTGGAGATCGCCATGGCAACCCAAAGCAGACCAACACCAATAAATTTACTTGGTTAGCGAATTAGCTAAGTAGCTCACCTGCTGATTAGCTTAGGGCTAATTAAGTTACGTCTCCGGTCCCCGCGGGACATTATGAGTTATTAGCCCAATTAGCCCAATTAGCCCAATTAGCCCACGCGCTAATCGGCTTGGGTTTAGTAAACTCGAGTCTCCGGTGAGGGACACACCAGTGCGAGGGAAAGGCGAGATGAAGTGGAGAACCTTCCAGGCGAGCTCAGAGTGGAAGTCCGTCTTACCGTCTCCTCGGCCCGGTCCCCGCGGGCGCTGATGTAGCTCAGCCGGTAGAAGCGAACGTTCCTGGCGTCGAACGGCTGCCAGAAGACTCGCATGCTGAAAGTGGTCTCCTCGTCGATCCTCATGTCCCGCACGCCGTAGCGAGGAGCCGAGGTGGTGGTGGTCGTCGTGGCGACGGTGGTCATGATCTCGACTGGGAAAGGAACCCGACAGGGTTAGCGTTTCCGCGTCCGGCATGACCCGACGGCGGCGGGAGGCGGGGTTACCGGTGGACTGGACCAGGATCACCTCCTCGCTCTCCACCTCGCCGGGGTAGACGGCGGCCAGGAGGACCTCGTACTCCGAGGACGGGCTCAGGTCCGATATCAGGTGGGATTCCACGTGGCCGTTCAGCAGCAGCTGGAACAAAACATGGAGAGCCACAATGGCGGTGCTTTCAGTGTGACAATTATTACAATATAACTATTATTCTTACCTCGCTCACCAAGTCTGACACCTTCACCTGCACGCATACACAGGTGAACACACACACACACACACACTCCATTTGAATGTGAATTAAACTGAAAGTTTTCCCCTAAAGGTCACCAAAGCTAGAATTCATCATCATAACCCCATGATGTTTGATCAAACTGTACCCCAGGATGATAATTTAAGCATCCATCGCCATCCTATGATGCCTTCCTACATCATCCTATAACGGCTAAGACCCTTCCATCACCATCATAGGATACTGATGACACTCATCAATCATGGCTGTAGGATGGCGTTGGAAGGGTTACATCCTCACATTCTATTATGGTAGAACCCTTCCATCACCATCTTAGGATAATGAAGGCGCCCATCCTTCATCATCCTAGTCTGGCGTTGGAAGGGTTACGTCCTAACAGTTTACAATGGGTAGGACCATTCCATCTAAGGCACCTGTCCTCCCAAAAACGGTGTAAACGCAACCATTTAAGTCAGGGGAGTTTAAACTCATTTAGGTCCGGGGCCATGTATGGCTTAAATTGATGTCAAGTGGCCCAGACAGGTCAAATAGTCGCATAATTACCTACAAGTAACAATAAGTCCAAATTTTCCCTTATTTTAGTGTAAATAAGAACAGGGAAAAACGATAAAAATCTTTACATTTAATGAACCGTTCCTTTAAAAAAACAAGAGAAGTAAGTGCCATTTCAACAACACGATGCCTCAGCTCTGTCTTCTCAGATCTCCGTGCATTTTGTTTTATTTTTCGCCATGGCGAGTCTCATACTGGCACCGAAACTTGCTGCATCCACACCAAACATACAGGTTTCTTATTAACCTCAACAAACAAATAAGTGGTCCATTTTTCTTGGAAAAGCCTTCAATCCGTTTCCACTTTTTTGACGACGACATCTTGCTGATGTCGAACGGAAAAGCAGGTCCATTTCTAACAATAAGACAAAATGCTATTTACAGTTGTGAGTCACACAGTGTTGTGCCGTGTTGCTAACACTAGCTAAAACAGTGCAACCCTAGCAGACAATATGGAACTGCATTTTTGCTTAAAAGTAGTTCATGATTTTTATGTAGTTTTTCAAATTGTAGATTTATTCCAGAGGCCGGATCGAACACCCTGGTGGGCCAGTACCGGTCCGCGGGCCGTACGTTTGACACCCCCGTTTTAAATCTAACGACACACACACACACCTCGCTGCTGTCACCGCCATCAGTGGGTGTCCAGATGAGCCGGTACACGACGACATCCTTGGCGGGGCGTCGCCATGACACCCGGAAGCTGTGGGCGGAGACGTCGCTGCTCCTCAGATCCAGCGGCTCGGGGACGGTATCTGGACAAAAAAAAAAAAAAAAAAAATCGTTAGCGCCCGTTAGCATCCGTTTTCAGGGATGTTAGCTTTAGCTCTCACGGGTGGTGAAGCTGTCGGTCACCGGCTGGGCCTGCCCCTCCTCGTAGACCGCCGAGACGCCGACCGTGTATTCGGTCAGGGACGTCAGGTTCCTTAGCAACCACGTCGTCACCCGGCCGACATCCTCCTGTGGACGTAGAGAATGACGGATGTCGCTAATGTTAGCCTTCTAATTTCAGCCTCTCACACCCTTTGTTGTTTCTCATATTAGCCCTTTTTGTTGTTAATGTTAGCTTTCTGGTGTCTGCCACATTAACCCTGAGTTGTTAATCCTCTCACCTCGTGGGTCTGGACTCCGCTGGTCTCCACGTAAACGACCCGATAGCCGAGCACGTTCCTGGAGGCGGCGTCCCAGGTGAGCCGGGCGGAGCTGTGGTCCACGTCGGACAGGCGGAGGAACCTCACCGGAGTCAGAGGAACTGAGGAGCGAGGACAAAAAACCCTACAAAATCTGGACAACATGAGCTGACGCTAGCTAGCTAGCTAGCTAGCGGACTCAAGCGACGAGCTAATGCCTGACACCTTCTCGATTATATATGAACAAAAGAGGATATCAGGATACAAAATGGACCCGAGGGTCAAGCAGGGGTCTGGAACATGAGGAAAAACCTCGAAGGTTCTCCGCGGTTTGTGTTCCAGCATCAGAACCACCATCTGCAGCTCCTGCCTGCAGGGAGGCTGCTAATTGGACAATTAATTAAGTCATTTGAGCCAATTTAGAGCAGACCATTCATCCCATCTGTCACTGGTGGCTATCCTGTGTGTGTGTGTGTGTGTGTGTGTGTGTGTGTGTGTGTGTGTGCGCATGTGCGACTCACGTGTGGTCTGCTGGCTTGTCATGGGGTCGCTGGCCTCCTCGCCATACATGGCGTAGACGGTCACCGTATACTCTGTGGAGGGGGTCAGACCCTCCAGCTCCACCTCGCTCACTGAGTCCGCTACCTTCACCTGCACACACACACACGTGCAAACACACACACACACACTCCATTTTAAATTAAAAAGAAAGTTTTACCCGAAAGGTCACCGAAGCTTTTTTGTCTTTGTAGTAGGAAGGACTTGACTTTCCATCACCATCCAAGAATGCATCATCATAACCCCAAGATGTTGAAGAAAACTTTATCTTCAGGGGTCTCCACAGTGAATCAACCTTCTCCTTCTAACTCCATTCTCTGTATCCTCCTGTCTCATACTAAGAATGATGATTACAACCATTTGTCACCATCCTACGAGCCTTCCTACATCATCCCAAAACGGCTAGGACACTTCCGTCGCCATCATAGGATAGTGATGGCACTTGTCAATCATCACCCTAGGATGGCGTTGGAAGGGTTCCATCCAAAGTAGGATTATTCCATCACCATCTTAGGATAGTGAAGGCACCCGTCCTTCGTCATTCTAGGATGGCATTGAACGTCCACCCAACATTAACCCGTGGGTGGGGCCCTTCCGTCGCCGCCCTGGGATAGTGATAATCATCCATTGCCATCCTAGGTTCGCGATCACGTCGCCAATAAACTGTTTCAAAATGATGATAAAATAAAGACAAAATAAAACAAAGTGAAATATTCAAAATAAAGACATACACACACACCTCCTTCTCGTCAGCAGGGTCGCCTTCTGTCAGGGGGGCGTAGAGGATCATGTAGCCCGACGCTCCGGCCGCCGTTTTCCATCGAACCCTCATGGTGTTGTGGGAGACATCGAAGAGCTGCAGGTCGTTGACCATTGGGAGGGCCACTGGACACACACACACACACACACACACACACACACACACGCACGCACAGGTCAACAGAGGTCAAAGTTGTGATTGCAAAAACCGAAAGCATGAACACGTGAGAAATGGAAGCGGCGTTTGATTGCGGCGGCGAGCTGCAGGAAGGGGGCGGGGCTTGCGACTCACGCGTGGTGGCGCTGCCCCTCAGCGCCTCGCTGGCCGAGCTGCGGTACACGGCGAACACGGCCACCTGGTACTCCGTCAGCGAGTTCAGGTAGTTGAGCTCCACGCTGTTGTCGGCGCCGTCCACCACCTGCAAGCGGCGCAGAGTCAGAGACGCCAGGCCCCGCCCACGACGCCAAGCTCCGCCCACAAAGACGCCACGCACCTTCTCCTCGGGCCGCGCCCCCCCGGCCGGGTAGTACACCACGCGGTACTTCTCCACCTGGCCCGGCGCGTGGTTCCACTTGATCCTGAAGCTGCGGGCCGTGATGTCATAGGTCAGGAGGTCGCTGGGCGGAGCCACGGCGGCGGGCGCCGGCGCCAGCTCCCCTCCTCCTGCGCACGGGGAAAAGAAAAAAAACAAAACAAGAGCGTCAGAGCGGCGAGTCCCGGTCGCCACGGCGACGCCCCTCCTCCCGCCGACCTCGTATCTGCTTGTCGAGCTGCTGGATGCGCTCGCACACGGTGCGGGTCAGGCCCTCCACGATGTCGCTCATCACCGTGAAGTCGGCCACGTTGTAGACGTGCGTGCCCTCCGGCGGCGAGGCGATGGCTCGCAGCTCGCCCTCGTCGGCGTTCTTCACGCCTGCGGGAGGAGAACGTGATGATCAACTTGGTATTAACGCCCGCTTCACACCTTTTTCTTCAAACCACTTTTTGTGTTTATTTCTATTGTCTCTTTTGAATCTGTATTGTAGCATCAATAGTAGTGGTAGCAGTAGTAGTAGCAGTGGTAGCGGTAGTAGTATTAGTAGTAGTCGTAGTAATAGTATTAGCAGTAGTGGCATCAATTGTAGTAGTAGTAGTAGCAATAGCAGTCGCAGTAGCAGTAGTAGTTGTAGTAGCAGTCGAAGCATTAGCAGTAGTAGTATTTGCAGTAGTAGTATTAGCAGTAGCAGTAGTAGCATTAGCAGTAGTAGTAGTAGTGGTGGTAGCAGCAGTAGTAGTAGCAGCAGCAGTAGTAGCATTAGCAGTTAGCAGTAGTAGTAGTAGTGGTGGTAGCAGCAGTAGTAGTAGCAGCAGTAGTAGTAGCCGTAGCAGTAGTAGTAGTAGCAGCAGCAGTAGTAGCATTAGCAGTAGTAGTAGTAGTGGTGGTAGCAGCAGTAGTAGTAGCAGCAGCAGCAGTAGTAGCATTAGCAGTTAGCAGTAGTAGTAGTAGTGGTGGTAGCAGCAGTAGTAGTAGCAGCAGCAGCAGTAGTAGCATTAGCAGTTAGCAGCAGTAGTAGTAGTGGTGGTAGCAGCAGTAGTAGTAGTAGTAGCATTAGTAGTAGTAGTAGCATTAGCAGTAGTATCTGCGGTCGTGTCGTCACCGATGGCGAAGAGTTCGATGCCGGCGTCCCTGAGACTCTGAGCCGGCGGGATGACGTCGTCCTGCGACTTCCCGTCCGTGATGAGGATCCCGATCTTGGGGACGCCGCTGCGGGAGCCGGACTCCGGCTTGAAGCTGTTCTCCAGGATGAAGGTCAGGGCCAGGCCTGGGGACAGACACCGGGACAGCTGGAGAACCCGAAGACGCCGAGGAACCCCGGGACTAGGGGACCCGCACCGGGATCCGGACCCGGACCCGGACCTTGACCCAGACCTGGACTCCAGACCTGGATCTGTACCTGTGAGCGTGTTCCCCCCCTTGTAGGGCAGGTTCTTGACGGCGTCCATCACGGCCTCCTTGGTGCTGAAGGTGTTGAGGTGCCACTCGATCCTGGGATCTCCGCTGTACTGAGCCAGACCTGAACACAGCACAGGACTGTCCGTCACGGTGCGTTCAAGGAACATCGGATGCTAATCATGCTAATTTCTCTTCGTGCGATGCTAGTTATCTATATTTCTTGCTAATTTCTTATCATTTAGTGCTAATTTTCAGCATTTCTTGCAAATTTCCTGCAACACAATGCTAATCTCCGATTGCTTGATAATTTTTTTGCTAATTTCCCGTCAGGTCTTCCCTGATTTTAAACTAGGTTGCAAGAACTTCCTGCCGGAACAGGAAGTCCCGCCCTCACCGATCCTGGTGCGGTCAAACTCCACGCCGAACGCCTTGACCAGGTTTTCCATGAAGGTCCTGACCAGCCTGAAGTTGATCCTGCCGATGCTCCAGGACCCGTCCACCAGGATCACGATGTCGGCAATGGCCGGCGTGCGGCAAGAGAAGCCGTCCTCGGCTGGGGAATGCACACACACACACACACACACACACACACACACACACACACACACACACACACACACACACACACACACACACGTTATTGATCCCCTTTTTATGTTTTTCTTCCCAGTTGAATGGCCATTTTCTTCTAATGACATAATTTCCTGCTAACTCTTCATTTCCTGCTTGGCCTCCAAGCTGTCCCTCCTCTTCCTTGCCCACACACACACACACACACACACACACACACACACATAAGGCCCTGATCAATACCGATATCTGTAATTCACTATTGATCGCGATAATAGATTATCGACTGGATCGCTTTCAGGCAGAAAACATCAGTCACACTTGGCTGATTGTTCTTTTCCACCTGTTTTGTAGTTACTCGTTTCAACATGTAACGAGTGTGTACGTGTGTATGTGTGTGTGCGTGTGTGTGTGTGTGTGTGTATGTGTGTGTGTGTGTGTGTGTCTATGCAGACAGGATTTCAAAAAAAAAATCCTCTTCAAGATTCAGAGGATTTCGTTCACATTCCGGCATGCTCTAACCCCTCAGGAGGTGTGTGTGTGTGTGTGTGTGTGTGTCTGTGTGTGTGTGTCTGTGTGTGTGTGTGTGTGTGTGTGTGTGTGCGTATCGCTGAGGGCATTCCTCAGCAGTCGCTTCACTCATCATTGACAGGAAATGAGCAGAGAATCACCGCCTACAAGTCTTTGCAAGGTCGGAATTTGCCGACACAACACACACACACACACACACACACACACACACACACACACACACTCATCAGCTCCATCAGCAGCTATTCACCTTGCGGCCCCGTTAGGAGGCATCGCCTTTAGACCTTTTGCAGATTTCATGAAACGTAATGAAAATACATAAAAAGCAACCAAAAAAAACTACAAAACTACAAAAAATTATATAATTTAAAAAATATACAATGAAAAAAAATAATATTTTAATATTTAAAAAGATTAAACCAAAAAAAAGGTTTCTGGGTGATTACCGGTGAGGGGCCGCGACAGGATTGGCTGCCGGAGCTGTCAATCACAGCCCTGCTCTGATTTCCATGTTCAGCAGAAAATAATCTTCAATTTAATATTCAATGAATTAGAAAAGAATTGAATTCTTTATATTAAAATTAAATAAAAGATTCGGTGTGGAAGAATATTGTCATTGCATTTCAAAAACAACAAAATTGTGTGTGTGTTTGTGTGTGAATGTGGGTGGGTTTGTGTATTTGTGAGAGTATGTTTATGTGTGAGTGTGTGTGTGCGTGTGTCTACTTGGGTGCATGTATGTATGCATGTGTGTGTGTGTGAGTCAATGTGTGTGTGTCTGTATGTGTCTACTTGGGTGCATGTATGCATGTGTGTGTGTGTGTGTGTGTGTGAGTCAATGTGTGTATGTCTGTGTGTATATAAGCATATGAGTTTGTCTAGCATGTGTCTTTGTGTGTGTGTCTGTATGTGCCTGCTTGGGTGCACGTATGTATGTGTGTGTGTGTGTGTGTGTGTGTGTGTGTGTGTGTGTGTGTGTGTATGTGTGAGTGTGTGTGTGTGTGTGTGTGTGTGTGTCTCTACTTGGGTGAATGTATGCATGTGTGTGTGTGTGTAAGTCAATGTGTGTCTGTCTGTGTGTGTATAAGCATGTGAGTTTGTCTTATGCGTGTCTTTGTGTCTCTGTGAGTGTTTGTGTGTGTCTTTGTGTGTGTGTTTGCATGTTTTTTCATGTGCATGCATGCGTGTGTGTGTATGTGTGTGTCTGTCTGTGTGTGTGAATATGTGTGTGTGTGTGTATGTGTGTGTGTGTGTGTATGTGTGAGTGTGTGTGTGTGTTAGGGTTCTGATGGAAACAAAAGCACCTTTTAATTATTTTGTCAGAGCCTGTCGCAGCCGGAGGGAAGAAGATGAAGAAGAAGAAGAAGAAAAAGAAGAAAAAGAAGAAAAAGAAGAAAAGAGAAGAAAATGAAAAGAAAAGAAAAGAAGAAAAGAAAAAAGAAAGACCAACCCTCTGGGAGATGAGGGAAAATCAGTGGGTGGGAAAACAAAAAGACCAGAATAAACCAAATAAAAACGTTAAAATAGAACCCACAGGAATACTTTCAAAATAAGAGCGCACACACACACACACACACACACACACACACACACACACACACACAGGCTGGAGCGTCTGTCGGAGCTCCTGCTGCTTTTGGTCGTTTGCGTTTCTTTTCAAAATAAAAGCGTGAAAGTTTCCAGCCGAGATCCAGAGGACAGGAAGAGTCCCGCTTGTTTTCCAAATATCATTTTTCATTTTCATTACAGTCATTTGGCAAACGCTTGAATCCAGGACCTCGTGCACGTGAAGCGTGCGCTCTAGCGCTGAGCGACATAGCACACGCATGTATGTGTGTGTGTGTGTGTGTGTGTGAGGACGAGAGTGAAAGTGTGTGTGTGTGTGTGTGTGTGCGCGACAGACCGTCCAGCGAGTCTATGTATGCACTTGTGAGTATGTGTGTGTGTGCGTGTGTGTGTATTCGCACCGGTGTGTGTCAGTAGTTACAAGGCATCAGCCTGTGTAAGTCGGTGCATGCATTTGTGTGTGTGTGTGTGTGTGTGTGTGTGTGTGTGTGTGTTCATGCAGTCATACAGGTGTGTGTCCGAAGATAAGAGTCAGCCTGTTGAAGTCTGTGCATGCATTTGTGTATGTGAAAAAGAGTGAAAGTGTGTGTGAGTGTGCGACAGACCCTCTGGTGGGTGTATGTGTGCAATTGTGAGTGTGTGTGTGTGTGTGTGTGTGTGTATTTATATAGGTGTGTGTCATAGGTTAAAGTGTGTCAGCCTGTTGAAGTCTGTGCATGCATTTGTGTGTGTGTGTGAACAAGAGTGAAAGTGTGTAAGTGTGACAGACAGTCTGGTAAGCCTATGTTTGCATTTGTAAGTGTGTGTGTGTGTGTGTGTGTGTGTGCGTGTGTGTGTGCGTGTGTGTGTGTGTATGTCGAGGTAAAGCTGTGACTTCATTATTCCGATACCATCTAATAATCCTAGCTTTGATGAACAGCGACCTCAGTATATGGGTCACACATGCACACACACATACACACACACACACACACACACACACACACACACCTTCCTGCCTCCGCTCGCCCGACAAGAACACACATACATACTTTCCATTCTCGCTTTCGGGTGATGTAACACGCAATGACGGTGACACACGCATCTGCACATACACTCACACACACTCACACACACGCAAACATACACACGCAAACACACACACACGCACACACACACACAGTTGCGTAAAGGCGGCAGGCCGCCGCCTGCTGAACGACCCCAAGCGAGACGGCGACCTTTTGACCCCCCACACCCATACATAATGAAAATATGGACAATTAAATAAACAGACACACGTGCACATTAGCACACACACACACACACACACACAGGCGCCGCAGCAAGTCATGTGACTTCAATCCCGGTCGAGACGTCGTTGATTGGCAGCTGACCTGTGAGTGACAGCAGGGCCGGCGGGGTTAAGCCCCGCCTCTGACCCCTGCGTCTGGCTCCGCCCCCAAGAGGGCACGACGGCGAGTGAGTCAGCGCGACGTGATTGGCTGACGGACAGGTGACAGGTGGCGGCGGCGGGGCAGGAGTGAGGCCAGGGCTGAGGTATTTCAGCAAGTGCGGGCAGGAACCGGCTGTCGGGAGGCGGCGGCGTTAGCGAACATGGAAAAGGGGCGGGGCTTCTCGCGGCGGGGCTGAGCCCTGTCACCACGGCGACGCAAAGTGTCTCAGATGCATGAAAATGTATTTCACCTGGATGCACTCCGCTTCGGAACGGGATATAAAATTGCGCGTAACATGTTTGTAAAATTAGCTATAATGTAGAAATAGACTGCAGCGCCCCCTTGTGGCCCGGCGGTGGTATTACAACATATAAACCCTGATTTTACAACATGCTACAGTTAACACACACTGTAAGAGGTGAAAGTTCGACCTCCTCTGACCCCCGGCGGCGGTGTTGGCACGAGCCCCGCCTGACACGCCGGTCGGCCCCGTGTTTACTACACAATTACAACCAGGTGTTCATTGCACTGTAATAAACTAAGGAGGGCAAACGGCCGTTCGCGAGGCTACGCGGCACTCAAAGGATTGGAATGGGGTGGGGGGAGAAGAAGAAGAAGAAGAAGGAGACGAAGAAAAGGCCTAAAAGGCCAATAATGGAGAGGGAAAACCTGATGGGAGTATTTAAACTGTGGTTGCGTGTGGAAAGAACGCGCCATAAGTCGACGATGGCTGGAATCAATGAATCAATAAATGAAAGAAGGATTGAATAGCAAATCAAATGATCTCCATTCAATTCAATGGCTAAAATGGCATCTCAGTTCTGCTAGCATTACAGTTCCGCTAGCAACACAATTCTGCTAGTCCACTAGCATTGTATTTTTGCTAGCATCAATGCTCCACTAGCACCTCAGCTCTGCTAGCATCGCAACTCCAAATGAATGAATGAATAGCAAAGCTCATAGACAAATGATCTCCAGTCCACAGTTCCACTAGCATTGCACTTCTGCTAGCGGTCTGATCTGTTACTTCCTATTTGAAGCTAACCTGCTGTTAGCCACGCTCACGTTGTCTTCTCCACCTCCTCCCCACCCATTCTTCTCGCTGTTCTTCTTCCTCCCGCCCCTCCAGACAAACATCGTCTGTTTGCTCTCATTCCACCTCCGACGTCGTGGACTGTTGACGTTAGCTTCGCGGCTAACATCGCCCCCACTGTTTTCCAAGGAATCCCGTGGGTCTTTCTCCCTTATAAACCAACACTTCACCAGCAGCCGCCGGAGCGCCGTCGCTCCACAAGCCTGGATTCGACCGGCCGAAGCTCTCCAGATGTTCGCGTTGCAAACAACAAAGAGTCTGAGACGTCGGCCAAGAAAAACGTGAATTTATTCCCCCGGGTCAATCAGTAAAGAAGAAGAAGAAGAAGAAGAAGAAGAGGAGCAGGAGACGCGCAAATGTTGTTCGAAACTAGGACCTGGACTATGGGAGGAAAATGAAGCTCTGATCCTGGAGAGAACCCAAGCAGGAGAGCATGGAGATGATAAACAATGAGAACACAGGAAGAAAAACCCAAAGAGTCTCTTCGTCAGGATCCTTTTCCCCCAGATGTTCCAGACAAGTTTCCAAACGCGCCCCTCAGACGGTGTTCCAAGCTTACATTTATATATGACACCATGGCCAAAGTTCTCCGGAGTTCCTTACCTTCAAAGATCTCGTTGTTCTCCTCGGTGGCGCCGCCGTCCTGCCGGCTCTGCGGCTGAACCATCTCTGTGCCTGCTTTCTGGGCTGGAAGGCAGGAGAGGCATCCACCCATGAAATCCAGCTACCTGACTCAAGGTTTGGGCTAGCATACAGTTAGCTTGGCCAATGCAATCCAGAGTTCCAACTCCAAGGGGCTACAGGTAACTTCGTAAGTGAAATCCAGCATCCTGACCCGAGTATTAGCTAGCTTAAAGTTAGCTTCATCGATGAAATCCAGCATCCTAACTCCGACTCCAGGTATTAGCTATTTGCAGTCAGTTCAAACACTGCAATCAAACATCGTCGCTGCACTATAAGTTAGCATACAGTTAGCTTGACCGATGAAATCCAGAATTCCAACTCCAAAGGGTTACAGTTAGCTTCCAGTATCCTGACCCCAGCATTAGCAAGCTTACAGTTAGCTTGACCGGTGAGATCCCGCATCCAAAGCCGGTATCAGCTAACATACAGTTAGCTTGATCAATGAAATTTAGCATCCTAACACCAGTAGTAGCTAGCACACAGCTCAAAAGATAAAATCTGACATTTTAAAACAGGATTAGCTGGAATACCGTCAGTTTGACCAATGAAGTCCAGCATCTAAACTCCACCATTAGGTAGCATACAGTTAGCTCAATGAAAAACCTTGTCAATGGATTAGCGTTAGCGTCGAAGGCGCTCGTCACCTTGCACTTTGGCCTCCAGCGGTTTGCCCTCCCGGTCTCCGCTCACAGCAGAGATCCAGAAGTTGTAGTCCTTGGATGCGTCAAAGTCGTGGATGAGTAGCTTGGCCTCCTGCTTGGAGACCTCCACCTCCGTCCGCTCGCCACCTGGTGGACGACACAGAGGGACAATCGCTCAGATCGCCATGAACCAATATGGCGGCGCGACGACAATCAGAAGAGAAACAGAACATCATAATTTTGACATTCACAATTTCCGTGTATCTCCGTCATATTTGTAATGGTCATCGTTTACATCCTCATCCACATCATGACCACCATCACTGTCATCATGATCTTCATCAGTTTCATGGTCTTCATGGACAGGGTGAAGGAATGAGGGGACAGGAAGTGACATCGACACAAACAGGAAGTGACATCATTAAGTGGAACGCCAAAATAAGGGGGGACTGAGAGGCGGCAGCCATTTTGCTGGTCTGCACCTTCTCCACCCTCTGCTTTAAATAAAGAAAGCAGAATTCCTGCGTGTGAATCGTAAAAGTTCAATTAGAGAGCAGGGTAGGAGGACACACACACACACACACACACACACACACACACACACACACAATACACACTATGCTTCCATAAAGTCATAAACTAATGGGGCTAAATTGAAGCTTAGCACTGAGTCGAGAGGAAAACTTCCGGGCGGTGTAAGAGTGTGTTTGCGTGTGTGTGTGTGTGTGTGTGTGTGTGTGTGTGTGTGTGTGTGTGTGTTCGTGCACATAAAGGTATCTTTTTATGTGTGTTTTTTGTATAGGATGTATGTATGTATATGTGTAGATGCACATCCGCACACATTCAGGCAGATACACACACATAATCACACTGTTGGTGCACACACGCTTACATTCATACATATTCTGTATATACATGCATACACACTGATACACACACATACACACTGATACACACACTGACATGTATACATTTACATATACACATATACATACATACATACATACATACATACATACATATATATACTGTGTGTAAACACAAATACACACACATATACACATTGACAAGCATACAACTACATATACACACACTTTCATTTTCACACACAAACACACACACACATTCAAGCATTCATTTACTCTATACACACACACACACACACACGAACACACACACACACGAACACACACACACACACACACACACACAAACACACACACACACATGTTTAAACAGTACATGAGAATATTCATCCAAAAAGAAAGCCGACAGAAAACAAGCGTGAACGTGCATTTGAGCTGCACACACACCCACACACACACACACACACACACACACACACACAAATATCAACCATCATCAATAAAGCGATAAATCCTGATCGATGGGATCTGATCCTGGATCAGAGATGTGCCTGAGCTGGTGGAGTTTGATTAGAGGGCAGGCACAGTGAAGGAATGCTGGCTTTCACACACACACACACACACACACACACACACACACACACACACACACACACTCACACAAAACGACCACAAACTAATGAGGCTGAATTGAAGCTTAGCATTGCGCCGCTAATCAGTGAAAACAACCCAATAAAAAAAACACTGGCCGCCCTGATTGGCTCCCGCCAGCGCCGTGATGACAGGGCAGGTCGCCGTGGTGATGATAGTCTTAGCGCCGCCACCAATAAAACATGTGTGTGTGTGTGTGTGTGTGTGTGTGTGTGTGTGTGTGTGTGTGTTTACTCCAGAGGCGTCACTCAGTCTTCCAGCCAAACTCTGCAAATAAAATTGATTTAATTGTAATTTAGCTGTTAGTCTTTGATTCATATGTTTAAATAAAGATGTATATGTTTATATAATAAATCAGGTAAAAAACATCTTTGCCTGAAAATAAGCAAGAAATTACAAAAACAAATAAATGTATAAATAGATGATTAAATAACTGAAAAAAGTGACTGTCAGAGAAGAAACCTGAGCAAAAGTCTGATGACATTTAAATTCAGCGTAAAGAAAATAAATAAATCACATAAATTAATTAATCAAAGTTAATTTAAGTTAATTTAATTAAATTTAATCCCGAGTGCTGTTTGTCCTGCAGAGAGAGCATCTGTCAACTCAAACACACAAGTAGAGGATGAAACTGTCTCCAGCCATGGGGTACGGAGTGTGTGTGTGTGTGTGTGTGTGTGTGTGTGGTTATCTGCCCCCCCCCTGCTGTGCTGTGCACCAACACGCCGGCAAAACCCACATAAAAAAAAAAGTTGATTGGTTTCACCTCGGGGTGAGGCATGTGTGTGAGTGTGTGTGTGTGTGTGTGTGTGTGTGTGTGTGTGTCGGAAGGTTCACCCCCCCCATCCTGATGAGATTTACGTGCAGCAAACCAAATCAGGAATCTTGATCTTCCTCGCCGTCACATCAAACCCTGTCTAAGCCCCGCCCCTGCAGCTGATGGATGGGGGGCTCCAGGTGTAGCGGCGCTGAATTCCTGCTCCCATCTCCTTCCAAGAGTCAAGTTCAAACTGGAAGGCGTTGCCCCCCCCCCCGACAGGAAGCGGCTTGATCCTTGTCGCCGCGGCAACCGGCGAGGGAGCCAAACATCTCGCCGTTAATTATTACGGCCGCTCCGCCATTGGGTGGAAATGTAAACAAACCAGCAGCGAGGAACCCCGCTGGAACCCTGGAGGAACTCACCTGGCTCCGTGCTGTAGGCTACCTTGTAGGTGTCGAAGTCGCCCCGAGGTTCCTTCCAGGACACGTGCAGCCGCCCGGGACTCAGAACCTTGGCCCGGAACCTCCGCGGCGGCGAAACTGGACAGGGGTGAGAAAAGAAAAAGTGAGGTCGCCGCAGAAGGTTCTAGTTCCCAAGTGGAGAACTTCGCAGATACACCCACAAGTGCGCTGCCATTGGCCTCAAAGCTCATCCAGCTAAGATGGAACCGTACACTGGATAGAAGGAACCAACAAGGACACCCAACAGGCGAAGGTGTTCTGTAAAGAGGGTTCCACGGGTTCTAAAGGCGAGGACCAACACAAGGAACACGCTGGTTCGCGTCCCGTTGTGAGACCACCCCCTCCGAGGCCGGCGGAACCGTGACTCAGCAGTCGAGCCGGCGCCTGTGGTGGAGGCTTGACGGGTTTTGACAAGAACGTGGCACGGAAACAAAATCCCATAAATCACTAGGACCGAGTTCTGCCGATGGACCAATGGGGAATGCAGTACGTTTAGCGATAAAAAAAGCAGCTAACCTTAGCTGATGCTTACAACTGTGATGCAAGGGGGTCCTGAAGGGTTCCTGATGTGTTCCCAAAGAGTTCCAGATGTGTTCCCCATGTGTACTGAAGTACTCACAAAGTTCCCGGTGTTTCCTGAAGAGTTCCTGAACAACCTTCTAATTGGAGAACAATTCCTCAGATTCTTAGAACCTGGAATAACCCTGAGCCCAAAATGTGTGTGTGCACACACATATACATATATATAAATATGTAAAGGAAACAAAGACAGAAGCTGGAAACAAACACCACCCAGTGTTTGCATCCTCATTACGTGTTGAACCATCTGCCGCCATATTTAAATACCCGTGCTGTGACTGACAGCTGCTGCCGCTGCGTCTCAAAAAGGCTGGCTCACTGCTGCAGAGCGGAGCTGGACCGGATCCACACACGCGGTTCCCGCGGCGATGAAGCAGTAAACCGACTTGTTTGACATCGGCGGCGGTTCCGCTGACTTTGCCTCGGGTGGGCGGCAGAGGAGTGTGTGTGTGTCGGGTGAGGTGGTGTTCAGAACATGCCCGGCCTTGTTTGAACAACGGCGTCCGACAGTGAAGAGGCTGCCAAACGTCTAAGTGGGAAATGAGCCAACGGGGTTCGGGTGCTGTGACGGCGGGGATGGGGGGCAAAGGGGCGTCAGAGTAACCAGATTCAATGTACGGAGAAGAAGATTCAAAAAATCCTGGTATGATATCAGAGATCTTGATGGGGAGCACGTCACATTAAGAACACTCTTCAGGAACACTTTGGGAACTTTTCAGGGACTCTTTGGGAAAACTGTGGATCCACTTTGGGAACAGATCAAGAACTGTTCAGGAACACTTAGGGAACTCTTTGGGAACACTTCAGGAAGGTGCAAGGGACTCTTCAGGAACACTTCAGGACACCTTAACATGACTCAAGGAACTCTTTGGGAACACTTCAGGAAGGTGCAAGGGACTCTTCAGGAACACTTCAGGACACCTTAACATGACTCAAGGAACTCTTTGGGAACACTTCGGGAAGGTGTAAGGGACTCTTCTGGAACACTTCAGGACACCTTAACATGACTCCAGGAACTCTTTGCGAACACTTTGGGACACTTGGAACACCTTAGGAACACATCAGGAACACTTTGGGAACAGGGTGGGAGCATTTCCAAGACACTTGAGGGACACTTTGGGAACACTTTGTAGATACTTCAGGACCACTTCAGGTAAACTATGGGAACATTTGATGCACATTTCGAGAACATTTTGGGAACTCAGTGGAAACACTTGAGGAATGGTTCAGGAACACCTTGGCAACATGATGGAAACACTCAAGATACCCTTCAGGGACACTTTGGAAACATGCAGAGAACACTTTCACACTGTGTGTGTGTGTGTGTGTGTGTGTGTGTGTGTGTGTGTGTATGTCTGCCACTGGTGGATTTCGTGCAAAACCTTTTTCTTTTTTGTTTTTTTTTTCCCTCTCCAGAGAAGCTGCTCATTCCTTTGCAGCGCCTCGTACACACACACACACACTCACACACACATATACACACATTCACACACATACCTACACATACATACACAGGCGCTGCAAACAGCCGGGCGACAAACAAAAAAGGCCTCGCCTGCAAGGAGACGAGAATTTCAATCTCATCCATATTTCATGGAGGGAGCGGCGCAAACGGCTGAGCTTACGAGGTGGTCTCCAGTGGAAGGCGCGAGGCGCCGACGTTCTCCAGATGTTCTCCACGAGAACCTTCTTTTCCGGGGGAACCGATGCGATCGGCTACACAAACCAGATCCGATTCTCTATTCCGTTTTCGGTTTAATTCTTTTTCTGCATGTCCTAATGGGCCGGCAGGCTGGGAGGGGGGCGGAGCCAATGCCAGCCGTCACAACGGAAAGGGGCGGGGCTTAAATCGTCCAGGACAGCTGTCAAACACAGAATGTCAGCTGATCCGCCAAAACCAATTAACTGAGTCGGACTTCACCACGGCGGTGACATCTGATTCGTTCCCATCAGGAGCTGACCTGCCTCGGACCTGTTAGCGATGCTAACATATGTCGTGGCTAGGTAGGGGGCGAAGCTTCTCTCTGAGCTGTGCTATCACGTTAGCTGTCAACAAGCAAACAAAGCAAAGATGGCGCACGATTGGCGAGGATACCTGACATTTGCACTGTTAGCGCCCAGAGATCTTCTGGAAATTCACGATCGGGACGAAGAACCAGGATATAAGTGGCGCCAGTCGTCATGGAAACCGGTTGACGGCATTAAAATGTGATGTAAGAAACACGTTGGAGCGACAAAACGTAGCATTTTCTACTGATGGTGCAGCTTCTAGGACATGGTTAGCTTCAGGCTAATGGTACCTCAGCTTTTTCGATTTAAGAAATTAGAGTTGATTAAATCAGGTCAGATTAGATCGCATTAGATTAGATAAAGTCAAATCAAATGAGATCAGATTGGATTAGATCAAACCAGATGAGATTAGATCAAAACATTAATTAAGACTATAATACATCAGATAAGAACAGAATAAAACAAAATTTACAATATAATCATCCCTTCCTGGGCAAATGTAAATAGACTAGATTACATACGATTAAAAGCAGAAGATTAGAACAGATCAAATTATCTTGAATTAGATCAGAATACATTAAATCTGATCAGATTAAATTACATCAGATTAGATTAGATTGCATTAGATTAGATCAGATTAGTTTACATTAGATTGGATTACATTACATCAGATCAGATTAGATTACTTCAGATTACATTGGATTACGTTACGTCAAATCATATTACATCAGATCAGATAAGATTACTTGAAATAAGATTAGATTACTTAAAATCAGATTAGACCAGATTATATTATATCATATTAGATCGTATTAGATCACATCGCATTAGATTGATCAGATTTGATCTGATTAGATTAAATTGCATTAGATTAGATCAGATTAGTTTACATCAGATTAGATTACATTATATCAGATCAAATTAGGTTAGGTTAGATTAGATCAGATTAGATTGGATTAGATTACATTGCATTAGATTAGGTTAGATCAGATCTGATTAGAGTAAATTGCATTAGATTGGATCAGATGAGTTTACATTAGATTAGATTACATGACATCAGATCAGATTACACCAGATCAAATTAGATTACATTATATCAGATCAGACACTTATAGTTTTATCACTGCTTACCAAGACACTTTATAGTTTCACTGAAACACTTTATAGTTTATAGTTTATTTTTATTTCTAATTCTGCCTTTCTTTTATTATTTATTACTGTTATATTTTCTGTAACTCTGGCACTGCAATTTCCTTCGGGATTAATAAAGTTGTTCTTATTCTTATTCTTATTCTTATCAGATGAGATCAGATGAGATCAGATTAGATTAGATAGAGCCAGACGGCGTCCCCTGCTGACGCCTGTTGCGGCGGCGAGGGTCACTGACCTTGCGCCGGCGCCGGTTCTGGGAGGAGGAGGAGGAGGAGGAGGAAGAAGGTGACGGCCCTGATGGACAGCAGCATCCTGGATGGAGACCTTCACTTCCTGTCTGGAGGAGAACCTTCTGGTCAGCGCCACAACGCTGACCCCGGAGGAGGAGGGGGAGGGGGCGGAGCCTATCCGGGGCGAGGGGCGGGGTCTCAGGCCCGGCCAGCTGTCAATCACAGGACAGCTGTCAATCACCCATCCTTCGGTCTTCTGAATCAAAATCCCAGGTGAGAGGTCGCTGACGTCACTTCCGCTCCCGTAAAAAGGAAATCGGTGCCGGGAAGGGAAATAAAAGAAATGAAAAGAAAAATGAAAAGAAAAGACAAAGAAATGAAAAGAAAAGAAAATTGAAAAGAAAAGGAAAGAAAAAAAGTTTCCCTTATTGGCGCAGGTGCGCCACCGTCGCTGCGCGTGCAAGTGAGACGCGGATGACGGCTCGGTGGCGCGCGCGTGTGTGTGCGCTGAGCGCGCGCGCGTGCCATTGGTCCTCACCTGTTCAGGCGCGCGCGTGAGTGCGTGCGTGCGTCCGGTCCCTCTGCGAGCGCCCACGTGCTCCCGGGGCTGTGTGCGGCGACGAGCTCGGGTCCCTCGCGCGGCTCCGGCGCACTCTGCCCCGTGGACACCAGCGCTCGCGCTCTCCAAGCGCTCGTCAAGCACGCGGTAATGAGGCGCTACCGCGCCGGTTCGGACCTTCAAAATAAAAGCCGACCAGCGCACTTCCGTCATCACAAGGTCATGTGGTTTTATTTTGGTGAAAATAATCATAATGAAAAAAAAAGACAATGATTTAACCCTCATATTATGTTAAGGGTCAATTCGACCCATTTCACCCATTGACCCAATGGGTCAAATTGACCCCTAACATAATATGAGGGTTAAATCGTTATGATGATACCAGCATGATAATGAATATCAACAAAAGAATTTAAAATAATAATAATAATAATGATAGAATCGTAATAATGAAAATAAAACTTGCAACAATGTGGGTCTCCTGATCAAACATTAAGATAAGACAAACTTTATTGATGCCCATAGGGGAAATTTATTTGTCACAGTGGCGTAACAGTTATAACAGGGGTGGGAAATTATTATTTCTTATTTAATTTTTATGCCCTGTCCTGTCAATTGAACAAAATGAAAATTGCAATTTAAATATTTACACTTTTTGGCTTTTTATTTTAACTTTAAAATCTTATGAATGTACCGACATTAAAATTAAACAAAAAAAATAAATAAACAATACGAATTGAAAATACTATATTTATATGTAACATAAAGAAGATAAAAGGAACAAATAAATAAACAGCAGATAAATAGGCAGCAGAGAACAACAACACCATTAATGATTAGTTAAAAAAGAAATAATGATATTGTTTATGTGCCAGTGATATGTTTCATAATAAAACATATTACATATTACAGTTTTAAACGCATTTTGGTTAAAACTCGTTTTCCCACTGCTCACCTGGATGCTTTTATTTTGACACCTTTGCCAAGTAGCTTTCTGTCTGGGCTTATCTTGCTATTCCTAGCTTGATGTATCGCCTTTCTCTCCCTCTCTCTCTTTCTCTCTCTCTCATTTCTCTTTTTCTCTCAGTTTGGACTTGCAGCTTCTGATGGGTGTTTCCCGCCCTGCTCACCATCCCAGCCTGCAGCTACTCATTCCTCCAGCCCGCTTTAACACCGCAGAAAAATGTGTGTGTGCAAGTGCATGTGTGTGTGCATGTGCATGTGTGTGTGTGTGTGCATGCATATGACCCCTGCCTGTGAGCTGTGCAGCCCCGCAAGGCCATTTTGTGCTCCAGCAGGTGGTTCGCCATAAAAAAAGAAAAGCAAAAGCGGTTCTCCTGGGAGGGGAGAAGGAAAATTTTCAAGTAATTATTGCAAGAAAAAAACTCAAGTGATGTTCCTGGGGGTTCAGGCGGAGGGTCAAACAGGGCCGAGAGCGAAAAAACACACATTCCCGCCGTCGGCGTGAAGGACGAGACGGGAAGTATAACGTCCTTTTCTTTATCGCGGCTTCGGCTTTGTCGCCGCTGTCGTTTAGGACCGACCGCAGAGCCCAAACCCTCCGGTCGAAGAATAAAAACAAGAAAAAGGCTGCTTGAATAACAATCTGCAAGGCGGGAAGTTCGCTCGATAAACCCCGAAATGTAGATTTATAGCTATCAGCGTGACCTTTCCTGGGGGAGAGGAAGAAAGTTTGCACGGCGGCGATAAACAAGGAGCGGCCCGGATAGGATGTGTGTCGTTCGCAACGAACGCAAACGAAGGTCCTGGTGTTTCAGGAAAGCCTGAAAGCCTGTTTGAAGATCATCATCTGTGCAGATTACCCAGCTGACGGGCCGGAGGGGGGGCAAATCCAGGTGTCAGCGGGGCAGGAGGCCGTGTTTAACCCGGTCACCTGTCAGTCACGGGGGTCACATTCTCTCACATCTCCATCCACCCACAGACATTGAACCTGTTTTTGAACTTTGGCAGGAAGATGGAGAACATGGAGAAAACCCAGCTTCAAGATGTTTTGGTTCATTGTTCTCGAATCCCAAATATGAAACTATAAGAAATTTTATTTTTATTGAAATTCTTTTGTCGATGCAGCATAACAACAGGTATAGAGTCGATAAATATGAATATAAATATAAATAGAGAGTCTATTAAAAGGTAGCAAAAGACATCCACAAATAAATAGACAGCAGAGAGAACAACATATGTTTTTTTTTAAACGAGCTAAAGATGTTGAATGCACACAGAATGAATGATACACTTGAGATTTGTTGTATTTCCCAGTGAAATGCATTCTCTTATTTATTTTTTAAAGAATCAATTGATAAATAAGTGCCAAATGCAATGTAATGTAATGTAATGTAATGTAATGTAATGTAAATGATTCCCTCTTCAGTTTTGCCCCACAACAGATGCGATGATGCCCCGCCCACTTTTCGATTTCATCCAATCAAAGCGATGGAAAAGAAAAACATCTCCGGCTGCTATTGGACCAATAGGAGAGGGAGGCGGGACAATTTCCCGCCGTTTTAGATAGTATCTAGCTTCGCTCCTCGGCTAACGTCAGTGATAGTACCATGAAATGCGCAAAAAAAAACAAAAAAACGTCCGGCCTCGGTTAATGTCACCTTTAAATATTTTATCGTGACAAACGTGGGCGTTTTAATTTAATTGAAAAAATGCTTTTTCAAACTTTTCGGTCGCAGCAGTTTAGCTTAATATCTTACCAATTAGCCTACCAAATGTGCTAGTTAGCAACATAGAGGGAAAGTCAGGATATCAGACACGGATTTAAACGGTGTTTTTCTGTATACCTCTTGAAAAAAGTTCGACTACTTTAGGCAATATGTGCTTATTTGTGAAATAACATCTCAACTGGGAGATTTGAGTGGAAAACCATGCTCCAGGTAGGACGTTTTGTGACGCTTTCCCCGGGCTTGACTTAAGCTAGTAGCTGACGCAGGTACTGCACGTACACTTCACGACACTTTTGATTAAAAAAAACATAAACGCCGAAGGGTTTAACTTGTGTGCCTACTGAAAACTTATTTCTGCTCCAGGATTTATTCGGTATTGTTGTATGCCAATATCCCCGCTGTGGTGGGGGAAAAGGTTGTTAAGCTACATCCGTGGCAGCCTCCCTGCCGGCTTTGCTCCCGGACTGAAGCTAAATCGGTGTCGGAATATCTTTTCTTCGAATTACAATGTGGTTAGAAATGTCTTTTGGTGTTTCTACACTCGTAATTAGTATTATATAAATATATATAATATGCTTATAATGTATAAATAGACTATCAAAGTGCCTCTTCATGAGTTCTTTTCTCAAAATGTCTTTTTTTTTCTCTCCAGCGAGACATGTCCAAGTTGGTCTTAGTGGTATTTTATTTTTAAACTGTGGGGCTTTAAGAGACGACTTGTTGAAAATAACCTTAGTGAAAAACAAATAAACATATTTTTATTTCTTGTTGAATACTGGGCTTAAAACAAAGGTCTGCGAGCGGAGGGACGTTATTGTTACTTTTGATACTTGGAAATGTATTTTCACAAACAACCTTTTTTCAGGGACAATGCTCATTTATGAAATTTTTGAGATTTTATATAATAGTACTATTATTGAAAAAGCTTTATATCACCGACTCATATATTTGTTCAGAAAAGCCTGCCATTGCACGAAGGCTTGCAATGTTCACTATCCCTGCAACACTGGGACATTTACTCATTTCCTGTATGGATTTGTATCAGTCACATTATCTTTTTAATATGTCGTCTAATTAACTTCTGACATTTTTTCCCAGGAGAGTCTGCCTGCTCTACGCGCTGGAACAACGCAGCCCCGATAAACCTGATGATTGACCCGTTATCATCACTATCAAGCAGAACCACACAGTCAGGCCTCACCTTGTAGTATTATATAAGTCTGTTTTTTTCGCAATTGACTAAATGAACGGCTGTATTGAGTTCATAGCTTGGACCCCATGTGTCAGACTGGCCCACATAAAATATGGGAGGTTTAAAAGGAAGCAGTAGAGCTAAATGTTCACTCTCAAACCGCCTCGTACGTATTGCCTTTCTGAAAATTAATGTGAGCGTGACTTGACGTTTGAGCAGTGAAGTTGTATGGAAAAATAAATTACTGAGAGATGAGCATTCGTGGAACAACAGAGCAGATGCGTGTGTCAGAATTCACTCCGGTCATTTTGATTTGTTTTGTGGGAGTTACAAGCAGCCGTCCGACACCGAATCCCTTCAGAACAGGCATGTTTTTCTTGGCGTCACGCGGACGTCACACGTGCTGGAGCCTCGCGTCGTGCCTGGCACAGATCCATATCAGAGTGTAGCTGTTTTTATCTCCTTCTGCCGCAGTGAGAGAAGAACCTCAGCATGAAGAAACACCATCCAGTTTGACGTCCACAGACGCTGCCGTCCAGTGGTGGTGCTCCAGGTCCAGACGGGGCGTCCTTCCATTGGACCTCATCCAGCGAAGAGGACACCAAGCCATGACCCTGCAGGGATGGATCAGGTCCCCTGAGTCTGAAGAAGTGTCAACTGTGGTGAAGGTGGTTCTGCAGCAATTTGACCACTAGATGGTACTAGAACAGGGGTCATCGACCTCCAGAATAGAACTTTACTGATCCAGCCGGAAATTCTTTCACGCTCTTCAACGCTAAAATTGCCATTCGGACCCTTTTCACATCTAAAATGAGGATAGCGCTGCATATCTCTTTTTTCCCTTCAAGCTTTGAATAAAGTGTCGCATTTATGAAATCAATAAACTGCTACAGACAAAATTCTATTTCTGCATACAACAAAAACATTCTGAACTCTGCGGTGTATGTTACATTAAAATAAAATACTCAGTGTCTATTTGAGTCGTCCACACATTCATAAAATAAAAGGCTGGACTTAAATTATCCTCCCTGCAGCAAACCAAAAATGCCGTCTGCGTCCGCTTGCCGTCATTTATTTTTGAGCTCTACTGGTGTGTGCAGTCAGCCGTCATTGCAAATTAAAATAAGTTTTTTACTGAACCTGCAAAATATGTATTTGCAAATTGAATTTGCAACTGAAATGTTTATTTTACCTGGTTAATTTGATTTTTGCTCCTGAACCTCAGCGCAGTGCCTCCACATCAAAGCTGTAAAAGCTCAATAAATGGCGGTTGTGGTGCATATTTGAACAAGAAGTGAAACTTCGATTTATTTTAATGTTACAAGATCAGCATAATCTTGCAATTTTTAATTCCAATTAAAGAATAACAAACTCAAAAGAAATTAATGTAAATTAGAAGTTCATGATTTAGAGCCGTGGGTTGCCGACCTCTCCAGTATAACATTCACGCTGGAAGTTTGTTTTCAGCATCACCCCCCCACACACACACATACACACACATATATTTAGAAAACAATGACGCTGTACTTTGAAACAAAACAACTGCGAACAGTTGCAGCACTATCAGCATTCACGACCAGTTATGTTCCTCGTTTGCATCCTTTATCGTCAAATTGCTGGTATTTTCAAAGATAAGCATTTGAAACTTGTGAGTTGTTTACCTTTAACCAACACTTTAAAGCTTTTAAATTAGAGATCTCAATGATCAAATCCAAACAGCGGAGTTGCAGGCCTTTGTATTCAATTATTGCAGGAAATGAACAAAATGTGTAGATTGCAATGTGCTGTTTTAGAGGACGGATGAATAACGGAAGAGTAAATAACACATTCATCACTAGATTTAATCAACTGGTTACAGAAGCAAACCAGGATCATTATAATAATTATTACTAGGTTTTTAAAAACTTGAGACACAGTGTGTGACATAAAATTGTCTTCCTCAGCGTCCCCCTCTCTGCAGACCCAGGCGTCCTTATCTCGGAGAGCCGGGAAGGAATAATGGATCTTTGTGGGACGAAGACAAGGCGCCGGCGTTCTCGCCGCTCCTCGCTGTTGCCAGCTTGTGTGTTTGACAGAAGCCGGATGAAGGCTCCCGCACTATCGCCGTCATGAATATTTAAGAGTGGGCTTATACCTGATTTCTCTACAGCCTTCCCGACAGAATGACTGGAATGCACATTTTTAAAATATCTATTTTATTGTATATTTCCACCTCGACGGGAGCTTCTCTTTAAAATTACCTAAAGAAATCAGCACCACCTTAATCCATCTTTTTTAAGTTGGGATGATAACATTAATCAAGTAAATAGTATAATGTCACGTAATTCTTGTTTTATTTGCACATAAGAAAAATTGGTACACTTGTACTGCTTATGCTTCTTGAAGCTGTGGTGAAGGTCAAGTAAGTGGTGTTTCCAGCCGAATTAATATTAGGTATATTATTATAATTCAAGAAGTTTTGGCTGATTCTTGGTCACAAACAAGTTATGTTGATTAGTTTTTATAATTAAAAACAGGAAAATAAGACCAGATTTTTGAATGCTAAGGAATGTTAATTAAATCACTTTTTTGGTGTTAATTAACAATGTGTGGTTCAGTTAACAAACTCAGTCCCTCTGAAACAAAACCTAGAATGGGCTGTAAATCTGATGACTCTTTAAAAAAAAAAACAATTTCATATTTTATTACGATTTTGACCATAAATGACATTTTGCCAAACAGGACCTACTGAAAATTAAGCAAATGCTAGTATCTGCATTCTTCTGCATGTTGCAAGCAGATTAGCAGGGTTCTCCAATTGTAGCGCGTAGCAACATGCTATTGCTTGTTGCTTGTAAGCGCTGTCAACTTGCTAACTTTTGAGGTGACTTTTTGCAACTCGCTTTGGATAAAAGCGTCTGCTAAATGACTAATGTAATGTTAGTGCTTGTTAGTGAGCACTAGCTGGATGCTAACGCTTGTCGCTACTGAGCCCTACACGGTTTATGTTTACGGTAGTGAGTGTGAACAACACGCTAATGCTTATTTGGTAGTAGCCGCTGCCTATTTGCTAACTTTCCAAATTTAATAATGCTTGTCACTAGTGAGCGCTAGGTTTTTAGATTTGACAGTAGAGAGTGCTCGCTGCATGCTAATGCTTGCCGGTGTGGCGCTAACCGCTTGCCAATGCGGGCCACTTACATTTATCAGTTTGTTAGTTGCCCTAAGTAAATCACAAATTAATGTTTAAGTGGCAAATTCCATAGATAGAAAGGTGAGTTTGGTAGAAACAGGCCTCATTAGTGTGGGTGAGTTGATATTTTTCAGTTTTAACTAAAGCATATCTGCTTTATTCATCTGGAAATGATTTTACAGGTTCCATAAACATTAAATGTGCATTCAGCATGAAACTGAGAGGACACTAAACTTAAAAAAAGACAGGAAATCGGATTATGGCGCTTTATTCTTATTTTTGAATAGGTCTCTGTGTGTGTGCTTGTTTTGAAACAGATTCTGGAGGAGTGTGATTCCACTTCAGAAAACAACTAATCAGCTTGATTCCTCACCTGGACACCAGATAAGGACACACACACACAGTTTAATCCAGGATTCCTCAGTTTAAAGAATCCCTTTGTTTGTATTGTTCGTGTTTTTTTAGACAAAGATAAAGAAAGGGCTGTCAAATCTCAGCTTGTGAAAGGATTTATGTTCCGGTTTATCTTCATGAGCTCTGATTGTAATGTTTTTTTAATAAGTGCTGCAGCTTTAAAATTTTAATTACTCAACGGTGATTAATTGGCTCGCCGTAGAAAAAGGGTGATTTGTTATTTCTCATTTGTAAAAATGTCTCTTTCCTTACATCCCTTTTGTCTCGGGTGCCGTTCTCTCCAAACACCCAGCAAATCACAGAGCCGACATGAATGTACAATTTAGAGTATGCATTTTAACATCCAACACAAAGCTGGTCTTATTCCATTCTCCTGAAACGGGAGGGGGAAGAAAAAAAGTCAGTGTTGGAAGTTGAAAGGGGGTGAGTTTTTCTGAAGTAGCACACTCGGCGGCAGACTTCAGAGGAGCTGCCGTGATTGTTGCCCCCTCTTTTCCCAACTCACAGGATCTGTGTTTTGTTAATGGCTGCGCAAACCGGGAGGCAAAACCCACACGGTGGTATGAAGCTGCCACAGAGGGGACCGAATACAAGATGGTCCCTCGGCCCTTGGAAACCAGGGCGGGGTTGGCACGAAGATGAAATTTGATGAAACGTCTGACTCCGCCAGTTCAGGTGCCAGAAAGTGCTGGAACCCGAATGAAAGTGACCCTCTTACCCAATTGAAGGCCTCCTGGGTTTCTCCTCTCCAGTCTGGCTATCCAACTGTTGGCATTCATGAACGTTCTGAGCGCGCTCACTGAAGCCTGCGTGTGGATGCTGAAGTGAGGATGCGCATCACAAAGCGAGTGGTTGGAGCTCAGTTTTGAGGAGGGGGTCCACAGTGGTCTGCGCTGTCTTGTGACAGATTCCAAGCCTGGACAGTGTTCACCAGCTTAAACACCTCTGTGGAGGTAACTCATCTGGAGGAGCTCTGGGTTGCCAGGTTGGGCTGCCCGTATTCTCTTAAGGGTCCTGCCAACTTTTTTTTTCTTCATGTGACTGAGCATTGGGACCCCGTTAATGGGCGCAAAAAAATTGCTAGATTTCCATTATCTAGTCGTAACCATTCCGAGTGCCAGAACCACTTTACTGGAACGGGCCCATTATAACTTTTATAACACCTGTGTAATTATCCTGTAATGACATGTCATAATGGCTGCCGTGCGAAGGGGCTATATTCATCTAACAGTCGGACACAAAGGAGCTTTAGTGATGTGAAACAGCAGCGATTACAGATAAAGAGAGCGGTTCCACATTTGAGGATAGGTGGTTTGCCGAATAAGAGCAATGACTGCTTGGGCTGAACCGTGACCCTGAAACGTCATATCGTACGATTGGCTCCAGGGTGGGTCTCAGCGGACGTAGCATCACAGAGGGACATCGTGGCATTTGAGGCAGAAGTGGATGCAATCAACCTTTTATTCATAACAAAATGAAAAGTCAAACGGTTGCAGTCAAAGAAACGGAGGTGAAAAAAAATCAAAAGTAAAAGGAGCTTAAAGCAACTAAACAGGAGGGATATCAAGCAAACAAAATTCAGGAGGAGACCAGGATTAGCCTCCGCTGAATGGAAGGAAGTCGATTCCAATGTAGTGACCTTAAATGTTCGGAGCAGCAAAAAGCCAAAATGTTCATATGACATAAGCTCACCATTCTGTGGAGAGTTCATCCCTTTGGACCTGCGGACCACTGAAGTACAAGTACATGGTGACTTAACAAGTAGAGGACGGTCTTTCTCCGCCATAATGGACATTTTAAGTGACCCCATACAGTGTTTAAATATATATACATGCAAAAATTCCACCTTGCCTGGGCCATCAACCGGTGTTTTCAGTCAAAGCACTGAAAACTAAAAGAAATAAATAAACCTTGGAATTCGGTGAAGGCAACTTTTCCACTTGTAGGAAATGGAAATCTCTCTGTCTGGATAGAAAGTAAATATAATTTAGCGATGCAGTGCTTTGAAAACAGACTCCATTGGAGGAACAAAACCATAAAGTGTCAGGAAACAGCGGCTGTCCTTCACGGGACAAAATGATCGGAAACACGCTTGACGAGTTTCGCATCATCTGCATATTTGTGTGCTCTCGCGCGCAGTTGTGCAACGTCACCTGCTGCTTGTCCAAAATATCAAACCCTGCGTGGAATGGAAGAAGTCTTCATCACCTTTGGAATTTGATCCTTGGAAAAACCTGGTAAATCTCATCTCGCAGTCGGGGGGGGAACTGCTTAACAATCAAATCCTCGATTTGCGTCTCGTAGTGTTACGATGCTGCGTCTCGAGAAGTTCTAGGAGCATCCTGAGAACCGATCTTCAGAACCTTCAGTGTTTGACCAGGGATCTCTGGTTTCCAGATCTTTGTCAAAGTCTTAGCTCTCCAGTTAGAACTCCAGAGCTTGCTGACGGTCAGACGCTTGCAGATGATACCCGGAGGGACCTCCTCTGCTGCCTCCTTAGGAAAGAAGTGGCATGACAAGAAGAACGAGGACCCCCAGGGATACCTGTAGTGGTATTTTCTGTCAGTCAGCAATTCTGGATGGCTAGAATGAGTCCCGCGACTAGTTTTAAAAAAGAAAAGCATGTTTCCCAGGTATATCCCAACACGCCGTCCTCATCCTGTAATCACTGACTTGAGATGGCGTTCCCGGAGGTTTTGGCTTTGACGCCCCGGGTCTCGGCCTCCTCCATCACCTCCATGGCCACGATCCTGGGCCCCGTCAAGATTATGTAGCTGACTGTCCGGTAGTCCAGGTTCAGAACGTTCACACCGTTGACAGAAACCACAAACTGGCGAACCTATTAAAGGAGAAAAGCCTTGGTGAATCCAAAATCATGAAGAATGGGTGGATTCAGACTGCACTGCATGGAAGAGCGTATTTTTAAATTAGCCCTTGAATTAGCTCATTTCACTTCTGCCCTACCATTTGAATCAGGTTCCTGAGCCTGCACTGGATACATGGGTGGCTAGCTAGCAAGCTGCGTTCCCCGTGCCGCCGACCCACCTTCATCCCAGCAGCAGCAGCCGGCCCGGTGGGCTCCACCGCCTGGATGTGACACGGTCGGTTCCCTCGAACCACGAAACCCCAGCCCAGCGCGTCGCCTACAATCTGGCCACGCAGGTGAGTTGAATGTTTGGACAGCAGGACAAAATAAATCACCAAACACACCTTACGCCGGACAAGGTAAGACCGCTCGAGGGACATACTGTGAACTTCTTCTTGACGAAGGGTCCCCCCGGTGCCTGCAGCTCTTCTGTGCTCACGGGTCTCTTCAGGACTGAACAAACAAGCAAGAAAATCCATGCAGAGGGTCAACACAGGTGCAGAAATTCAAGAGAACTCTCCTCATGCCGAGGGCATCGGCGACTTCAACCTCTTGCCAGCAGTGCCGTGCTAGAACGAGGTTTGTTTTCCATCCTCGGGATTTAGTATTTAGTATCATTTGTATGATTCCCAGACTCGCGACGTAATCACCTACCTGACCTGGGGTTGCAGAGCACCGGGGAGGAGGGGTTCCCTCGGAGACCGCCGGCCGGGCGGCTGTACCTGCTGCCGTCGCTGCTGCTCCTCAGCCGGGAACCCCCCTCCTTGGTGGGAGACACTGAAAGCAGAAGAAGGCACGGTGAGCAGCGTCTCTCCTCTGTATCAGCCTCCATTCAGTCTCACAGCTATCTGCCTTTCTGCACAGACGTGCCCCTGATAACACGCCGCTGCTTCCTTGAAAAGAACCGATAAGGAAGTCAAACAGAGGTTGAGCGTCGCCGCAGGCGTACAGTTGTGTTACTAATTTGGGTTGAGATGTTTGAAAAGTTTGGTTCAGCCATGTTTTAAGGAGCCTTTTCCTGGGTGTAGACCTTTTAAAAATTTCACTCATTGCTTTTGTCCGATTGATTTTGGTCCATCTCCCGTCGGATAAATGGGGGTCTTCCAACAACGTGGCCCTCAAGGCGCACTGGTGGAATTTTTCCCGCATTTTCCAAGCAGACCGGGTAGAAGAAAGACCTTTTGATGAAACGGGAAGAAAAGCTGCAGTCCTACCTTGAATATGTCAGCCCCTCTAAATTGTGTTGAAATCATCTTTCAATACTCAATTATTGAAATCAAATTTTAGGACAAGAGCAAAGGTGGTGATGCATACAGTTAAAAAAAAAAAAAAAAACGATAGAGAAACCGCTGCTGCAGGATTTCAGTCTCAGCTCCTGAGTCTTCATCTTCTAGCAGCTTGTTTTTTTTTCACAATCAGATTAAAAACATCAAATTCAGTTTGACCGTTTGAGTTGTGAAGTGTTGTTTGCTTGGAAACTAGCTAAAAACCATGGCTGAATCCCTTGTTGTAAACAACTGGACATTCCCGAGAAACTGGTCGTTCACACCTGAAAATGGCTCATTGTAATGTGTGTGTGTGTGTGTGTGTGTGTGTGTGGTGTGAGGAGGGGGGTCGTTGCCCCGCCCAACCATCAACTTCAATGTAAATGACCTTCAGGATGGCCGACAACCCTTCGCTAGAAGATGGCTTCGTACTCTGGATGCACAGATTGTGGCTCGCCATGGCAACCAATGAGTACAAACCGCTTTTGGAAAGTTTCGCAGAGAAACAACACACACACACACACACTTTTTATTAGGTCACTGGATATTTGCAGTATGGGGGGAGGGGAGGTGTTCACACACTCCGATAAGAAAATTGTATTTAAATAATCAGCAGTTTGACGTGACGAGTTCGCCGCGTCATAACGACAATAACAACAATGCGGCCTGATGATGGAGCCTCCAGTTACCACGGCAACAAATCTGCCACATTAATATGAAGTAATTTTATAGTCATTTATATATATTTTTCCCATCTTTAGGATCAAACAAAATTATGTCTGGAAAAAGATTCCGCTTGATACCAGTTTATTGGTAATATCTTTGTTTCTCTTTTCTTTCTTATGTCCTTTTACCTTTTTTTACAACATTTTGGCTCATGTGAGTATTTTGTCAGAACGATTAAGACTCATCTCATCCCGCCTGATTTACACAAAAACAGTGACGGAATGATAAGGATAGGAAATGATTTGATGGGAATATATTGCGTCTTTTATTTTAAAGAAGCTATGATGTGTATATCAAAAGCTGAAATGTAGCAGAATAATTCATGGAATATTGACCTTTGACCTGATGAAGCAAATGTTTGAATTTTGAAATTATGTGTGTTTTCATTACGACTGATCAATGTTTTCAGACCGATCCTTAAAAACATGTGTCCAGAGTGTTGAAGCATCACGGTAAATAAAATACCGCATTTTGTGTGTAACTGAACGGAGTATTGAAGAACCAAGCTCCAAATAAAAACACAATTTTATCAACAGAAAATGACAAATTTACCCAACTTGTGATTGATTTGATTATTTACCCTTTTTAATCATAATTTCTTTAAATTGCAATGAGGGCGTACGTACCGTCGCTCTGAGGTCCCATCTTCAGTCCGAACGCTCCAGAAGACGACAGGCCGAGGTCCAGTCCAGACGTTGGGCTTCAGATGGAACCGGAGGGGAAAACGTAGGCTCAGCTCAATGGAGGTCTCATAAGATCTTTTTTTTTTACAGTCACTTAGACCTGTGTGTATGTGTGTGTGTGTGTGTGTGTGTGTGTGTTTATGGATCGGAAAGCAAGGATAGCCATCAGACTGAGTGTGTGTGTGTGTTTGAGCTAAATATTAAACCCTTAAACAAACAAGAGGGCCGTCAGCAGGAGGGGGGAGGAGCCTCAAATAGAAATGTTCCTTCACTGTGAATGGAGGATGAACATCAATTTATCAGAATCAGAATAAACTTTAATTATCCCCAAGGGGCAATTGGGAATTAGAATTTGAATTTACATGTTTAAAAAGCTTAATAAATGTTCATATGAGCTAATTGAAGTAGATAGACTTGAGATTCTTTAAAGACGGTGATTTCACAGAATATATAACCACAGCTTCTGGCTTTTCTTTATTTTATAGAATATATTATTTTTCACATTTGGAAAGAAAAGATTAATGAGGCTTAAATAAAATAGAGGACCTAGAAAAATAAACTAAAACTGAAGTATTGATGACTTGAAATATTTCTAGCTGCCTCTCCCTGCACTCCCTCCGAGATCAAGCTCATGTTTTGTTGTTTTTGTTTTCCATTATGTAAAGTCTGTGCCGCACTGAGGTGGAAGAACCAGATAAAATAGCTTCATAGAACTGGAGTATTGATTATTTAAAGAGGGAAGACAGATTTTCTCCTTGAGTTCCAACCCGCTATTTTTATGTTGTGAAGTGTAGGAGCTGCCTGAAGACCGGGGCGGGTAGAAGAAGAGACTTACCGGCTGGACCGTGTCCTGACGTGATGGACGGCGGCCATCTCCACCTTAAAGAAGCCGACAGCCCCCCGCCTGTCGGGCCTGTTCTGTGATTGGATTGGCTTCCAATGATTGCGATATTAGGGGTCGTTAACACCCATTGGCCCCCCGCCCCCAACCCAGTTTCAGTCTTTCAATCGTAAAGTCACCTGAGTGCCAAAAACCCACCGGACCAGGGTTTTGTTGATGTACCCCCGCCTTCCCTTTTGTCCCAGGTGACCCCCAGTCACAACAGGGGATGTAAAGCGGTGCACACTCTTAAGGGCCAGCTGCCATTGTTGTTGTTGTTGTCGCTATGAGTGACTCCCACCAGATACCCATCCATGTTATTTGGGGTTTTAGGGCCTTTAAACGATAAACACAGTGGAACTTTGATGTACGAGTGCATCGACTTATGAGTTTTCCGAGATCCGAGCCGTCGCTCAGGGGATGTTTTTATGATTGTGTCCCAGATCTGAGTTCGGAGTGAGCAGGATGAACGTTTGACGACCACGCCGCGAGCTAGCCCAGAGAAAATCATTGAAAAACATGAGAGAAGGCTGGGGACAATCAGGCATTTCATTCAAAGCTGGTTTGATGGTTTTAACGAGAGGAGCGGCATTCACCCCGTCGCTAAATGAAGTTTAAAGTGTAGCAAAGTGTGCACTTAATCTGTGCAACGGATTAAGTGTTTCAATTCATATCAATGGGGAAATTAATTTGATACATGAGCTCGGTCATGGAATTGAGTCAAGAGGTCCCGTGATTTCCTGGGGTCCGTAAGATGATGGAGAGAAAACACCTCTGCCACATTGGCATGTTTCAAACAGAACCGTCGGTAAGTCCACACATCAGCTGGCCCGACCCCAGACTGCCTGCTACGTTCCCCGCCGCGCGTTGAGTAACTTGTGCTTTTGTGCTCGGGCTGAACAAATTCAACTAATCTTGTCACTGATTCTAGAAAAAAAAGAAACCGTATTGTGCAACTTCAAACGCCGCCCGGTGGCGAGTACCCTGAAGGCGGAAGCTTCGGGTTCCCGTTGCCACGCAGACGTGGCGAGGCTGCAGCTGGAGAGGAAAGCGGCCATCGCTTATGCTCCGGTGGTCAAAGGCGGCAGCGGAGGCGTGTTCCCTGAGCCGCGATGGCCCGAGTGCATCTGTTTACCCTGGGACTGAGCGCCGTGTTGCGAGCGGGCCTCCGTGGAAACGCCGCCGGGTCCTGCGTCGACGTGACGGCGGAGGAACACGTGGAACATCAAATACACACCCAATACAGGCACTTTATTTTAGCCATGAGGTTTATTTTAAGTTGTGCCCCTGTCGGCCCAAACACTGGATCGCCACGCTCTTCAGCTGGTATACCAGTGCATTATTTGTCGTTTCAGGCGGAATCGTCGGGGCGACGTGGCCGAGATCGACAGCGGCGACCAAATATGCCGGTGTCGTCACCGCTGCCAACGACAACAACAACAACCGATGAAAATCAACCAGCTGTGTTTCACCCCGGGACGCGCCTTTCCGAAATATCGTTGATCAATGCGTTTGAGTCACACAGCCACACGGCCGCTCCGGCCCAAGATAAGGCGAAGACAACGGGGCGCGCATTCCTGCAGGGGTTCAGGTAGGTCAACGTCCCCCTGTGACTCCCAGCACACTTATGACCTCTTTATAACACAATGCATTGATCACTGGCTGACTCATCAAGGCTTTGAATAATTAACAGATTCATCAACTCATGTGTTTTCACCCTTTGCTTTGTTTGATATATTCATTGAACTGCTTTTATTTATCAAAGAGCGGCTGACAGTTTATTAAATTCACATTTTTGTGAATTTGGTGCTGTAGTTGAATAATTTCATTGCATTTAGTCAAGATATATATGTGTGTGTGTGTGTGTGTGTGTGAATATAAATATATCGATATATATATACACACACTTTGTTCTTTACAAAGTTGAATGTGCTGACAGCAAAATCACACAAAAATGATCAATGGAAATCAAATATATGAACCCATGGAGGTCTGGATTTGGAGTCGGGCTCAAAATGAAGGTGGAAAAACACTACGGGCTGATCCAACTTTTATATAATGTACTTTAAACAAGTCAAAATCAGTCAGTGTTGCTCCCTAAGTGGACAATTTGATTTCACGCAAGTGTAATTGACTTTGAGTTACATTGTCTTGTGTAAGTGTTCCCTTTATTTTTTTGTGCAGTACATACACACACACACACACACACAAACACACATACGTATATGTATATATATGTATATATCAGCGTCTGACACTGTAACGCCCTGCCCGCTGGAAAAACAACCCAGGAGTGGTTTAACCTTTGACCCTGAGCTCTGAAGGTCATGTGATAACAGGGCCAACATGTCTGTGTGTCATCTGTTTACACACACTCTTGTCTTGGGACTTGCAGCTGGTCCAGGGCTGGACATCTTGCTCGTTCCTCAGAGCAGGGGGCCAGAGGAGGTTCTGGTATCAAGATCCTCTGGTGCTTCCTGTCATCTGATCCAGCCGCTGCAGTAGCAAGGGGTTATCTATGTCCTACGACCTGGAAAGTCCTGAAAGGAGCAGAAGTGTCTCCGGCGACGGGGAACATCTGCTCCCGCCGAGACGTGGCCGCTCACATCACAGCTCCTCTGGTTTTCACAGCGCCCATCACAGCTTCCCCCTTTCACAGCGTCCATCACAGCGGCCGTCCGACTGCCGGCGCGGAGATAAATCAAATAGAAAATATAAAACAGGTAAGAAAAGCGGGAAAGACGTGGTGCGGTCAGAATCTGCATCAGCAGCTTTGTCACAAAAAATGCAATAACTTAGAGACAAGTGAGTGTGTGTGTGTGTGTGTATGAGTGTGCGTGTGTGTGCTTGTGTGTGTGTGTGATGGCATCACAGCTTCCCCCTCCACAGTGTAACATCCCCCCTCCTCTGTATCTTAAAAGGTGTGCGATGATACAACACAGGTGCTCTCGACCTGTATATGGAATCCGGCGCGTCCCATCCTGACGGTCAGCGACGTCACACATGGACGCCGGCCGCCGCCGCGCCTCGCCGAGGAAGAGGGGGAAGTGGAGGAAGAGGAGGAAGAGGAGGAGGGAAGCAGTCGAGATGTGAGGTGCTCGTCTGACGTCTGGACCAAATGTGGCCTTTAGCTTTGCCGCTTCTTAAATGTACAGCTGGATTTCAGCAGCCCTGATGTTTCAAGCCCGAGATCCTGATTGTTGATGAGCACAAGGCTCCGTGTGTTAAGCGAAGCACCAAATGCTACAAAACATCGACGCGATCTCGGACACACTGTTACACTCTCTTGACATTTATCTTTATTCTCGCCACAATGCAGATTTTGCTGACGGGGGAAGTGAACCCGCCATGGGGAACCGTTCGTCGAAAAGCTCCAGGTCCTCCAGGCGGTCGAAGCTGCTGCACTCGCTCCCCAAGAGGTTCAAGGTGGTGAAGGTCATGGGGTCAGGCGGTTACGGCAAGGTGCTCGACTGCAAGGACCGCAAACTGAAGAAACACGTGGCCATAAAGATCAACTACGACGAGGATAAAACTAACAACGAGGTACGAGTTTGGTTCGCTCCAGAGAGAGAGCGCCGATTGTCACCTCAGGAACGCAGGGTTGGATTTAGAAGCCTGCCTTGACTAAATGCGACAATATTTTAAAACTCTTATAAAACACCTGAGGGATGCAAACAACTAAGTGTGTGTGCTGTCGAGAATGAAAAAAAAGGGTTTTCGGGATACTGCGCCTCGTCTGCTGGTTAAGTGCGCCACCCTGTGGTGAAAGCCTGCATGATTTTAAGATTCAAGGTTTATTTGTCGTATGTACGGTCTCGAAACGTGTTTTCCTGTATGAAAAAATTCTTATTTTGCCGTCCAAAGTGAAGCCAAGTAGTGAGCAAAAAAAAAAAAAAAAGATAAATAATAATCCTTTTACTGCAATGAGATGTAAACAGGATATAGAGGATGTGAAAGTTGAGTGTAAATTGAAATATAAACCGCTGCGTTCACCCTGTTTTTCTCCACTGGAACTTGCCTTCCTGGTCCTTGGTCCTGACCTTCAGGTCACGTCTAGCGCTAAAGTCCAGAGCTCATGAACAGCAAACAGCATTTTTTTTCAAGCCGCTGCTTCTCATACAAAGGTCACCTCCTGTCCTATGACTCGCAGGTGCCTATCCTGAGGATGCTCATGGACAGAAAGTTTGACCGGCACAACATTGTCAAGTTTCTGGGAGCCTTCAGTAATAACAGGTATCTGGTGTTTGAGAAGCTGGACATTGACCTGTGGCAGTACCTCAAGGCCAGGAAGACCCCCATGCGTCTCGAGGACGTCAGGACCGTCATGGAACAGGTAGACTTGACACTCTTGTCGGTGTTCCGAGTCGTCCCGGGAGGTCAAATAGTCCTGACTACAACCGGTGCTTGCAGTTGGCCAGGGCGTTTGAAGCCCTGAAGAGCATCGGCGTGATCCACACGGACGTGAAGGCCAACAACATCATGCTGGTGGACCGGGTGAAGCAGCCTTTCAGGGTCAAGTTGATCGACTTTGGCTTGGCCCGCTTACGAGACAGGGAGCCTTTCCCCATTCTGCAGGTCCTGGCTTACCGGTAGGAGCTGCGGGGAGACGGGCGCATCTCCAGGGGTCGCGGTTCTTGGGGATTAAAGAGCTCTCCTCCGTCTCCAGAGCTCCAGAAGTCATTCTTGGGCTGCCCATAACGGAGGCCGTGGACATGTGGTCTCTGGGCGTGGTGATGGCGCGAATGGTGTTTGGCACCTTACCCTTCAACGGGATTCAGAACATTGACCAGGTTAGTTATTGACTGCTGGAAAACAGCGGAACATGAAGCGAGCGTCTTTTTCTTTACAGCTGGAAGAGATGAACAGCCTCCTCGGACCGCCGCCGGACCACCTTCTTGAAATCGGAGGGGACGTCAGTTTGTTTTTCACAAAAAGACCCACCAACCAGTGGGCTCTCAAGGTGGCTCTCCTTCTCCCCTGCAACCAGTAACGGTTTACTAAAGCGTCTGCCTGACGCGGCTAACGTGTTGTCTCGACCTTCTCCCCCGTGGAACAGTGGGCGTCAAAGAAGAGGCAGGTCCGCTCGTGGGAACAGTTTGAAATGGTCAGTGCTTCGGCCGAGAAGGTCGCCCCCGCAGGGTCTGACGGAGGGTTTGAGCAGTAAGTGTTCTCCGATGTCGGTCGACCTCGCCGTGGCAGGCCGAGGAGAACGAGACCAACCCGGAGGAGTGGAGAGCCTGCATCGACCTGCTGAAGGCCATGCTGACGTGGGACGAGAAGGAGAGGATCACGCCCAGCGAAATCCTCGAGCACCCATTCATCACAAGGAGTTACCAGGACAGCAGCCTCCACCTCTGCTCCAGGCAAGCTTCTCAGGTTCTTGGTTGAGTCAAGTGTCGAATAACGTCAGATAAGCTACGGTGTGAAATACCATCCGGACCCAACGCCCCGATGTTTATGACAGCGTATGAATGCAATGCTAATGTGCCACAAATACACATTTACATGAAGGTAAGTCTCAAAGTCTAAAGTTCAAAACACAACAATAACACTGCAGCGTTCCTCAGGAATAACCAAATTTATGTATTTAAATAAGAACCCAAGACGCCGCGCGTGTTCGGGTCCCATCGGAAATGTCCCGCCATAAGTCGAACCTTTACTTTGCAGCGACGAGTGCACGCCGTCTGGACACATCGCAAGTTCGCTGGCCGTACCTCCTTTCAGCAACATCATCAAAATCCACGTGGCCCCCGTCGCCCACCGGGACCTGGACGTCAGGTATGACGACAGGCCCACCCCTGGAAGGGCCTCCACTGTTTCCCCCAAGATCATCCAAATTCACGTGGCCCCGGCCATCAGATCGCACGGCAGCCCCGACGCCAGGTGCGACAGCGACCGGTTCTCCGAGGTGGACGCGGATCCGCTCCAGGAATCCGAAACAGTCGGGGCCACGAAGCTGAACGAGACGTCCGAGGACTTTGTCACCGCCGCTTCCTCTTTCAACACCGGCAACAAATCCAAGAAGAACTCCGTCAAGCGTTTCTTCTCTTGGGTGCGGACAAAGTTCCGACGCTCCCACAAGGTGGACGGTTTAGGCAGCTACTTGATAAATCTGAGGTTCAGATCGCAAGCCTAGGCTCGTCGACACCCGCCAAAGAGGGAGGCTGGAGGACGGAGCCGTCAGAGCGAAAGGCTCCTCCAAAGTGGCAACTCGGATCTACCCGGCCAATAATTTGCGGCGTAACCCGTTTGGTCCACTCTCTTTGTGGCAGCTGGCAGCTGAGGGCGTCCTCCTGCGCCCAGGACTCCTGTTGGGGCAGTGGCAACAATGGATAGAGTTAGTTCAAGATGCTCGCCGGTCAGAAGGACATACTCCAGGAGATGACGGTGTGTCCTTCACTGAGAAGAACAGCAAAACGGGTAATGCACTCCAGAGGCCCTGGAACTTCAAGCCCTCGAAGAAACATCTATAAGTGAAGAAATTCAAGTCTGGTTGCCGTGACAAGAGGAGGGTGACAAGAATTCACCGTGACCTGGATGACTGAGAACCTCTACAGACATGCCGACGTAGTGTCTTTTCGCAACGGCCCCTGAAACCCTGAGCGCTGGGCTCTTGGTCTCCGTCCTCAGGTGAGTGGTTGGACCCAAACATCTTGCCTCCCCGGTCAAAACGGCCGCCGGCCCTCATCGTCCGACTCCCTGGATCTCACCGGAACAGTACCGCCGTTATCCTCTCTGCGGCCGACTCTTTCTGCGAGGTGGTTGCTTTTGTCCGGAGGATTGTACTTTCCCTTCTTTCTCTTGTGTCTCCGCATTTCTTGTACTTCCTCCACCACACGCGGAGATGTAATTGCAGCGGTGGCGCTGATTCAGGTGTAAGCTTTTCTGTGTGGACCGAAATAAAACTCAACGCAAGAGGTTTCCGCTTAACAGAACAAAGACGGCCTTTTTTTGTTCTCTGTCCTTTTCAGAACTCTGCTGCAGGAAGACAATATCACTGAAAGGCCCCCCTGGTCGGGGAACATTTTTCATTTCAAGGGAGTTATTCTCTCCTTGCCTCCAAACGTTGGCAAAGAACGCCGCTCTTTACAAATTGAGCGCCCGCTTTGAAAAAGCTGTCAGAATTACTGTCAGCGTCTTTTTTTCCCCTCCATTTCTACCAACCGTTCACTCCTCGGAGAAGCCAAAGGTGCAATAGCGCTGAAACCCGTATTTTCCTTACGTGGTGCAATGCTGCCCTCTGCTGGACACCAAACCTCGGTGTGGCTTTTGTTCCACTGCCTTGCACCTCCTTGTCTCCTCATGTTCAGACTCCCTCCTTCTCCAGAACATCATAAAACCATACGTGCGCGTCTTCACCGGGTCGCTTGAGTGCTTCAGAAGAGAAGTTTAGCTCTGTAAGCCTCAGAGCCTCCTGTGATGAGATCTAAGAAGCTTTAGTTCTTCAGATCGACCGTACAACACTGATCCCGCTTGAAAGTGTTTTTAAGCCTTTCTTCCTTTCCTTTCTTTGTGTAGATTATCTGATAGAAGGCTGTTTTTGTTCACTGTTTGACACGTCCTGGTTCGCCCGGCCACTTGAACCCCCATAAATAACTCATATAGAATATCAACGTGTATAACTTTCATGGTGCTGTTACCATGAAAGTAGTGATAAAATCAAAGCGCCTTTTGGACGATTAACTTACATGTCAGTTTTGATTTTTGATTTCTTTCAGACCGGGTTGACTTTATTCGGAGAGACATGTAATGTCTGAACATTGGAACAGTCTGTCTGTGTGTGTGAGTGTGTGTGTGTGTGTGTGTGTGTGTGTGCGGGAAGCGGGGGTTATGTGTGTTTGACCATCATGGTGCAAATATTAGTTTTGTCCAAAGTACATAAGTCTTTCTTGAATTGTGGGCCGCGGATGCCAGCAAAGTGGATGTACTTGACCCCCCCCCGGCCTCCCTCGACTCCCCCTGAACTTCAGACCGTCCCCGGGCCGTCAGCTCGATCACTCGGGAACGGATCGCACCTTCACCAGGCCTCCGGCGGAGGAATTCAGGGGTGCCCTCTGATTGTTACCCCCATCATAAATGGGTGCATTATTTCATCATGTGATTCGCACCCATGGGAAGTGTAGTCTGATTAAACCTACTAGATGTTTTTTGCAGTGGGAGGAAGATAGGAAAACACGGATGTTTTCAAAAGACCTGTGCGTTTTTATTTAATACAAGGGACTATTTTTTTTCTGTTTTCCTCGTTCACTGATGATGATGTCTCTCGTAGGAGGGCACGGGAACCGCCGTCCAATCCGGCACCGCGACCCACGGAAACCCCGCCTCTTTTCTTGTTGATGTCTTGATCGCTCGAAGTGGAACTCCTTCCACCATGAAAAGTATTTTCCAAATAGTTTCTGCCACATTTCTGGTTGATCTTCAGTCTTTTAACCGCAGCGCCTTGAAAAAAAAACTTGTTTACATTACAGTTTCCAATTAAGTCTTCAATAATCTCTTCCAGAGTATATTTTTTCTGTTTTTTTTTCAGATAATTTAGTGCCCACAATGTAGATCAAGTGGCAGAGGAAAACAACAACATGAATAAATAGGGAACCCAGATGTTGCTCACGGGAAGCCCCAGTTCTGGTCCGGATCACACAAACCAAACCCAGAACATGAATGGCGCCAACGTTCCCGGCGTTGGAGACGAGGTCATGTGCGTGCCGATGTCACGGCGGTGGCGTCGGCCCTCTTTGAGTTTGCTCCGGATCCTACCTGTAGGTTTGAGATGAGCCGACGTGGCCGCCAGGTGCGCTTCCTGCCGGGATCAGCGTGCTAATCGCGGCCTCGGGGCCACGAGGACTTCGCTGACCAATAGGATCGCTCGATGGCTCTCAGTGGGTAAGCTGTGCCGGAGGCAGATGTGTGTGTGTGTGTGTGTGTGTGTGTGTGTCAGCCTGTCGGAGAGGCACTGCTCCCTCCGAGGCCTGTTTGTATTTGGCGTTCATGCCTATGAATATCCTTTGTGTTCACGCAGCCGAGACGGCATTGTGTGTGCGTGCCCATGCATAGCCCCGTCGGAGTGTTTATGCATGTGTGTGGTCTTTGTAAGACGACAGTGTGTGTGTGTGTCCACCCCTCACCCTCACCCCCGAGGTGGTGGATGTACAGATCACTTTTCAAAGACAGGGAAAGGTGTTCCCCCACGAACAAAATGTTCCCGGCGCTGTCAGCGCCGCATGTTTTGATAGCCGCTACAGGAAGAGGAGAAGAGTAACGTGACAAAGCGTTGCTTTTTTCCCCCCTTTTTTTGCAGTTCCCTCTTTCATTCAACTGAAATGCCACGCGATAAACATCTTAGCATAGCCTGTGTTTGTTGTGCTGCGGTGTGAGAGCGCTTCTACTCATTGTTTGTAGAGGTGTGTGTGTGGTGGGGGTCTTATCACCTCGAGCTCACCGCAGGCTTCGGGTATCTTTTGTTGTTTTCAGGAGGATGTTCAGATTGTCACCTCCATAAGAGCGCCAACCAAAAGAACTGTGAGGCACTTCTTCCCCGTGGACCTGCGGGACTTCGCGTTCCAGAGAAAAGCCCCGGTGTAGTAAGACGTACTTCTGGGGACGGAGTATTCCTGATGTGTCTGTGGAAGTTCTCGGTCATCCAGGACATGGTAGATTCTTGTGGTAACTGGACTTGATTGTCTTCAAAGGGTCATTCGAGTCCAGTTGCCACAATGAACATTTTGACAAGAACACCTAATATGGCAAGATCAGAGGTGGGTTTCCATTGTACCTGCGACTAGAACTGCTCTTTGGAAGCAGTAATGACTAACATGGTTGAATTAACAATTAGCCGACTCACAAAACCCGCCCCCAATGTCCTGGAGACCTCAACATTAAGAAGCTGGTTCCCTCCTGGCCTTTCGATTATCAAAGAGTTTTTCAAACAGTCTATTTTTCATTGTGTGCTCAAAGGCTACCGGGTGGCGCAGGAAGTCAACAAAGGTACAACTGGAGGTCCCTTCTGCTCTTCAAACAGCTAAATGAACCCCTTTCCCTGGTCCAAGTCTCTCCAACATGACACGATCTTGACCGAATAACATGTCTGAACCATCAACCCCGTCATTAGTTTGTTATATATGAGAGCCCTTTTTTGCCGAGCCCTAACCGGTAGTCATAACTAGACAAACGGAAAGATACCAACTTCGCTCTCCCATGCACTACCATTGGTATGGAGGCAGTAGGAGGTAAAAGCCACCAATGGCAGAGGTGTGGACGCCTCCAGATGTGTTGACAACCAGTCCTTGGTTGTTTCAAGGACTTACTTTTTCCAAAGGAAAACACACCGCTTTCCTCCAGGTGAGTCGGACGTCCAGAGTCCACGTTAAATCGTATCTTGATTCTCGTTGAAAATTCGGGACCACCCGTCGGATTAGGACTCCCGAAATTTTAACCCGTTTTCCTTTTTTGTCCTCTAATTGTTTCCGTTGCGTCGGGGCGACGAAGGTGGGGGTTCGGGTTGTTTTCAGCGTCTAGCTGAGCGAGGCGGCTCAAGGCTAGCATTTGTTTTGTATTTCCTTGGGGTTTGTGGAGCGGCAACTCCTCTCGGCACTCCAGTTTTGTGAGCGTTCTGTGTGCCTTCTCCTCTACCATCAAAGCGGACTGTTGTTGTTGTTGTAGCCCGTTGTTACGCAAGAACTGGAGTATCAATCGAGGTATTTGATGGATTTCCGTGAGTCTGCCTTCGACAGCGTATTAATCCCTTTGTAAACTCTTGACTTTCCCTTCAAAGCCGAACTCAAACTGTCATTGCGGTTTAGGATAAATGCGGGTAATGGTTGGGCGGGGGGCGGATAACCACATCATATCGTGTTGCGAGTGCACGGCAATGCCCGTGCTTTGATGCCGCGCCATTGCCGTGTCAACAATTCAGCCAGTCAGTTGCTTTTATGTGATCTGACGGTTTTGGGTTTTCTTTGCGAGGAGCAGCGAAGCCGCGGCGAGGCGACTGATGTGCCTCCAGACATTGTCATGTCGTCCCTGCAGCAATGCACAGACACACACACACACACACACACACGGTTACGTGTGAAGAAGCTGATCTTTCATTCAGCTGTTTCTGCCGCGTCCAAGTGTTACGTCACGCCAGCACGTCCGTCCTCTGTCAGATGCCGAGTCGGTGGCTGCGACTTCTTCAGAACTCCCCTGGCAGGTAAACGAAGAGACGTCTGGGGGACAAGTGAGGGAGGAGTCCTCAGGGTTGGAGAGGAACCCTCAATCCTGAAAGCACCATCTGCGGAAGCATCGGTCAGAGGGTCGTCTTCATGTTCTGTCCACCATCCTCACCCTCTTTGTTGGCACGTAGCCTACACGGTATCCAGAAATTGGGGTGGCGTGGCGTGGTGCAGGAGGTTGTCTTTGGAACCGACCATTCCTGGTTTGATTCCCGGCTCCTCGTGTTGTTGAGCAAGATGCAGGTGGACGGCAGCCTACTGCTCATGGTTCATCCATTGGAGAGAGCGAATTTCCCCATGAGGGATTAATAAAGGATTTAATGCTACATTAGAAGGGGTTCGGTCCATGAGGTCCACTGAGGTGAAGAGACGGGTCCAAGCAGGTTGGAATGGGTGGGGAAAAGTGTCAGGGCTACTATGTGATAGAAGACTTTCAGCCAGAATAAAAGGAAAGGTGTACAAGACAGTGGTGAGACCAGCGATGATGTTTGGACTAGAAACTGTTCCAATGACCAAAAGACAGCAGGCAGAACTAGAGGTTGCAGAGATGAAGATGTTGAGGTTCTCTTTGGGAGTGACCAGGATGGAGAGGATCAGGAATGAGTCCATCAGAGGAACAGCACATGTTAGATGTTTTGGAGAGAAGGTCTGAGATGGTTGGGTCATGGACAGAGGAGGGATAGAGAATATATTGGTAGACGGATGCTGGAATTGGAGCTGCCAGGCAAGAGGTCTGGAGGAAGACCAAAGAGAAGATTTATGGACGTAGTGAGAGAGGATATGAAGGTAGTTGGTGTGAGAGAGGAGGATCCAGAGAATAATAATACATAATAATAATAATACATACGATTTGTATAGCGCTTTTCACGGTACACAAAGACGCTTTACAAGTTGAATAGGGCTAGATGGAGAAAGTTGACTCGCTGTGGCGACTCCTGACGGGAAAAGCCAAAAGAAGAAGAAGAAGAAGAAGTTATCGTTTGTGTAGCGTAGGCGAGCGGCATCTGTTCTCGGTATGAGTCCCGACTTAAAGCCAGTGAGGTTGCGGCGTCGGAACGGAATTCGTACAGAAAGTCGATGACTTCCTGTGAGGTGCCGGCCAGGGTGCCCCCGGAGGCGCTCGGGCCCCCGGCGGGCCCCTGTCCGGCCCTGCTGCAGTAGGTCACTCCAGGTTCCTTATCAGCCCGTGGGGGGAGGTTTTTATTCTTTATTATTTCTCCCAGGATTTGAATTTACACACATGCATAACGCGATTTGTTTATTTTTGCACCGAGAGGGACAACCAGCGGGAGTCGTACCAGAGCACGGCCCGCCACCGGTACACCATTACTTCATGCTTATTGGCCCGGGACCGAGGCGGGGGAGGGGGGAAGAGAGAGAGAGAGAGAGAGAGGGGGAAAGAGAAAGAGAGAGAGATCCTGCCATCCATCGATCTGCGGAGCCGCACGCAGGACGCTCTCCCGCCGGACGGACGTCGGACGCGGGCTCCTTCCTTTCTCCCCCGGCTGGAATGACCCGCTGGACCCGCGGCTGGGATCATGCTGCTGGGCTTCTTGGTGGGTAAGACCCCCCGGGCAGGTGGACCCCCGGGGGCCCCTCTCTTCCCTTCTTACATTGTTTGTCTGTTTATGCTCCGTTCAAGTGTGTGTGTGTGTGTGTGTGTGTGTTCGCACCGCAGCTGCGCCACCCCCGCACTGTGTGTGTGTGTGTGTGTGTGTGTGTGTGTGTGTGTGTGTGTTGGCCCTGCAGCCGGTTACATTTATCGACCCACCGCTGCACTTTGACTGCCGTCGATAGGAGGCTCGATGTTCCCCGGGGACGGAGGTCCTTCCGTGGGCACCGGGGCTGCCGAGGAGGAGGATGATGATGGTGATGATGAAGCGGCGGCCTCCGGGACCGGAAGCGACCGGCGGGGATTCACATCCGATTTTTTTTTCCAAAATACCCAATACCGACGAATTATCAGACCATGGGGAACAACCTTCTAATTTTTTTTTTATTATCAATATATTAATATTTCGGAATCACATGAAAAGGTTCAAACGCAAGAAGAAAGTTATTTTAAGAAACACCTGAAATTCGACCGGAAATAAAAAAAAAGCAATTTAATATTGTGACTAAAAAAACACCTAAAACAATCTTTCTTATATTTTAAAATGGAATTATTTTTCGGAATCAGATGAAAAAGCTCATATACAGGAAGGAAGTCCTTTAAATTTTTATAATAATTTTTTTTTTAATTAAAAAATTTTTAAAAAAAAGTACAAAAATATTGTGAATTACGAACAAATCATAACCATCTAGATTTCAAAACAACAAATGTGAAAAATGAGCTCGAAAGGATCCAGTGGGAGCGGAGGAGGCCAGAATGTTCCTGTCCTGCTGTTTATTTTGGGGATGTCGGTAGAACATTGGAGGCTGTGGACCAGGATGAAGGACGGGTTCTGCTTCATCAGTTCACCCTCAGGCTTCTGCCTCCAACCTGAGGCCCAAACCCGCACCCGGTCCCACCAGGTCCTCCGTTATCGTCCCCGCATTTCAAAAACAGTCAGTGGCTTCATCGAACGTATGGATGTCCTGTGATTGACAGCTCAGACGCCGCCCACTCCCCCAAAACAGCTGTGCAGATTGAAACTGCAGATAATGAATGAATTCAATGTTGCGTTCGCTGACTGTCTGTAAATTCCCCTGCCAGTTTTACTTCAGATTTCGCTCTGCCATATTTCCTCTGACTAAGTCAGAGGTTATATTCCGCCGTTTTGCAATCGTTGACGCCTCTGCGTCGCTTACGTGGTCGTGTGTGGCGTTTAACCCTTTCCATCTTCACCGCAAAGTAGGTCAGTCAAACAAGTTAAAAAACGTTGCGTTCTCCTTTCAGAGGCCGAACTTTGCACTGTTAATAAAACTACAAATGTGTGTCCAGAGGCACTCCGTGGGGGCGTCTCGGATCCTGGTTCTCCCCACGTTCTCCAGGTTCCCCAACGCCGTTAGAACAACCAGCAGGTTCATCGAAAACCGAATTGTCCGTAGGTGTCGGATGTCCGTTTGATTGACGGGTGACCCGTCCAGGGTAACTCTTTGCACAATGACAGCTCTTCTTGACTCCACCTCCACCTTGGATTGATGGCGTTGATAATATCCCATGGTCTCCACCGGAGAAGGTTCTCCAACGGGTACCGCAGAGTAAAAGTCATTGAAGATCCAATCTCAGAACCACCAAGCTCCGACGGTTGACCTCTCTGGACACCAACCCGTGTCAAATCCGTGCTCCGGATGAAACTAAAAACCAAAATGCTTTTCGTGTCTCCGCAGGTAGTGGTCGTGTCGGGCCTGTGCGGCATCGGAGTCGGCGGCACTTACATCTCGCTGCATCCGGCCAGCGGGCCCTCGGAGGGGGGGGACGGCCCCCCCTCGCACACCAAAGGTGAGAACGCCTCGTTTTCCATCTCCGCCGTGTTCCATCAACCGTTAACGTAGCCTAGCACTTAGCTAGAATTCCTTTTTTGATGTGTTTACCCTCCCTCTGCGAACCGGTAGTACTCTGTTTACTCCTCCTGTATGTGGTTGGTGCTCCACAAGTCTGTCAGGAGATATCAGGAGAATTTTAGGGACTTCTTGTGGAGAACGCTGTGGGACAGAAACCAGCGGAAGCAGGTGTGGAACAAGAGTGACATGCCTTTGAAAGGAGGCCTTTGTCTGGCCTCCGGTGAAGCCCCTGGAACCTTCATGAGCTGCTGCCTCGGGGAAAACCTGCAGAGGTTCTAGGTAAACCCCTGGATCGTCTCCAGGATGGGGACGTTCTCGGGCGAGCCGCGACCGACCGGATGCGAAAAGCGTCATTCACAGGGGAATGTCACGCCAGCTCTGGATCTGGGAAGAAGCCCCTGAAGCTCCGGGTTCGCAAAGAAGAGCAAAACCTGCTCACTATTTGTCAAACCGGCTTCCTCCACAAGAGGGTGCCTTTCTCCTACCGACGCAAACAGATCTGTAATAATACCGTTTATCCTGCGCCTTCGAGTGCTTTTATTTAGAAAGGGCAGGCCTTAAAGATTTGTCAAAAAGAAGAATTTCCCTGTATCTCCTCTCCTCCCCCTAGTGGTCTCCGAGTGGGTGAGCTCGGCGGGCTCTTGCAAGGGGAGGTGTTTCGAGCTGGAGGAAGCCAAACCCCCGGGTTGCAGGTGCGACAATCTGTGTAAAACCTACTACAGCTGCTGCTCCGACTTTGACGAACACTGCCTGAAGACAGGTCAGTGTTACGCCCGTATGCTAAATTCATTCCCGGAAGATGTTAAACCACACGGCGGGGTTGTTTTATTTTGAAATTCTGTTTCCCGCGCGGCAGCCGGAGGCTTCGAGTGCTCCCAGGAACGCTGCGGCGAGGAACGCAACGATGAGCATGCCTGCCACTGCTCGGCGGACTGCCTGGAGAAAGGCGACTGCTGCTCCAACTACAAGTCGCTCTGCACGGGTAAGGACGGGTACCTCCACCAAAGAACACCCGCTCTCTGGGGTCAAGTACACGTACAAAAAGTATCTGCTCGCTTTTCCCGTCCCAGGCGAGTCTTCATGGGTGGACGGAGACTGCGAGGAGATCCAGAGCGCCGAGTGTCCGGCAGGGTGAGTTTGAAAGCAAGGCGCTCTCGTCAAGGGTGCGACAAACCCGGAGCTCCGTGTGGACATCAACATCTGTATTTACATCTAGACCTAACGGAAATAAAAGCAGAGTCAGGCAAGCTGGTGGACGGCAGCCTACTGCTCATGGTTCATCCAAGATGGGTTTGTTGCAGGGAACGAATTGACCCATGAGGGATTAATAAAGTATAATTATTATATTTATGTTGCAAATGATGTTCCTCCACTGATGCCGCACCCAAAAGGAGATGTTTCTCCCCATTAGAACAAAACTGTAGTTTGTATTTTCCACATATTTCTGTTTCAAATGAGAAATGGCGTTCCTCTACTGACGCTGCACCCGAAAGTAGACGCTTCTCCAGTTGTGTCTAGAAATGAAGCTCCAAGTTTGTAGAGAAATGAGGAATAACTAATGCCTCTATGGAGCTGCACTTCTTCTCGGTTGATCCCTCTGTGCAGTGGAACACGAGTGCATCAACGGAGGAGATCCCTGCTGTCACTCGGCAGATATTTTGGCTTTGTATTTGCATGGAGAAACAGGAATGAGGTGTGCGTGTCGCGAAGCCATGGAGAAGTGGGTGTGTGAGATTGAGTGACAGACAGCGAGATGTTGTGTTTAGACAAAAAATGGTAGCAAAGCGTGCGTGTTACATTTTGCAACACATTGCAGCATTAATTGTGTAGTCGGTAAATTAAGTTAAGCGATAAAACACGAGTGAAAACTCCTCTCCTCGTCCCACCTTCTGGGTAAAATACACTTTATAAAACCACTTTATTTCTTTACATTCTCCTTTCTTCTTTTCCCGTCAACCGTTAAACTACCTTCTCGTCCTCTTTGACTCCATCCATAAATCTTCTCTCAGCGTCCTTCTACCAACATATTCCCTCCTCTGTACGTGACTGAACATCTCGCTCTGGCCTCTCGGACCTTACCTCCAAAACATCTAACACGTGCTGTCCCTCTAACGGACTCAAAGCTTCACTGGTCTCACCATTGTCTTGTAGACCTTTCCTTTCCTTCTGGCTGATACTTGACATTCTTCTCCACCTGCCCGAAACCGAAATGTTATTCATAAAGTACATATTTCTTATACAGTTCATTTCAATGGGGATATTAAATATGAAACTCCTGATTGACAGGAGACCCATTCATGTCAAGCCCCGCCTTTCATTATGGGAATGAATGAATTACAGGAAGGAAATGCAAACTTCCAGGCTTTTACTTTGAAAGCACCGTAGCAGGAATTAGCATGTCCACCGCAGACCCTTTTGGTGTCTTCAAATATATGACTTGTACAAAATAATGCATGGCACAGTGTGTGTGTTTGTAAGGGAAACTGTCAGTGTGGCTCCGCAGCTTCGTCCGCCCGCCGCTCATCATGCTGTCGGTGGACGGGTTCCGGGCCTCCTACCTGAGGAAGGGCAAGTCGGTGACGCCAAACATCCACAAGCTCCGTACGTCTCCCCGTCATCGCTCGATTCCCCGCAAATCTGGCTTTTACACTGAATGTGTGCGTTCACTGTTAGGGACCTGCGGCACGTCGGCGCCCTACATGCGGCCGGTCTACCCGACCAAGACCTTCCCCAACCTGTACACCCTCGCCACTGTGAGTCGTAAAAACATGAGATAAGTAAACCATGTGCAGAACACAGTGCGTTTTTAAATGTTCAAACTGCCGAAAGTGCTCATTGCAGTCAAGGTAGTAAGGTCATAAATATTTTAAGTTAAAAACATGAGCATACAAAGTATTGCACTTTGCACTTGTGCACAGAAGTTTAAACAAGTAGCTTACAGTTAAAGTTAAAAACAAGTAGCATACAATTAAGTTAAGCACACAAGCATATAGTTAAAGTTAAAAACAAGTAGAATATGGTTAAAGTTACACACTAGCATAGAGTTAAAGTTAAAAACAAGAAGCATACAGTTAAAGTTACACACTAGCATACAGTTAAAGTTAAACACTAGCATAGAGTTAAAGATAAAAACAAGAAGCATACAGTTAAAGTTACACACTAGCATCGAGTTAAAGTTAAAACAGTGCCATGCAGTTTAAGTTAAATACATGGGCATTCCGTTAGTTAAAAACACTAGCATACAGTTAATGTTAAAAACAAGTTAACGCACAGTTCAAGTTAAGAATAAGTAAAATACATACTTTTGTACTTGTGTAGAAAAACATGGGAAACAATTCACAAGAGAATACAAAATTTAAAAGAAGCAAAAGCAATTGAGATATAATATAGAGATGGATATAATGGAGATGTGGCTGGTAAAAATGAAATAATAACAAGTAAGAAGAATAAAGAATGGATATTGCACAGGCCAGAGGGGTGGGATAGTGCCAAAAATATTTTACCGATAGCCGTAAGCAGAAGTGAAATATCTTTGTATTTGTGCTGTACAGAACAAAGAAAAAAAAAAAAAAAATAAGAGCTTTTGTTCTTGTTTTTTTTTTTTTTGGCTCTACGCCTCTTTTTCTGGCACGAACAATACTGAGCCCAGCTCTTCTCCCCCCGCAGGGTCTGTACCCCGAGTCCCACGGCATCGTGGGGAACACCATGCACGACCCCGTCTTCAACGCCACCTTCAGCCTGCGTACCCGGGAGAAGCTCAACCACCGCTGGTGGGGTGGGCAGCCAGTGAGTGGAACGGCGTGGGCGTGGGGGTCCGGAGGTCCCCCTGTGGACCTAGTGTGGATCCATCCTGAGATAGAGGGAGATATGGAGGGGAGGGGAGGCTCTGAAGCCGCGTGACGACGGAGCCGCTGTGGTTCTTGTGTTGCAGATCTGGATCACGGCCGAGGAGCAGGGAGTCAAAGCCGGCACCTTCTTCTGGCCTTGGTACTGAAGTTGGTACTGGAATATTTTTCATGGCTTCAGATTCACCTCCGGGTCGACGAATTAAACATCATGGATTATTATTATTACTATATATTAGTCCTCTGCTCTGGTACTAATAGTACCGTCACATTATTTTTTGAGATCACATTATTAGCAGCCTATTTTTTTCCGTAATTGGCAAATTTTCACAAAGTGATGGAAAACATTCTAAAGTAGTGAAAACACTCGGAGCCACACACAGTTTTTTTTACATATTTTTATCTATTTTTTTTCATATATTTTTTTATTTTTCTATTTATTTTTTTTATATTGTCATTTTTATCATTTGAGTTGAAAACATGTTTATCGGCTCTCGCTCTATGTAAAGTTTAATTTTAAGATAAATATACTGCTCAAAAAAGTAAAGGGAACACTTAAACCAATAGTCACCAACTTTTTTATCACCGTGCTCAACGCCTGACAATTTTCCCACAGACTGGGGGCTTACATTGCAAATATAATAATAAACGTGAGCCCATTGTGTGCTCGTATGCAACTTTATTAGCAGCTTCTCATCATAACAGGAGTATATTGAAAGCTTCATTGCCTCATTAGAGACCCGGTCGCTGCATATTATGCAGAGCGAGCTCCTCAGGTTGGACTAACCTGTTGTGATAAATCCATATTTCAAGTAGAACTCCTGGGATTGTCTGTTCAAAGCTTTCCTTTTCTTGGACGTTGTAGGCTCTTCCTCTGTCCCCTTTGAAAAGAAACTTTCCAAAGTCGTCTGTTTTTTATCATTTTGCTAGCTCGTGGGTTACATTTTTGGCACTAGAGTGACCGAGGTGTAACCGAGAGAATCCGGTCATTTTTCAAAATAAAAGATTCTTCAAAATGAAGATTGTTCAGACTCAGATGATAAATCCCACGGAAATAATTGATTATTTCTTGGGCAGCCAATTGATCCCGGGGTCGGGGCCAACTGACATGAACAACACAATTTAACCCTAAGTTAATCACATTTGTGTGAAATCAAAGTGTCCACTTAGGAAGCAACACTGATTCATTTTGTCGTCACGTCAACGTTGGATCAGCCTGTCGTGTGTTTTTACACTTTCATTTTGAGCGTGACTCCAAATCCAGACCTCGTTGGGTTCACACATTTGATTCCCATTGATGATTTTTGTGTGATATTTTGTTGTCAGCACATTCAACTATGTAAAGACCAAAGTATTTCATAAGAATATTTCATCCATTCAGATGTGGGATTTGTTATTTTAGTGTTCCCTTTATTTTTTGGAGCAGTGTATTTATCTTGCATTACATATTTATGTAAAACCAGATAATTTAGCATGCAGTTCCAGGTCTGACCACTAGGGGGACCCTGCATTGTGATTGATGGAGGGGGCGGGGCCAGTGGACCGCCAGCTGACTCTCCACGCCGCCGCCTGTCTTTCAGGGTGATTCCTCTGGAGAGGAGGATCCTCACCATCCTACGCTGGCTGCATCTGCCCGACAACGAGAGGTGAGTCACGAGTCCACGGGTGCTTCGGTGGCTCAGCGCTGAAAAGCTTCAAGCTCAGGTGTGTCCACCTGTTCTCGACACGCTTTGCAGGCCGTACGTGTACGCCGTCCACTCGGAGCAGCCGGACACCTTCGGGCACCGTCTGGGCCCGCTCAGCAGCGAGGTGAGGGGTCACAGCAGGAGGTAGAGGTGGAGGTGGACACGTCGGTCCCTGGATGTCAGTCGCTGTGTGTGTGTGTGTGTGTTTGCAGCTGGACAACCCGCTGAGGGAGATCGACAACATCATCGGGCAGCTGATGAACGGCCTGAAGCAAATGAACCTGCACCGCTGCATCAACGTCATCATCGTGGGCGATCACGGTCAGAGCTCAGCGCGCACGCATTATTATTTTTAATACCAAAATATTACTCTCCAGGCTCTTTTTCCTTGCACATCAAGAAGAGTGTGTGTGTTCCTCAGGCATGGAGGAGGCCCACTGCGATAGGATAGAGTTCCTCAGCAAGTACCCCGTCAACATTGACGAGATCACGCTGATCCCGGGGTCCCTGGGCAGGATCCGACCCCGCGACCCCAAGAACCCCACCTGTGAGGGACCCGCCTTTCCGTCCATGCTAATTTTGATAGCTACCGCTTGTCGCGATAAACCTATGGGTTTGTGTGCGGAGGTCGCATTCCTGTCAACATCTTCTTGTCGCGGCAACTGGACCTGAATTTCACTTGAAGACGTCGAAGATGTTCAAGCCTCTCCGTTATTTCATATCAGCCTCAAAAGAAGAAGATGTTTTTCGTTTTTGTCCCAAGTGTATTTGATCCCGGCTCATGCTAATGCTTACGTTTCTCCCTTCCAGATGACCCAAAGGTGGTGGTCGCCAACCTGACGGTAAGAACCATCTGGGGGGGGAGGATGGAGGTTCAGGGGGTCAAAGGTCGCTGACCTCCACCGCTGTTTTCTCAGTGTAAATTGCCAAATCAGCACTTCAAGCCGTACCTGAAGCAGCACCTGCCCAAGAGGCTTCACTACGCCAACAACCGGCGGATCGAGGACGTGCAGCTGCTGATGGAGAGGAAGTGGCACGTGGCAAAGTAGGTCACATGACTGCACGAGGTGCGCTCGGTACCCGCCAAGCCGCTTACAGGTTCTTCTCGTTTGCAGGAAAGCTCCGGAGAAATCCCGGTCCCGATGCGGATTCTTCGGCGACCACGGCTTCGACAACAAGATCAACAGCATGAGGGTTGGTCCTCTTTCCTTCTTCTCTCGTCGCTCTCTTCCTGCTAAAGAGCGTGACGCTTCTCCTCCCCGCAGACCATCTTCATGGGACACGGGCCCAGCTTCAAGTTCAGGAAACAGGTTCCCGAGTTCGACAACATCGAACTCTACAACGTCATGTGCGGTGAGAGTCGTGTTTTTCTTTTCTCTTCAATTCCTTTTTGAACCCAAACAGCTCGTTGGATCAAAATCCCCCCTCGCCTTCCCCTCTCCGCCTTCCCAGACCTGTTGGGGCTGAAGCCGGCGCCCAACAACGGGACGTACGGCAGCCTGAATGACATGCTGAAGGAGCCGCCGTTTTTCCCCGTCATGCCGGAGGAGGTGACGGCGCCGTCGGCGGCGCCCGAGGCCGTGCTCGCAGGGGACCTGGGCTGCAGCTGCGATGAGGAGGTCGGTGGAGGCGAGGCCACGGTAACCGCCTAAGCCCCGCCCATTCACGTCAGACCAGAGAAGCGCGTTAGCTTTGTCGTGCATCCATCAGAAGAAATAGATAGGCGACGGAGCCGTAACCTCAATCTGAATTTCCCTGTTAAAATTAATTGAAATCTGTTCCAGTCCCTGGTTTTGTTATGTCTAAATGAAAAATGTACTTTATAAATAAAACATGACGTATAAATAATAATGATGCAGGATAAAATGGAGGACGTTGGAGGACTTTTTCATTTAACTCACTCGTTACAACAACTTAATTGCTAAATTTACCCCGCACACTTTGTGACACTTTGAGAAGTGAAGCCACTCGTCTTTCTAAAACTTTCAAATCGTCTCCCGACCGGGGGCCTCGTGCGTTCACGTTACCGCCGAATGTCTCCCGCCTTCTCACAGACGATGCTGTCCGTCACCGTATCTCACCCACAACAACTTCTCCATCTCTTCACCAACTAGTCCGCGACACACACCCACACACACCTCGCTCGTGTTCACGCACAGGGCGACGATGCAAGGTGCCCACTTGAAAACCCCGATGATGCGCTAATGTTGCAAATTAGTTAGCCCGCCGATAGCCGGCTAGTTTTAGATAGCTTCCCTACAGCCTGGATTGAGCTTCTAGACGTGTTTTTACCGAAGACTTTGCCACAAGTGACGGTAACACCTTGTCTTGTAGTTTTTTACTCCTTATTTGTAGTTTTTAAGGCTCATGCTAATTGTGGCTAAGCCCCGTTTAGCCATGTCAGGTTTCCTTTTCAGGAAGTGCCGCTCATCCGTGTGTTCCCCGTCTCCTTCAGAACACGGTGGAGGAGGTGATCGAACCCTTCAGCCCGGTGCCGGACGGAAGCTACACCTACAGTAGGTCCTCCTCGTCTGTTCCTGTCCGCAGAACGTCGGCAGGCTCATCCGCAGGCTCTCCGCTGCTTCTGTCGGTGACCCCGTCCCCGTCTTCGTCCCCGCAGACAGCAGCCTGCTGCCCTTCGGCCGCCCCGCCGTCATGTTCGACACCCAGTACGGCCTGCTGCACCACGTAGAGTTCATCAGCGGCTACAGCAGAGAGCTGGCGCTTCCCCTCTGGACGTCTTTCACGCTTCAGCACCAGGTATGAAGAACCAACAAAAACACGTGGAGGTGTTGGGGCGGTGGCGTGCTGCGTGTTTTCTCTTGAACACTGGATCCGTTCAGAGGAATCCCACCGGGAGTGTCGCCCCCGGACCCTAGCCTACGTCCTGGCCCACGTCGGTCGGGGCCTCCTTGTAAAACGGAGCTGGAAACAACACGCTCGTTGTCGCCCCTGCAAAGCCAGGGGCCAATAAAAGCCTCTGGGAGCGGAAACAGACCAGCAAACACTTTTTAACAAGCGTGCGCGTCTATCAGATGTTATATGTCATCGATATTCATTGCGCTTCCTGTTTTAACCCCGAGCCGAATCAAATCTGAACGATTCTGCCATCCACGCGGACGGGTCCGGGTCAAGCCCCGCCCACTTTCACGATGAGCGAATGAATGCGGTGTCTTGTGTCTCCCCAGGAAGACGTCACCCCGCTGCCGGAAGCCTCCGCCGGGGCCTCCTGCGTGCGGGTCGACCCCCGGGTGTCGGCCCAGCACAGCCAGAGCTGCACCTCCTACAGCCAGGACGACCGGCTGACCTTCGGCTTCCTCTTCCCCCCAGGTGGGTCCGCTTCGGGGTCACAAGTCCGCGACCGTCCCTAAATCAGGGGTCGGCAATCCGCCAGCTTCCTGTGGTTTTTGAAAATAATTATCATTGAATTAAAATGTATTTTATTTTAGTTTAAAATGTCTCTTGTAGGGACTCAAATAGACATGGAGTGTTTTTCTTAAAGGTAACCTTTAACCAAATGTAATATCCTTTTCTCTGCAGCTCTTCATTGATGTAAAGAAATGCACCACATATTTTGTTTATACATAGCATAAAGGCAAAAAAAAAATTATATAATATAATAAAATAATAATGCCACGCTGTCAAAAGTGTTGTGTTGCTCCGGGTGTTTTCTTTACTGTGGGGAAACGGCTCCAAATGAGTGGAAATAGGTTTCCGCCCCCTGCCCTAAATGATATATGTCATGCGGTTTGTGTGTGTGTGTGTGTGTGTGTGTGTGTGTGTGCAGAGTTGGCCTCGTCCCCCGAGTCCCGCTACGATGCCTCGCTCATCACCAACACGGCGCCCATGTTCCCGGCCTTCAAGCGTGAGTGATGATTCCAGTCAACCTTCTGACCTGGTCCTCGCGCTGGACGTTCACGATCCAGGAGGATAAGATAAACTTGATTGATCCCCATCGGGGGAATTCTTTTGTCACAGCAGGGTAACAGTTAGAGTGTCAATAAATATGAATAAAATATGATACGGTGATACGGTTTGATTGGTGTTGCCGTAAAGGTGCGTCTGAAGCGTTCAGTTCTGCTCATCAGCCTCAGCTCGTGGTGCAGAGGGCGCCGTCTGAAATGGTTGTATTTTAAACCTTCATCTGGGATTGGAGAATTCGGTAGGAGGTTACAGTCATTGGATTGCAGCAGAAGGGAAATTCGGTGGATGAAGCGGGATTTGTTTGTTCCAGCTCGAAGGGGGGGGGAGTAGCTCTGTCGCTGCGGTAACAAGTTGATTGACACTGGGGTAAAGTCAGGTTTCCGTCTCTGGTGGCGATGTCAGCTCCTGACACCCGCCGGGACAAACGCTCTTTGTCCGGTGAAGAAGCCCCATTGTCTTCCTCCCTGAATCACCACGAGGGAGTCACGCGACGCCTTTCTTCCCGCGAGCTTTTCGGTAAAAGCCGGGATTTAACGTTTCAATTTTATGTCACAATCTGCGGGTAAAAGTGTGTTTTGTCACGTCTGGGCGCAGGGATCTGGAGCTACCTGCAGGGGGTGCTGCTGCGGCGCTACGCCAGGGAGAACGGCGCCGTCAACGTGCTGTCCGGCCCGATATTTGACTTCGACTACGACGGGCTGCGGGACTCCGCCGACACCATCAAAGAGTAAGACCCTGATTCCAGGGGGTTACCATGGCGACCCGTCGGTATAAGGCCACCCCAGTGACTTCCTGTTTATCTCCGGGGCCCACTTCCTGTTTGGGGGCCTGGAAAGAAGTGGGCTTTCTTCGTGACCTTTGACCTTTTCTTTCGGGGAAACGCACGCCTTGGAGTTAGCGTGTAAATCCGTACGTGTCACTTCCTGCTGGTTCGCCGCAGGTCGCTGGGCGGCGGTCCACCCGTCCCCACTCACTTCTTCACGGTGGTGACCAGCTGCCAGGAGCTCAACCGGACCTTGGAGGAGTGCGAGGAGGCGCTGACGGTCTTCTCCTTCCTCATCCCCCACCGGCAGCTCAACAGCGAGACCTGCAATGTGAGTGTGTCGCCATCAGTCGGCAGCAGAGCTGAGCCGCCGCCGCCGCTAGCGTGCCCGTCACAGACAATAACACACGCCAAAATAAACAAAATGGCGGTTAACTGGATCAAGGGTCGGCAATCTTTACCGCTCAAAGAGCCATTTGGAGCCGTTTGTCCACAGTAAAGAAAACACCGGGGGCCGCACAGCACTTTTGACATTTAAAATGAATTAACACGGCATTTAATTATTATTTTTTTCGGCCTTTATGCTACGTATAAACAAAATTTAAAATCAGTGAACAACTACTGAGACAAGGAGATGACACTTGCAACAAAAGATTTCAAACTACAAAAAAAAGAAGTTGGATGAAAGGTTACTTTTAAGCAAAATACACCACGTCTATTTGAATCCTTCTTGGAAATAAACTTGAATTATTAAATATTTTTATTGCTGTTAACTTCATTAACAGCAACAAAAATATTTTAACAATTTTAATCTTCAAATTTAAAATGACATTTCAAAAATTAAACCAACTAAAATAAAATACATTTTAATTAGATACTCCTTAATGTTTTTTCAAAAGCCTCAGGGAGCCAGGGTTTGTGACCCATGAACTAGATAAACACTTACTGCAGGCCACACACACACACACACACACACACACACACACACACACATCGAACCTCCCTGGAGTTCTTTGTGTGTGAGTGTGCGTGCAGTTACTCGATGCAAAAGGTCAGCCCTGCCGTTGCTGACAGTTGGTTGACATCTGATGCGTCATGGAATTTCCAACGGTCTCCAGACCGTCGGTTTCGGTCCGTAGATGTAAACATCTTGCATTTTCATTATTGGATTCATTCAGCCCCATCTCTTTATCTGATGTTTGTAGATGACATTGTGATTTGAGCGGGAGGGGTTTGAGGTATGGAGAGAAATAAAGGCAGAAGACGTGTGTGGGAATGAGAGGAACTCAAGAGGAACGGTGAGGAAACAGGGAGTGGAGATGGAGGTTAAGTGGAGATGGTAAACAGTCCAGAGCAGCAGAGTGGGTGGAGAAAAGTGAGCGAGCAGGTTGGAAATGAATGAGAGGAGAGGTGAGACGCTGAGGAGAAGACAGGGGCGTGGAGATATGGAGGTTCTCCTCTGGGAGTGAGGGACAGCTCATGGTAGATGTTGTGGAGATGACTTCCTCCTACAGAGGAAGGATAGTGAAGATCTGGGTAGAAGGATGCTGAGGTTGGAGCTCCAAGACAGGAGGTCTGGAGAAGACCAGGGAGATGTTTGGCTGCAGAGATATCACTTTATCTACTTTATATTAGACTGAATCATTTTGGATTTTTTCTTCTGGAAGGAGAAACAAACACAGGGAGGAAAAATAAATACCAATAAAAACCAAAAAAATCTGAATAAAACCATAACACTGGAAAGTTATCTTAAAATGTCAAAACCTAGAAAAAGCATTAACTTTTCAGGAAAATAGACAAGGATTATAACCTCAAAACCTCCTAATGTGTATTCTGTCACACACACACACACACACACGCGCGCACACACACACACACACACATATACTGGCAATCAAATTTAATTGGAGAAAGCAAATCCTGCACTCTTCACTCTTGGCATTCTACCTGGCAGGTGACTAATCACAGCTGGGGGTGGTGTGTGTGTGTGTGTGTGTGTGTGTGTGTGTGTGTGTGTGTGTGTGTGTGTGTGTGTGTGTATGTGAGAAACAAGGAATCCCCTTTTAAATGATGACCTAATGCAGGGGTTCCTTTGAGGCTTTTGGCGCCCTCTAGAGGCCACACAAGAAATTACAAAATACTATAATAATATTAAAAAAATGGATGAATGGCTGAACGTCCCTCTTCCGAATCCTGAACACTTCCTGTCGGCGTCCCCGCAGAGCGCCGAGGACGAGTCCCAGTGGGTGGAGGACCTTCTGAAGCTCCACACGGCCCGGGTCCGGGACGTGGAGCTGCTGACGGGCCTGGACTTGTTCCGCTCCACCAACCTGACCTACACGTCCACCCTGAGCCTGAAGACCCACATGGAGAGCTTCGAGAGCGACGATTAGACCGCGCGCACACACACACACACACACACACACACACACACACACACAGGCCTCTGCGCTCGGGACGGACGCCTCCGTGCGCTTTTCACTCACCGACCCTTCACTAGACCAGCGCCATCTCTAAGCCCCGCCGCCGCCGCACGCCGCACGCCGCTAATGACTGTCAGCTGTTAAACCTAGACGCCATGTTAGCCCCCCTCCCCTCCCCCGAGGTAAATAAAAGTACAATCTTTCCGAAATAAAAGGTCAGATGGCGTGGGGTGGCGAGGAGGGCAGAAGTATTTGACCTCCAGAGTAAACAGGAAACGGTTGACGCAGGCTCCCCGAACTGACCCGTAAATATCACAGTTATCACACGTTCATTTCCCCTTTCAAGGAAACGCTTCTCTCTTACTATTCCAGATTTGTTTTTTGTTTTTTTTTTATGTCATGTACGTTTATTTTAGCTGCCTCCTCCTGCTTTATAAATAAATGGGTGAATTTCCTTTGGAAAAACAGCATCAATTTAGTTTATTGGTTTGTTTAACAAACAGTTGAATCAGAAAAATTCCTCCGAATAAACAAAAAACGGATTTTGCTAAATCGTCAGCAAGCATCTCATTGAATTGCCGACCTCGATTTTTTTCCTCTTTTTACAACCCGATCATTTATTAAATACTTAATGACCAAATCGTATAACATTTGTTTTTTTTTTTTTGGGGGGGCGGTCAGATTTTTCTTGTTAATAAAGATATTTTCAGGTCAGATCAGTGACCCTGGATCCGCTTTCAGGTGCCGTTCGCTCCACCTGGAGAACGTGCAGCAGTAAAGGAGGCGACCGGCTGAGTTGTGAAGAACGTATAAATATGTGAAATTAAACGTCTGAAACTCTGAAGGTTTCCTTTGCAGTGTTTTATCGGAGGGGAAACAGCCGTCAGCGCTGACGTTCTGGTCTCACCTGCTCGAGACAGCTTGTCAAAGCCTTCAACGGACCGTCTGCAGGTTTAATGCTAAGCTAAGCTCAGTGAGCGATCCTTCGCCTTCATTAATCACACACACACACACAATAGATTTGATGCTGCAATCTTGTAACAACTCATGTTTGTTTGTGTGTGTGTGAGGTCTTTCTGAAGGTCTTCATTCACGGGAAAGTCAGGACAGGTGGAGTCGGACGTCAAAAGAACAGCAGGGAGCCGCAGACCCCGAAAAGACAGTCGGGCCTGAAGCTCGAGGACCTTCTGTTGTCTTTCGCTAACAAACACTTGCTAAAATCCAGGTAGCTAACAGTCAGAGCAGGGGTTGCTGGACCATGACCTCCAGCCAGGGTCCTACCAGGTCACTCCTCCAAGCGCAAGAGGGAAGTTGAACCTCGGATGAACGTGGCGTCACCCCGAGGTGTCGACTTTGCTCATCCGTACTCCCGGGAAACAGCTGCTGACGGTTTCCATGGCAACCCCGGCCCGACACTTACTTCCTCCCGAGACGCCGGCTGTCATGGGTGGCGGCCAGGAAAGTATGCGTGTTCCACAAAGACGACGAACAGGGAGTTAGGTCTCGCGCCACAAATGATCTGTGATGCTGCGTTGCCATGGCAACCCTGACCCCCCCCCCCCCCCCCCCAGCATCTGGAGGAATGTGCTCCGCCACCGTTATTACCCATGATGCTCTGCCCCAGGTGAGCGGGGCAAAAACACCTGACAGGCTGGAGACGCACAAATAAAACGTGAGGTAATGGGTTACTTATCAACACGCCGGTCCAGAGGTCGCGCGCCGCGAACGTCGACACCCCCCCCTTACCCTCACACACACCGCTGCATCCATCAGTCACTCCTGAGTGAGCTGAGAACGTCGTCACCATGGACTTCACCGACCCACGTACCAAGAAGATGTTCCTGGTGAGTAGCCGGACCCGGTCCGGCAGCGGGGGACGGGAGGAGAACCCCCTTTTTTTTTTTCTTTTTTTTTTTTTAAGGGGTGATATTCCCCAGACTTCCTGTTTGATCACACATCCTCTTTTTTTTTTTTTTTTTTTTTTGAAACCTCATCTATTTCCAGACTAAATCCACCACTTCTTCTTACTTCTATTTTTGTAAGTTAAAACGGTACAAAGTGCAGCTTTTCTAAGCAAATGACTTCATTTCTTAAATCCTTCCCCTGTGACTGCGACAGTGTTTCATCTTTGCCTTATCTTGCAGACATGTGACAGAATCCCCTTATCAGATTATCCTGCAAGGCTTGACAATAATTGCTGCAGAAATTCCCTCCTGGATCATGATGCAGTGTGTGTGTGTGTGTGTGTGTGTGTGTGTGGGCAGAATAATGGGGTGACGTCCGAACAGGTCATGGCCTCAGAAGCTCTGACGTCATATCATTCCTGCACATCTGACCTGCGTCATGTTGCATTCTTTGTGTGTGTGTGTGTGTGTGTGTGTGTAAGAAGCAACGTTGTTGACAAAATCACTGAAACACTGCCTGACTTTCAACACTTCTGAATGGTGTGTGCGTGTGTGTGTGTCACCAACAGATAGGCCTACTGGCTGTTTCCATCGTGACCATCATCCTGGGGCTCGGACTGGGCCTGGGGATGCAAACGCGTCCGTGTCCCGACACAGGTTTGTACTTCACCCTAACGGCACCTCCACCTCGACAGACACAAACATCTCAGTGTTTCAGGAGGAAACCACAGGTGTGGTCGAGTCAGCAAAAACCAAACTTTGCTTGGTAAAACAATTACCCAAAAGCAAAGGTACATGAGTCCCGGGTTGCTAACCGACCCCCCTGCTTCCTTTGGGTTCCTGGTTCCCTTCTCCTCCACGGGCCTCCGTGTTTGTTTACAGCTCTGAATTTTGGCAAAGCTGAACGAAGGCTTCATGTCAAGAGACATTACATCCTTGCAAACGGCAGCTGTTCAGAGTCACGTTAGTACTCATAGCATCGTGACTCAGCCCTAAGGTTGACTCACGGCCGATCTGCAACCTGCAACAGCTCCGATAGCTCATCTTCTTCCTGACATTCCCGGGTTGGCAAACGGGAGAACGGCATTCCACGGCTGAGTCAGCGCTGGATCATCCCGTGACAAAGCCTCAGTAATGATTAGCACGTAAGATCGTAACCTCTTCGCCAACGGGGTCCGATTTGTTCCCTTATCTGTCCCCCGACCGCTTGGCTCCACCTGGGATGACCGAGCTCGGACGGCTCGTCGAAATCTGTTCCCGAAGCCGGACGGGATCTCCCTCGAAGACTCCTCTTCGGTGTATCGAAGGCTCCCCCGGGACAGTCTGAAGTTTTGGATGGTGACCTACGGGGGAGTAATACCGACCCGTGGAACTCCATCCGGACTGGCCGGAGAGCTTGTCCCGAGACGGATGAATGAATATGTCGAACTTCGGCCTGATTCCCCCCGATTCTGCTCGGGGCTCGCTGCTCCTTTTCCAGGTTTCTGGGCCGGGATCAGTTTCGCTGGTGTGTCACGAGCGCTGGGTGTGTACAGGATTCCTCCCTTGAGAAACTCTGGGGCACCTCGCCGTACTCTGCCCGGGCTTGTCGGAGAACCTGCCCGCCAACTCCTTCGATCCGGCAGCTAAAAAGATGATCCTATTTAACCCTCTCAGGCTCAAATTAAGTTGTAGTTGCAGGAAAAATCTGCAACATCTGCCTGGAGAAGGTTAAAAGCGGCGTCCGTGATTCATCGAACATGCATCCCCGAAGAGGTATCGGCGTTGTGGAGTCACCAGTGGAGAATTTTTTATGTGGTGCGCAGCCGTGAGGGATATCTTTAAAAGTCTGCTTCCAGGAAATCTGGTTTCCACAAACAAATAAATCTCAGGTTGTTTAGGAGAGAATGTGGGACAGGGTTCCCCTCCCCGCCAGCGGGAGCGCATCACAACATTCATTCTGGTGTTTCTGGACTGTGGGAGGAAGATGGGGAACCAAGATGACAAGTTGATGCCGTAGAGTTCCCCGGTTCATGCTTCCCCGTACGGACCTCGAAAGTTCTGCGTCCCACCAGATCTGACGTTAAGCATCTTCTGACTCCCTCTTTCCAGCGGTTCCTCTGACGTCCTGCAGGAACATCTGCTACCAGCCCTTCGACGACGAGATCCCCGGCTGCAGATGCGACGCCGGCTGCGGGGCCGACGGCACCTGCTGCCACGACTTCCACGACCTGTGCCTGGTCCCGAGTGAGACGCCGTATCCTCCGCAGCCACGCCGCCGAATCGCTTCCCCCCGGATGTTCCTGATTGGGTTCCTCCGTTGTGCTTCTCCCGCCCTCAGCCCAGCAGTGGGGATGCACGAAGCTACGCTGCGGCGAGAAGCGCCTGGCCGACAGCAAATGCCACTGCTCCAACGACTGCCTCGCGGCGGGAGACTGCTGCACGGACTACAAACATGTCTGCCACGGTGAGCTCCCACCGCGTGCGCTAACTTAGCGGGACAAATCGACGCTAAATGAATAATTTGCGGCGTTCTTGCAGGGGAGAGCCAGTGGGTGGAGGACCAGTGCGAGGATCTGGCGTCCCCCAAGTGTCCACCGGGGTAAGACTCGCCGACCTCCGACCGTCGGATCTTTTTTGGCGACGGGAAGTAGCGCAGGCAGCTCGGCTCTGTTAGCCGTAGCTGTCTGGTCGGCTAGGTGGACCCAGGAGGTCGGCGACCTCCACGAGCGGGACGTGTCACTCCGAAGTCTGCTTCCTCGCATTTCAAGTTGACCGTAACGTTTTCCCTTCGCCAGCTTCAAGCGGCAGCCCCTCCTGCTCGTCTCTCTGGACGGCCTCAGGGCCGAGTACCTGCGGACGTGGAGCTCCGTGACGCCCGTCCTGGACAAAATGAGTAATTACACCCCCGGGGTTTGTTTTTGGAGATTCAAAACACTTGAAATGTTTGTTTTTTGGGGAAAACACGAAACTCAAAAGAGAAGGAAACAAGCTGTTTGCTGACATGTAATTCTGTTTTTCTTTCCCGCTAATGTTTTTATGTTAAAACTACGCAACCGGGATCTTCACTGCAACCAGAATCAGAAATGCTTTATTGTCGCTGAGGATGTTGAGTGGACCCAAACGCTCCAAACAGAAAGAAATGATAAGAATCAAACTCAAAGTCAGAATCAGATCAGAAAAAACTTTATTTGTCCCTATTTGGCGTAGCGGCATCAAATTGTGAACAACAAAGACTAACATTTTTAAAATATATCTATAAATAAATTAATAAATTCAAAAAAGTTAATACAATAAAGTAAAAAGTCGGCTCTATCGTTGATTTGGAGAAGTTGTTACCCACAATCCCACCCTGACATGAAATTACAACAAAATTAAAAGTAAAGTGCAGCGTTACATTAAACAGTAAACAGAGTCAAGTGGGGAAGAATCAAAATCTATAAAAATAAAGAATAAAATAGCGAATAATAAAAACAAAATAGGAAGAACAGTAAAGATCAAGAGAAATAAATAAAAATAAAGTTAAAGGTATGTAAAAATATATGTAAGGTACTGTATATACAAGCACATGTATGCGATTACATGCAGTAATTTTGTTTACATTTATTGCACGGAAGAAGGAATAAGTAAATAAAGCTAATAAAATACAAACATCACGTCTCTTCTGCTGCTCCTGTGCCAGAGACGTGTGGAACCTCAGCTCCGTACATGCAGGCGGCTTTTCCCAGCAAGACCTTCCCCAACCACTACACCATCGTAACGGTGCGCGCACACACACACACACACACACACACACACACACACACACACTCACACACACACACCTCTAACCTCCTCTCCTCCTCCTTTGCAGGGTCTCTACCCAGAATCCAACGGTTTGATCGACAACAGCATGTACGACCCGGTGATGGACGCCTCCTTCAGCCTGTCCAGTCCGGAGAAGGACAACCCTGCGTGGTACCTGGGACAGCCGGTCAGTACGTGCCGACCGCAAACCTTCTGAACGCTGCTTCTGCTGCTCCACGTCCTCCTCCATGAGATAAGAAGGAGAAGATACCAGTGCAGACAATCCACGAGGTCACGGCCCCAATAATAATAATAATAATAAACGCCTGAAGGAGCCATTTATTGGGGACAAAGTCGAAAGGGGGCAATTTATATTTCATTTATCTGACAAATGAAATATAAAATATTGAGAATGATTACTTTTACATATCATTTAAATTATTTTATAGGATTTATATTCATACATATTTCATTCAAAATACTTTGGCTCAAGTCAAGAAATGAAATATAAAATATTTAGAATGATTATTTTTATATATCATTCTATAGGATTTCTGCTAAATATTTCATATAAAATGCTTTAATAGAAATCAAGACATGAAATATCAAATATTTAGAATTATTATTTTTATGAATTATTCCATAGGATTTATGCTAAATATTTCCTATAAAATTCTTTGAAAGAAATCAAGAAATGAAATATCAAATATTTATGATTATTTTTTATATATTATTCTATATGATTTATGCTAAATATTTCATATAAAATACTTTGATAGAAATCAAGAAATGAAATATCAAATATGAAGTAATTCTTCATATTTGATATTTGATATTTCCTATAAAATACTTTGATAGAAATCAAGAAATGAAATATCAAATATTTAGACTGATTATTTTTATATATGTTTCTATAGGATTTATGCTAAATATTTCATTTAAAATACTTTGACTCAAGTCAAGAAATGAAATATCAAATATTTAGACTGACTATTTTTATGAATTATTCCATAGGATTTATGCTAAATATTTCCTATAAAATTCTTTGATAGAAATCAAGAAATGAAATGTCAAATATTTATAATTATTTTTTTTACTCATATTTAATTTTTTTCAATATGATTTTTATGAATGAATATTTCATACAAAATACCTCACTAATGTAAAAGACTGAACTTGACTGACGTCAAGTCCTAAATTGAAATAAAAAGCCATAGCAGGTCTTTTATATGTGAATATTTACATGGTTATGAGAAGCTCTGGCCTCCTCGCTGTCGGAGAACGTCGCCATCGAGCCCCAAAAGACTCATTTCATTTTGCACTTTCACAACTTTACTCTTCCAAGGTCACAAATTGCTACACCATATCCAATCACGTTGTGTGTGTGTGTGTGTGTGTGTGTGTGCGCAGATTTGGCACACGGCAAGCTTCCAAGGTTTGAAGTCCGGGACGTTTTTCTGGCCGGGATCTGACGTCAAAATCAATGGCAGCCACCCAGACATGTATCGACCGTACAACGGGTGGGACCTTCCTCCTCCTCCTCCTCCTCCTCAACCTCTGAAAGAACAAGTATCGAGTGTATCCTTCTGTTCCCCCTCCAGCAAGGTCCCGTACGAGGAGCGAGTTTTCACCGTGCTGAAGTGGCTGCAGCTTCCAGATGAACAGAGGTGGGTGAATTCTGCGTTCTCCTCACCACAAATTGATGCTAAATCCGGCCAATCGATAAAGATCCCTTTTTACAGCGGGCGCCCTAAAAGTTTACGATCGGCCTCGGTGTTTATGGTCTGATCGTCGAATAATGACGCCCGTCCTTTCTGTGACTTTTTCCCGTCCCCAGGCCGGATTTCTTCACGCTGTACCTGGAGGAGCCGGATAAATCCGGACACAAGTACGGCCCCGTCAGCGGGCAGGTGGGTCGGAGACGTCCGGACTCGCAAAGAAAATAAGAAAGATGTTGAGAGCCCCCTCAACTTGCTTTGTCAACAAAGAACGCCACGAAAACTCCTGCAGATACCGAGGCTGAGAGGAGCTAGAAATCAGTCCGTGGACTGGACATCCACTCCAAACATCTGGATCCAATCATCATCGCTCAGCACTGTCCCGCCGTGTAATGTGTGTGTGTGTGTGTGTGTGTGTAGGTGATCAAAGCGCTGGGTGGGGTGGATAAGATCATGGGCCAGCTCATGAACGGCCTCAAGCAGATGGGACTGGAACGCTGTCTCAACGTGCTGGTGGTGTCTGACCACGGTAGGGCGGAAAAGTCTGGTCCGTCTGTCCGTCGCCTGACCGCGCGTGACGCCGACGGTCGAGTCACGTGACCTCGAGGTCGTTGAATGACGAAGACATTGACGGCCGACGTCCTCTGGTGGCCGCCGCAGGTATGGAGGCGACCAGCTGCGAGCGGGTGGAGGCTCTGCAGGAGCTGGTTGGGGACGTGAGGAGCCTCTGGGTCTACGAGGGCCCCTTCGGACGCATCCGGGCCAAGGACAAGAACCAGCAGCGTGAGTGGCTCAAACACAAAAATACAATTTTCCAGGTTTCCGCCGACAAGCGTGAACCTGAAAGCGACCCCGTTAGCGTAGCCTTTAAAACAACACCAAATTATTGTTTTTCTTATGACTCCTGTGTGTCACAGCGACTTGTTTGGATTTCTTGGTTGTAAAAACACATGAAAGATTCCAAGTCATGATGAAAAGCCCAAAAGACTGGTGGATGACCTTTTCCGTACGGGAAATCAGGAATTTCCATCATGTGATGCGCTACAAATTAAAAAGTTCACGCTAATCTTATGGGGAGAGCTTCCTTTTTTCTTTGATTTGTTGCTAGCAAGTTCAGATGAACACATCTATTTCTTGTATTTGTTTCCCGACAGTGGACAGGGAGGCGCTCGTCGCCAACATGACGGTAAGTAGCCGCCCCCGACCGACCGCAGCCGCCTCGCCGTTTTCGCTAACCAGCTCGCGGGCGTGTCGACGGCAGTGCAAACGACCGCAGCAGAAGATCAAGCCGTACCTGAAGGCCCACCTGCCCAAGCGCTTCCACTACGCAAACAGCCGCCGCATCGAGGACGTCAACGTCCTGGTGGAGCCCGGCTGGCTCTTCGAGAGGTTCGTCCACCCGCCATTATTGTACTTTTTTAATTCCCCCCTCGGTCGTCGACACCAACGGCTCGTGTGTTTCTGGCCAGGCGTGTTAGCTTTAAGTGTCCCGGGCTCGGTTTGACCCGCATGTGGCCAAAGCCGGGAATCCAACCGGGAATGTTCGGTTCCAAAGACGGTCGCTAACCGATAATCAATTTCTGCCGGAACCCAGATAGACGGCTTTTACCGCTGAAAGATTCCTCTTGGTACGAAACTCCAAATGTTAGCATCGTCGTCTCCGACGGACCGAAACCGCGGAATCATCAAAACAAGATCCTGTAATCTGGATCTGGATTGGACTGGAGCTCTGCTGGTTCTCTGTCAGCAGCTTCTCTCGGTTGTCCAAAGGTGTGAATGGTTGGACGTCTGGTCCCCCTTCCTAGTGTGGACAATCAATAAACAAATGAACCAGCCAACGCGTGAGCCTGAAACTGAGGTTCCTACGAAGCAGATCCTTCCTCCAGCCTCACGTTATTGAGCCCCACCAACATATTGGGTCATTCGTGTTCAAGTTCTCATACCGGGAGAATTCACCGCCGCCGCAATGATCTGGCTCGGAACACCTGCGAGATCCGTCCCTGATTCTCCATCTGGACCCTGGCAGGTATCCCAAATCCCTGCACTTCTGCTCCGGCGGAGCTCACGGCTACGACAATGACGTGGAGAGCATGCACGTGAGCGTCGTTCCAGCCCTCCACGCCAAACGGTCAGAACCTCCAGACGTCCCTCTGAAATTGAGATGTCCCTCGCTTGCCTTCTCTCCCAGGCCATCTTCCTCAGCTATGGACCCAAGTTTCAGCCCAAAACTGAAATCCAGCCTTTTTCCAACATTGAGCTGTACAATCTGATGTGTGGTGAGTTTCCCTGAGCTCAGCAGATACTACCTATACTACCCATACTACCCATACTACCCATACTACTGATAGTACTGCCATAACATCAGCAGCACCGTGATACTGCGGTTGTGTACGACGTCCAGTTTAAAAACCTGAAAATTCTTGGAAATCCAGCTCCCGCTGTAGAGTTAATACAGTTTACATGGTGTCAAGGGTTTGTTTGGGAGCTACTTTGTTAGCCGCGGAAAGTGAGGGGGCGTCGCTAAGTTGCACTCCTTCTGCAGGTAGCTGAGAAAAGCAGCTAAGCTAAGCGTTTGCTTGCAAGCTATTACTGTTTCTTGAAGAGCCTTTGCTAACATATGCTAACATGATAAGCTAACCAGCTCAACTTCTGCCTGAGCCCAGCTTTTATCAGTTAAATATTCCCCTTGGTCCGAACCTCCAAATGTTAGCGTAGGATTAAAGCTCGCCTTTTCTCTGCAGATGTTCTGGAGATCTCGCCCGCCGACAACAACGGGACCCACGGCAGCATGAACCACGCGCTGAGGAATCCCCGCTTCACCCCGAAGCCTCCGACGGAGCAGACCCTGCCGGAGCAGTGCCCGCTGCTCACCCTGAGCCCTGCAGACCTTCTCGGATGCTCCTGCCCTGGCCTGGTGGGTCCATATCTTGATCAGAGATCTCGTCAGCTCGGCAGAATGAATCATAGTCGATGGTATTTGCAGCGTGCCTCGGTGAGAAGTCATCAACGCGCTAATTTCAACACACCAAAGCCTGTCTGCAGGCGTAGAAATCAGAAATCGGAAAAAAGCTTTATTTATTGGTTATGATTTTACATAGCAGCTCGCATCTGCTGAATTTCATTCAAAAACTAAGCCTCTTAAAAGTTTCCCGCCTCTTGTCAGTAATAATAATAATAATAATAACATTAATAATGATAACAACAACAACAACAATAACAACAATAATAATAGTAAACACTTTATTAAGTATTTATTATTATTAATATGTTGTTGTAGTTGTTACTTCTCCTGTTTTAATGTTATTACTCCATTGGGGGATGACTTGACATGACGAACTACAGAGTAGCAACATCAATTTGTTTTATTTTATTTATTTTTTCTCATGTCATCACAGTTTTCTTACTCATCCATCACTTTATGTTGATCAATTTCCTTTTTTTTATAACTTCTATTTTTCATGCCCCAGGATATAATTGCCTCCAACAGCCGTCTGAACCTGACGGCGGCGCAAGGTGAGGAAACAGATAGATAAAGGATCATCTTCAGAATTTTATATATATGATATACATGAATGATAAATGGGTATAAAATATATATATATATGTTTATATATATATATATATATATATATATATATGTATGTAGCGCTGGTGGCGGCGAAGACGCACATGCCATTCGGTCGTCCACGGCTTCTCCAGCGCAACCAGAGCTACTGCCTGTTCCATCAGGAGGACTTCGTCAGCGGCTTCAGCCACACAAACTTGATGCCCCTCTGGAGCTCCTTCACCATCAAAAGCACGGTATGTGTGCGGTGATGTTCTCAGCTGCAGCTCCGGTCAGGTGGCACCAAAGGCCACCATGAGGAACATGGAAGGAGAAGGTTTGCATGATCGCTCCACCCTGAAGCGGGTCGGACTCCATGTTTTTTCAGGTTCTCCGTCTTCGTCTTCATAGCTAAAGCAGGTTCGCGGAAGACTCTGGAGAACCCTCAGTGAACTGCAGCTGGTGCTTCATGCAGGAAACATCTGCTAACAAACCAACAAACCCACATCTTCCTGCAAGACTAGACTGTTTTTCCATTGAACTTCTTCTCCACGTGTCCAGATGGACTTCAGCCCGCCGAGGAACGACTGCCTGAGGCCCGATGTCAGAATCCCACCCCCTAAAGCACCACGCTGTGACCTGTACGCCGCCGCAGGAAACCTCACGCACGGTTTCCTGTATCCACCTGGTACGTACCAGCGTCTCTCACACACACACACACACACACACACACACACACACACACACACGCTGCAACAAAGTCGCACAGATACACAAGCAAGTTCCTTCTACAATGGAACAGCTTTTTCCGGGGAACTGTGCTGCCACCCTGACACACACTCAGGGACATGCACACACAGTTTAATAGAAGTGACTTACACTTCTTATATACACACACACACACACTCACACACACTTCTATCAGTGAGGTTCGGTTCCCGCTGTGTGTGCAAATGTGCAGATGCATCTTGGGAAAGGATGATGCACGCCATGTGTACAGTGAATATCTGTCACCCAAGCTCCATGGAAGCCTTCAAAGGAACAGCTGATTCCACAGAACCGCTCTACCAAACACACACACACACACACACACACTCAGGATTGTTGAACTGCGACTGCACTTTCACAGATCCCTTCCTAACCCAGCAAAATAAAGTCCTAGATGCATTTCTGGAAACATTTATGGGAATAAATGTTTATGCACAGGTTGGAGCGTCACGGCGGAGCAGCAGAACGACGCCTTGCTGACCAGCAACATGGCGCCGATGTTCCCGGAGTTCAAGAGTAGGTGGACGGACGACTGCTGCTCCACCTGCTGTCAGAACCGGCATCTCAAAGGCTTCTGCTGCCCTCCGCAGAAATGTGGGACTATTTCCAGGGCGTCCTGCTGAAGAAGTACGCCTCCGTGTACAACGGGATCAACGTAGTGACCGGCCCCGCCTTCGATTTCAACTACGACGGACGCTACGACGCTCCAGAGGAGATCCAGAGGTGAGCCTGCCTGGTGACAACCTTTCCGAGGTTGACGGAAACATCTGGGTTCTTGACGCTCCCCCGTCAGTCTTCTTTTTACCGTCAATGAATAAAGGAGCGAGCAAAATCAGACGGATGCCCCGACCTTCACGGAGCTTTTGCTAGAACGTCGGTGTGAAAAACGCTGTGGTCCGCAGGTTCCTGCCCAATTCCAGGATCCCCGTGCCCACTCATTACTTCACCGTGCTGACCAGCTGCAGGGACGCCAGCCAGCCCGCGGGTCTGTGCGGCGGCGAGCTGCAGACCGTCGCCTTCCTGTTGCCTCACCGGCCGAGCAACTCTGAGAGCTGTGAAGTAAGAACCGGATCCCGCCTCGAAGACGCGTGGGAAGGAGGTTCTCCTGACGCCGTGCCGGTTTGTCTTGAATCCAGCCTGATACACAGCTGGTGTATTTTAAACTATGATACCCTGAGGGATTTCTAAACAATCCTCAGAAGTTCCTGCCCCGCCGATTCCTGTACTTTACTCAGTCTTTAAGGCGTGGTACGAAACAGACGTCAGATCCAGGTTTCATAGCTTCAGTAGCGTAACGTGTGAAATTACAGTTCCTGGCAGAGGTGCGGCGTCACTGATCCACCTCTGACGACAAGATTTATGGGCCAAACACCTAAGCGGCATCTAAAAGCCAGACGACCTAGAACTTTGTTCTGCCTGGCTTCCAGAGCTCACAACCCGAACCCCACTGGGTGGAGGATCTGGTGTGGTTCCACCAGTCGCGGGTCCGAGACGTGGAGTGGATCACGGGGCTGGATTTCTACCGGGACAGCGAGCGACCGGTCGCAGAGCTGCTGCGGATGAAGACGCGCCCTACAGCCGCCAATCACAGGCCACTCTGAAAACTTCTGATTGCCAATTCCCGTAAAGTCTCACCTTGTATTTATTTCTACATAATTTTTGTAAAATAAAAATTTCCCAGTGATTTGAAGTTACAAGTCAGGGTGCAATTTCTCCTAGTAACATTACAAGTCCTTTCAGGCACTGCCTTCCCCTGAAGATAAACAATCCCAGCACCTTCAGCCCTCTAGTTGCTGAAATACCTGTGGAACTGGAAAGGAGTCAAATTGTTCCTGCAGCTGAGTTTTACCCTTTAAGACAGAAAGGGGATTCAAAGGCTGGAAGGAAACGCTCTGCCAACACAGCTTGCTGAAACCGCAGCCATGAACTGCCAGTTTCACCTCCAGCCACAAACTAAGTAAGGTTTAGACCCCCCCACACCACCAATGAGACAAACAGAAAGTGAGTTTGCAAGTTTATTATGTTGTCACAAGCCCTACTGCTTCAAACCATACTGATAAGCCTTTTGTGGCAGAATAAACCTGGATGTGGCCTGGGGGGCTACAGTGGTGGCCTCAGATGTCGCCTCAGTGGCCAGGGCGGTGGGCTCGGCAGAAGTCACCTCTGTGGCCTTCTCAGTGGTCCTGGGGGCCAGGGTGATTGTCTCGGCTGCCTCGGTTGTCTCTGGGGCCAGGGTGGTGGACTCTGGGGCCTTGGTGGTCTCTGTGGCCTTCTCGGTGACCAGGGTGGTTGTCTCAGTGGCCTTGGGGGTCTCCGTGGCCAGGGTGGTGGTCTCGGCAGCCTTGGTGGTCTCTGTTGCCAGGGTGGTGGTCTCAGTGGCCTTGGGGGCCAGGGTGATTGTCTCGGCTGCCTCGGTTGTCTCTGGGGCCAGGGTGGTGGACTCTGGGGCCTTGGTGGTCTCTGTGGCCTTCTCGGTGACCAGGGTGGTTGTCTCAGTGGCCTTGGGGGTCTCCGTGGCCAGGGTGGTGGTCTCGGCAGCCTTGGTGGTCTCTGGGGCCAGGGTGGTGGTATCAGTGGCCTTGGGGGCCAGGGTGGTGGACTTGGCGGCCTCGGTGGTCTCTGTTGCCAGGGTGGTGGACTCAGTGGCCTTGGGGGCCAGGGTGGTGGACTTGGCGGCCTCGGTGGTCTCTGTTGCCAGGGTGGTGGTCTCAGTGGCCTTGGGGGCCAGGGTGGTGGACTTGGCGGCCTCGGTGGTCTCTGTTGCCAGGGTGGTGGTCTCAGTGGCCTTGGGGGCCAGGGTGATGGTCTCACCTGCCTTGGTCGTCTCTGGGGCCAGGGTGGTGGTCTCAGTGGCCTTGGGGGCCAGGGTGGTGGGCTTGGCGGCCTCGGTCGTCTCCGTGGCTAGGGTGGTGGTCTCAGTGGCCTTGGGGGCCAGGGTGGTGGGCTTGGCGGCCTCGGTCGTCTCCGTGGCTAGGGTGGTGGTCTCAGTGGCCTTGGGGGCCAGGGTGGTGGGCTTGGCGGCCTCGGTCGTCTCCGTGGGTAGGGTGGTGGTCTCAGTGGCCTTGGGGGCCAGGGTGGTGGGCTTGGCGGCCTCGGTCGTCTCCGTGGCTAGGGTGGTGGTCTCAGTGGCCTTGGGGGCCAGGGTGATGGTCTCACCTGCCTTGGTCGTCTCTGGGGCCAGGGTGGTGGTCTCAGTGGCCTTGGGGGCCAGGGTGGTGGACTTGGCGGCCTCGGTCGTCTCCGTGGCTAGGGTGGACTCCGTGGCCTCGGGGGCCAGGGTGATGGTCTCGGCTGCCTTGGTCGTCTTTGGTGCCAGGGTGATGGTCTCTGTGGCCTTCTTGGTGACCAGGGTGGTTGTCTCCGTGGCCTCGGTCGTCTCTGAGACCAGGGTGACCTTCTCTGTGGGCTTGGGGGCCAGGGTGGTGGACTCAGCAGCCTTGGTCGTCTCTGGGGCCTTCTTGATGGCCTGGGTGATGAACTGGGCGGTCTTGGTCTTCACGAGGACCTGGGGGATGTACTCGGCAGCCTTGGTCGTCTTGGTGGCCAGGGTAGTGGACTCAGTGGCAGACTCTGGTACCCCAGTTGTCGGCGATAGTGTTGGCTGATCCTGCTTTGTGGGTCTGTGGTTCAGTGGCTCAGGAACTTTATCGCTTCTAGTGTCACAGATTTCTTCTGTGAGAGGTGGGTCCCACATGCCAGCTTTGCTTTGGAGAACATCTTCTGAATATGGTACGTGACCAGCGGTAAGATGGGCATTCTGTCTGATGCTTCGGCGAATCCGGCTAGCATGGTCAAATGGAACGTAACTTTCTTCACCGTTGTCAAGTCCGGCACCAGGGACGTCATCCACACGATTCCACTCTTTGTTGCGGCCATCGGGAAAATCCTCATACGATTTAGAGTTATCACCAGAAAGTCCATATTTCAGGATAAACGCTGGGAGAGAAAGACATTGTGGGTGCTAGTTAGAATGGATGCTAAGCTACCAGCTTGCTAATGTAGCAGGGCCTTACCATGGATATGGAATCCAGAGGCCAACAGGCAGAGTGCAAATGCTCTGTAAGCAAGAGACAGCATTAATAGTGAAGGTCCACTAAGTAACCCTTCCACCAGGACTAGTTTTACCCTTCAAGGACTCCCAGTTCACTGACAGATGACCAACATTTCCAATGTAGTAACCAAAAACTCACCTTAAACAAAATCCAGGGGCCATTGTTGCCATCTCAGACTCCACAAACCTTTGCGGCGACAGTTGCCCAGCAATGGTCGGCAAAAGAAGAAACCAGGAGCTTCTGCTTCTCTGCCTGTGGATCCTCTGGTGAACCTATTTAAGATGCACCTGATCGTCTGACAAAGTGCAATCAGGTGTGCAGAATCAGCAGCTTCACCAGGTGGACGGACGACGCAAATGAACCTCACGCTCTGGACCTCGGACGGGGATTTTGAGATGAGATGAGAACAACTTTATTGGTCTTAAAAAGTACAAAGATTTGAAGATTCACTTTGGCTGAAGGAAGAGGAATTAAAAAGTGATAGCCTCAGGTAGGAAAGACCTCCTGTGGCGTTCAGTGGAGCTCCTTGGTGGTTTCAATCGACGACTGAAGGAGCTTTGACAGGACGTCAGTGTCCATGCAGGAGGTGATGGACGTCCATGATGCTGAGGAGCTTCTCTGACACCTGCACCACAGACTCCAGCTCCACTCCCAGGACAGATCCAGCTCTCCTGATGAGCTTCTTGAGTCTGTTAGCATCAGCTGTCTTGAAGATGACGCTGGACACCGGCAAGTGATAGAACATCTGCGGCATGGTCCTGCAGACGTTGAAAGATCTGAGCCTCCTGAGGAAGAACAGGCGACTCTGACCCTTCTTGAAGATGGCGTTGGTGTTCAAGGTCCAGTCCAGTTTATTGTCCAAGTGGACACCAGGGTACTTGTCGGTGTCCACAATGTCCACTTCTGTACCCCTGATGGTGACCGGATCCAGGTGGGTCCTTTGTTTCCTGAAATCCACCACCAGCTCCTTTGTCTTAGACACATTGAGCTGCAGGTGGTTCAGTCCACACCACGATGGCAGAGTCATCTGAGAAGTTCTGCAGGTGGCAGGACTGCGAGGAGAACCTGTCGAGCCTAAACAGGAATTATCAGCTGTTCGCAGTAAACGCGAGGCGGCGAAACCAAAAAAGAAAGGGGGCATTATCTTGGAGGCAGCTGCGGCTCGGTGTGGTGCATCTGAGGTTACCTTGAAGGAGGATTCCTGGAAAAACCACGGGTATCCGTGGAAACAATCACCCCCGCCGGCTTCTTGGAAATAAATCACTTCGTGGGCGGATTTAGGACTGCTGTTTTAGTCCTGGTGATTTCAGGGAAAACCCAGAGATTGTTAACCCAAGAGGGGTTTTTTTCCAGTGATGAACTCGCCGCCTTCCCTCCCTCGGCTCGGCCGCGAACTTTGGGAGTTTCCGTGCCCTCGCCAAGTCTCGGCGATGACAAGGAACAGACTCGCTCTTTGTCACGATTTAATCCAACCCGCCGAGGTCAGGTGACTCACGAGACGTCACGAATCCTCGGCCGGCTCTGCCCACCCCGGACCGCCTCGTCACCTCGGTGAGTAACCATCCCGTTCGCTCGAATCCATCCCACCAGGTGACGGCGCTGCTAAAAGCTCGGCGAGACGCCCGCCGGTCAAAGGTCACCTGTCGATCGTCCGTTTAGACGTTCCCGTCGGATCTGCCATCGGACGAATGTTCTGCTTTTTAGTCGTCAAAAACTAACTTTAAATCGTCCGAAAGCGTGAAACCGCCGAGCTTGAATTGATCCCACCGAGCTCGGTGAGACGTCGTCGGTCAAAGGTCGCCTGTCGATCGTCCGTTTAGAAGTTGCCGTCAGATCTGCCATCGGTCACGGGGACGAATGTTCTGCTTTGGAGTCGTCAAAAACCAACTTTAATTCTTCCGAAACCGTCGAGCTCGAACCTTATCGGAAGCGGCGGCAAGTCGGTACATGTAGACCGCGCTCATGTGTACTACTTTAAAAAGATTTAAAAGGAGACAAAAAATGGCAGTAAATGTCTTTTATTGGATTGCCTCCCGTGTCCTCCCCGCGCCGCACGTCACTTGATGCTTTTGCAAATCCTAACTTCGGGAGGCAGACGGACATCCCCCGCAGGGCGGGAAACACCAAGGGAAAGGGGGGGAAAGAGATGGCGGTGTATATAAAGTTGGGAGTTCCTCCTGCAGACAGTCTGCGCCCCGCAGCGGAACCAGAGGTAGGAGCGCTTCCGGTGGCGCACCGTCTCCAGCGGACAAATGGCGTCTTCTGACTCCTCCTTCTCTTTCTTCTCCTTCTTCTTCTTCTTCTCTGCTCCCAGATGTCCCGCTCGCTTCTTCCGCTGCTGTTGCTCGTTCTCGACTCCGGGCCGGTGGAACCCCCCGCCGCGGCCGCGGCCGCCGCCGCCGCGCTTCGGACCTTCCCGGCGGAAGACCCGCTCGACGGCCGGCCGCTGCAGTGCGCCCAGTGCCGGCCCGGCACCTACCTTGAACGCGCATGCACGGCCACGACGCCGAGCGTGTGCGCGCCGTGCCCGGCGGGGTCGTTCACGCAGCTGTGGAACTACATCAGCAGGTGCCTGCCGTGCGGCGTGTGTGCGCGCGACCAGGTGCTGAGCGCGGCGTGTCGCGCGGACGCCAACAGCCGCTGCGTGTGCAGGCCGGGCTTCTTCGCGCCGCTGGAGGACGTGCCGTGCATGCCGCACCGAGCATGCGCGGCCGGGAGCGGGGTCACATCCGCAGGTACCCGCACTCACGCACATCGACACACGCAACAGCTTCTAGACGGACACGCAACACGCACTCTCTCATTCACTCACATAGAGCTGCAGCCGTTCACCCTCTCATTCACAGATTGTATCGGGACACAAGATTCACCCTCTCATTCATTCACATAGACCTGCAACCGTTCACTCTCTTATTCAAGGATCCTAGAGACGTGAGATTCACCCTTTCATTCACCCCTCTCCAGAAATTTGACATCCACCCTCTCATATGGGCCTCCTAGAGATACAAGATTCACCCACATAGACTAGCAACTGTTCACCTTCTCATTCACAGCTTGTATGGGGACACAATATTCACCCTTTCATTCACCCACAGAAATTTAACATTCACCTTTATTCACTCACATAGACCTGCAACCGTTCACCCTTTCATTCTCAGATTGTATTGGGACAGATGAAATTCACTCTCTCATTCACCCCGATACAGAGATTAGACATTCACCCTCTCATCAGGGCCTCCTCGAGATACAATATTCACCCTTATTCACTCAATTCACCCTCTCATTCACTCACATAGACCTGCAACCGTTCACCCTCTCATTCACAGCACGTTCACCCTCTCATTCACAGATTGCATTGGGACACAAGATTCACCCTCTCATTCACCCCTTATACAGAAATTTGACATTCACCCTCATTCACTCACATAGACCTGTAACTGTTCACCCTCTCATTCACAGCTTGTATTGGGACACGTGACATTCACCCCGATAGAGAAATTTGACATTCACCCTCTCATTCAGGCCTCTAATAGAGGCATATGACATTCACTCTGTCACCCATCTTATAAACCATCGCAACTGTTCACCTTTTCATTTATTACGTGCAATATGGTGACATACAACCATTAAGATGTCCTATCGAGACTTCAACCATTCACCTTCTCATTCGGGCCTCCTGGAGACACAACATTCACCCTGTCATTCGTTCTTGATAGAGGCGTGTGACACCCGGCCCGTCACCCATCCTATACACACTCACAACCATTCACCCTTTCATTCATCACATGCACTGTGGTGACTTACAACCATTAACACGTCCTGTAGAGACTTCAACCATTCACCCTCTCATTCACACATCCGGGCTAATTAGTGTCTCCGCGAACCTGGAGAACCCTGAGGACGTGCATGTGTCTTGAACTTTGTGAGGGAAGCTGAGGTTGGAGCTGGAAGAGCCCACAGGTGGAGAGAAGAAGAAGTAAAGAGGCGGTGAGGATACGGAAGAGAGGGTCGGAAGGAGTTTCTGTGGTGATCTCCTCTGGTGACCAGAGGAGGTCCAGAGTGCGATAGCCACGGGATTCCTGCTAACATGTATCGCTAGCAGCTACATGCTAAGTCTTAGCATAGGGGTGGGCAAACTTTTTGGCTCAGGGGCCGTGTTGACTTGGCTGGGTCAGCATAAGATCGGATACATATAAAAAAAAATAATAATAATAATTTGCCAGCGGTACATATCAGACTCGTCTGACATTTGCTTTGAAAATGAAAGCAGCTCGGTTTTGAAGGCTCTGACGTTTGTTTGCATTTCATAAACAAATCGTTTTTTTCCTGGTAGCTTCACGTCCAGCTCATTCGTAAATAAATCGCAAAGCCAATCCGTGTCATTCGGCTCAGGAAACTTCTCAAGTAGCTCCAAAAATGAAATAATCTCCAGTTTGAGCTCGCACATCCATTCAATCACATTAAGTATGAATTTTGGACTGATCTTTGGCACCGACGGGCCGTAGGTGCCCACGCCGGCTCTTAGCAGCTAAGAGCTAACACGATACAGAATAAGTTCATGAATCAAAGTGTGAACTGCAGAATGTAGCAGGTGTCAAGATGTCCAGATCTCCCCCGCACTGAAAGAAATGATGACGGATGGGATTTGTTTTTCCGGTTCCCCCTCAGGGACGGCCGACGAGGACACCGTCTGCCACAGCTGTCCGTCCGGCGCCTTCTCGGACGTCCTCTCCGCCGAAGGAAACTGCACGCTGCACCGCGACTGCGCCGCCGAGGGCCGGGAGCTCCTGCTCAACGGCACCGCCTGGCACGACAGCGTGTGCGCCAACTGCACCGGCCCGGCCGCCGCAGGTAGCGCCGATGCTAAGCTAAAACCCATCCCCTCCCGCAACACCGCGCACTTTACATTACATTACATTACATTGCATTTGGCAGACGCTTTTATCCAAAGCGACTTACAATAGAGGACATAAGGACTGCAAATACACTTACAAATACAAGATGCACAGGAAATCTACAGAACAGTAAGCTGGGGTTAGTGAGGTTTTTTTTTTTTTTTTTTTGGACAAAGACACACAAACGTACACACACACACACACTGCATAGCCAAAGTTGCTGCAAAATAAAAATAACTTAGCGAAGTAGCGTTTCTTGTTTTTGCAGATGCAGCCGGGCAGCTGCGACACGTGATCCGGGCGCTGTTCCACCGCCAGAGGCCGCTCAGGCGGCTGCGGCGCATCGTGGTCACCTTGCCGTCGGAGGAGAAAAGGGAGCAGCGGCGCCAGTCCCTCCTGCAAATGGGCGTCCAGGAACTCCTCCAGGAGGCCGCCGCCTGGACCGACTCCGCCACGCCGGCGCAGATCCGGACGCTTCCAGACATCTTCCAGAGGGCGGGAGCGACCGCCGACGTTACGAGACTGCAGAAGAAGCTGCAGACAGCTGACGCCAACCTCAACCTCCTGTGTGCCGGCCAGCACTGAGGTAATCTTCAAGGTCACACACGGCGCCATCACAGATCTTCATTACAAGAATGTTTTTATTTTTATTTTTTTGGAGATGCCTGTCTATGAATTCACCCTGTAATCTTGTGTTGAACCTGACGTTTTTAGGCGTTCAGACAAGTCTTCTGTACTCCTACATATCCAGGTCAAAGTGTGTAACTTTAAAGAAGAGTTCCATCGCAAACCACGGCGTCTTTTATCAAAAGGAAAAAAAACACTGCAAGACAAAAAGGTTTTCTTTTTAGTTTTAGTGTTTTTAATTTTTTAGTCTCCGTGACAACCGGAAAAGGTCCGTGCTGCTGCTGCCTTGTTTTTTTTTTTTTTTTCCCAGAACAATCCAGAGGTGTCAACAGTGGAAGTGACCTTGCTGGATTTGACCCCTGTTGAGAACTGAGCACCGTTTTTGTATTTTTAACAGTCGAATGTGTACGACTTACAAAAGCAATTAAAATGTTGTCACTTCATTTTTCCTAAAGTCGTGGGTTTCTTGCTAACCAATCAGCGGGGGGGTCAGCGGCCGCACAAAACATCCAGCTGTCGCTCTTGAAAGAAAAGTTTCATGGCATTGACAGCAAATGCTGTTTTTTTTTTGTCTTTTCTTTTGTCTGAAAGATGTATTTATTGAGTGACTCAATACTGGGATTGACCCGTCAAAGTATCCAAGGGCTCAGCCCACATGGTATCTACCTCTTTATGTCCGATGTTCCTTTTATACCACGTGTGTTTGTGCGTTCGGGGTCGAGTCGTGACGATTTTACTGTGTTTGGGAACAAGCGTCAATGTAGTACCTCACTTTGTATACCTTGATCTCCGACTGACTTTATGCTGAAAATAATAAAAAAAAGGTGAAGGTTTGACCCGATTGGAGAACGGAGTTGAAAAAAAAGTTTCAAAACTCCGCGATGACAATCATTTATATGGATTATCCACTTCACGCTGGAAATAAATGTCCGTTTTGTTTTTCCCACTTTATTTCACGCCATCATTATCGGCGTTGTATTTCGCCTCTGTTTGCTAATTCGTTTCATCGGAACTTCTACGGTTTCCTCCTCCTTTCAACCGATGTTTTTCTTGTCATTGATGTGTAAGTTGCGACTGAAATAAAACTTGACCTTTCAGTCTCGTTGTTATCTACATATATTTGTTGTCAAATATGGATGGAATTTGTTGAGGAAATGACATTGTTTGGGACGGGACGCGAATATTTGTGCTAGCAAGGGGAATTACGCTCACAGAAAGACGCTTTCCCAGGGAAAAAAAAAAAAAAAGCTAATGGAGGATTCAGAAAAAAGACCATTTATAGACCAGGAATGTACACTTATCGGAGAATAGGACGAGGAGGCCTTTCAGCAGCTTTGACTGGGAGCCTCCTGGAAAGCTTTCTGATAACTCATTCTGAGACACTCTGGGGTCAAAGTGAGGAACTTGACCGCAAAAGAAAAACAGCGGTTTCATCAGACCTTGACTGGAACAGAAACCGAAGGCTCTACCCTCAGCTGGTAGCCCTCGTCTCTGCATGTCGTGGTCCAAAAATGACATCAGCCGCCAAAATAAGGGCGATGAATACAACCAAAACGGAAGGATTACTAGATTAATCTTTGTCCTGCATAATGAACGCAGACAAACAGGGTTAGATGGAGACAGATATCTCCACAGTTATGGCCTGCGGTTTGCAGCAGATGTAAACATGCAAAACAAATGAGTACAAATGTAAACAAAAAAAACCCAAAACGTATCATTACTGCTATGAACCCCTTTAACTTGGCGTGTGCGAAAAGTGTGTTTACGCATGTGAATTAATTAGATTTATTTATTTCAAAAGGGGATAATGCAATTAAAAGCCCAGGTTCACTGTGTCGTGGGTGTGTTTTCCCGAAGGACCATCTTCTCACCTTCTTCTAAACGCCCGTGAACGCCGCCTTCCAAAGCTTATTTAAACTTTACGCATTCATGCCTCTTCTTGTTGGACTTCTTTGTAATCTTAGTGGGTCTTCAACTGATCATCTCACCAGCGTCTCCTCCACCTTTCCTTTCATTCCAGCCGATCTTCTTCTATCTCTTGGTACCCCTGACACTTTTCTCCACCCGTTCCGACCTGCGTGAACCCGTCTCTCCACCTCTTTTCCACGCTCTCCTACACTCTGGACTGTTAACCTCTACTTGAAATCCTCCATCTTCTTGATCTCCACTCCCTGTAGCCTCACCGTTCCACCCTGGTTCCTCTGATTCACACACATATATTCTGTCTTGCTGCGACTAACCTTCATTCCTCTCCTTTCCAGCACAAACCTCCACCTCTCAGGATCTTCTCCAAGCTGTTCCCTGCTCTCACTGCACATCTGCAAACATCTTGGTCCAAGGAGATTCCTGTCTAACCTCGTGTGTCAGCCTGTCCATCACCACCGCCGACAAGACGGGGCGTCAAAACTCCTTTTGCAGGTTGAGTTTTTTGTTTATAACTCTTATTTAACCAGAAACACCTCAACACGTTGTCAGACAGTGATGGGATGGCCCAGGGCTACATCCTCGCTCAGAGCGGTGACTTGTCAGCTGTCACATGTGTGTGTGTGTGTGTGTTTAATTTTCTCAAATGAAGGACTTCCTCAAAAGATTTTGTTTTGATTTGATGAGTCAACATGAGGGGGAAGCTGGCTCCGGGATGTGTTTTGTTGGGAACGAGGAAACAAAACTGAAAACAGGCAGACTCAAGTTCAGGGGATTTTGACGTGCAGTTCGAAATGATCCGTCTTTTCATCACCTCGTGTTTAACAACAAACACCTTTAACATCCCTGTGTCTGCCTGTCTGTCTCAATATCAGTCTTATTTTTTCCAGGTGTGTCAAACACATGGCCCGCGGGCCAGTAGCAGGTCCAATCTGGAATAAAAGTACAAAAAACACATCAAAATCATGAACTGTTTTTAAATAAAAATGCATAAAAATGTTGTTTGTTGAGGTTAATGAGAAACCTGCTTAGTGTGGGCGCAGTGAGTTTTGCAGTGAGAAAAATAGAAATACAACAAAATGCAACTGAGAGGACAAATTGCACTTACTTTTCTCCATGAATCTCAGGTTTTTCATCATGCACTTTTTTTAAAGGAACCGTTTGTTACATAGAAATATGTTTAACATCTACCTGTTATCCTTTACACAGGGAATAATTTGGACTTTGTGTTTCTTCTAGGTAATTACGCTATGATTTTACTGGTCCCCCTTGACATCAAAAGGTGGTATCTGGCCTCCATATGTGGACCAAACTGAGTTTGACACCCCTGATCTCCACCATTCATGTCAAACTGTTTGCCGTTGGCGGCATCTAGTGTTTAAACCTGGAACAGATACACTCAAACAGCTACTTTAACTTCCAGAAAACCTGCTATTGTCATGAAACAGGTGAAGAATCTACAAGCACAATTTTGCATATATTCTGGAATCTATCGGCGTCCCCTCCAGGATGGATTACTGCACCCAGTTTGTGCCAAAGTCCTTGTGCAGCTCCACCGGCTGCCCTCCGAGTCCAGGATTACCTTCAAAACGTTGCTCCTCACCCATAATCTCAGCCACAGGCCGGTCCCAGCTGCCTCTCCCAGGTCTTCATCCATTTCCCCTGGAGGGGAGTTCCTCGGAACGACTCCATTTGTTGCTCGTCCTGCGTTAGTGTTAAGGCGTCCGACGTGCTGATTCTCCTTCGGTGTTCGTCCAAACCCAGCCCGCTACCCGTGATCTCCATCCAAACATCTGAAAGTCTTTTTTCTCTTTCCTCACCTTGTTGTGAAAAAGTCGCCCACAGATTCGACGCGTTCGTCTTTCTGTTGATGAAGGTAAAGCAGCGGGTCTTTGCCTCCCTCTGCTGTCTGTGTTGAGGTAACACATGGGTTCAGAGCTCTGCTGTCGATCCATCCGGGGGGAAATTCATTCCGATACTTTGCTGTTCAACAAACGCCTTGAAGGTACAACTGCATTCAGCACAAAGGGATCCAGAAGCAGTGTCACAGCAGATCATCTTCATCTCTGCACCGTCTTCTCTCTCAACAAAACATCCCGTCTGTGGAGGTTCTCAGTCATCCAGATCTTGTCTTGGCAACTAAACTTTCTTCACTTGAAGACGTTCACCCCACATCCGAGACACTGATCCAGTTTATCAAAATATCCCGTCCTCTTTCGCTGCGTCCGTGCATCTCCTCGCTCGAGACCCCCTCGTTCATATATTCTGTCTTGCTGCCACGAACCGAGATTCCTCTCATTGAGCCTCAGTCCACGTGTGCCCACAGGTTGACCTCCACATTGGGAATTTTCAGCCTCACCTTTTCAAATTTGAATGAAATGTTCAGGTGTACCTTTGTTTCCACCTAACAGCCCCTAAAATGTTTCACTGGAAGTCCTGTGTCGCAGGTGAGGAGCTTCCGCCTCGTCACCCCTCCATTTCTTGCAGTCTATTTAAAAAAACAATCCACTGCCTGTGCATGTGCCACCTATACTAACCTACTTCCTGGTCAAGTAGTGACTCCCTCTCAGCATCCACCCCCCCGTGGTGTTGGTCAACGCTGTCTCTAGTCACCCTCCTGCACAACCTTCTGTTGAGATAACTGAGTCACACCCGCTTCAGTTTTACTGCCATGTTGAGGAACTTAAAAAAAAAAGTTGTACATGAATTAATGCGGTCAAAGATTTATAGCCCCTGCCGCACAAACGGTCTAAATTCCAAGAGCAGGATTACCAGGAAAAGCTCCAGGAGTAATTCAATGTGAAGAAGTTTCAAATGACAAGCAGGAAGTGAGTCATGTCTAACATTTTATTTGGAAGAGGCAACGTAAATCTCACCCAGGTCAGTTATTCTCTTGCCCCAAAACAGTCAGGAAAGACCGACTGTATGGGACTACGACTTAGTCCTGTGCAGCGATTGTTGTGCTGCAGATCTGTGCGGCGCTGGCCTGGGTAGCTGCTGTGATGGTGACCAATAGGTCGTCTGGGACGCCTTCTGGCCCAATGGGGACCCGTACATCGTCTGGGACGGCCTGGGCAACTGCTGAGATTGGGACCCTTGCGTCTGGGACGCCCTTTGGCCCAATGGGGACCCGTACATCATCTGGGACGGCCTGGGCAACTGCTGAGATTGGGACCCTTGCGTCTGGGACGCCTTTCGGCGCAATGGGGACCCGTACGTCGTCTGGGACGGCTTGGGCGACTGCTGCGACCCGTATGTTGTCTGGGACACCTTTTGCCGCAATGGTGACCCATACGATGTCTGGGACGGCCTGGGCGGCTGCTGCGAATGGGACCCGTATGTCGCCTGTTGGCGCACCGGGGACCTGTATGTCATCTGGGACGGCCTAGGCGGCTGCTGCGAATGGGACCCGTGCGTCGTCTGGGACACCTTTTGGCGCAATGGGGTCCCGTACGTTGTCTGGGACGGCCTCGGCGGCTGCTGCGAATGGGACCCGTGCATCTGGGTGTCTTTTTGGCGCAATGGGGACCTGTAAGTTGTCTGGGATGCCTTTTCGCGCAATGGGGTCCCGTGAGAATGGGACCCGTGCGTCGTCTGCGACGGCAATGGAGACTTGTGCGTCGTCGGTGAAGGCCTGGACCCGGCCAGAGATCCATACGTCACCACTGAGGGCCACGGCTTGGCCTGCGATGAAGACCCGTACGTTGCCAGTGAGTGCCTGGGCTGCTCCTGTTTTGTTGGCCTGTAAGTCTGGATTGGCGGCGCTGTTGGCTGGACAACCGCAATCTCAGGACTAGTAACAACGCCGGCGTCACGCCTATTTTGTTCCAGAGCCATGTCCCACATGCCGGCTTTGGTTTGGATGACCGATTCTGAAAATGGTATAGGACCCAGGGGCAGGTTGGGATTTTGCTTCATCCTTTGGCCAACTCTCTGAATTGGAACGGTCCTTTCTGGACTCGACGCAACATAACGATCAATACTTTGTGCAACAGGAGGCCTCAAGTTCTCGCGAGAGTAAGCTCGGCTGAAACCAGGTCCAGCTCGAGCTACAGAGACTCCAGGGGTTACAGGGACTTTGTTCCTAGAAGTCCACACAGGGTTTTGGCCAGTGGAAAAGTCCTCAGCCCAAACATCACCAGAAACTTGATTTCTGTAGCCAAGTACTAGAAGACAAAGGCATTACAGTAGTTAGCATGGTTACTAAACAAGTAAAGCTTGTTAATGCAGAATTTCCCCCTCCAAGGGGGGGAAAACAAAAAAAAAAAAAACAGTACCATATCTGAATCCTTACCATTGACATGGAATCCGAAGGTTAACAGGCAGAGCAAGAGTACTCTGCAAATAAGAGAAAGTGTTACTAGAGAAGGTGCACAAAGTAGCCTCCCTCAAACACCATCATTTTGAGCCCTGTGAAAAGGGGAACTTGCTCTATGACTTCCTGTTACTAACAGATGTCGCCAATGAAGTGACCATAACCTCACCTTATACAAAAGTCGGGGGCCATCGTTTTACTCTAAAAGCCCCGCAAACTTTTGTGACACCAGTTGACCTCAGGCAGACACAAACCAAAAAAATAAAACCCCTGTTTTTCAGCCCTGAGCGCCACAGCGCTCCTTTTAAAGTGTCGGACGAAGGGGCCGGAGTCAGGTGTGCAGAATCAGCAGCCCGAACAGGTGCATTTCATCTCCTAAATGACAAAGATTTTCATCATGGCAGCCAGACCTTCCAGGAGTCACTTCCTGGAGTTTCTTCACAATTGGACAATGAGTTTACTCAGCAAACTTACCCCCCATAGTCATCAGGTTGAAATCTTCTTGTCGTGGCAACTGGACTTGACTTTTGATCACTTGAATTGTCCAGGCTGGAGAATGTGCAGAGGACACAGAGTACCCAGGCACAACATGGAAACTCCATGGACCCAAGACACCTCCAAAATTAGAACTTGAACCCAGGAGCTGTGAGGCAATGGTGCTGAACATCTGATCCGGTGTGACACCGTGATTCGGCAGCTAACGGCTACATTTGTTTTTCCACATTAGTATTTCTGCAGGAGTCAATTGAGGGAAACCAATGCTGCAGACCCCGCTGGACCGGTCCCAGGCACCGAAAGTTCAGACGCCCCCAGCTCTGCATGGAGTGAGGCAGGGCATCACGATGTAAGGTCACATTTTATGGGGTTGTGACAGATCTGAATCATATTTAGAGATAGTGAACCATACGGCAGAGGAATAGACCACATTAGGTTGTCTGTCTTTATTTTCCGACAGGTCAAGTCATCTTACCCCTTGAATTTGTTTGCTGTCATGCAGAGTCCACTGCAAGAGGTTAGTCTTTACGCAAGCAGGCCATTTTGACTGCACATAAGGTGGTCTGCCACATGGTAAAAATTGGTCTTGTCGCATGTACAGTGCTGTTAGAGAGGTCCAAGATGTGTTTCTTCTGAAGACCAGCAAGCCTGCAGCTCACAGAACAGGTTGGTCCTGCTCCACGAGGTCCCAGCGTCCACCCTTTAACGCTGATTTGTTGAGCCAGTCAAGTCTGACTTATGGCAGGACTACAATTAGGGCCTTAGGAAGATTATACCAGCAGAATCATGGCTGAGATGGTTTTAAGTCCTGTTTATTAAACATCCCAGAAGGAATGAACAGACAAGTTATGGGTCTTTGAAGTGTTACTGTAGGAGTTCTTGTACTAAATGAAGTTCCCTGGACAGGATACTCACACTGCACTTTGAGCAACGGCTTGACTGAACCAAGGCAATTCTTGATGGAAGTGTAAGACTTGTGGGAAAAAAAGGGTAGAGTAACCAGTAGCCTGGTACAGCACTGAAATGATTTACACACTTTTATGAGAAACCCAAGTCAATAATTAACAGCCGAAGCAGTGAAAGTCCTTGAATCAACACCTCAATATTGAGTGGTCAGACATGACCCGTTGACCCACTGGGACAGGAAGACTGATCTTCCTCCCGGGCTGCTGCGGTTTGGCCCGTTCCTTTGCGGAGATGTTCCAGCCTCAGGTAACAAAGCACTTCCAGGCCTCTGTATTGGAATGATCCTTTCTGGGCTGTAACCACCTACATGCAGCCATGTAAACCACCGTAAAGGTGGATGGGAGGGTTTGAGTCACCAAATGAACACTGGCAGAAACCATGGCGATATTAAAATTTTTTTTTTTGAATATACATTGACTTAGAACCAAAGGAATTTGACTGTTATTTTGATTAGTTGTTCATATGTCTAACTTGTATAGAGTAACAAGTTTAATAGCATGTAAAATAAATATGTGATTTAAATTTATTCCCAAATAATATTTCAATATTCCAAAAGCCTTTAGTTTTCAATAATGTTTATCCTGGTCAGCCCAGGACTTAAGGTGTGTTTGGAACTTTGTCCCCCTGTGCCTTGGAGTTTGACACCCCTGCTGGCAAAGCTATTAGAAGTTCAAGTAAAGTCAGACCTTGAAATGACTAACACTTTATTAGAAAGCCACAGTCGAGGTCAACCACAAAAACATGTCAGCAACTTGCAGCCAAATCAGTTAAAGTCCTTGCACCACCAAAGATTGAATGTACAGGAGCAACTCTTGGACCAGAAGACTAAATCTTCCTCCCTTGTTGCCGATATCGGTTTGGCCGGTTCCGTCGCAGAGCTGCCCTGCGCTCAGGACGCACACCGCTCGCAGTGTTGGGGCTGCTTTGTGCCAGAGCGTTGTCCCACATGCCAGCTTTGCTTTGGATGACCGACTCTGAATATGGCGGGCGAGTGGGTTGCTGGGCGTTGACTCTGTGCCGAAGCCTATGGCCAGGTCTCGGACCTGAAGTGTCCCTTCCTGGAATGTAATGGCCAACAGGAGGTGTTGAGTCATCACCAGGGGAAGCTTGGCTTAGACCAGGTCCAGATCGAGCTATAGGTCTGCTGGAAGCCCACACAGGTTTGTGGTCAGAGGGAAAATCCTCAGCCCAAGCAATGCGAGGTCTAAGAGGCACTAAAACTGGATTTCTGTAGCCAAGAGCTGGAAGACAAAAGGGATTGTTGTAGCTAGTTGCAAAACTATACATGCATTTTGTGTCGCAAATTACCATTGAACAGGCTTCACAACCGTATAGAGGCTCTTGTCCAAACTTACCATTGACATGGAATCCAAAAGCTAACAGGCAGAGTGAGAGCACTCTGCAAACAAGAAAAAGTGTTAAGCATAAGGGCGCAAGCTCCCCATAATTGACAGGAATGTGTTCTGACTTGCTGTTAATGTCTGTGTTTCCAATGAAGTGACCAAAACCTCACCTTATGTTGACACCAGGGGCCATTGCTGTGCTCTAAAGCCCCACAACCTTTGTCAAGATCAAGTCCACTCGGAGCCAAACAGACACTTCTGTTTCTCAGTCACTTGAGGACCACTGTGCTCCTTTTAAAGTGTCAGAACCTCAGCATCTGATGAACTGATGGGAATCAGGTGGTCAGAAGAAGCAGCCTGACAGCCTGCGTTCCATCTCGTAAATGACGAGGAGTCTCGTCATGGAAACCAGACTGTTTTCACTTTCTGGAGTTGTTTCACTTTTTGACAAAGGGGTTATTCAACTAACATTGGCCATCAGTTTGAACATATTTTTACATGTGGAGAAGTCGGATTAATGATCCCCTGAATGAAGGAGGGAGCGAGGGTCTTAGGGGTCACTTGTGTGGGCTGACACATCATGCCACCCTATGAGACGGGAGGACTTCCTTTGGAATATGTATGAAATAATCCTCTGGGTCTCTGTTGACTGAAACTAATAAGGATAATCTTTTATCAGTCCCTGTGTGAGGGTTTGAAATGTCATCTATCTACAGGATCTACCTCTAGATTTTCCCCCACCTCACCACTGCCTCACATCTTGCATACATGTCCTGCACCAGTCTAGCATACTTCTCTGTCACTCCAGACTTCCTCATACAGTACCACAGGTCCTCTCTCAGCACTGTGTTGAATGTTTTTCTATTGTCCACAAAGGGACACTGCACCTCCCTCTGACCTCCTCTGAACTTCTCTACCAGCATTTTCCAATCGAAAATTGCATCCGTAACTCTCCCTCTCGGGATGAACTCGTATCTCGGTCTACTTCCGCTCCCCTCAAATATTGATCCTAAATACTGGGTAGCGCAGGGGAGGAACATGTCTGTGGAGGTTCTCAGTCATCCGGATCTTGTCCAAACCTTCTTGTCAGGAGCAAAACAAGAAGATTCGGACAAGAATCCACGGGTCGTTGTCGTGACCGCAGGCGGCCACCGGGTGTCGCCGCGGCCCGGCGTCCCGACGGTGAGTCCCCCCGCCCCTTCAAGGCTCGCTGGAAAGGAGGGACCGTTCAAGTGTGCCGAGGGGGAGTCGGAGTCCCAGCGGTTTGTTGTCAAACACGCCGACTCCCCGCTCCGCACCTCCAGCCTCCAGACTTCCAGACTTCCGACCCACCGCGGCAGCGACGCCCGCTCCTGCCGGCATGAGCGCACCGGGACGCGGGCGGCGACTGTAGGTGAGCCCCGCGGAGGTGTCGGACAGGTAACGCGGCGGTACCGGGACTACTCCCCCGGGTTCCAGCCCCTCCTCTCCCCTCCTGTTCTCTCCGCACCGGCCGGCCGGCGGACCCTCTCCCGGGGTCGCCCTCCACCTCTCCGGTCCCAGGACGAGCCTCCGCGGGGGAAATGACGGAGGAGAAGAAGGGGGACGTTCCGAAGGAGCTCCTCGGTGAGACACCCCGAACTCCCGGGCTAGCTAAGTAGCATTGCTAACTTTTTTCTTAACTTTTTGGCTAAACGCCCTTCGAACACCGGCCCGCTGTCAAAATAACGGATAAATCACGGCGGTCTCCAAAATAGTCTCCAAAACAAACACACCTGACTGTTTTTTTTTTTTATGACCAAAAAATTGATATTAACGCGTATGAAGTCATTTTAATATCAGACGCGGATCATTGCGGTTCGATAACATCCGGGAACCGAACATTGAAAAAGCGCCATTTTTGAAGTCAAAGCGTCCCTGTAGTCCCAAACCATCCGTGGGGGACATTTGAGTGGTAAAATGAAATAAAATAAGCCCTTAAGATACAAATCGTGGTTCTAGTACGCTTTTTGGGTTTCTAAAGTTTGTTCCCGAGACCGTTAAAGGGCTGAAAAGGGTTTTTTTGTCCTCTTTTGGCTTGTATTGTGACTATCCGTGCCCTCAGGGGGAGGCAGGATACCTGAGAGACTTCCTTATCTGAGATGAAGGTGTGTGTGTGTGTGTGTGTGTGTGTGTGTGTGTGTGTGTGTGTGTGTGTGTGTGTGTGTGTAGAGGGGTGTGTCCTGCGAAATTCCTTCTGGATTGTGAGATTTTTATCAGCTCTGGGTGCCAAAAAAAATGAAGAAAATGGACCATAATGTCAACAGAATGAAAGTGTTATAAGCTTTGTTTTGTTTTGTTTTGTTTTGTTTTTGGTCCTTGAGAGGAAAACAAAGAGGAATAACCGTATTTTGAAAATAGTTTTCAGGATGATGTGCAGGATTCTCTACAACCCAGAAAAAGCTCTGAAATTATTATTATTGTTATTACTGTTACTAATTACAATAGTGTTAGCTTGAGGAGGTGGATTGGCTCTGGTGACCCCTGAAGGGAAAATAATAATAGTAATCATATCGCATATTACAGTTATAATAATATTAAAAGTCTTTAGATAATACATAGTGTGCAGATCATTTGAAAACAGTTTTCAGATGCGTTTTGGTCTTCATTTTATGACTCAATGTTTGCTTTTAAAAAAGAAAGTAATATGAACTAATTCAATTTAAAATACATTTTCGGTTTCGCTATTTCTTTTTTCCTCCTTTGAATCATTTGCATATCAGACGCGTCATTTCTGGCCGTTTCTTTCTTTTCTCCTGAAAGTAGGAAACAATTGAACAGATTTTTGGCCAACTTCCTCCTGAAATGGCAGTGATGAGTCACTAATTTTCAACTTCTACACAGGAGAAGTGGAAAACTTCATGATAGTCTAAAATAATTCTGTTGTTTAGTTGTTTTTGAAGTCCCTCGAAAGGGTACCTGGAGTTCTGTGTTCTGTTCGACCAACGCTCCACGTGGTTCCAGAAGAAGCTGAAAAGCCGGACGCTGCGTTCTGTGGTTCTGGTTTGGTGAGTCCAGCCAGCAGAACCTTTGACCCGCACTGTCCAGTGTGTTGGAGACAGAGGTGGTCCTCAGCCGCGACCATCTGGGTGTCAGTGCCTGGCCGAGGTCCAGCCCGGCAGCTCCGTCAGGCTCGGCGCCGCTTGTCCTCGCTCGGACCCGATGAATGGACCGTTTGTTGGACCCGCGCTGAGGTTCAAGAGGACGGATCGGGTCCTCCGATGAGGTCTTCTAGCTCGTCCTAAGTGTAGGGCCTCAGGTGAGGTCCTTGGGTTGGTCAGGAGGCCCATCCGTCAGGATTTAAAGCCCATCGCGGGGGTTTCATGGAGAAGAAGGGGGACGTTCTCAAGGAGCTCCTCAGTGAGAACACCCCAAACTGCCGGGCTAGCAAATTAGCATTGCTAACTTTTTGTTTTCTTTTTGGCTAAACTTAGCCCTCCGAACACCGGCCCGCTATCAAAATAACGGATAAATCACGGCAGTCTCCAAAGTAGACCTTGAAGCAAAACAATTCTGTTGTTTAGTTGTTTTTGAAGTCCCTGGAAAGAGTACCTGGAGTTCTGTTAGACCAACGCTCTCACGGCGTCCATTGATCTTCCCTTTGGACTTCCTCTAAACCTCCAATTCCAGCATCCGTCTACCAATATATTGACTCTCCCTCCTCTGTCCATGACCCAACCATCTCAGTCTGGCTTCTCTGACCTTCTCTCCAAAACATCTACCATGTGTCGTCCCTCTGATGGACTCATTCCTGATCCTCTCCATCCTGGTCACTCCCAAAGAGAACCTCAGCATCTTCATCTCTGCAACCTCTAGCTCTGCCTGCTGTCTTTTGGTCATTGTCGCTGTTGTTAGATCATCTCACCAGCATCTCCTCCACCTTTCCTTTCTATCTAGCTGATGTCCTTCTATCTCTTCGGAACCCTGACACTTTTCTCCACCCATTCCAACCTGCTTGAACCTCCGTACTTGAAATCCTCCAACCTCTTGCTCTCCTCTCCCTGTAGCCTCGTGGTTTTACCCGGGTTCCTCTCATTCACACACATATATTCTGTCTCGCTAACGTGTGATCATGTGGATATGATGGTGCTAATATGGACGCCCTCTCCTCCTCTTTCCTCCTCCGTCTCCAGAATTCCCCGCCAACCCTAATTTAGTAACAAAAAAACAAGAAAGCATCTGGACAAAATTAAAGGAGATAAAATGTTTGTCTTTCTGGAAAGCGGACGCCAAATTAAAAGCCCAGGTTCACCGTGTCGTGGGTGTGTTTTCCCCGAAGGAGCGTCTTCTCACCGTCTTCTAAACGCCCTTCAAAAGCTTATTTAAACTTTCGTGCCTCTTCTTGTTGGACTTCTTTGTAATCTAAGTGGGTTTTAAACTGTCTGTTGCAGAGAGCGTGCGGGAGGCGGTCGGCCGGGGCGTTAAGTTGACCCTGCGGCGCCGAGTCCAGCTGGAGGTCAAAGGGGACAAGGTGGAGAACAGAGTTCTGGTGAGTAGAACGACCTCGACCTCTGCATCCAGGTGATGGAGAGAGAAAAAGTGGATTGTTTTGTTATTGCTGCTAGCTCAGATAAAATCATGGGAATACACAAGCGAGGTGTGTGTGTGGAGATGGAGAGGTAGATGTGGGTGAGATGCGTTGACATTCGGTGGGAACGTGGACGCACGAGGCGTCGGAAGCCGATCGGACGATTTGATGGTTTCGGAAAGAGGGGCGGCTTCACATGGAGACGTAAAGTGTCGCAAAATTACATTTAGCTTAGCATCGTAGCATGAAGGCTGAATTCGCCGTCTTTATCCCATCTTCCAGGTGCTTCATAAAACCACTTTTATCATGTATCGTTATTTTTATTATCATTCTAAATTATTTGTAATTTATAAAGAACATTTTTCTCAGTTAAAAACACTCCACAAAACCGGAGAAGACGTTTCAATCCATTGTAATTGGAAAATTAAATTTTGATTTATAAGCAAATTGAGTTACGAGTTCAGTCACGGCGCCGTTTGAACTCCCGAGTCAAGATCCGACTGCATTTCCCTCCCAAACCGGGGAAGAAAAGAAAAAAAAGACATCCTGGCTAAATCAGTTTTTTAAAGCAGTTGTGGAGGAAGTGAATGTCCCGGTGCTTCCAGCGGCGTTTCCTCGTGTGTGTGTTAAATACCTGAGCGGCCGGCGGGCGCCATCTTCATTCCCATCTCCATTCCTTCCACCTGAACCTTAGAGAGCTCTCAGATCCTGATGTCACCTCAACTTTAATGCACTTCGCTGAACTCCCAAGGGAGGGTGACGAGGGGAAAAAAAATCCCTGGCGTCGGAGCGTGAGGTGTTCAACCCCAGGAGTGGTTACACACACACACACACACACACACACACACACCTACCTCTTATTTTTTTCTCAACCCTTCTCCTTCCCTTCGCCCACTAACATACCACCACCCTGCAGAATGTGACTGCAGCTCCTGTCGGGACTTGACCGGAGGCCGCTCACACACACACACACACACACACACACACACTGCATTCCACAGCTGCAGATTGTCAGATTAGAAACCCGTGCTGTAATTTAGTGAAACGAGGCGAAGCGCTCTGGAAGTGTTTTGTGCGTCGGCCAGGTTTGCTGGGATCCAGAATAGAAGGCCGAGGTCGGCCGGAGAGGCTGAGGAGCAGAACACACTCCGGGTCCGGGTCCCTCAGATGGGCCCCGAACGGGCCCGAACCCCGATCGGGGTCTGGAAGCCCCGGAGGTGTTAAACCTCTAACCCTAACCGTGCGGAGCTTCAAAATTCAGTGTTTCAGAGGATCTTGCCTTCTAACGCGGCGGCTCCGGAACCCCCTTCGGGCCAGATGTTCTCCATCGTCCACGTGGACTCGCCCACCTGTCCCGTCACCCTGGCATCTGCGAGCCACCTGCTCCCCTCCAGACCGCCTGGAACGGGGCTTCCTCTCCGCCATCGGCTTTGCTGATGTCGAACACGTGGAGGACGGTGATTTATATCTCCGTCTGGCCCAGTGGAAAAGGCTCGGGGAGACTCTGGCCCCGCCGGCTTCTCCTTCTCCTGGAAAACAAACGTTGGAGAGCGGCGTGGACGCATGGAGGCCAGAGCCGTGTCCTCAGGGGACCTGCTCTCTGGAGCTCACTCAGTCACATGGACTAACAGAAGAAGACTGGCAGAAGAAAGCCTGGTCAAAGACCTTCAGGACCTCCATTCCAGGAGACTAACTTGATGTCCGTCCACCATGGAATTGGTGTTTTTGATCTCCAGTAGGAGGCCAACAGATGGACTTAGTGCCCGTCTCTCCCGTGCTACTTAACGTGTTCTGAACAACAAACGTGGAGCTCCTCCGTCCTCGGACTCAGACGTTTATCTCGTTTAGACGATAACGTTTTCCACAACTTCCGGAACCCCCGTTTTGTCCAGAAGTGCTTTTCCTCGGTGTGGTAATGATGGACCTCTAGATGTCTCACTGAGCCGCCCTCTTGTCTTCTGTCCACAGGCTCTGGCTTCACATCGGGCCTTCCTGCTGACGGCTCGCGTCCCTTCCAAGGTCGGTACCCCGTGTCTTCTCCGTGTGTGTGTGTGTGTGTGTGTGTGTGTGTGAGGAGATGACTCCAGGGTTCTGGTGTGGTTCCTCCCGCCCTCCAGGCCCCTTCCCGTGTCTGGATCTCCTTTGTTTCCCGCCCGACGTGCCGACTCTTGTTCCTCAGGTGTTCTCCGTCCTCCTGGCCGCCGCAGGTCCTAGCACGTCCCTCACGGCTCCACGGGCGGAGCTTCTCGTGTCGAAATAAGAAAAGTCGAAGGATTCTAGGGTAGAGACTGACGAGAAGCCGGTGAGATGGTTGCACGGCTTCGTGTTCATTTTAACGTAACATTAGCGCTCCGCTTTTCTTCCTCACGCCGCGCTTTCGCCCGTTCACGGCGGCCGGCTCGGCGTTTCCACTTCCTCTTATCTCCACCATCTCCGAGCGGCGTGGCAGAACCCCCGCCCACCTCCATCATCTGATATTTCTTTACCCACAATGCAGCTGTGAGGAACAGCCTGTGGGAAAGGAAAACACAGAGGGGGGGGGGAGTTCAAGCTGGAGGGCCAGACTTGGAAGGGGCGTGTGTGTGAAATATTTATGGATGAAAACGTCCCGGAGAAGAAGAGCTGGCCTAGAAGGTGCTTGTTGTTGAGGGACGCTGTTTTCAAGACCCTCCTCTTGATCCTCCACATCCTGAACGGAAAGCCTCAGGCAGAATCGGAAAAACTGCATTTATCCCCGAGGGGCAAATGGGTAGCAGCATCAAGAATAAAACAAAAAAATAGAAAATTAAATTAAAAAAAAAAGAGAATTATATGTATGTATGTTTATGTATAAATGTATGTGTATACGTGTTTATAAATGTATGTATGTATGTATATATATGTACACATGTATATGTATATACACATACAATGTGAACATACATTTTTTATATACATATACATATGTTTGTGTGCATGTGCGTATATAAATACACTGCTCAAAAAAATAAAGGGAACACTTACAAAACACATCCTCGATCTAAATGAATGAAATATTCTTATGACATACTTTGCTCTTTACACAGTTGAATGTGCTGACAACAAAATCACACCAAAATGATCCATGGAAATCAATTGTATCAACCCATGGAGGTCTGGATTAGGAATCGCACTCCAAATGAAAGTGTAAAAACAAACTCCAGGCTGATCCAACTTTGATGTAATGTCCTTAAAACAAGTCCAAATGAATCTGTGTTGCTTCCTGAGTGGACACTATGATTTCACACAAGTGTGATGGACTTGGAGTTACATTGTGTTGTTCAAGTGTTCCCTTTATTTTTTTGAGCAGTATATATATAAAAGTAAATAAATGACCATGCAGAATTGTCCAAATTCTAGGCACGCCCTGCGTTTATATAACAAAGTATCACGAGCAGCGTTCCTTCCTCTCAGCAGGGTGATGATAGTTTTGCAGGGTTGCAGGGAACGGAGTGTTTGGTCCTTCCACCGGGAAGCCGGGTTTGAGACGTGGGACTGACCTGCCAGGATCTTTTTGTCCATCGTAGAACTTTCACTTCATGAAAGCGCGTGGGAAGCGGAGGCGAGAGCTTCCCTCCTCTGCGTTTGAGAAAGTTCAAAACAAAAGCCCAGGTTTGCCCCCCTTCCCTTCCCTTCCGAGACTTTCTGCGACCGGGGTTTCGGGCCGGGTATAAATAACCACATTAGCCGGAAACCGGAGGGACCCTGGGCTGGGTTACCACGGCAACAAAGCCTGGACGTCGGGATGCCCACATCCTGCTCTCGGTTTCCCTCGAAAAGGCAGGAATCCGAGTCGACCGTCCAAACGCACCTGTCGGCTCCGGATCTCCTCGCCCCGCGACCCCTCACCTGCAATCACACACGACCCCAACTGTTGTTCCAGCAGTTTCTGTGTGTGTGTGTGTGTGTGTGTGTGTGTGTGTGTGCAGGAGCGAGACAGAGGCCGGTTTGTTCCTCGGTGTCCAAGCAAAGCAAGGCCGCAGAAAGAGAGAGAGAAAAAAAAAGACAATGGAGGAATTTAACAGCTGGCAGGGAAAGCCCCCCTCCTCCCCCCTTCCTGCCATAACTGGCAGCGAGATAAAACACCAAAATTATATTTACTGCCCTCCTTCGCTCTGTTCTTGCTGCTCCCTCCTTCTTCACTTTTCCACTCACTCCTCCATCCATCATGTTCACTTCTTTTTTTTAATTTCTCTTCTCTCTCTCTCTCTCTCTGTCTCTTGGCAGCGAGTTGAGTCAACTTTTATTTTTACTTACCCTCCCTGGATCCTCTGTGTGTGTTTGTGTGTCCCGACATTTGCTTCGCACACTTGTTTGTAGCTGGTGTTTTCGCATTCCTCGCGCGTCTGAGAGTGTTTTCCTCTCCTCGGGGTTTCGTCCGCGGCGATAAGATGGCGTGTGCGACGGGAAACTCAAATCTGCATCCAGAAGATCCTCCTCTTTTGGTTTTGGACGAAGGTGTTGCTGAAGCCACACGTTAGCATGCTAACGTCCTTTAACACACCAGTTGCGCTGTATGTTTTTTTGTTTTTAGCACTAGCATCTGGCTAATTTCCTGCATCTCTGACAGCAGGCCTGTGCTGAGAGGTGGTGGGGTCATTCAATATATCTGTGTGTGTGTGTGTGTGTGTGTGTGTGTGTTTAAGTCCTTTCCAAGGAAATGATAGAAGTGTTTGTCTCCAGCTAATCTGAACTAAACTAAAATGTGCAGTTAAAGAAATGTCTGCTTGAGCGCTTTTTTTTTTTTTTTTTTGCCACCGAAGCTGCAGCTGCCAGTTTCCTACCAGATGTCTGGGAAGTCTGGGATTTCTGCGTGTGTGTGTGTGTGTGTGTGTGTGTGAGCGGGGTGAAGGAATCCCATAACAACATGTGGCCAAGCATCACCTGCGGTGTGTCTGTGTCTCCTGAAGGTGGAACACTCCTTCAGCTACCTGGACCTCCTGGGAATCCACAGCAACAAGCCCACTCAGGTAGGAGCCGTGTCGAAATCTGACTTTTCTATCCCCGCCCACGTCTGCGGGTCGTCTCCCCGCAAAAACACACACTCTAGTGGAGATCGAGAAGATGGAGGATTTCAAGGAGGCGTCAACAGTCCAGAGTGTAGGAGAGCGTGGAGGAGAGCGTGGAGAGACGGGTTCAATGGGTGGAGAAAAGTGTCAGGGGTACCAAGAGATGGAAGAACATCAGTTAGATAGAAAGGAAAGGTGGAGGAGACGCTGGTGAGATGATCTACAAACACTGACAATGACCAAAAGACAGGAGGTTGCAGAGATGAAGATGTTGAGGTTCTCTTTGGGAGCGACCAGGATGGAGAGGATCAGGAATGAGTCTATCAGAGGAACGGCACATGTTAGATGTTCTGGAGAGAAGGTCAGAGAAGCCAGACTGAGATGGTTGGGTCATAACAGTGAATGTATTGGTAGACGGATGCTGGGATTGGAGGTCCAGAGGAAGACCTGAGACAAGATGTATTGACGCAGTGAGAGAAGATATGAAGGTAGTTGGTTTGAGAGGAGAGGGTTCCATGGAGAAGGTGGATCCTCTGTGGAGACCCATGGAGGGAGAAGCCCGAAGAAGAAGGAGGAGGAGGATGTAGTTGCTGGAAAAAAAGCCTGATAAATATGACCCTAAGTTATATTGCATCTTTAAGATAGCGGATCATAAATAAATGAGTTCAACAATAGCTGCTCTCTGCCTCTCTGGACTTTGTAAGGATTAATCATCAACCGTCCGCCGCCGTGTGTGTGTGTGTGTGTGTGTGTCTCCCCCTGCAGCTGGTGCTGGAGAGCGAGCGCGGCCCCTGGAGCCTCCGCCTGGGCTCCGTGGACGAGGTGGACGAGGTCATCGGGCACATCGGCAGCTGCCTGCACCGCATCTGCCCCGCCGGGTCGCCCACGTAGGTTCTGGAGGCCGTCGCTTCCCCTCCGCTGGTTTGACTCCTTTAATCCGGTGGAACTTTGTCTGACGAGAGCTTCGGCTTCGGAGCTTTCCGAGTCCGAGCCGTCGCTCGGTGGGTGTTTTGCTTTGTGATCGGAGCCCAGGTGGCGTTTAAAAGACAGCGGGACGCACCGCTGCTAGCTAGCTAGCTAGTGCAGATGGAGATGGAGAAGATGTTGTACCGTATTTTTCGGACTATACGTCGCACCAGCCAAAAATGCATGATAAAGAATGAAAAAAACATACATAAGTCGCACTGGAGTATAAGTCGCATTTTGAGGGGGGGATTTATTTAATAAAATACAACAAGAACAGACGTGTCATTTAAAATTTTAATGACGAACAATTTAAAATAAAAATAGAATAGAGGCAACAACAGGCTGAACAATATGCTTACATTACATGACACAACTGAGAAAGTGCGTGGTATGTTAATATAACATACTGACAGTTATTCCGATAACTATAGCATAAATAACATGATAAGAAGTTTACCCAAACCATCCGTGTCACTCCAAATACCCGCTAACTAAAATCCCATGAAATCTTCATCTTCGGTGTCACTTCTTTCGGTGCCGTTTTTTGTTAAGCTCTTCGCTAATGTTGAAATGATTATCACAGGCCTATAGCGCCCTCTTGTGGTTCAGTGTGAAAATAACATGTGAAATGATATACCGGTACCGGTAATAATGTGTTAAAGATTTCACACATAAGTCGCTCCAGAGTATAAGTCGCACCCCCCACCAAACTATGAAAAAAACCGCGACTTATAGTCCGGAAAGTACGGTAGGTGAGATATGTTGACGGAGAGCGTCGTCACATCCGGCCAGAAATGGAGCTCAGACTTAAAGTGGAGCAAAGTTACATTTAGCGACACGTTGCAGCATTAAGTTAAGGACACAACACCCAATATAAAGCGCCCGTCTCTGCCGCCATCTTTGCCCCGTCGTCAAGGATTTATAGTTTATTTCATTTGAACGAGAACTTTAATTCGGTATCCGAGCATGTGGCGTGTGCAGCGCGTCAGGGAGCACACACACTCGTGCACGTAGAGTGCAGACAAGATAAGATAAGATAAGACAAGAAAGAACAACTTTATTAATCCCGAAGGAAATTGTTGTGCCAGAGTTACAGAAAATATAACAGTAATAAATAATAAAAAGAAAAGGCAGAATTAGAAATAAAATAAACTATAAAGTGTCTCAGTGAAACTATAAAGTGTCTTAGTAAACAAGTGATAAAACTATAAAGTGTCTTCGTAACAAGTGAGGTAAGGAGTGCACAATAGGAAAAATAAAAAATAAATAAAAATAAATAAAATAAATAAAATAAAATAAAAAAAAAATAATAAAGGAAAAATTGTCGTGTACTGTTATGAAAAACCCTTTTATTTTCCCTTTCTTCGCCGTTTTCACGTTGTTAAACCAGCGCGTGGGGCGGAGGAGGGCGTGCGCGGCTCCGAGCCTTTCCTCTTCCTGTCTGCACAGGAAGCAGAATTAAAAACATCGGATTTTTTTTTTCGGACTTTTTTTCGGACCGCGTTCTCTCCCGGGCTCCGGGAATAATATTCCACGCCAACCTCTTGTTTCCTCCCTCTGTCTGCAAGGAAGGAAGGTGATGAGGAAGCTGAGCCTGACGCCGGCGGAGAGGAGCGCCGCCCTGCAGGCCACCTGGGACGAGCGGGGCTCCGCCGACCTCGGACCCTGCGGTAAAACCCCGCTTTCCTAAGAGAAACCCAGGCGTGATTCGGACTTGCCGTTCCTCCGGTGTCCGAGGTCGCCGTCGCGCGCTAACGCTGTGGTGTGATTGGCTGCAGGCGGCTTCTCCCACCAGTACCGGTGTGTGTGCGACCACCTGGGCCTGCCCTACCGGGAGGAGGTCCAATGGGTCGGTGCCGTTCTAACACTCACCTTCTGGGTGCCTTTATGTCCTCGCTGACATGCAGGTGCCTTCTTCTTCTTCCCCACCCTCCTCCGTTGGTCCTCCAGCGTTCTCCCACCGCACCTTCCTCCGTCTCTGTCATGTTTTTAGTGTGGAAACACACGGCCGGTGTGTTTGTTCATTTTTGACCTTGTGTGTGTGTGTGTGTCAGGACGTGGACACCATCTATCTGACTCAGGACACACGGGAGCTCAACCTGCAGGACTTCATCCACCTGGAGAACAGGTAAGAATAAGATAAGAACAATTTTATTAATCCCGAAGGAAATTGCAGTGCCAGAGTTACAGAAAATATAACAGTAATAAATAATAAAAGAAAGGCAGAATTAGGAATAAAAATAAACTATAAAGTGTCTCAGTGAAACTATAAAGTGTCTTAGTAAGCAGTGATAAAAAACTACGTTCTGACAAAAGTTTCCTTTTGTAAAGACGTTCAAACACGTCGTCATTGTTCAGCCGTTTCCAACGACAGAAACATCTTTTTTCGGATGTTCTTGATCATTTTTTTTTTCAATATTTGTTTGTGTTTTAAGGTCAAGTTTTGTTTAGGAAGTAAGTTAGTAAACAGTGGACGCTCACTTTTCACGGGAATTCCGTTCCAAGACTGAAAAGTGAATTTCCTGAAAGTAGAGACGCGATCACAGTATAAATATATAGTATTCACAGATAAAGTATTGGCTCAACCAACCAAATAATGGGAATCAGGTGTTCCGATCACTTCCGTGGCTTTTACAAACATCTGAGAGCTGAAGCTGGACCTGCCAGACCCTGGTTGAAAATGTATAACATGAATTTTAGTTTCATTTTACTACGTTTTCTGTCTTAGGCTAGAATATGGGTTTTTCATCACAAAACAAATAATCAAGTACTGCAAAAAATATGCTAAAGAACGATTAATAGAGCAAACCGAATGACAAAAAAAAATATCCTGGGGAAAATTCATGCTGAATGTTCAACGGATTTCCAGGTGTGTGTTGACGATCCAGTGTGTGTGTGTGTGTGTGTGTGTCCTGCAGGGACCTGGTTCCCATCATCGCGGCCCTGGAATACAACCAGTGGTTCACCAAGCTGCTGGCCAAGGACTACAAGCTGGTAACCACCTCCTTCTCATGGAAGAAACTAAACCAAAGCCTGTCCTTCAGTGCAAACCTTGACCTTTGACCTTCTCCTCCAGCCAATATCAGTTAAACTCTGACTGGGTGGAATGAGCTGGAAATGTGTGTGTGTGTGTGCAGCCCACAGATGTGTGTGACCAGATCCTCAGGGTGGTGTCTCGGTCCAGCCGGCTGGAGGAGCTGGTGCTGGACAACACCGGACTCAGAAGGTCAGCGGTCAAACACACACACACACACACACACACACCTGAGGGTCACCTGCCGCCGCTGACCTTTGACCCCTGTCCCTTGTCAGTGACTTTGCCCAGAAGCTGGCGGTGGCGCTCTCACACAACCCCGCCTCCACGCTTCACACTCTCAACCTGAGCAACAACTCACTGGAGGACAAAGGTAACACCCACACACACACACACACACACACACACACACCTGGTTTGTCCTGCAGTTGTTAGACATTAATCTGCTATTTGTCCGATGCTGGTTGAGTTTCTCTCTTTCCTTAAGAAGGATTCAAATCTTTCCTTCCCGTCGAGTCACCGAGTCTCACATCTCCGTGTCCCAGGAGGGGAAATGAAATCATTTTTAGGCTTTAAATTCATTTTAAGGATCCACATCGTGCTCATCTTTGGTCTGCCGCCCTCTAGCGGACACACTGACGCATCCCAACTCTCCAGGAATAAGAGAAATAGTTTCATTTATTTTGTTTTTCTTTGCTTTTGTCTCACCTGGGTCTTGGATTCAGCTTAAATGCAACAAACAGGAACGGCAGGATTTCAAAAGTAGTGCTTTTACACAAAGAGAAAATAATAGCGGTGGTCGGACTTTAATTTTACAATTTATGTGTTTGTTTAATTGTAAACCTGAAAATCCCTTAACTTAAAATCGTTTTAAGTTAAAGGATTAATTTAAGTTTAAGGGCAGATCCGGCTCACAAAGCTAAAAGATACCAAGGAGTGAACTGAACAATGGAGACATTAACAGTAGCCAGTGTGTGTGTGTGTGTGTGTGTGTGTGTGTGTGTGTGTGTGTGACACTCTCAGGTGTGTCTGCTCTGAGCGCCCAGCTCGCCAAGCTCCCGATGGGCCTGAAGCAGCTGAACCTGTCCAGGACCTCCATGTCACCCAAAGGTAGAACACACAAACAAAACGCCGCAGAAAACACGCGTGGAGTTTCGACCATCTGTTCCCCCGCAGGCGTGAGCAGCCTCTGCCAGGCTCTGAGCGCCAACCCGGCCATCGCCGCCACCCTGACGCACCTGGACCTGTCGGGGAACTCGCTCCGAGGAGACGACCTGACGGTACGGAACGGAACGGTCGCTAAGAGCCGCGTGACGCCCGCCGGTCCGCTTACCTGAAAATTAATACACTTATAGAAAAGGTCCAAACTAAGGCGAGTAGTTTCTGCTCAATAAGAGTCAGCTTTGTGGATGTCTGCATGGACTGGACGTGCACAGGAGCGGAGATGTTTCTCACAATCCAACTTCATGAAATGAACTAAATAAAGTGCAAATTAGCAATAAAGTGACGGCGACATGAAACGATGAGGTTTGAAGTCTAACATGCACGCAGATACAGGCTGATAGTTGATGGCATTAAAGGGTTTTTGGTGAACAGTTTAGCACAAAGCTCAGTAAATTGTCCCTTTTTTAAAAAAAAAAAAGTCAACTTGACCGTCAATCCAGCCAGATGTTCACACCCACGGTGCAAAAGTACAAAAAAAAAGATCATTTGTCACAGAAAACAAAAGTTATGCTGAGGTAGATATTGTAGGGTTTGATGAGTGCTGAGGTGCAGGAGCAGCACCAGGATTTTGAGCATTTGTGCCAAAAAAGGAAATAAAAACTCCATGTTTTGATATATTATCTGACAGCGTGTGCAGATTTAAAAAAACATTTTTTTCCTTCAGCGCTTCTTTTTGTTTGTCCTTCCCAGAATCTGCAGAACTTTCTGAGTCACTCCAACTGTTTGGAAACCCTGGACCTGTCAAGTACTGACTGCTCTCTGGAGCAGGTGGAGGGAACACACACACACACACACACACACACACACACACATTCCACATGGACCTTTCAACCTTTTATTAGTGAAGCCGTGGTCAAAATCATTTTTGTTTTTTAGAAGAATTTACAAAAAAAACACTTTCATGCTAAAGAATATAGAATTTTTTTTCCAAATTATTGTCAATTAATTAAAAATGTATGAAGTAAATGATAGCTAGCTAGCTAGCTAGCTAGCTAGCGAGGGAGAAGGGAAGGACCTCCACCCTGCAAGTGTTACTGGAGGATGAGCAGAAGATGCTGAAGTATCTGGAGGTTCTCAGTCTTCCAGGTTCTGGGGAAACCTTGTGGAAATCTTCTCGTCTTGGCAGCCGGACTTGACTTTCTAGCCTCTCGGTGAAACGTTTTCAAGTGAAGAAACTCAGTCGCCAAGGCAAGAGGATTTCCACCAGATGATGAAGCACCGAGACCAGTCGATGAACTCCAGAACCTTCACCGAAGTTCTCCGCCAGACGGAATCAGGACTCGGTGATATTGAGTTGGTCCCATCAGACCAGAACCTCCCGCTCCAGTAAAACCCCGAAAAGTTCCCTGCGATGTTCAGTGGCATTTGTGGCTCTTTATGTTGTGGATGAATCCACAGCCCTTCGTGGAGCTCGGCCTTGTGAAGAAGCTCCGACGTCCAGCCGTGACCTTCGTCTTTGTCCCCCAGGTTTCGGCGTCTCTGCTGAAAGGTTCTCTGAAGCACCTGACCGTCCTTAACATGTCCAAGACCGTCTACTCCCACAGGTCCGGAGCACAATTTGACATCCGTGTTTGAGTTTGATGTCCTAGAAGAAGATGTTCTCACCCCGACGTTTCCGTCCCAGGAAGTGCAAAGAGATCCCGCAGACCTTCAAGCAGTTCTTCAGCTGCGCCCAGTCCCTGAGCTGGGTCAGCCTGTCGGGGACGCGGCTCCCGCTGGAGGCCCTCAAGTAAGACACCACCTCTTCTGGGACCTCCGGTAGACACGAGGAGGTTCTGAGGCGTGTGCTGTCCGTCCGCAGGGCTCTGCTGCTGGGCCTGGGCTGCAACCCCAACCTCAGCGACGTGTCCCTGGACCTCAGCTGCTGCGAGGTGAAGCCGCCGCTCCTCGCCGCCTCCACAGCTCCGCCGCCGCCGCCGCCGCTCAAAAGCAACCGTGTGGCCGTGTCCGTTGCAGCTTCGCTCCGGAGGCTCCCAGATCCTGGAGGGCTGCGTGGCCGAGATCCCCAACGTCTCCAGCCTGGACATCTCGGACAACGGTGGGGAACCTTGCGCCCGTATTTTCCCGCTTCTGGCGGACCGACGCGTCACCCGTCCTCTGCCCCGCCCAGGTCTGGACACGGACCTGACCACCCTGCTGGTGTGGCTGGCCAAGAACCGCTCCATCAGGCACCTGTCCCTGGGCAAGAACTTCAACAACATCAAGTCCAAGTGGGTGGTCTCGCCGCGCGCGGAGGCCGTCGATCGGCGCCGCCCCGTTTTCATTTATCGCCCCGGAAATCCGCAGGAACGTGGCGGCGGTTCTGGACAACCTGGTCCACATGATCCAAGAGGAGGACTCCGTGAGTCGGTCTTCTCCGGAACCTTCGCGCTCGCCGGTAGCTCAGCTCGGGTTTGGCGTTAACGCCCGGACGGGTCTCCGCAGCCGCTGACCTCGCTGTCCCTGGCCGACTCGCGCCTCAAGGCCGACCTGTCCATCGTCCTCAACGCCCTGGGCAGCAACACCTCCCTCACCAAGCTGGACATCAGCGGGAACGCCATGGGGGACATGGGCGCCAAGATGCTGGCCAAAGCCCTGCAGATCAACACCAAGCTCAGGTGGACGGCGAACCCGAAAACTTCCTGTTGTGTGTGTCCGTGTGTGTGTGAGGACGCCACGTCCGACCCGGGGTGGCCTTACAAATGTGTGTTCCCAGTAAAACAGCTTGTTTCATTACATTACATTACATTGCATTTGGCAGACGCTTTTATCCAAAGCGACTTGCAAATACACGATGCACAGGAATCGTGAATTCTGTCATTCTTTGCATGTGTAAAAGCCATTCTTCTCCTGGGTGTGTGTGTGTTGGTAGGACACTGGTGTGGGACAAGAACAACGTCAGCCCTCAGGGGCTGCAGGATGTCGCCGCCGCTCTGGAAAAGTGAGTAAGAGTCCCGGCGAGGCGAGGCGAGGCGAGGCTCGGGTCGCCGGTGGTTTCTATTTCCTGCCAAGTTGCGTTTTTCTCCCCCTTGAAGGAACTACACCATCCGCTTCATGCCGGTGCCCATCGTGGACGCCGCCCAGGCGCTGAAGGCCAACCCCGAGAAGACGGAGGACGCCCTGCTGAAGGTGTGTGTGTGTCCTCCGATCCACGGGTGGGAATACGAAGGGACAAAAGAAAAGAGCGCAATTTCGAAAAACACCTCCCATCAACTTCCCTGATAGATTTACAAACTTATTTTTAATCCCGGTGTTTTTTTTTGAAACGTCGTTCCTCGACCTTCTGGTTTCGCCGCCGCCTCGTCATCCACGACGTGGAACCAAAACGTTCATCGTCCCGGTGTAGAAACATGTAGAAACAACACAACTTAAAAAAAAAACGTGCTGACAGGAAACAGATGTGATTCTAGATACGAAGGTGAGCCGCGCAGGAAGACATGTGAGTGCAGGCGCAAGGACGAGCGCGCTTTAGATGGACGGTAGACTTTCCATCTGCAAGAAGAAGGAGTGTAAGAGTCTGTTGTTCCGCCCTGCAGATGGAGCAGTACCTGCTGAGGAACCACGAGACCAGGAAGTACCTGCAGGAGCAGGCGTACCGGCTGCAGCAGGGCATCGTCACCACCACCACGCAGCAGGCAGGCCCGGTCGCCTCGTCGCGCGGCGCCGCGCTCGACTCTGACCTTTGACCCCCTCCGTGCCCCCGCAGATGATGGACACGATGTGCGTGAAGGTCCAGGATCACCTGAACTCCCTGCGCTTCAGCGAGGCCGGCGCCGTCCAGGAGGACATGAGGGCGGCGGAGAACCTGATGAAGGACGCCCGCAACTCCAAGACGGTGCGACGCGCTCACCTTTCGACTGAATTTTCGGGCTATTTTGTTTTATTTCGTGGATTTGTTCGATTCACGCGCCCCGCAGCTCCTGCCCAACCTGTACCACCTGCGCAGCGGCGGCCCGCGGGGGCCCTGCGTGGGCGCCATCCAGGACAAACTGGAGTCCATGGCGGGCGAGGTGGCCCGGGTGATGGAGGAGCAGCTGCAGGTAGGAGCCGCCGCCGGAAGGATCCGGAGATCCGGACGGGATTTAACCCCGGGCTCCCGCCCAGACCCTGCTGGTGTCCATGGTGGACGCCGCCGAGGGCCTGTGTCCGCACGCCATGAGGAGGAGCGGCCTCCGCCAGGAGCTGCTGGCCGCCGGCGCCGGGAAGATGGCGGTGCCGCGCGGCTTCGTCAGCGCCACCCTGCTGGAGCAGTCGGGCGTCGACATCGTCAACAAGATCAGGTGCCAGATCCACTCGCCGTCCGGGGAAGTCTTTCATCGCGGCAGCGAAACGGCGATAAGAGTCAGTTAATACAAATAGAGAGACGGTTAGAAAATAGCAACAAATCAAAATACATCAACAGATGAAACAGAAAATTGACTTTCTTTCTGATTTCATCTCTTAGCAACTTGATTTTCTTTTCAAAAAAAACTTGAAACGGCCGGAGTTCAGTAAGTCTTTGACTCGATCTCAGCGTTTGTGTTTCCGGGCCGCAGCGAAGTCAAGCTCAACATGGCGTCCTTCCTGTCGGACCGCATCGTGGACGAGATCCTGGAGTCGCTGTCCGGATCCCAGCACACCCTGGTGGGTTTCCTCGCCCTCGCCGTCGTTCCCTCGACGTTCCCTCGACGTTCCCTCACCGTTCCATCTCCTCTCCAGGCCGAACATCTGATCAGGAAGAGCCAACCGCTGCTTCGCCACGAGCCTCAGACGGAGGCGGAGGTCCTGGACGAGACGGAGCTGCGGCCCGAGAGCCGGGATCAGGAGCGGAAACACCAGCTGGAGGACATGGACACCTGCATGGTGGGACCTCACACACACACGCACACACACACGCACACACACACAGCCGTCACCAGAGTGATGGTTGTCTTCCCTCAACCCAGATGACCCCCAAGTCCAAGAGGAAGAGCATCCTGGTCCGGATGCTGCGCCCCGTCTCCGTGGCGTTCGGTGAGTCGCGTTTCCTCCTGTCGGAGCGGTGTTTCCTCCTGCGGACGCCGGGCCCGAACTTCTGCTCTCTGTCAGAGATGGAGTTTGACCTGGACAAAGCTCTGGAGGAGGTCCCCATCCACGTGGAGGACCCGCCGCCGGCTCCGCCTCCCTCGCGGCCGTCGGACGACCCGCCGCCTCCCTCGGAGCTCCCCGCCGTCCAGCTCCGGACGCTGGAGCACCGGACCAAGTTCAGACCCAAACCCAAGAAGAGGACCAAACCCAGCCGCAGATCCGTAGGTGGCGCTTCGTGTCCGCCGTCGCCCCCGAAAGGAGACGTGTCATGGCGTCGTTCCCTTCCAGCCGGAGTGGAGCTCGGCGGCCCGGGAGCCGGAGCAGAACGGCCTCATGGGGAAGCTGGACGAGGGTCTGGAGGAGTTCTTCTCCAAGAAAGTCGTCAAGATCAGCTTCAAGTGAGACTCCGCCGAATAATGTGATCCGCGCTCGGTGACGGCGTGCTGACGGCGTGCTCACGGCGTGTCCAGGCGTCCCGCCGCCAGGGTTCCGTCCTCGGGCTCGCAGGAAGGATCCGAGAAGAAGCGGGAGTCCAGGAAGAGCGGCTTCTTCAACCTCATCAAGTCCCGGGCGTCCCGCTCGGAGAAGAGCCAAGGCGGCGCCCCCGTCTCCCCCGCCCCCTCTGTCGCCATGGTAACGGAGGAGGAAGCCTCACCGACGGCGGGTCCGAGGAGCCCGGCGCCGGAGGCGGAGCCTCCCCCGGAGTCGCCCCCGCCTCCGGCCCGGGACGACCCCGAGACGGACGGCGGCGGCGGCGGCGAGCCGGCGGAGGAGGAGCCGGAGGACAGGAAGGAGAACCTTCCCTTCCCTCCACACATGGGCGTCCCTGTGATGGGCCTGGACCTGCTGGCCGAGATGAAGGCCCGGCAGGAGAGGAGGGCGGCGCTCAAGGTGGGTCCGCCGGCCAATCGGAATCCAGATAGAGGGACGAGAAGAAGGGGGATTTCCCCGCGGGAGAATCTGAAGCGGGTGACTCTCTTCCAGCTGGAGTCGTCCACCAGGGAGGAGGAAGACGCCGGTGAGTTGGCCGGGCGTTTCCTTCCCCGGCCGCCCGCCGGCTCGCCGTCCGACCTCCCTCTCCTGCCGGACGGAGACGAGTCCAGGCCGGAGCCGGTTCCTCGGTCCAAAGCCCCCGGCGCCGGCCCCAGGCCTCCCCCGCCTCCCCTCGGCAAACGGGTGTCGGGACCCTCCGGCTCCGCCTGCACTCCCGGCGCTACTAGCGGTACCGCCAGCACCAGCGGCGCCTCCAGTCCCGGCAGCCCCGGCGTCCCGGGTAGGCAGGGAGGAACCGGGAGGAACATCTGGAGAAACCCGTCTCCTTCTCACCGTCCACTTGGTGTCCTAGATGATTCGCCGGAGGACGCCGCCGCCGCCGCCTCCCCCAGAGCGCCGCTTCCCGCCCCTCGCCTGAGAAGGCTGCCGTCGGAGCCGGAGAGCGGCTGCAGCCAGGCGGACGCAGCCGACCCGGCTGTGGACGGTCAGTAGCTGCGCTCACCAGTACTTCCTGTACGGCAGGAAGTAGTTTCACCTGTTTCGTAGACGCACTTGGAGACACCGACCAACTCCGAATCCTGACTCCAAGTGTAGTTTGAGTTCCTGAATCCGCGTGTCGTCCTCCGGCAGACGTTCCCGGAGACGTCGATGCCTTTGACCCTTCGGGACCAGCGGCCGACGGCGGCGGCCGGCGGTGGTCGTCTCTGAAGAGCTCGTCCGGCCCTCCCGCCGCCGGGGAGGACGACCTCCAGCGAGCCAAGTCCCTCCCCACTCACGGTCTGATCAGCTAGTTCCCTCCCCTCAACTAGTTCCCTCCCCTCAACTAGTTCCCGAGTCTCAGGTGGCGCCGTAGATCTCCCGGCGCCACCGTTCACCCGGCACGGGAGGGAACGAGTTGTTGTTTCAAAACTCTGCTTCTTGATTTCCACACAATTGACATCTCCTGTTTCCGCTCCCAGTGAGGCTTCCTTCTGCGTCCGAGTCCGATGTCGCCCCTGACGTCGACCGGCAGCCGCCGCCGCCGCCGCCGCCGGCCGACGAGTCCCACGACGCGTCGGACGACGACTCGCCGCCGCCCGCCTCCCCCTGAGGGGACGCCACGGACTTTGGTCGCCGGGGTAACCAGATGAGCGCGTCCTGACCACCGAGGAGCGGCGCAAGTTCCAGAGAGGAAAGTCCTCGCTGATTCAAGAAGATCCAGATCCAGACCCGCTTGAACCCGCAGGGGTTCCTCAAAGCCACGACTACTGTTAGCTTTCCGTCAGGCTCCCATCAGCTTTGTTATTCTGTAACCTCATTTTATTGTTCTTCACAAATGCGAGGAGATTGGAAACGTCAAAACTCCAAATGGGCAGGAAACGAGGGATCCGTCCTCGCGATTAATATTTATAATCCGTAATCCATCGGCTAATTTGCACCTCATTCCTGAGAAGGTTAGAAATGAACCAATGCAAAGAGCGGAAAAAGCCCCAGATCTCCCCGGACCTTCACAAGGAGGACGATACATTTTCAGAGGTCCATCTTTCTCAGGACTTCCATTGAAAGACATGGTGTTCTGTGAGTTCTCCAGGTTCTCCTCCTGGGTTCTCCCCAGGTTCTCCGTCTTCCTCCCAGAGTCCAAAGACAGTCACGGGATAGACTGAAGACTAAATCACACACGGGTGTTCATGAGAGGGTGACTGGTTGGTGGATTGACAGCCGGACCATTAAGCTCCGCCTCCAGCCGGCGAGGGAAGGTTCCGTTCCTGCTTGTGTTTGTTCTTGTTAAAGATGTCAAAGGTTTCTGTGGTTCGTTGTATTTTTGTAAACCTTGTTGACCTCAGTTTGACCTGTGAAAGGTGTCGGGAGGGACTTCTGTCCACACATCCATGATTTTATCCTGTAAAATAAAAACGCTCCCGCTTCGGTTTCATTTTCAATACTGGGAAAATATTGTTTATCGGTCTTTTTTTATTCACATTCTGTCTTTAATTAACAATTAAACGCTGGCTGTCAAATCTCTGCGTCACCTGTGGTCCATGGACAGGAGAGGAGCTCATCTTCTTCTTCCTGTTCCTCCGGCGAGACGGGAACGGGGTTCTGGACTTGTAGAAAAGCTCCTTTCTACGCTGATTCTTTTCCTTCCTTCAATGGTGCGCCTTATAAATGATCTTTTTTTTAAATACAGGCCATTCATTGAAGGTGCGCCTTATAATCCAGCGCCTTATGGTGCGGCAAATACGGTATATTTATTTACTTGCGAGCGAGCCTGATATTTTATTCATTTTTGTTTCTGATAACTCAAGTGATTTTATGAACTTTAACCCCTCCAGTTCTGTGCGAGGGGTTGGAACCTCCATCCAGGGTTCGAACCTCAGCAAACCAGATGATTCTTCAAGGCAAAGCATCTCCAGGTTCCTTCTGAGTTCAGTTGACGTTGAGCTTTTATTTTAGTCTCTTACACTTTGTCCTCCTGCCCGTCGGACGCCCCCGCGGTGCAGCGGTTGCCGCCGCAGACGACTTTTTTCCTTTTTTCCCTGTCTTTTACTTCTTCTTGCAGAAAAGCCCTCGTTCGTTTTCTATTTCCTTCTAATTTATTCTCATGTACAAACACAGAGTACAGCCGTTGGACCAGATCCGTCCACGGTGGACCTGAACCTCAGCAGAGGCAGCGTTTAACCCGGAAGGGTCATCTGAGCAAAAGTAAAAAGTCCATCGTATCCATGGCAACGACCGGCGGCGTTCGCTGTCACCCCCGGCGACCTCTGATGACCTTCGCTGACCTGAGGACGGGCTTCTCTGATGAGGACCGCGGAAAAAAAGGCCAAATGCAAATGAAGTCTGCGGGTGAAGATGAAGATGAGACGACCTCGTCTTCATGACGTCATTTAAAATAAAAATCTTAAAATGTTATTGTGAAAGTTGAGGTGTGTGTGTGTGTGTGTGTGTGTTACCTGAGCTGTGACTGCAGTTTGCTGGCCTTGCTGATGAAGTCATCCCACACCGGGTAGCTGCCCTGAGGGGGGACAGGAGGTCAAAGGTCAACAGGACGTGGACGGCCTGAGCTTTTAATTTGAATCTGCACGAGATTGTGAGAACCCTGGGCATAACACACACACACACACACACACACACACACACACACAGCACATGTTTCCAAAAAAATCAATAACCCACCCCCCGTATTTCCGTTCTGTGCAAAATAATTGATTAAATATTAGCTGCTTTTATCACTTTAAAACCTCTTCAACGCTGATATGCAACAGGGGACTGCAGAACATCTGAGGTTCAGGCTGAGAGAGACCTTCCCCTGCGTGTGTGTGTGTGTGTGTGTGTGTGTGCGTGTGTGTGTGTGTGTGCGTGTGTGTGTGTGTGTGTGTGTGTGTTGCATGATCAGGGCCTCCTGCATCTTTGTCTCCTGTCGTCAGCGTCCAGCTGAAGAACAGGGCGTGCCCCACTACCGCCACCGCCGCTCGCTTCTGCTCGCCAGCCGGCGTCATCGCCTGGATACCGTCGCCTAGGTAACGCCGCCGCCGCCGATGCGGCCGCTGCAGAGGAGCTCCGGCTCCCGGCCTCCCCGCCTCGTCGGCGAATGACATTTCTGGCGCGTTTAAACCGGTCTTTTCTGGCCCGCGTCCCGCGGGTTTTCGGCATCAGAGATTATTTTCCTTCCTGCGTCACCGGCCTCCGTTTATCCACACCTGCGTCTCCGTGACGCTGCAGATTTCCTGCTTTTCATTCACCCTCCTCTCTTTATAACCACCTCCTCGCCGAGGGTTGGGCGGGGACGCCGCACCCATCGGTCAACGGACACATTGTCGCCGTGGCAACAACCCAGGGAGGCGGCGACGGCGGCGGAGGCTCCCTCGGGAATCGGTCGCTCCGTTTAAACCGGCTTTCGGGGGGGAAATATTTGTTTGCGCTTCATCACCGATCAATCATCCATAATCACCGCCTTCTGGTTCTGATTAATCGCTCCCCTTCAGTAATAAATTACATGTATTCAAGTGTAAACCACAGGATGCTGGTTGACGTGAACTTCTTCTTGTCTTTTGGTCTTTTTCCTTCAGGGTCTCCACAGCAAATCAACCTTCTCCATCCAACCCTATTCTTATATTTATACTATATATATATATTTATATCCATACTTTTTTTTATTTTTTGACATTATAAATGTTCCACTGCTGTGAGAAATGACTTTCCCCCTGTAGATGGATGAAGTTGATCTTATGTTATTCTCTGTAGCAGATAATGTGCAGCAGGTGAGAGTGTTTAGTAAATGCTAATTGGTCTCGGCCTCCTATTGGTCCCTGCCAGGGCGCCGGCCTTATTTTATTGGCCGTGATGTCATTTCCTGGAGACGCCAGGGCTCTGGGGAGAGCAAGCTGAGCGCTGCAAGGTCGCGGTGCACTCTTTTACTGGGGCAATGCTTGTTTTTGGTGAGGAAAAGGCACATTTTTGTGTTGGGAAGGTAAGTAGGGACCAGAGTTTGTGTGGTTGCCATGTTTGTTTCCTTGTTGGGTGAGTTGGCACTTGTGTTCTTTTTAAATTCAATGAAAGTGTGTTTAAATATGTTCCTGACCCCCGCTGATCTTTGCACCTGTGCTCGTCTCTTTAGGCTCATGGAGACTCTTTTTACCTGACTGAAGATTCTCTTGGATGGTCAAGTTTTTTTTTCCCTTCCATTTTTGTCAGTTTGGCAGAGGAGCCTCTGAGTGCACGGCTGAGACCGCTTTCACCTTTTGCTTGCGTGAGTATGTTGACTTTTCCTTTCTAAGTTGCAGACATGTCAGTGGTAGAATTTATTAGTTTGCGAAGTTGCTTTTGTCTCGCTGCAATAAGGACCAATTCATTGAATCTCAACTGATAAGAAACTCAAAGATTAGTTGTTTGATTAGGATGTGTCACTGAAATTGTTTAGTGAAGCTCCAGTTGTGTTTCCAGCTTCAGATCTGGAAGGTAAACTTGGGCAGGAGATCAAAAAAGCTCTTTATTCAAATGGCTGGCGTTACAAAGTTTATGTTTAAGCACCGAAATTCCTTTGCTCGCTGTTTATATCCGGAGTAACTAGTTGTTGTTTTGTTAAAGTGGCTCAAGTTCTGACTGTTCGGTTTGTCATTGAGGGTGATTTATTCGGGCAAAGTTTCAGCATGTTAGTGAACCGAGATGATGTGTTGAATTGTCCTGTTGGTCTGGTCATCCCACCTTAGTCGCTGTGTTCCAACAGTTACGTGAAGCTTTTGATTAACTTTTCCAGCTGAGTTGGGTAAAGACAGTCACTTAGGTAAGCAGGTTCAGGTGATCGGGTTAGTCCCAAGACTAAGCAGGTCTGCCGGTTCTTGGCTACAACAGTAGCTTCTGCTGCAACTTGTCAGTCTTCAGTGTGTGTGGTCTAATGACTGAGTCTGCTTTTCAGAACACTGAGGCTTTGCAGCTCACCGGTGCTCAGTTCTGCTGGAGTTGGAAGCCGCCGGAGTGCCGAGCTTTCGGGTCCTCGAGCCGCTTAGGAGCCAAAGACTTTCCACTTTGTCTGCATGGTGTTAATAAATACTTTTCCCGTAACTCAGTGTCTGCATGCTTTCGTTCCGACCTCTTGTTTGGTCTCTCGGCCCCAGACGGGGACAGAGTTAGTGCAGCCTCAGTGGGGTGCAGGCCAGATCAATGCAGAGGGAGGTCAGGAGGGACGGCCATTGTTGATGACCTACACTTAGAGACCTGGAACAGAAGGTGGACTGAGTCCAGAACAGCTGCAAAGAGATGCTTAGAGCAGATTTTGTTGCACAGTGATCCCTTGCTGTAATGCAGTTTACTTTTCACGGTTTTGCTACTTCACAGATTTGCATTCTGATTGGCTAAAAAGTCACTCCGCTTCTTCTCTACCTGTGCGTCAAAAGCGTTGCAGTTTAATATGTACATGTATGTAAAACAGCTTGTCAAATTTACATGATGTGTGTGCAATTTGGAGTTTCTCTAAAACCCATAATGTGGACAAAATGCTCTGGAGTGACAAAAGCACCTTGCAGGGCCCAACAGGCACCAGAAGATGCTATTTATCGCAGATAGTTAAACTTCTGGACATGCTAAGGGAAGCTAAAAGCTATGCGGCTGTAGGTCGGCATTACGGAATGAATCTTCTGTTCGTTCCCTAAAGAAGGAAGAAAAAACAAGGACGACAGCAGCAAGAAGTTTTAATGACTCATTGTAAAAATAAAAGTTTCTACTTCACAGATTCAGCCCATCACAGGTTCTCTTTGGAATGTAACCCTGTGAAAAACAAGGGTTTTCTGTACAGACAGGAAGAGATGGAGAAAAGCCAGACTTGAGTCTGAAATTGAAGATGTGATGCTCAGTGTTAGTGGCTGGAGAGCAATGGCTCCAGAGGTGGGATGGAGTTAGAAGTTGGTGCAGACAATAGAAGAGATGGGCAGGTTTGGTGTCCAAGATATTAACACATTTTATAAGGTGACTTAGGAGCACACAGGTGGATGACATCTTGTACAGGTTGAGTAAAGCCAGAGGTGGAAGCTGGAAGAGCTTGATGGGACAACTACAGCTCATCTGATCAGGAAGATGAGCACCTGGTGTGTCTTCTGGACTTGTTGTAAGAAAGTTGTCTGTGATGGAGGGTGAACGCCAACAATAGTGTCACCTGACCTCGATGAGCACCTCATCATGGCTCGGAGTCCAACCTGTATTTATACTCAGAAACAACCTTGAAGGTAAGAGAAGCCTTCAACCTTTGTTATCTTTATTTTGCAGACATGAGTGTGTGTGTTTCCTCTAACAGTCCACAGATGGACATCAAGCCTTTACCGTCTCCACTGGGAAAAGACACGACTATGTGGACATCACAAGCGCTTGGCAAAATAATGGTGAGTGAAGTACTTAATTTTTCTTGTTAATTTTGTGTTAAACCCAATGTTAGTTGATTGCTGCTATTTAAGAGCAGTGACTTTGTTGAAGTCAGTAAGATGTTTAAGCTGAGCAGTGTTTCTTTGTCTGTGCGCAAATGAATGTTATGTGTTTAATTGTAAGGTGTTTGACACTGCATGTCTAAATGTTGTGTTTGTGCTTGTAGGTGTGTTGAAGGCCAGAAGTAGCGTCTGCAGTCTGGATAGTTTGGTGTAAAGTGAGCAAATCCTGTTGCTGTATGTTTTTGCTAATTGTAAATGTTTGTTTTTAAATTTTTTCTTTAATTTTCTCTAGTCTTTTTTTAATTTGTATTTTTTATTTTCTTGTCCTTTTTTTAATTTTAATGTTTTTATCTTAATTTTTTCTCCTGTTTTTCTAGTTTTTTTGTTTTCTTGTCTTAATTTTTTTCTCCTTTTTTCAATTTGTATTTTCTTATCTTTATTTTTTTCTCTTTTTTCTTGTCTCATTCTTTTTCTCTTTTCTCCTGTTCTTTTTTCTTGTCTTAATTTTTTTCTCCTTTTTTCTTGTCTCATTTTTTCTCTTTTCTTTTCTTTATTTTTTGTCTCAATTTTTTTTCTCTTTTTTTCTTCTGTTTTTTTATTTTCTTGTCTTTGTCAAAAAAAATAAAGTATCTTCCTCCCCCCAAAATGTGTCTCTGGGGCCCCTATGTGGAAAAAAACCTAAGTGCCACAGCCGTTTTTTTTTGAAATTTCTGTAGCAGGGCGGGTTCTACGGCGCATCCTTCCATCCCTCCCTCTCTGTACCCCCGAAGTCCCCCCGGGGGGCCGTGGTTAGTGGGGCCCCCTCCTCCCTGTCTCTCGGCCTGTCTGCCTCTCGCCCTGCTCCTTGCTTCGCCTGTCACTCCCCCGCGTCGGCCTTGTATCGGGGTTGGGACCCGACCTGGCGTTCGGCCTTGCGTCGGGCGGGTACCCGACGGGGCTGTCGTGAACCGGTACTGGACTTGAACCAGCGGTATCCACATACAGCGACAGTGGCTTATGGCACTGCGCTAACCAGTCACACAGACTAAATCCGGGTTTCTCCTATATACCCTCACACTTAGAGGGAAAAAGTACTTAGAAAAAAAAAAAAAATCCGATGTCATCTCTACACTTAGTGACTTGAACCCTGGACCGGCAGCTCGACCCACTGAGCATCTGTGATGCTCCAGCCAAATGAGATCCTGGGACTGGATGGACCTTCATCGGGGTTTGGGACCCAACATGTAGACCGGCGCCGGACTCGAACCAGCAGGATTCACATCCAGCGACAGCGGCTGAAGGCACTGAGCTAACCAGTCTGATGCTCGTCTCCGGGTTGCACGTATACAACCCTACACTTAGAAAGAAAAAAAAAAATGACCAAATGTTATTTCTCAGGCAAGATGCAGAGCATGCTGTGTCAGCTAGAAAGAAAATAGGCAAAATGACTTAGGTTTTGATTTTTTGATCAGGTGCAGAAATCCAGGTTGCACGTGTCGAACCTTACACTTCGAGAAAAATACTTAGAAAAAAAATGGGACAGGCACTTAGGTTTTGAGCCACATAGGACTGATGTTCCACATGGATACTTTATTTTACTTGAGCATTAAAAAAACATTTTGCCTACTTTACACAAAACACTTAGGAGGGGGGAAAAAGAATCACCAAATGTCATTTCTCCTCACACAAATGTGTGCACGTATAAAAACATACCGACATCCATAGTTTGTCGGTCTGGGAACAGAACCTTCTCCACAATGTGGATTTTGACTTGTATATCCAGACGTGCACGTACATCTATGAACTCATTGGAAGGAAAAGATCAACTTTACAGAACACCAGTCCGGAAGAGTTTAGTATCAAATTGTCTGACGGGTGATTGATGCTTATGTGTGTTCTGGGTTTATTTGACAGAATCTGGCATTTCTATCTATTGATCTGGACCTGCCGGACCTTGGACTTTAATTCTGGACCTTCAAGCTGCGAAGCAGAAGAAAAGCTTATTTACAGTTTGGTCCAAAACAAAAATTGGAGTTGTGTTTTCCCGCTCTGCCTCTGCAGGCCTGTGGATACAATTTCCTACAACGGCACCCCGACCCAGTCAGAGATCAGCATCTGCAGGACAGAAAACACTGAAATGCTGTCTGATTTTTAAATAGTCCCAAATTCTAGCCACTTTAGCAGCCGAGGTCTTGGTCTCTCACACTGTATGTATCCCTTACATGGCGGTTGAGGTCTTCCTTCAGACATGAGCGCCGCCCACTGCGTTTCTCTCCCAGCAGCTTCCTCGAGACTCCAAAAGGTTTCACGACAAAGGCACCGCGCTCCGTCTCCAGAACTTACCTGTAGGTTATAAACCATACTGACTCATGGAGTTCTTTTTGGCATCACATTTACACATTTTAAATTTGGTTTCCTTGAACCGATTTCGGCTCAGTTCAGCCCTCGGCTGGTGGTTTGAGGTTCAGGTGAGCGTGTTCCCGAGGAGCAACTCCATTCTGCCGACGGGTCAGAGAATTGAACAAAATAAGCTTTTTCTTACGATTGAGCGTCGGCTGAAAGAGAAACACTTAAGCATTGCCAGAATAGGTTGCAGACAATGAGTCACGACACTGAGAGCTTCACTGGGACAAAGAGTTGCAGTGAAGAAACAGCAGGTCAAAGTCAAACATCTCGACGGAGGTCACCCAGAGCAACAGCCATCACGGCTTCCATTTAGTCCATATTTTCCACTGAAAAAGTCACTTCCTACTTTGGCTTCGCTGCATGTTTTGCAGAGCAGACGCCATGATAAGGCGTTAGCATCAAATTAACTGTGCCATGCATGTACGGGCAGAGCACGTGTGCAAGTACTGGCAGCAAAATGGTACAGAAAAAAGGCTACATTTCTAATTCCTTTGCGGTTCCCCAGTAAAAACATGCAGACACAGCCTGGTCATTTCTGACCAGTCAAGGAATGAACTATTCTTTAGTTTGAATTAATCAAACAGTAATACTGCAAGTCAATCTCAAAGTGAAGGATTTCCAAGTGTAATATTTAGAAGAAACTGAAGATTCTTTGCACTAAAGAGTCGCTGCGTCAGAAAAATGTTTAACAGGAAAAGGATAAACTAAAACAAGGATTTAAAAACTAAAGTGACACTGATAAGGGTGTACAAGGACACTTTATTTTCACAGCAGGAAAACTACAAGCATTTAAATTAAAGATAAAGACAGCTCAAACATTGCTGACTTTACACAAAAGTAAACTTATCACACACACTACCTTGCTGGAGTTGGACAGGATCCTGCCAGGAGGCCAACAAGCCCAAACACAACATTTATGGACGGCATCTGAAAGAACCTTAGAATTAAACACACAACATTGATTTAACCACTCAAAAGAACAATGGCTGTAAACTGACTTCAGTAAAGTCGGTGCTGTTAAACGTCATGAGTTAACATTTTGTTAAAAAAATTTACAAGAAAATTAAGCACTGACTCGCCATGATCTTGCTGAGCCCTTGTGACGTCCATCTGTGGACGTTACGAAAAACTCTTGACGCTCTGCAAAAGAAACATTACAACAGTTAAGGTTTCCTTCAAATCCATCAAGCAATCACTTTGGTGATCAGTCGGAGAATTTCTATTACAGACTCCTTAAATAAGACAACTGAGTGATGGTTGCAACTTCTGCTCTGCCTGATGCCTTCCGAGGTCAGGTGACCACTTTTGGTGTTCGCCCTCTGAAACCAGAAGTATTTAATCTTTTCAGGCGACACCAAGTGCTCACCAACCCGTCTCTGATCACATGATCTGTAGCTGTCAGTCACCTGGAAGCTCTCCATGACCTCAGAGCCTTTTCCAACTCCTGCCCTTTCAGCTTCCACCACTGGCTACTCTCACCATCCAGCTTCAGATGAAGTCTACCTGCATGCTCTTAAGTCACCTTAAAAAAGGTCTTCACTAAAGTCACTTCTATCCTTTTCACAAAGTCTACCACCATCTTTCCCTCTGCATTCCTATACTGATACCAAACATGTCCATTGAAGTCTGCACTTCATCTAACTCCTGCAGCTCTGGAGCAGAGCCACTAACACTGAGCATCACAGCTTCAGTTTCTGACTCTTCACCTCCAGAACATTACCTGAAGTCATCCTTCAAGGGAACTCCAGTTGTCTTCCGGTGAAGAACAAAACACCATCCATGAGAATCAGTCACTAACAGTCTCCAGGAGCCTAAACAGATGAGCACAGGTGCAAAGATCACTGGGGAGGAGAAGAATCTGAAACTTATTGGAGCACTGAAGAAAAAAAAAAGGACAATAACTCACCAGAGGTCTCAGGCCACAAACACACTCCAAATAAGAGTCGGAACTGAAAGACAAGACAAAAGTGTGTTTCCCCGGTCAAACCAGACTCCGCCGGCTCTTTAGCATCCCGGCAGGAACCAACAGGAGAATATATTGTCGTCAGATTCAACCCGACATACTCACACACACAAACAGCAAAAGCCGTCTTTGCTCGTCCACTCCTGAAAAGGTTCCTCCACCAAACAGCCAAAAATTGAGGAAAAAAAAACATCCACAAGAATCTTCAGTCCCATGGAAACAGTTTTCTATCAGCTTTAAACAGATGTAAAGATCACCAGGGGTCAGAAACATATTTAAGCACATTTTCATTTAATAAAAAAGTGTAAGTGCCAACTTACCCAATGAAGAAGCAAACACAGCAACAACACAAACTCTGGTCCCTTCTTACCTTCAGACACAAAAATAAACAAATATCTTCTGAATGTGTGCAAGACAGCTCTCCCTGGTTTGCTTCAAGAAGCCAAATTCCAAATTAAAAAAAATTAAAAGGAACAAAAACTCACCAGAGACAACAGGACACAAACACACTCCAAACAAATGCACCAGATCTGAAAGACAAAACAAAAATGTGATTTTTCCCCACAACAACAAAAAGCAATTTCCCAGTGAACCTCAACCTCTCAGCTGGTTCTCCCCGAAGATCTGGCGTCGCCCAGAAATGACGCCGGTATAAAAAGCCCAGCGTCCTGGCAGGGACCAATAGGAGGCCACAACCAATTAGCATTTACTAAACGCTTTCACCTGCTGCCACTTACCTGCAACATGGAGTAAGATCTGATCCACTGTATTCATCTCCAGAGGGGAAATTCATTTATTCACAGCAGTGTAAAAGTTATAATGGAATAAAGGAATAAAGTTGATCTGATCTAATTTTATGTTGCAGGAAATTCGCAGCAGGTGAAAGTGTTTAGTAAATGCTAATTGGTCGCGGCCTCCTATTGGTCCCTGCCAGGACACTGGGCTTTTTATACTGGCAGTGACGTTATTTCCTGCAGACGCCAGCTGAGCTCTGTCTGCTCTCTTTGGACTGTGGAATTGCAAGAGGTGTCTTGCATGCATTGAGTTGCTGCGCTTCATCTTAGTGTCAGGAGGGACCAGAGATTGATTGCGCTTCAATTCAGCTTTTATTTACTGCATGGTTTTTGCTCCCTTTTTTTCTCCAAATGACGTCTCTAGCAAGGTGAGACTTGAACCTTTGGCTGCCGGTGGCAAGGCAAGCGGTTTAACCCACTGGTTTTGGGTAACCAGTGTTATCCACATATGGCATTATGACACTGAGGTAACCAGTCAGGTGCATGTCACACGTATACAACCTTACACTTAGAGAAAAAAAAAAGAATCCCCAAATGTCATTTCTACATAGAATCATTCGGAGAATAGAACACTAAAAAAAAGGATCACGAAGCATGGGTTACTACTGCTGGTTTGAATCCAGCGACAGTCTACAGCCAGGTGGGTCCTAAAGCCCTCAGGGCCGATGGATCCCAGGGGAGAAGGTGAAGGTGGAGAGACAGGGAAGGAGAAGGAAGCCACACCATCCACGGGCCCCTGGAAGGGCTGCTGGGCTAGCAGGAGGAGGACACGGCCACAGAAAGGAAATTGGCAAAAACACTTAGGTTTTGAACCACATAGGCCAGGGGACACTGATGCCAGGGTGGACATGGATACTTTATTTTCACCACAGGAAAACTACAAAATAAATTCAAAACAGCTCATGCATTCTGCAAACTTGCAGACCAGCAAATTAAGCCGTCTGTCAGTGGAGCTCAGTTTAAGTGATATGCTGGACTCGCCGCAGGTGCAGATGCTCGGCAACAAGGCTGGAAAGCGAAAGTTCGTCCAACTTGGAAGGATCCAACTTGGGCCTCCGAGTGAGCTGACGCCATCTAGGCAGTGAACCTGGGAGGCCGGGATTCACCTCCGAACCCTCAAAAGGAAGCCATGGCTCACTTTTAACCCCACAGAGCGTCATCGGTGCCTTCAGTAGGCTTAATATAAAGATGAACATAAGAAATGTTGAACAAAGTCCTGACCTCAGTTGTACGGTGAGTTGAGAAGTACAGTTCCTTGTCTCCATCTTTCCAAGCATGGCTGTGCAGTTTGACAGACTGACGTGTGGTTTATGTTTATATAGTTATGCCAAAACACAAGTGCACATAGAAGGGAAAGCGCCAAGGTGTTTTTGGTAATATGGGAATCGAACCAAGAAGCTCGCTGCCAAGGCGGATTGAAACCACTGCATGAGTAAACCCTGCTGGTGATGGTCGGTTATCATGTGTATCTATCTAACTATCTATATGTAAACCGGACCTCTCTGTCTGACTGGGTAGCTCAGACATGTTTGCATTTGACATAAATATGGAATAAATAATAAAACCCCTCAACCTGGATTTCTGTTTGTCTCAGATGAAGTTGTTAATTCCTCTGGGGAGGATGAGTGAGCCTGCAGGTCGGTAAACACAAACTGAATGTTATTTCATCGAAATAGATGTATGGAATAACAGTCGCGCAGCCAATTGTGAAACTTATTCAAAGTATCCTCCAATCTGCAGAATGTCGGCTGTCTTCAAACCTTGAGGACTCTGATGTCCAACTCCAATCACCTGAAAACACCCTTTTCTGGCTCACCGTTGTTTTTCTGCCGTCGTCCACCAGAGGCTGCTGAGATGTGCTCCTGTCTCGCCTCAGATGATTCTCCATACGGAGCATTGAAGCCACTGGTCGGGAAAAGGCGGCTTCATTGCAGCTCCAGGTTCACTTAGATCTTCATTTTTGTCGTTTCTCTGTCAGGAGGACCTGACAGAGCTGAACTGAGGTTGTGTGCAGACTTCATTGGAACTCTTTTCGGTCACGATACATATCGATGGTCTTTATAAATCTGTGAAACGCCGCAGTGTGTAATGTCTCTTCATGTGTTCACCAATAAAACCCCTCCTGGTCTGAACAAATTGTTTGGTGATTTAATCCTAACTTTAAGGTCCTGGCTTGGTTTTCAGGAGATGGATGGAGGATGTCAAGTTCTTGCCAGGATCTCAAGAGTCGACCAGCTGTTTTTAACCAGAAAGAAAACCTTGAATCGTCCAGCACTCGTTTGCAGGACAAGACGTGCTGCTGTAAAGACGGAAGAACGATGGCGAGGGCTTCCACTTCTCAGTCACATGCTTGCCATCCAGTTGTCCAGTCAGATTATATCCTGTCAACTCAAAAAAGAAGTAATTGATCAGTTTCATTCTCAAACACACATAACTACTCGCACATGTAAAGTCTTCCCATTTAAACTGCACTCATCCTGGCATTTATAATAACGTTTACGATCATTACTTCCTATAAATACATATTAAAATGCACTTGGGACAGCAAAGTAGGAACTTGACTGTACAGGGAAAAAACCCGCTGCTACACCGTGCATGTGACAATAAATGTTTTGAATCTTTAGAAAAGAAATGTGTCCGTTATCCATTACTTTAGTGTATTTTATGAACACCTCTAAGTGTCATTCAACATGGAAAGGGAAAGTACGAAGAACTATATTGCCGCCAGGGCATCAGATCCACACTAGATTCACCCGAACCGAGCTTCCGGTTTAGCCTTGAGTGATTCTTTTAAACTGTAGAAATGTCACGGAGCCGAGTCAATCAAGTCGGTATCGTTCAACAAGTCATTCTTAGGCTTTCAGAATTAATAAAACTCTTCCCTGTGTTGATGTCGTGCCTTTCTCTCTACATTTCAAAGCAGGTTTGGGGCAAAGTCAGTCACACTGACGCCGCCATATTTGCCATCTTTGAACCCGGGGAATCTCACAACAGGGCGGGTTGAAGTTATGGCGCCCCCTTGTGGCCCGACAGGGTAACTGCAGCTCATTGGCATTTTCAGTCCTGTTTAATGACAACTAAACAGGAGGACAACTTCAGGAGGAATTTATTTCTCGTTTCTACCACAATTTTAGCAATTTTGTGATTTAATGCATATTCAACATGATTTATTTGGGGAGATTTCATGCATTGTCTGGAATGTCTTATCGGTTTTAAAACTCTGAAAGGCTGTCTGTCTAGAGTTTATATCCGGCTATTTTGAACAGAGTGGAAGCATTGAGTATTTACAAATGTCCTTTCTGTCACCAAGCAAGGAGGAGGGGAAAAAAGAAATTAAACAAATAGAAAAGAAATTAAAAAAATTCTCTGTCCTTATTCAAGGCCCCATTCATTGCCTCTTGTCGCTCTTCTGCAATGTAAAATCTCTAGAATTTGGATTATGAGTAATAACAAAGGTTGTAACATATCATTTTTATTTTTAAGCACTATAAATCTAGGTCTCTCTTGAGGAGGCAACACAACACAGTGTTCAGAGTAATATTTAAAGCCCAATAAGAATGCCCTGTCTCGGAATCGGACCAAATCCCAACAGACTATCTGATAAGTATTATGAACACCTGAAATTCAGGCCAAATCTGACTTGAGAAAAAGCAACAGCGCCATCTTGCGGTCGTTCAAGTCAACCAGCTGTTTTTAACCAGAGAGAAAACCTTAAATCCGCCAGCACTCGTTTGTAGGACAAGACGTGCTGCTGTAAAGATGGAACTGGATGCACTGGGGACAACAAAGTAGGACTTACCTGTAAGGTAAATAAACCTCAATGTCTCGGGGCATTTCAAATTGAAATTCACCACCTGGTCATACAATTACCACATTGTAAGATTATTGTACTATTCTTGAAATATTGAAATGAATTATATTTAATATTTTTCGACGCGCAAAATAAACGTCACACTCGCGGTAGCCGGTATACCCACCAAAATGCTGTCAATTTCTCGCGACTTTCGACCCCGGGTAGGCAAATCATAGTTGTTTATACAAAGTGTAAGGTATGAAAAAGCAATATATACAGGGGTACCTTTATTTTAGGCGTCAAAAATTAATTGCGGCTCCCGGTGTTTTCTTTTCCGTGGAAACCGGGTCCAAATTACTCTTTGGGTGTTAAAGGATGCCGACCCCTGGGTGAGATGGACATGGTTGATTCGCTGTGGCGACCCTGAAGGGAAAAGCCCAAAGGAAAGAAGATTTCGATGAGGAGTGTGATGATCGGTGATGATTGACGCACGGGAAAATTTGTAGATCATATTTTTCTCAAATTGAAGAAAATTTTACTGAAGAGTTAACTTGACTCTATTTTGTGTTCATATTTCACTCCACATGATGATGGTTCACTCAATATAGTATTACAGTAAAACAACTCTACAACCATTTTGATCTCGATGGAAGTTACTCATGTGCAGATGGATTCCATTCAATATAGAAATGTATTTGTTCATTAAAGAAACGTATTTTATTCAACATAGGTGTATTTCACTCACTGTAGATTTGGTTTTCACTGTGCAGAATCGCTGTGCAGGGAAAAGCCGAAAGGAGAAGACGATGACGACGAAGGAGACAGAATTGCTTTTCACTCAATCACCATAATACGATAAAGGATGCTCCGTAAGCTCAGTCAGAAAATCAGCCACCATACCTGAACATGCACCTTTCATTCTTGAAATATGCAAATAACAAAATTAAAATAACCATTTTCTGCCTAACAGTCCACACTTTTTGGAAGTAGAGCCATCTCTTTGGAATTGAACATTCTGGTTGGATTCCCGGCTCCTCCTAGTGTGCGTCAAACTGTTGTTGAGCAAAACACTGAACCCCTAACTCAGGGCTCAGGAACCTTTTTGGCTGGGAGAGCCATTAAAGCCAAATATTTCTAAATATATTTCATTGAGAGCCATAGCATATATTTACGAATAATGATTTAAATATGTCTTACTTTTAATGCGACCTCTGGTGCCCCATGGAATTGTTCCAAGTGCCGCTTTTTTTATTTGACCGTTTAGTCAATGCAAATGTATCATTGCATATTAGACCTACCGCAGATCTAAATTCCTCTGTCCACACAGCTCGGAATGCACGGTAATCATCACCTTTTTTTCTTTTTGCCATCTTTTCGGTTGCAATGGTTGACAAAGATAAACTAGTTGGCTATCTGATAAAATGGATTTCTTCTTTACTATAACCCGGACGTGCTCAGAAGCCATTGGTTCCCGACCAACAGGTGACCCGTGAAATTTATCTTCAAAACTAATATCTGTTTACTTTAAAATGACACAGTATTATGAAGAAATATCAAAAGTGTTTAAAAATCAGTTCCAAACTGATATTTTTTCCGACTCAATATTATCTGGGAGGCATATGCCGTCACCGGAAGAGCCTTATGTGGAACACCAGCCAGAGGTTCCCGACTGCTGCCCTAACAGCTCATGATGGGTTAATAGCAGAGAACAAATTTCCCCCTGAGGGACTTAAATTAAGAATAAAATATAACTGTAATAAAATTTATATATAATGATAAGTTAAATCCCTAGTCACTCACAGAAGGTCATATGTACATGTCTGCAACAAATCCATTCCAAATGTTAATGACTGGCATTATAAAAAAAGTTTCTGCCCCTTGACATGGGAGTTACATTTGTATAAAGTGGCACAAAAAGTATTCAGTTAGATTTGCTGATACCTGCAGAAATTCTGAACAAGGTACTGATAGAAAATGCGAACTTTGCTATTGTTATAACCCAACTGGTTCTTCAAAGCTAATCTTTCACATGAAAACTCATTAGTTCAAGACAAAGTCCGCTAGCATGATACTAGCGGCATGATAGCATAATGCTAGCGGCGTGATAGCATAATGCTAGCGGCACGATAGCATGATGCTTGTTTTAAATAGACTCGTGCTTTTGGACACGTATCTTGAACTGAAAAACGTTGAGGCCGAGTTTTGAATAAACATTGAAAACAAGAAATATGCTCTAATAATCATACACAAAGATAAATCCATGTACTTTAGCTAGAGAACGTGATAGCATGATGCTAATGGTGACTTGCAAAAATGCACTCACTCACCTGGGTTTCCAGTGTTGAACGACTCCACGGAGTTGCTTGGGTTGACACTCAGGTTGAATATATTGCTGGAAAACGATGTAATTGGTCAAATTTTATGGAATATGTGATAATATTTCGAGTACATAAGTTGCTTTGTACTGAATCCGGGCGCCTCCTTCTATGCGCGTTCACACGCAGTTCCAGGAGGGGTAAAGGGATCAATGTCAACGCCATTTATAAGCCCCAAAACACAAACTGTACTCTTTTGAAACTTTTTTATTGGTTCACTTGTGGCCAAAATACAAAAGGGAATTGAAGATATGCTTAATTATTAGTGTTTCTTGTGTTTTTCCCTTCTCGGCAGCACTCCTTTCCCTAAATCAGCGTCAGAAGTAGAGCCTTCTCCGGGAAGGGTCTCGATGAGACCCTTGCTAATGCTAACGCTATTGCTATCTCCTGCACGCTGTCTTTCATTCATCCAAACTTACAATATCTTTTCAACTTCTTCCAAGACTTGAGAGCTTTGCTTCGCCAAAGTAGTCTCCCCTTTAGCCACATCAGCCGTCTTCGGCGGATCTCCGTTCTTCAGCATCTAGTACAGATGCTTGACTTAGCTGTGTCATAGTGTTTGGCGAGATCTGGAACACCGTTTGGATATTATTTCCTTCATCAGATCGACTGTGATTCTTAAATTCTTAACACCACCACAATTGACACTTTTTGGAACAATAATGAGGGTTAACTTACGGAAAGAAGCGGAACAAAACGTTACAACGACGTAGACCAAGTGTGCCCAATGTGTCGACACCGCCCGGCATTAAAATGTTGACGTGACCCGATCCTTCTCACGGCGAATTAGTCACTTGACTGACAGTCAGTCCGTCCAATCAAAGCGTTTCTGACACAGGCGTCACTGCGCATGTTCCCATAACGGCGCGTTCTAGTAAGCTAGCGAGTTGCTACTAGTAAGTAGCAATTCATTTGCCTCATCTGCCGGTCTGCCATTGCTATACCGAAAAAACGGGAAATGTGAAGCGCCATTTTGAGACCGTTGATAAAAACTACATCACCGACTTCCCTTCCGAAAAGTGAGCCGAAAAGGAGAAAAGTGAACGAAATCAAATCCCAGCTGTCAGAACACCGGTCATTTTTCTCATATGTAACTTCAACTATGCTGCTGACTCCATTCAAGAATAAGGTATTTACCGAAAAAATACAATGTTGTAGCGTGCCATAAGGGCCCATGCAGTTATGCAAGATCCATAAACACGTATTGTGTTAAGTATACTCGGTAGATATATCAATAAATATATATTAGGCAATTTTAGTGGAGGTAGATCATTTTCACTAGGTCATTTGAAAAGTAGCTCTTAAGACGTAAAAGTGTAGGCACCCCTGATGAAGACAACACCCATGACTTGTGATGTGCCAGTCCAGAACGAATCGTTCAAAAGTCGTGAGTCGCATAAGTGACTTGTGAGTCATGATTCCTCAGCTCGATGAACTTGTTCTGTGCTTGTAACGACAGTAGAGAATTGGGAGACAGATACGGAGGACCTGAAATTAAAAGTTATGTTTGTCCGGCAAAGGCCATGTGTAAGTAAACACATGCATCATAAAATTTAAAATGGGTCTGTTCCACTTTCTTGTCTGAAAATGGACTACAATGCTCGCAGAAGATTCACCACTGAGCGCTGGTAGGCTCGCCGTTAAGTTCTGCACATTCAACGTAACATTGTTTAGACTTTCGCAATTAGTTTTATGCCGTTGGTGAAGAGCAGATGGATGGAGAGAGGGATGGATGGAGGGATGAAGGCAGGCATGCATGGATGGAGGGATGGATACTTGTTTCAGTTGGAAGGAAATTCCAAGAGTTAAGGAAGATTCTAAGTAAGAAAAAATAACAGTGAATAACACTTGCCATTGTTAACTGGCCACGTTCGGTGAGGAGTGAATTTCCTAAAATGTTGCTTGTTTGTGGTTGGGCTGAAGGTGTAATATTGAGAACTGATGAGGACAATCTTATTTATCCCGAAGGAAATTGTTGTGCCAGAGTTTCAAGCAAAAACAGAACAATAATAGATAATAGTACGAAGGAGGGAGAATAAGAAATGCAATAAAATATAAATTGTAAACGTTAAGGCTATCAAGTGTTTTAAGGTCTTAAGTACAAAAATTTGAAGATTCCCTGCGGCTGAGGGAAGAGGAATTAAAAAGAATTAGAATTAGAATTAGAATTAAATGGAATTCAAAGGAACTAAAAAGGAATAAAAAATATTGACTATTTCCTCTGGGGTGTCGCAGCCACAGCTGACCGGTTACATTTATTTTTCTCTCTTGTAGGTTCTCCGTCCTTGTTCTCTCCATCATTTGTTTTTTTTCATCAGAAATCAACAGAGTAGCGAGTCATGAATGTCAGGGTTCATGTCGATGCTTGTTCTGGGTGCAATGAATTCTGTTTTTTTGTCTTTTTACCTTTCTTTACAGTTGTGTTGCAGGTTGGTGTGGTGTGACTGTGGCCAACAACAGCCATTGCTCATTAAACGGACGTTTTACCGTCACCCGGGTGTTTCCCCGACTAAAACGCTACAATATGAACGCGCAATTTTACCTGAATTGTAACTTCATAAAACTGACTTGTTTCTGCACATGAGCTCCCTTCCTTTCTTCATTCATTGTATTGGATAACTCAACCTGTGTAGAACTTTAGGTGGGTTACATCTATATTCTACATATATTCGCCCGTATATTTATTGATGTTCACAGTTGGATGTTGCTCCTCCATGTGACTCCTATTTGCCCTTCGAGGACAAATAAAGTTTTTTCTGATTCTGGTATCAAGTAGCAGAAACAAATCAGCGCCCTCAATTACATACAAGGCAGTCGACTAAAAGGAAGGAAATGAAGTCTTGAAAATAAATAAACCAAATGAAATAAAGAATAAGATTATATATAGATGTATGAATAGAACAAGTGTGATATATTATTTCCAGATGGTTTGGTCGGGCAAATACAAACTGATATATATGGTTAACGTCATATGAATTGTTCATTGAAAAAAAATGTTTATTTTTGAAATGTTTAGTTAAATGGATATTATAGTAAAAAAAACTTTAAATACAATTACAAAGTGACACATCAGGTTCTCATGGTTGTTCAGCAGAGGACCAACGTTTCCTCACGCTTGTCATTTGTCACCAGTCGTAAGGTAGAAGTCCAGGGAGAACATCCGGCCTGGTGTGTGTGAGTGTGTGTGTGTTCGATGACAAAATAAAACACACATTTCTGAATGTCATTCCTTGTCATGTGGACCCGCTTCGACAGCCCATGAAAGAGAAGGAAGAAGCTGAGAGGTCGGAGCCGCCTTCATGTAGTCCGTGATGACTGCTGTTCAGGACACATTTGAGATTTTGAGGGAATTTTAAGGAAATTTATTGAAGAGAGAAAATCATTACAAAAACAACGAAACAGCGACATTTCAATTCTGAACTTTGATTTTTCTTGATTTACAGCAAACTCCTGGAAAGAAACAGATATAAACAGATTTTCTACCAAATAAGACACACTTTAATATCAGCACCAAGAATCAAATCCCCAAAGTATTCCTGTTGAGCAGAGGAAGGTAGAACTGGAAATGAATATGCGTGTGTGTGTGTGTTTGTGTAAGTGTGTATGAAAGCTGCCTATCAGAGTAGATGCAGAGCAGTGGTGTTTCACTCAGAGCCAGATCTCAGGATGAATTGTGAACGTGTTGCTGAGAAACATCTTCCAGTGAAGCTGAGCAGGTCATGGATGGAAGGTCGTCCGTTCAAATCCTGTTTTTATGGAGTAAAATCCTTTTTGAATACACTTTTACAGCTGGTTGTCTTCAGAAATCCAATGTTAAACTACAATCTAATGTTCAACTCCTGATTCCAAATTTTCAGCAGGGCTGAAGACGACGTCTTCTTTCTTCAGCCACTTCCACGATTCATCTGGAAGCCTGAGGAGACACAAGGAACAAAAAGACATCGAACAGCAGACAAAAGAAAACCCACATCTCCAAGAAACCCTGGAAGGCGGCTTTCAGGAGGAACTCACCGTGTGCAGCACTGGGTTTGTTCCTCAGGACAAGGAGCAGGATTGGAATCTTGTCCCCTCAGAGGTACATCTTCACTGTTTTTAGCTGGAAGGTCAGAAACACAATTATCCCGGGTCCTGATCCAAACCATGACCAAGCGTGAGCAGGAAAGACTTCTTTGGTGGTTTCACAGAGGTTCAGGTGAGCGTGTTCCACCAGGCCGAAGACTGAGGAGCAACTAACCCAACCCTAACCCATCCTGCCCACGGTTCGGAGAATCGAACGAAAACGGCTTTTACTTATGAGACGGAGGAGCTTTGGCCGAAATACAAAGAGAGGAGAAATAATTCAGCTTTGCCAGAATAGTTTGCAGACAATGTGTCTCAGAGCCTCACACTGGGACAGAGATGTTTGCAGTGAAGAAGCAGCGAGTCAAAGTCAAACATCTGTGTGGAGGTCTCTCACCAGGCTTCTTCTTGTAGAAGACGTATCCGATGGGAACCAGGACGAGCAGAGCGACAACAATCAGTACGACGACGACGACGACAGGGAGGATGATGCCGTTCTTTGCTGTCGAGCAAAACGACAGTCACTATCTGCGCACACACACACACACACACACACACACACACACACACACACAGGATGGTCCATCTTTCACAGACTGCAGTTGTTGTTAACCCATTAAGTTTGACTGATCCTGACTTGAATTCTTCAGCAGGAAGAAAAAGCACAAGGTACGACAGAAAGTGGAGCTTCATCTCTGAATGTCTGGATGCCGACGGGAAACCAAAGGTCCGTTTCCCACCTTCATCTCCTGTGAGTCCAGTCTTATTGTTGCTCCTGATGGCGTCTCTGTCCAGGACGGTGACCACGTCCTCCTTGACACCGGAGAACTGAAACACACACTGGTACTCCCTCAGATCTCTGGTTGTGTTTGGGAGCTTCAGGTTGGCGCTCATCTGGAAGGTTCCGTCGGCGTTGGGGAGGATCTCTCCAGACTCCTGAGGGACCTTCTGTCCGTCCTTCCTCCAGAACAGCTTGGCTTCCCCGGGGAAGAAACCTGTGGCGTGGCAGCTGACCGGAGAGGAGGGCGTCTTCTGGAGGAGAGACACTCTGGGAAGCTCTGGAGGGTCAAGAGAAACACACCAGAGTTTCTGTTGACAGAAGAACTTCTGTTCATGAGATGTGTCGGATGAAGGAAGAAAGGGAGAAAGACATACGGACGGGACGGAGATGAAGAAAACGTGGAGGAAAAGAGGGAAGATACAAAATGGTGTGAAGGGATGGAGAGAAGCCAGACCTTCTTCTGCTGTGGACAAATATGGCTGGAATCTAAACTTTCAATATGGAAGAATGAAATCAGCTAAAAAGCAGAAAGAACCCAAGAATCTGCATCCACTGAACAAAGAAGGAAACAGTGATTGATTGATTGGGTTGGTTGGGGTTCATTGACTAGAGAAACAATTTTCATGGAAGTCACAAATTCATTTCCTCAAATTCAGCAAGAAAATAAGCAAAGGTTTGAAATGAAACGTCAGGTCATGTGATCCTACCTGTTCTCAGCAGGGAGCTCCTCCCGTAGTTTAGATACTTCTTCAGCCACTCAGGACAAACCTGGGTGAGTTTGTGCTTCCAGTGCTCATTATAGGCCTTGTCATCGTCCCACTTCTGTTTGGTTCTGAAAGCCTGTGGTCTCGAAGCGATCCATGTCAGTGTCTTCAGGTCAAATGAGATGAAATCTTCTCCATCGAAAGCCTCCTGGTTAAATCCATTCATTTCATCAGTCTCATTGTTCCACTCACAGCCGTACATCCCCTGGTAGGTGTGGACTCCTGAAGCCACAGTGAACCAGAGTGAGATCTCAGCATAGTCTGCTGCGTTTATTATGGGATGGACATCAACTCAGTGTCACTGGTGTGTGTGTGTGTGTGTGTGTGTGTGTGTGTGTGTGTGTGTGTGTGTGAACAAACCTCCAGTCTGGTTGAAACGCTGCTTAGCAATTTCAATGTTGATTTTGAAATGGTCCTGGTCCTTCAGGAAGTTCTGGGTCTCCCACTCCCAGAACTCTGGGTAGTCTTCTGAGACTTTGTCCATCCAGTCCTGTTTGGGTTCTGCTCTCCTGGTGTTGCTGTCATAGTGAATCATCTGAACTTTATCCACCAAACCCACAGCTACAAACTCTGGGATGTTCAGGACTTGAGAGGATGCCGTGAGGAAATACTTCAGGGAGTGAGTCACTGTAAGAAACATTTCATCCAATGATTACATTTTGTGATGAACACGTCTATAAACAGCTTGAAGCAGTTCCTCAAAGATGTCAACAAAGTGCATCACAGACACGTCCTGGTCGTTTCTGCTGAGCAGTCAGTGAATGATGGAACTATTCTTAACACTTTGAATTCACCAGAAAAGCAGTCCAACATTCAGACAGAAACACTGCAAGTCAATCTCAAACAGGAAAAACTGGAACTCTTCCACTGTCTACATTCCTCATGGTGCACTGACTGGATCTCTTCACATCTAATTCTGCTTCCTCCTTTGCTTTGGAGTGATCTTGAAGCCCAAACAAATGTACATATTTGGTCCCATAACCCATGAACTCTTACTCAGAACTAATAACTACCGTTTCCATCAGATTGTAAAGGTGCAATGTTTAGAAGAAACACTGAAGATGATCTTTGAACCAAAATAACTCTTTGAGTCAAACCTTAGAAAAAGCTCTTCCAGTGAAATGACTTACCAGCCGTCACCCTGGACGTTCCCATGACAACCGCAACAAGTAGAAAGGGGTGCATTGACGCCTGTCATATCTTCAGATCTGCAGACCCTTCAGACGTTCACGGATCATTGAAGCTTCCAGGTCGAACATCAAGATGAGAATGAAACACCTGACGGGAGGAGAATGGACTCAAGCCCCGTCTGAGCCAATGAGAATTCAGATTGCGCAATGACGTCATGGATCACCAGGCAAACTCGAATGCTGCGATTCAAAGTGAAAGTGGAAAAACTATGCAGTTCGTTTAATCCACTTAATGAGGTCGATTTCAAGACAAATACGGTTCATTTCCAGTTTTCCCGTCTTCCTGTTGTTCCGTAGTCATATTGTCTTAAGTCATATATCGATCAAGGTTTAAAAGTATATTTGTTCTTTAAGATTGTTAAACTTTTTCCACAAATACTTTGCGGCGAGTCTCACTAATATTTGAAAGTAAAGGTGTCCATTTTAAATTTATTTTGTGTCACAATTTGTGAATTCGACATTATGGATCACCAGGCAATCTTAAAATGCAGAGGCTGTGTAACCGAAATTATCAACCAAAGTTTCAATCATGTTCTGTCAGGAATCGGATTGAATTTCTGAGGGACAGAGTTGTTGCGCTGCAGTGAAACTAGTCTTGTTCTTTTAGCAAGAAAACCCGTCAAACCTGAAAACCGAGCGACGGGGCCAAAGTCTGGCGCAGTGCGTCTCCTCGTGCACGCCGAGCAGAACTGCAACCGTTTCAATGGAACTGCGAAGCCCAAATATTGAGGAGGAAAATGGATTTGATCCCATCTGTCCACAACCAGACTGTCTGCTGGGAAACGACGCATCTCTGCCGTTTAAGGTTTAAAAGAGGTTTGTACAAACCTCATGTGGACCTCATTACTATTTGAAAGACAACACGTGGCTTCCTTATGGTTGAATCTCCAGTTTGTTTGTGCATCGGCCTCTGACAGACATCATGATCAGTGTCAAATATCACAACCAGCTCCAAATGATTTTGTGTCAAGCTGTCGGTCTCAGCAGGTTCATCAGCGGGTGTGAACGGAAATGGGTTTAGTGAATGCATTTTGTAAGGTGACTTATAAGAGCGGAGGTCGGAGCACGCAGGTAGACTGACCATCTTGTATAGATGAGGTCGGCAAGCGCTCCGTGTGTCGTCTGGACTGGTTGTGTTGAATGAGAAAGTTCAAAATAGTTCCGGAGAAAACTCACGCTAAAAGCAGCGTTTGCACGAGTTTGACCGTTTACAGCCGCACCGCCCGAATGCGCCCCATCTCAGCTGACCTCAGACCTGCTCAGCCCTGAGACGGGAGAGCGCATGTAGAGTCATGTAAAGTCGTCCCATTTAAACTACACACATCCTTGCACCTGTACTTTGGGAGTGACACACCAAGCTGCACTCAAATGTCTTGTCTCACTACTAACACTGCTCACATTTATAATAATGTTTACTATCATTATTTCCTATCAATACATATTAAAATACACTTGGGACAGCAAAGTGGGAACTTGACTGTACAGGGAAACCCGTTGCTACACCGTGCATGTGACAATAAATATGTCCGCTATCCATTACTTTAGTGTATTTTATGAACACCTGTGAGAGTCATTCAACGTAGAAAGGGAAAGTACGAAGAACTATAACGCTGCCAGGGGGCGGTCAAAGTATTTTTGGCATCAGATCCACACATTGTAAATTTAGATTCTCTGAACCGAACTTCCGGTTTAGCCTTTAGTGATTTAAACTGTAGAAATGTCACGGATCCGAGTCAATCAAGTCGGTATCTTCAACAAGTCATTCTTAGGCTTTCAGAATTAATAAAACTCTTCCCTGTGTTGATGTCATGCCTCTCTCTCTACATTTCAAAGCAAGTTTGGGGCAAACTCAGTCACACTGACGCCGCCATATTTGCCATCTTCAAACCCGGGGAATCTAACAACAGGGCGGGTTGAAGTTATAGCGCCCCCTTGTGGCCTGATGGGGCAATTGCAGCTCATTGGCATTTTCAGTCCTGTTTACCGTCCGCTTCTCATGACAACTTTAGGAGGAATTTATTTCTTGTTTCTACCACAATTTTAGCAGATATTTTGTGATTTAATACATATTCAACATGATTTATTTGGGGAGATTTCATGCATTGTCGTGAATGTCTTATTGGTTTTAAAGCTCTTAAAGACTGTCTTTCTAGAGTTTATATCCGGCTATTTTTAACAGAGTGGAGGCATTGAGTATTTACAAACGTCCTTTCTGTCACCAAGCAAGGAGGAGGGGAAAAAAGAAATTAAACAAATAGAAAAGAAATTAAAAAAATTCTCTGTCCTTATTCAAGGCCCCATTCATTGCCTCTTGTCGCTCTTCTGCAATGTAAAACCTCTAGAATTTGGATTAAGAGTGATAACAAAGGTTGTAACATATCATTTGTATTTTTAAGCACTATAAATCTAGGTCTCTCTTGAGGAGGCAACACAACAAAGTGTTCAGACTAATATTTAAAGCCCAATAAGAACACACTGTCTCTGAATCGGACCAAATCCCAACAGACTATCTGATAAGCATTATGAACACCTGAAATTCAGTCCAAATCTGACTTGAGAAAAAGCAACGGCGCCATCTTGCGGTCATTCAAGTCAACCAACTGTTTTAACCAGAGAGAAAACCTTAAATCCGCCAGCACTCGTTTGCAGGACAAGACGTGCTGCTGTAAAGATGGAAGAATGATGACGAGGGTTTCCACTTCTCAGTCACAGACTTGCCATCCAGTTGTCCAGTCAGAATACATCCTGTCAACTCAAAAACAAAGAAATAATTAACAGTGTTCGGATCGGTTTCATTCTCTCACACATGTAACTTCTGCCCATTTAAACTGCACTCCTCCTTGCACCCCCAGTTTGTGAGTCGCACACCAAGCTGCACTCAAATGTCTTATGTCAGTGGCAACACTGCTCATCACTATCATTATTTCCTATCAATACATATCCAAATGCACTGGGGACAGCAAAGTAGGACTTTCCTGTAAGGTAAATAAACCTCAATGTCTCGGGGCATTTCAAATTGAAATTCACCACGTGGTCATACAATTACCACATTGTAAGATTATTGTACTATTCTTGAAATATTGAAATGAATTATATTTAATATTTTTCGACGCGCAAAATAAACGTCACACTCGCGGGAGCCGGTATACCCACCAAAATGCTGTCAATTTCTCGCGACTTTCGACCCCGGGTAGGCAAATCATAGTTGTTTATACAAAGTGTAAGGTATAAAAAAGCACGATGTAGGCGTCAAAAATTAATTGCGGCTCCCGGTGTTTTCTTTTCCGTGGAGACCGGGTCCAAATGACTCTTTGGGTGTTAAAGGATGCCGACCCCTGGGTTAGATGGACATGGTTGATTTGCTGTGGCGACCCTGAAGGGAAAAGCCCAAAGGTGAGAAGATTTCAGTGAGGAGTGTGATGATCGGTGATGATTGACGCACAGGAAAATTTGTAGATCATATTTTTCTCAAATTTTTCTCTTTCACATGAAAACTCATTAGTTCAAGACAAAGTCCGCTAGCATGATCCTAGCGGCATGATAACATGATGCTAGCGGTATGATAGCATGATGCTAGCGGCATGATAGCATGATGCTTGTTTTAAATAGACTCGTGCTTTTGGACATGTATCTTGAACTGAAAAACGTTGAGGCCGAGTTTTGAATAAAAATTGAAAACCAAGAAATATGCTCTAATAATCATACACAAAGATAAATCCATGTACTTTAGCTAGAGAACGTGATAGCATGATGCTAATGGTGACTTGCAATAATGCGCTCACTCACCGGGGTTTCCAGTGTTGAACGACTCCACGGAGTCCCTTGGGTTGACACTCAGGTTGAATGAATTGCTGGAAAACAATGTCATTGGTCAAATTTTATGGAATATGTGATAATATTTCGAGTACTTAAATTGCTTCGTACTGAATCCGGGCGCTTCCTTCTATGCGCGTTCACACGCACAGTTCCCGGAGGGGTAAAGGGATCAATGTCAACTCCATTTATAAGCCCCAAAACACAAATTGTACTCTTTTGAAACTTTTTTTATTGGTTCACTTGTGGCCAAAATACAAAAGGGTATTAAAGATATGCTTAATTATTAGTGTTTCTTGTGTTTTTCCCTTCTCGGCAGCACTTCTTTCCCTCAATCAGCATCCAGGAGTAGAGCCTTCTCCTCGATGAGACCTTTGCTAATGCTAATGCTATTGCTATCTCCTGCACGCTGTCTTTCATTCATCCAAACTTACAATATCTTTTCAACTTCCTCCAAGACTTGAGAGCTTTGCTTCGCCAAAGTAGTCTCCCCTTTAGCCACATCAGCCGTCTTCGGCGCATCTCCGTTCTTCAGGATCATACAGATGCTTGACTTAGCTGTGTCATAGTGTTTGGCGAGATCTGGAACACCGTTTGGATATTATTTCCTTCATCAGATCGACTGTGATTCTGAAATTCTTACCACCACCACAACTGTCACTTTTTGGAACAATAATGAGGGTTAACTAACTGAAAGAAGCGGAACAAAACGTTACGACGTGGACCAGGTGTGCCCACCGCCCGGCATTAAAACGTTGACGTCACCCGATCCTCCTCACGACGAATTAGTCACTTGACTGACAGTCAGTCCGTCCAATCGGAGCGTTTCTGACACAGGCGTCACTGCGCATGTGCACATAACGGCGCATTCTAGTAAGCTTGCGAGTTAGCCTCCAATTTATGTCTTCAAAACGTATGGGTATAAAAATAAATGGGGGAGCTGGACTGCGTAAAAAGACTAAAACGTATAACTTCTATACGGAATGGGAGGCAGACTTTTTTTTTTACTATGCCATTTTTAAAGAGCGTTTGCTGTCACGATGTGCTGGGGCGGACTCGAGCAGGGAACCACACTTCGGGGCAGAGATGGGTGGAAAGCGCTTTTATTTGGTTGAAGTTTGCAGACTGGACTGGACGGGTTGCAGACTGGACGAGATGCAGACGGGACGGCAGAGGCTGGGCCTCAACAGTACGGGTTGCGGGAGGGAACAGAGGTCACGCCGGCCGTCTGGGCCCGGCCGTGACTCGGGAAGGGAACAGAGGTCACACCTGGGGTCCGGGTCGTGGCAGGGGCGAGGTCCGGGTCGTGGCAGGGTCCCACAGTAATCCATGAAGACCACAATCCCCCGGCGCCAGGCAGAGAGTGCCGCTGCCCTTTATAGGGATCTCAATTAGCGGCATCTGCTGCAGCTGGCGCAGATTACAACGGGGATCAGCTGTGAACCCTGACAGTTTGCCTCATCTGCCGTTCTGCCATTGCTATACCGAAAAAACGGGAAATGTGAAGCGCCATCTTGAGACTGTTGATAAAAACTTCGTCACCGACTTCCCTCCGAAAAGTGAGCCGAAAAGGAGAAAAGTGAACAAAATTAGATCCCACCTTACAGGACAGCGGTCATTTTTCTCATAGCTAACTTCAACTATGCTGCTGACTCCATTCAAGTCACCAGAATAAGGTATTTACTGAAAAAATACTCTGTTGTAGCATGCCATAAGGGTCCATGCAGTTATGCAAGATCCACAAACATGTACTGTGTCAAGTATACTCAGTAGATATATCAACAAATATATATTAGGCAATTTTAGTGGAGGTAGATCATTTTCACATGGTCATTTGAAAAGTGGTTCTTAAAACGAAAAAGTGTAGGCACCACTGATGAAGACAACACCCATGACTTGTGATGTGCGAGTCCAGAACAAATCGTTCAAAAGTCGCGGGTCATATAAGTGACTTGTGAGTCATGATTCCTCGGCTCGATGAACTTGTTCTGTGCTTGTAACGACAGTAGAGAATTGGGAGACAGATACGGAGGACCTGAAATTAAAGGTTATGTTTGTCCGGCAAAGGCCATGAATAAGTAAACACAGGCATCATAAAATTTAAAATGGGTCTGTTCCACTTTCTTGTCTGAAAATGGACTACAATGCTCGCAGAAGATTCACCACTGAGCGCTGGTAGGCTCGCCTTTAAGTTCTGCACATTCAACATAACATTGTTTAGACTTTCGCAATTAGTTTTATGCCGTTGGTGAAGAGCAGATGGATGGAGAGAGGGATGGATGGAGGGATGAAGGCAGGCATGCATGGATGGAGGGATGGATGCCTGTTTGAGTTGGAAGGAAATTCCAAGAGTTTAGGAAGATTCTAAGTAAGAAAAAATAACACTGAATAACACTTGCCATTGTTAACTGGCCACGTTCATACAAACTGATAGATATGGTCAACATCATATGAATTATTCCTTTCAAAAAATGTTTATTTTTGTAAAGATGTTTGGTTAAATGGATATTATTGTAAAAAAAGCTATAAATACAGATACAAAGTGACACATCAGGTTCTCATGGTTGTTCAGCAGAGGACCAACGTTTCCTCACACTCGTCATTTGTCACCAGTCGTAAGGTAGAAGTCCAGGGAGAACATCCGGACTGGTGTGTGTGTGTGTGTATGTGTTGACAAAATAAAACACACATTTCTGAATGTCATTCCTTGTCATGTGGACCTGCTTCGACGGCCCATGAAAGAGAAGGAAGAAGCTGAGAGGTCGGAGCCGCCTTCATGTAGTCCGTGATGACTGCTGTTCAGGACACATTTGAGATTTTGAGGGAATTTTAAGGAAATTTATTGAGAGAAAATCATTACAAGAAACAACGAAACAGCGACATTTCAATTCTGAACTTTGATTTTTCTTGATTCACAGCAAACTCCTGGAAAGAAACAGATCTAAATAGATTTTCTACCAAATAAACCTCACTTTAATATGTCACAGATGCTCAGCAACAAGGCTGAAAAGTGAAGGTTCGTCCAGTGGAAGTAGGCTGCAGAGGTTTCATAGCCACGTCAACATCTAGGCTACTCAGGGAGATGGGAGTTAAAGGACGTGCCCACAGACAGGCAGTCAAGGACTTCTCCAGGGCTGCTGAAAATGGCAGCCAGTGGCTGTGGCTGAGGAGAAGAGATCCAACGTGGGCCTTCAGGTGAGCTGATGGCATCTAGGGAGTGAACCTGGGATGCTGGGATTCACTGCTGAACCCTCTGGAGATGTCGTGGGCCAATCAGCCAAACCTCCATGAAGGAGGGAGCTCACTTGACAACCCGAAGGAGGCCAACGCTCACTTGAAACCCCACAGAGTCTCATTGCTGCCTTAGGCATGCTTTCATCAAGGGATACCAACACCTAGTCCTACACAACAGATTTATCAGCACCAAGAATCAAATCCCCAAAGTATTCCTGTCAAGCAGAGGAAGGTAGAACAGGAAATGAATATATGTGTGTGTAAGTGTGTGTGAAAGCTGCGACCAGATATTATCAGAGTAGATGCAGAGCAGTGGTGTTTCACTCAGAGCCAGATCTCAGGATGAATTGTGAACGTGTTGCTGAGAAACATCTTCCAGTGAAGCTGAGCAGGTCATGGATGGAAGGTCGTCCGTTCAAATCCTGTTTTTATGGAGTAAAATCCTTTTTGAATACACTTTTACAGCTGGTTGTCTTCAGAAATCCAATGTTAAACTACAATCTACTGTTCAACTCCTGATTCCAAATTTCCAGCAGGGCTGAAGACGACGTCTTCTTTCTTCAGTCACTTCCACAATTCATCTGGAAGCCTGAGGAGACACAAGGAACAAAAAGACATCAAACAGCAGACAGAAGAAAACCCATGTCTTCAAGAAACCCTGGAAGGCGGCTTTCAGGAGTAACTCACTGTGTGAAGCGCCGGGTTTGTCCCTCAGGATGAGGAGGAGGATTGGAATAGAGTTCCTTCAGAAGGTCTTCTTTGCTGTTTTCAGCTAGAAGGTCAGAAACACACAATTATCCCGGGTCCTGATCCAAACCACGACCAAGCGTCAGCAGGAAAGACTTCTTTGGTGGTTTCACAGAGGTTCAGGTGAGCGTGTTCCACCAGGCCGAAGACTGAGGAGCAACTAACCCAACCCTAACCCATCCTGCCCACGGTTCGGAGAATCGAACGAAAACGGCTTTTACTTACGAGACGGAGGAGCTTTGGCTGAAATACAAAGAGAGGAGAAATAATTCAGCTTTGCCAGAATAGTTTGCAGACAATGTGTCTCAGAGCCTCACACTGGGACAGAGATGTTTGCAGTGAAGAAGCAGCGAGTCAAAGTCAAACATCTGTGTGGAGGTCTCTCACCAGGCTTCTTCTTGTAGAAGACGTATCCGACGGCAACCAGGACGAGCAGAGCGACAACAATCAGTACGACGACGGCGACAGGGAGGATGATGCCGTTCTTTGCTGTCAAGCAAAACACAACACAAATAGTCACCATCTGCACACGCACACACACACACACACACACACACACACACACACACACAGGATGGTCCGTCTTTCACAGACTGCAGTTGTTGTTAACCCATTAAATTTGACTGATCCTGACTTGAATTCTTCAGCAGGAAGAAAAAGCACGAGGTACGACAGAAAGTGGAGCTTCATCTCTGAATGTCTGGACGCCGACGGGAAACCAAAGGTCCGTTTCCCACCTTCATCTCCTGTGAGTCCAGTCTTACCGTTGCTCCTGATGGCGTCTCTGTCCAGGACGGTGACCACGTCCTCCTTGACACTGGAGAACTGAAACACACACTGGTACTTCCTCAGATCTCCGGTCTCGTCCGAGAGCTTCAGGTCGGCGCTCATCTGGAAGGTTCCGTCGGTGTTGGGGAGGATCTCTCCAGACTCCTGAGGGACCTTCTGTCCGTCCTTCCTCCAGAACAGCACGGCTTCCCTGGGGAAGAAACCCGTGGCGTGGCAGCTGACCGGAGAGGAGGGCGTCTTCTGGAGGAGAGACACTCTGGGAAGGTCTGGAGGGTCAAGAGAAACACACCAGAGTTTCTGTTGACAGAAGAACCTCTGTTCACGAGATGTGTCGGATGAAGGAAGGAAGGGACAAAAGACATACGGACGGGACGGAGATGAAGAAAACGTGGAGGAAAAGAGGGAAGATACAAAATGGTGTGAAGGGATGGAGAGAAGCCAGACCTTCTTCTGCTGTGGACAAATATGGCTGGAATCTAAACTTTCAATATGGAAGAATGAAATCAGCTAAAAAGCAGAAAGAACCCAAGAATCTGCATCCACTGAACAAAGAAGGAAACATTGATTGATTGATTGGGTTGGTTGGGGTTCATTGACTAGAGAAACAATTTTCATGGAAGTCACAAATTCATTTCCTCAAATTCAGCAGGAAAACAAGCAAAGGTTTGCAATGAAACGTCAGGTCATGTGATCCTACCTGTTCTCAGCAGGGAGCTCCTCCCGTAGTTTAGATACTTCTTCAGCAACTCAGGACAAACCCGGGTGAGTTTGTGCTTCCAGTACTCATTATAGACCTTGTCATCGTCCCACTTCTGTTTGGTTCTGAAAGCCTGTGGTCTCGAAGCGATCCATGTCAGTGTCTTCAGGTCAAATGATATGAAATCTTCTCCATCGAAAGCCTCCTGATTAAATCCATTCTCTTCTCCAGTCTCATTGTTCCACTCACAGCCGTACATCCCCTGGTAGGTGTGGACTCCTGAAGCCACAGTGAACCAGAGTGAGATCTCAGCATAGTCTGCTGCGTTTATTATGGGATGGACATCAACTCAGTGTCACTGGTGTGTGTGTGTGTGTGTGTGTGTGTGTGTGAACAAACCTCCAGTCTGGTTGAAACGCTGCTTAGCAATTTCAATGTTGTCTTTGAAATGGTCCTGGTCCTCCAGGAAGTTCTGGGTCTCCCACTTCCAGAACTCTGGATCATCTGCTGAGACTTTGTCCATCCAGTCCTGTTTGGGTTCTGCTCTCCTGGTGTTGCTGTCATAGTGAATCATCTGAACTTCATTCATCAAACCCACAGACACAAACTCTGGTAAGTTTGGGACTTGAGAGGATGCCGTGTGGAAATACGTCAGGGAGTGAATCACTGTAAGAAACATTTCATCCAATGATTACATTTTGTGATGAACACGTCTATAAACAGCTTGAAGCAGTTCCTCAAAGATGTCAAAAAAGTGCATCACAGACACGTCCTGGTCGTTTCTGCTGAGCAGTCAGTGAATGATGGAACTATTCTTAACACTTTGAATTCACCAGAAAAGCAGTCCAACATTCAGACAGAAACACTGCAAGTCAATCTCAAACAGGAAAAACTGGAACTCTTCCACTGTCTACATTCCTCATGGTGCACTGACTGGATCTCTTCACATCTAATTCTGCTTCCTCCTTTGCTTTGAAGTCATCTTGAAGCCCAAACAAATGTACATATTTGGTCCCATAACCCATGAACTCTTACTCAGAACTAATAACTACCGTTTCCATCAGATTGTAAAGGTGCAATGTTTAGAAGAAACACTGAAGATGATCTTTGGACCAAAATAACTCTTTGAGTCAAACCTTAGAAAAAGCTCTTCCAGTGAAATGACTTACCAGCCGTCACCCTGGACGTTCCCATGACAACCGCAACAAGTAGAAAGGGGTGCATTGACGCCTGTCATATCTTCAGATCTGCAGACCCTTCAGACGTTCACGGATCATTGAAGCTTCCAGGTCGAACATCAAGATGAGAATGAAACACCTGACGGGAGGAGAATGGACTCAAGCCACGTCTGAGCCAATGAGAATTCAGATTGCGCAATGACGTCATGGATCACCAGGCAAACTCGAATGCTGCGATTCAAAGTGAAAGTGGAAAAACTATGCAGTTCGTTTAATCCACTTAATGAGGTCGATTTCAAGACAAATACGGTTCATTTCCAGTTTTCCCGTCTTCCTGTTGTTCCGTAGTCATATTGTCTTAAGTCATATATCGATCAAGGTTTAAAAGTATATTTGTTCTTTAAGGTTGTTAAACTTTTTTCACAAATACTTTGCGGCGAGTCTCACTAATATTTGAAAGTAAAGGTGTCCATTTTAAATTTATTTTGTGTCACAATTTGTGAATTCGACATTATGGATCACCAGGCAATCTTAAAATGCAGAGGCTGTGTAACCGAAATTATCAACCAAAGTTTCAATCATGTTCTGTCAGGAATCGGATTGAATTTCTGAGGGACAGACTTGTTGCACTGCAGTGAAACTAGTCTTGTTCTTTTAGCAAGAAAACCCGTCAAACCTGAAAACCGAGCGACGGGGCCAAAGTCTGGCGCAGTGCGTCTCCTCGTGCACGCCGAGCAGAACTGCAACCGTTTCACTGAAATTTGATTTGATCCCATCTGTCCACAACCAGACTGTCTGCTAGGAAACGACGCATCTCTGCCCTTTAAGGTTTAAGAGGTTTGTAGAAACCTCATGTGGACCTCATTACCATTTGAAAGACAACACGTGGCTTCCTTATGGTTGAATCTCCAGTTTGTTCGTGCATCGGCCTCTGACAGACATCATGATCAGTGTCAAATATCACAACCAGCTCCAAATGATTTTGTGTCAAGCTGTCGGTCTCAGCAGGTTCATCAGCAGGTGTGAACGGAAATGTGTTTAGTGAATGCATTTTGTAAGGTGACTTATAAGAGCGGAGGTCGGAGCACGCAGGTAGACTGACCATCTTGTATAGACGAGGTCGGCAAGCGCTCCGTGTGTCGTCTGGACTGGTTGTGTTGAATGAGAAAGTTCAAAATAGTTCCGGAGAAAACTCACGCTAAAAGCAGCGTTTGCACGAGTTTGACCGTTTACAGCCGCACCGACCCGAACGCGCCCCATCTCAGCTGACCTCAGACCTGCTCATCCCTGAGACGGGAGAGCGCATGTAGAGTCATGTAAAGTCGTCCCATTTAAACTACACTCATCCTTGCACCTGTACTTTGGGAGTGACACACCAAGCTGCACTCAAATGTCTTGTCTCACTACTAACACTGCTCACATTTATAATAATGTTTACTATCATTATTTCCTATCAATACATATTAAAATACACTTGGGACAGCAAAGTGGGAACTTGACTGTACAGGGAAACCCGTTGCTACACCGTGCATGTGACAATAAATATGTCCGCTATCCATTACTTTAGTGTATTTTATGAACACCTGTGAGAGTCATTCAACGTAGAAAGGGAAAGTACGAAGAACTATAACGCTGCCAGGGGGCGGTCAAAGTATTTTTGGCATCAGATCCACACATTGTAAATTTAGATTCTCTGAACCGAACTTCCGGTTTAGCCTTTAGTGATTTAAACTGTAGAAATGTCACGGATCCGAGTCAATCAAGTCGGTATCTTCAACAAGTCATTCTTAGGCTTTCAGAATTAATAAAACTCTTCCCTGTGTTGATGTCATGCCTCTCTCTCTACATTTCAAAGCAAGTTTGGGGCAAACTCAGTCACACTGACGCCGCCATATTTGCCATCTTCAAACCCGGGGAATCTAACAACAGGGCGGGTTGAAGTTATAGCGCCCCCTTGTGGCCTGATGGGGCAATTGCAGCTCATTGGCATTTTCAGTCCTGTTTACCGTCCGCTTCTCATGACAACTTTAGGAGGAATTTATTTCTTGTTTCTACCACAATTTTAGCAGATATTTTGTGATTTAATACATATTCAACATGATTTATTTGGGGAGATTTCATGCATTGTCTGGAATGTCTTATTGGTTTTAAAGCTCTTAAAGACTGTCTTTCTAGAGTTTATATCCGGCTATTTTGAACAGAGTGGAAGCATTGAGTCCTTTCTGTCACCAAGCAAGGAGGAGGGGAAAAAAGAAATTAAACAAATAGAAAAGAAATTAAAAAAATTCTCTGTCCTTATTCAAGGCCCCATTCATTGCTTCTTGTCGCTCTTCTGCAATGTAAAACCTCTAGAATTTGGATTAAGAGTGATAACAAAGGTTGTAACATATCATTTTTATTTTTAAGCACTATAAATCTAGATCTCTCTTGAGGAGGCAACACAACAAAGTGTTCAGAGTAATATTTAAAGCCCAATAAGAACACACTGTCTCTGAATCGGACCAAATCCCAACAGACTATCTGATAAGTATTATGAACACCTGAAATTCAGGCCAAATCTGACTTGAGAAAAAGCAACGGCGCCATCTTGCGGTCATTCAAGTCAACCAACTGTTTTAACCAGAGAGAAAACCTTAAATCCGCCAGCACTCGTTTGCAGGACAAGACGTGCTGCTGTAAAGATGGAAGAATGATGACGAGGGTTTCCACTTCTCAGTCACAGACTTGCCATCCAGTTGTCCAGTCAGAATACATCCTGTCAACTCAAAAACAAAGAAATAATTAACAGTGTTCGGATCGGTTTCATTCTCTCACACATGTAACTTCTGCCCATTTAAACTGCACTCCTCCTTGCACCCCCAGTTTGTGAGTCGCACACCAAGCTGCACTCAAATGTCTTATGTCAGTGGCAACACTGCTCATCACTATCATTATTTCCTATCAATACATATCCAAATGCACTGGGGACAACAAAGTAGGACTTTCCTGTAAGGTAAATAAACCTCAATGTCTAGGGGCATTTCAAATTGAAATTCACCACGTGGTCATACAATTACCACATTGTAAGATTATTGTACTATTCTTGAAATATTGAAATGAATTATATTTAATATTTTTCGACGCGCAAAATAAACGTCACACTCGCGGGAGCCGGTATACCCACCAAAATGCTGTCAATTTCTCGCGACTTTCGACCCCGGGTAGGCAAATCATAGTTGTTTATACAAAATGTAAGGTATAAAAAAGCACGATGTAGGCGTCAAAAATTAATTGCGGCTCCCGGTGTTTTCTTTTCCGTGGAGACCGGGTCCAAATGACTCTTTGGGTGTTCAAGGATGCCGACCCCTGGGTTAGATGGACAAGGTTGATTTGCTGTGGCGACCCTGAAGGGAAAAGCCCAAAGGTGAGAAGATTTCAGTGAGGAGTGTGATGATCGGTGATGATTGACGCACAGGAAAATTTGTAGATCATATTTTTCTCAAATTTTTCTCTTTCACATGAAAACTCATTAGTTCAAGACAAAGTCCGCTAGCATGATCCTAGCGGCATGATAACATGATGCTAGCGGTATGATAGCATGATGCTTGTTTTAAATAGACTCGTGCTTTTGGACATGTATCTTGAACTGAAAAACGTTGAGGCCGAGTTTTGAATAAAAATTGAAAACCAAGAAATATGCTCTAATAATCATACACAAAGATAAATCCATGTACTTTAGCTAGAGAACGTGATAGCATGATGCTAATGGTGACTTGCAATAATGCGCTCACTCACCGGGGTTTCCAGTGTTGAACGACTCCACGGAGTCCCTTGGGTTGACACTCAGGTTGAATGAATTGCTGGAAAACAATGTCATTGGTCAAATTTTATGGAATATGTGATAATATTTCGAGTACTTAAATTGCTTCGTACTGAATCCGGGCGCTTCCTTCTATGCGCGTTCACACGCACAGTTCCCGGAGGGGTAAAGGGATCAATGTCAACTCCATTTATAAGCCCCAAAACACAAATTGTACTCTTTTGAAACTTTTTTTATTGGTTCACTTGTGGCCAAAATACAAAAGGGTATTAAAGATATGCTTAATTATTAGTGTTTCTTGTGTTTTTCCCTTCTCGGCAGCACTTCTTTCCCTCAATCAGCATCCAGGAGTAGAGCCTTCTCCTCGATGAGACCTTTGCTAATGCTAATGCTATTGCTATCTCCTGCACGCTGTCTTTCATTCATCCAAACTTACAATATCTTTTCAACTTCCTCCAAGACTTGAGAGCTTTGCTTCGCCAAAGTAGTCTCCCCTTTAGCCACATCAGCCGTCTTCGGCGCATCTCCGTTCTTCAGGATCATACAGATGCTTGACTTAGCTGTGTCATAGTGTTTGGCGAGATCTGGAACACCGTTTGGATATTATTTCCTTCATCAGATCGACTGTGATTCTGAAATTCTTACCACCACCACAACTGTCACTTTTTGGAACAATAATGAGGGTTAACTTACTGAAAGAAGCGGAACAAAACGTTACGACGTGGACCAGGTGTGCCCACCGCCCGGCATTAAAACGTTGACGTCACCCGATCCTCCTCACGACGAATTAGTCACTTGACTGACAGTCAGTCCGTCCAATCGGAGCGTTTCTGACACAGGCGTCACTGCGCATGTGCACATAACGGCGCATTCTAGTAAGCTTGCGAGTTAGCCTCCAATTTATGTCTTCAAAACGTATGGGTATAAAAATAAATGGGGGAGCTGGACTGCGTAAAAAGACTAAAACGTATAACTTCTGTACGGAATGGGAGGCAGACTTTTTTTTTTACTATGCCATTTTTAAAGAGCGTTTGCTGTCACGATGTGCTGGGGCGGACTCGAGCAGGGAACCACACTTCGGGGCAGAGATGGGTGGAAAGCGCTTTTATTTGGTTGAAGTTTGCAGACTGGACTGGACGGGTTGCAGACTGGACGAGATGCAGACGGGACGGCAGAGGCTGGGCCTCAACAGTACGGATTGCAGACGGGGCGGGCCCCAGGCAGGGTGGCAGACTGAACAGTACGGGATGCAGACAGGACGAGTTGCAGACAGAACGGCAGAGGCTGGGCCTCAACAGTACGGGTTGCGGGAGGGAACAGAGGTCACGCCGGCCGTCTGGGCCCGGCCGTGACTCGGGAAGGGAACAGAGGTCACACCTGGGGTCCGGGTCGTGGCAGGGGCGAGGTCCGGGTCGTGGCAGGGTCCCACAGTAATCCATGAAGACCACAATCCCCCGGCGCCAGGCAGAGAGTGCCGCTGCCCTTTATAGGGATCTCAATTAGCGGCATCTGCTGCAGCTGGCGCAGATTACAACGGGGATCAGCTGTGAACCCTGACAGTTTGCCTCATCTGCCGTTCTGCCATTGCTATACCGAAAAAACGGGAAATGTGAAGCGCCATCTTGAGACTGTTGATAAAAACTTCGTCACCGACTTCCCTCCGAAAAGTGAGCCGAAAAGGAGAAAAGTGAACAAAATTAAATCCCACCTTACAGGACAGCGGTCATTTTTCTCATAGCTAACTTCAACTATGCTGCTGACTCCATTCAAGTCACCAGAATAAGGTATTTACTGAAAAAATACTCTGTTGTAGCGTGCCATAAGGGTCCATGCAGTTATGCAAGATCCACAAACATGTACTGTGTCAAGTATACTCAGTAGATATATCAACAAATATATATTAGGCAATTTTAGTGGAGGTAGATCATTTTCACATGGTCATTTGAAAAGTGGTTCTTAAAACGAAAAAGTGTAGGCACCACTGATGAAGACAACACCCATGACTTGTGATGTGCGAGTCCAGAACAAATCGTTCAAAAGTCGCGGGTCATATAAGTGACTTGTGAGTCATGATTCCTCGGCTCGATGAACTTGTTCTGTGCTTGTAACGACAGTAGAGAATTGGGAGACAGATACGGAGGACCTGAAATTAAAGGTTATGTTTGTCCGGCAAAGGCCATGAATAAGTAAACACAGGCATCATAAAATTTAAAATGGGTCTGTTCCACTTTCTTGTCTGAAAATGGACTACAACGCTCGCAGAAGATTCACCACTGAGCGCTGGTAGGCTCGCCTTTAAGTTCTGCACATTCAACATAACATTGTTTAGACTTTCGCAATTAGTTTTATGCCGTTGGTGAAGAGCAGATGGATGGAGAGAGGGATGGATGGAGGGATGAAGGCAGGCATGCATGGATGGAGGGATGGATGCTTGTTTGAGTTGGAAGGAAATTCCAAGAGTTTAGGAAGATTCTAAGTAAGAAAAAATAACACTGAATAACACTTGCCATTGTTAACTGGCCACGTTCATACAAACTGATAGATATGGTCAACATCATATGAATTATTCCTTTCAAAAAATGTTTATTTTTGTAAAGATGTTTGGTTAAATGGATATTATTGTAAAAAAAGCTATAAATACAGATACAAAGTGACACATCAGGTTCTCATGGCTGTTCAGCAGAGGACCAACGTTTCCTCACACTCGTCATTTGTCACCAGTCGTAAGGTAGAAGTCCAGGGAGAACATCCGGACTGGTGTGTGTGTGTGTGTATGTGTTGACAAAATAAAACACACATTTCTGAATGTCATTCCTTGTCATGTGGACCCGCTTCGACGGCCCATGAAAGAGAAGGAAGAAGCTGAGAGGTCGGAGCCGCCTTCATGTAGTCCGTGATGACTGCTGTTCAGGACACATTTGAGATTTTGAGGGAATTTTAAGGAAATTTATTGAGAGAAAATCATTACAAGAAACAACGAAACAGCGACATTTCAATTCTGAACTTTGATTTTTCTTGATTCACAGCAAACTCCTGGAAAGAAACAGATCTAAATAGATTTTCTACCAAATAAACCTCACTTTAATATGTCACAGATGCTCAGCAACAAGGCTGAAAAGTGAAGGTTCGTCCAGTGGAAGTAGGCTGCAGAGGTTTCATAGCCACGTCAACATCTAGGCTACTCAGGGAGATGGGAGTTAAAGGACGTGCCCACAGACAGGCAGTCAAGGACTTCTCCAGGGCTGCTGAAAATGGCAGCCAGTGGCTGTGGCTGAGGAGAAGAGATCCAACGTGGGCCTTCAGGTGAGCTGATGGCATCTAGGGAGTGAACCTGGGACGCTGGGATTCACTGCTGAACCCTCTGGAGATGTCGTGGGCCAATCAGCCAAACCTCCATGAAGGAGGGAGCTCACTTGACAACCCGAAGGAGGCCAACGCTCACTTGAAACCCCACAGAGTCTCATTGCTGCCTTAGGCATGCTTTCATCAAGGGATACCAACACCTAGTCCTACACAACAGATTTATCAGCACCAAGAATCAAATCCCCAAAGTATTCCTGTCAAGCAGAGGAAGGTAGAACAGGAAATGAATATATGTGTGTGTAAGTGTGTGTGAAAGCTGCGACCAGATATTATCAGAGTAGATGCAGAGCAGTGGTGTTTCACTCAGAGCCAGATCTCAGGATGAATTGTGAACGTGTTGCTGAGAAACATCTTCCAGTGAAGCTGAGCAGGTCATGGATGGAAGGTCGTCCGTTCAAATCCTGTTTTTATGGAGTAAAATCCTTTTTGAATACACTTTTACAGCTGGTTGTCTTCAGAAATCCAATGTTAAACTACAATCTACTGTTCAACTCCTGATTCCAAATTTCCAGCAGGGCTGAAGACGACGTCTTCTTTCTTCAGCCACTTCCACAATTCACCTGGAAGCCTGAGGAGACACAAGGAACAAAAAGACATCAAACAGCAGACAGAAGAAAACCCATGTCTTCAAGAAACCCTGGAAGGCGGCTTTCAGGAGTAACTCACTGTGTGAAGCGCCGGGTTTGTCCCTCAGGATGAGGAGGAGGATTGGAATAGAGTTCCTTCAGAAGGTCTTCTTTGCTGTTTTCAGCTAGAAGGTCAGAAACACACAATTATCCCGGGTCCTGATCCAAACCACGACCAAGCGTCAGCAGGAAAGACTTCTTTGGTGGTTTCACAGAGGTTCAGGTGAGCGTGTTCCACCAGGCCGAAGACTGAGGAGCAACTAACCCAACCCTAACCCATCCTGCCCACGGTTCGGAGAATCGAACGAAAACGGCTTTTACTTACGAGACGGAGGAGCTTTGGCTGAAATACAAAGAGAGGAGAAATAATTCAGCTTTGCCAGAATAGTTTGCAGACAATGTGTCTCAGAGCCTCACACTGGGACAGAGATGTTTGCAGTGAAGAAGCAGCGAGTCAAAGTCAAACATCTGTGTGGAGGTCTCTCACCAGGCTTCTTCTTGTAGAAGACGTATCCGACGGCAACCAGGACGAGCAGAGCGACAACAATCAGTACGACGACGGCGACAGGGAGGATGATGCCGTTCTTTGCTGTCAAGCAAAACACAACACAAATAGTCACCATCTGCACACGCACACACACACACACACACACACACACACACACACACACAGGATGGTCCGTCTTTCACAGACTGCAGTTGTTGTTAACCCATTAAATTTGACTGATCCTGACTTGAATTCTTCAGCAGGAAGAAAAAGCACAAGGTACGACAGAAAGTGGAGCTTCATCTCTGAATGTCTGGACGCCGACGGGAAACCAAAGGTCCGTTTCCCACCTTCATCTCCTGTGAGTCCAGTCTTACCGTTGCTCCTGATGGCGTCTCTGTCCAGGACGGTGACCACGTCCTCCTTGACACTGGAGAACTGAAACACACACTGGTACTTCCTCAGATCTCCGGTCTCGTCCGAGAGCTTCAGGTCGGCGCTCATCTGGAAGGTTCCGTCGGTGTTGGGGAGGATCTCTCCAGACTCCTGAGGGACCTTCTGTCCGTCCTTCCTCCAGAACAGCACGGCTTCCCTGGGGAAGAAACCCGTGGCGTGGCAGCTGACCGGAGAGGAGGGCGTCTTCTGGAGGAGAGACACTCTGGGAAGGTCTGGAGGGTCAAGAGAAACACACCAGAGTTTCTGTTGACAGAAGAACCTCTGTTCACGAGATGTGTCGGATGAAGGAAGGAAGGGACAAAAGACATACGGACGGGACGGAGATGAAGAAAACGTGGAGGAAAAGAGGGAAGATACAAAATGGTGTGAAGGGATGGAGAGAAGCCAGACCTCCTGCTGTGGACAAATATGGCTGGAATCTAAACTTTCAATATGGAAGAATGAAATCAGCTAAAAAGCAGAAAGAACCCAAGAATCTGCATCCACTGAACAAAGAAGGAAACATTGATTGATTGATTGGGTTGGTTGGGGTTCATTGACTAGAGAAACAATTTTCATGGAAGTCACAAATTCATTTCCTCAAATTCAGCAGGAAAACAAGCAAAGGTTTGCAATGAAACGTCAGGTCATGTGATCCTACCTGTTCTCAGCAGGGAGCTCCTCCCGTAGTTTAGATACTTCTTCAGCAACTCAGGACAAACCCGGGTGAGTTTGTGCTTCCAGTACTCATTATAGACCTTGTCATCGTCCAACTTCTGTTTGGTTCTGAAAGCCTGTGGTCTCGAAGCGATCCATGTCAGTGTCTTCAGGTCAAATGATATGAAATCTTCTCCATCGAAAGCCTCCTGATTAAATCCATTCTCTTCTCCAGTCTCATTGTTCCACTCACAGCCGTACATCCCCTGGTAGGTGTGGACTCCTGAAGCCACAGTGAACCAGAGTGAGATCTCAGCATAGTCTGCTGCGTTTATTATGGGATGGACATCAACTCAGTGTCACTGGTGTGTGTGTGTGTGTGTGTGTGTGTGTGTGAACAAACCTCCAGTCTGGTTGAAACGCTGCTTAGCAATTTCAATGTTGTCTTTGAAATGGTCCTGGTCCTCCAGGAAGTTCTGGGTCTCCCACTTCCAGAACTCTGGATCATCTGCTGAGACTTTGTCCATCCAGTCCTGTTTGGGTTCTGCTCTCCTGGTGTTGCTGTCATAGTGAATCATCTGAACTTCATTCATCAAACCCACAGACACAAACTCTGGTAAGTTTGGGACTTGAGAGGATGCCGTGTGGAAATACGTCAGGGAGTGAATCACTGTAAGAAACATTTCATCCAATGATTACATTTTGTGATGAACACGTCTATAAACAGCTTGAAGCAGTTCCTCAAAGATGTCAAAAAGTGCATCACAGACACGTCCTGGTCGTTTCTGCTGAGCAGTCAGTGAATGATGGAACTATTCTTAACACTTTGAATTCACCAGAAAAGCAGTCCAACATTCAGACAGAAACACTGCAAGTCAATCTCAAACAGGAAAAACTGGAACTCTTCCACTGTCTACATTCCTCATGGTGCACTGACTGGATCTCTTCACATCTAATTCTGCTTCCTCCTTTGCTTTGAAGTCATCTTGAAGCCCAAACAAATGTACATATTTGGTCCCATAACCCATGAACTCTAACTCAGAACTAATAACTACCGTTTCCATCAGATTGTAAAGGTGCAATGTTTAGAAGAAACACTGAAGATGATCTTTGGACCAAAATAACTCTTTGAGTCAAACCTTAGAAAAAGCTCTTCCAGTGAAATGACTTACCAGCCGTCACCCTGGACGTTCCCATGACAACCGCAACAAGTAGAAAGGGGTGCATTGACGCCTGTCATATCTTCAGATCTGCAGACCCTTCAGACGTTCACGGATCATTGAAGCTTCCAGGTCGAACATCAAGATGAGAATGAAACACCTGACGGGAGGAGAATGGACTCAAGCCACGTCTGAGCCAATGAGAATTCAGATTGCGCAATGACGTCATGGATCACCAGGCAAACTCGAATGCTGCGATTCAAAGTGAAAGTGGAAAAACTATGCAGTTCGTTTAATCCACTTAATGAGGTCGATTTCAAGACAAATACGGTTCATTTCCAGTTTTCCCGTCTTCCTGTTGTTCCGTAGTCATATTGTCTTAAGTCATATATCGATCAAGGTTTAAAAGTATATTTGTTCTTTAAGGTTGTTAAACTTTTTTCACAAATACTTTGCGGCGAGTCTCACTAATATTTGAAAGTAAAGGTGTCCATTTTAAATTTATTTTGTGTCACAATTTGTGAATTCGACATTATGGATCACCAGGCAATCTTAAAATGCAGAGGCTGTGTAACCGAAATTATCAACCAAAGTTTCAATCATGTTCTGTCAGGAATCGGATTGAATTTCTGAGGGACAGACTTGTTGCACTGCAGTGAAACTAGTCTTGTTCTTTTAGCAAGAAAACCCGTCAAACCTGAAAACCGAGCGACGGGGCCAAAGTCTGGCGCAGTGCGTCTCCTCGTGCACGCCGAGCAGAACTGCAACCGTTTCACTGAAATTTGATTTGATCCCATCTGTCCACAACCAGACTGTCTGCTAGGAAACGACGCATCTCTGCCCTTTAAGGTTTAAGAGGTTTGTAGAAACCTCATGTGGACCTCATTACCATTTGAAAGACAACACGTGGCTTCCTTATGGTTGAATCTCCAGTTTGTTCGTGCATCGGCCTCTGACAGACATCATGATCAGTGTCAAATATCACAACCAGCTCCAAATGATTTTGTGTCAAGCTGTCGGTCTCAGCAGGTTCATCAGCGGGTGTGAACGGAAATGGGTTTAGTGAATGCATTTTGTAAGGTGACTTATAAGAGCGGAGGTCGGAGCACGCAGGTAGACTGACCATCTTGTATAGATGAGGTCGGCAAGCGCTCCGTGTGTCGTCTGGACTGGTTGTGTTGAATGAGAAAGTTCAAAATAGTTCCGGAGAAAACTCACGCTAAAAGCAGCGTTTGCACGAGTTTGACCGTTTACAGCCGCACCGCCCGAATGCGCCCCATCTCAGCTGACCTCAGACCTGCTCATCCCTGAGACGGGAGAGCGCATGTAGAGTCATGTAAAGTCGTCCCATTTAAACTACACTCATCCTTGCACCTGCACTTTGGGAGTGACACACCAAGCTGCACTCAAATGTCTTGTCTCACTACTAACACTGCTCACATTTATAATAATGTTTACTATCATTATTTCCTATCAATACATATTAAAATACACTTGGGACAGCAAAGTGGGAACTTGACTGTACAGGGAAACCCGTTGCTACACCGTGCATGTGACAATAAATATGTCCGCTATCCATTACTTTAGTGTATTTTATGAACACCTGTGAGAGTCATTCAACGTAGAAAGGGAAAGTACGAAGAACTATAACGCTGCCAGGGGGCGGTCAAAGTATTTTTGGCATCAGATCCACACATTGTAAATTTAGATTCTCTGAACCGAACTTCCGGTTTAGCCTTTAGTGATTTAAACTGTAGAAATGTCACGGATCCGAGTCAATCAAGTCGGTATCTTCAACAAGTCATTCTTAGGCTTTCAGAATTAATAAAACTCTTCCCTGTGTTGATGTCATGCCTCTCTCTCTACATTTCAAAGCAAGTTTGGGGCAAACTCAGTCACACTGACGCCGCCATATTTGCCATCTTCAAACCCGGGGAATCTAACAACAGGGCGGGTTGAAGTTATAGCGCCCCCTTGTGGCCTGATGGGGCAATTGCAGCTCATTGGCATTTTCAGTCCTGTTTACCGTCCGCTTCTCATGACAACTTTAGGAGGAATTTATTTCTTGTTTCTACCACAATTTTAGCAGATATTTTGTGATTTAATACATATTCAACATGATTTATTTGGGGAGATTTCATGCATTGTCGTGAATGTCTTATTGGTTTTAAAGCTCTTAAAGACTGTCTTTCTAGAGTTTATATCCGGCTATTTTGAACAGAGTGGAAGCAGTGAGTCCTTTCTGTCACCAAGCAAGGAGGAGGGGAAAAAAGAAATTAAACAAATAGAAAAGAAATTAAAAAAATTCTCTGTCCTTATTCAAGGCCCCATTCATTGCCTCTTGTCGCTCTTCTGCAATGTAAAACCTCTAGAATTTGGATTAAGAGTGATAACAAAGGTTGTAACATATCATTTGTATTTTTAAGCACTATAAATCTAGGTCTCTCTTGAGGAGGCAACACAACAAAGTGTTCAGACTAATATTTAAAGCCCAATAAGAACACACTGTCTCTGAATCGGACCAAATCCCAACAGACTATCTGATAAGCATTATGAACACCTGAAATTCAGTCCAAATCTGACTTGAGAAAAAGCAACGGCGCCATCTTGCGGTCATTCAAGTCAACCAACTGTTTTAACCAGAGAGAAAACCTTAAATCCGCCAGCACTCGTTTGCAGGACAAGACGTGCTGCTGTAAAGATGGAAGAATGATGACGAGGGTTTCCACTTCTCAGTCACAGACTTGCCATCCAGTTGTCCAGTCAGAATACATCCTGTCAACTCAAAAACAAAGAAATAATTAACAGTGTTCGGATCGGTTTCATTCTCTCACACATGTAACTTCTGCCCATTTAAACTGCACTCCTCCTTGCACCCCCAGTTTGTGAGTCGCACACCAAGCTGCACTCAAATGTCTTATGTCAGTGGCAACACTGCTCATCACTATCATTATTTCCTATCAATACATATCCAAATGCACTGGGGACAACAAAGTAGGACTTTCCTGTAAGGTAAATAAACCTCAATGTCTAGGGGCATTTCAAATTGAAATTCACCACGTGGTCATACAATTACCACATTGTAAGATTATTGTACTATTCTTGAAATATTGAAATGAATTTTATTTAATATTTTTCGACGCGCAAAATAAACGTCACACTCGCGGGAGCCGGTATACCCACCAAAATGCTGTCAATTTCTCGCGACTTTCGACCCCGGGTAGGCAAATCATAGTTGTTTATACAAAGTGTAAGGTATAAAAAAGCACGATGTAGGCGTCAAAAATTAATTGCGGCTCCCGGTGTTTTCTTTTCCGTGGAGACCGGGTCCAAATGACTCTTTGGGTGTTCAAGGATGCCGACCCCTGGGTTAGATGGACATGGTTGATTTGCTGTGGCGACCCTGAAGGGAAAAGCCCAAAGGTGAGAAGATTTCAGTGAGGAGTGTGATGATCGGTGATGATTGACGCACAGGAAAATTTGTAGATCATATTTTTCTCAAATTTTTCTCTTTCACATGAAAACTCATTAGTTCAAGACAAAGTCCGCTAGCATGATCCTAGCGGCATGATAACATGATGCTAGCGGTATGATAGCATGATGCTTGTTTTAAATAGACTCGTGCTTTTGGACATGTATCTTGAACTGAAAAACGTTGAGGCCGAGTTTTGAATAAAAATTGAAAACCAAGAAATATGCTCTAATAATCATACACAAAGATAAATCCATGTACTTTAGCTAGAGAACGTGATAGCATGATGCTAATGGTGACTTGCAATAATGCGCTCACTCACCGGGGTTTCCAGTGTTGAACGACTCCACGGAGTCCCTTGGGTTGACACTCAGGTTGAATGAATTGCTGGAAAACAATGTCATTGGTCAAATTTTATGGAATATGTGATAATATTTCGAGTACTTAAATTGCTTCGTACTGAATCCGGGCGCTTCCTTCTATGCGCGTTCACACGCACAGTTCCCGGAGGGGTAAAGGGATCAATGTCAACTCCATTTATAAGCCCCAAAACACAAATTGTACTCTTTTGAAACTTTTTTTATTGGTTCACTTGTGGCCAAAATACAAAAGGGTATTAAAGATATGCTTAATTATTAGTGTTTCTTGTGTTTTTCCCTTCTCGGCAGCACTTCTTTCCCTCAATCAGCATCCAGGAGTAGAGCCTTCTCCTCGATGAGACCTTTGCTAATGCTAATGCTATTGCTATCTCCTGCACGCTGTCTTTCATTCATCCAAACTTACAATATCTTTTCAACTTCCTCCAAGACTTGAGAGCTTTGCTTCGCCAAAGTAGTCTCCCCTTTAGCCACATCAGCCGTCTTCGGCGCATCTCCGTTCTTCAGGATCATACAGATGCTTGACTTAGCTGTGTCATAGTGTTTGGCGAGATCTGGAACACCGTTTGGATATTATTTCCTTCATCAGATCGACTGTGATTCTGAAATTCTTACCACCACCACAACTGTCACTTTTTGGAACAATAATGAGGGTTAACTTACTGAAAGAAGCGGAACAAAACGTTACGACGTGGACCAGGTGTGCCCACCGCCCGGCATTAAAACGTTGACGTCACCCGATCCTCCTCACGACGAATTAGTCACTTGACTGACAGTCGCTCCGTCCAATCGGAGCGTTTCTGACACAGGCGTCACTGCGCATGTGCACATAACGGCGCATTCTAGTAAGCTTGCGAGTTAGCCTCCAATTTATGTCTTCAAAACGTATGGGTATAAAAATAAATGGGGGAGCTGGACTGCGTAAAAAGACTAAAACGTATAACTTCTATACGGAATGGGAGGCAGACTTTTTTTTTTACTATGCCATTTTTAAAGAGCGTTTGCTGTCACGATGTGCTGGGGCGGACTCGAGCAGGGAACCACACTTCGGGGCAGAGATGGGTGGAAAGCGCTTTTATTTGGTTGAAGTTTGCAGACTGGACTGGACGGGTTGCAGACTGGACGAGATGCAGACGGGACGGCAGAGGCTGGGCCTCAACAGTACGGATTGCAGACGGGGCGGGCCCCAGGCAGGGTGGCAGACTGAACAGTACGGGATGCAGACAGGACGAGTTGCAGACAGAACGGCAGAGGCTGGGCCTCAACAGTACGGGTTGCGGGAGGGAACAGAGGTCACGCCGGCCGTCTGGGCCCGGCCGTGACTCGGGAAGGGAACAGAGGTCACACCTGGGGTCCGGGTCGTGGCAGGGGCGAGGTCCGGGTCGTGGCAGGGTCCCACAGTAATCCATGAAGACCACAATCCCCCGGCGCCAGGCAGAGAGTGCCGCTGCCCTTTATAGGGATCTCAATTAGCGGCATCTGCTGCAGCTGGCGCAGATTACAACGGGGATCAGCTGTGAACCCTGACAGTTTGCCTCATCTGCCGGTCTGCCATTGCTATACCGAAAAAACGGGAAATGTGAAGCGCCATCTTGAGACCGTTGATAAAAACTTCGTCACCGACTTCCCTCCGAAAAGTGAGCCGAAAAGGAGAAAAGTGAACAAAATTAAATCCCACTTTACAGGACAGCGGTCATTTTTCTCATAGCTAACTTCAACTATGCTGCTGACTCCATTCATGTCACCAGAATAAGGTATTTACCGAAAAAATACTCTGTTGTAGCATGCTATAAGGTCCATGCAGTTATGCAAGATCCACAAACATGTACTGTGTCAAGTATACTCAGTAGATATATCAACAAATATATATTAGGCAATTTTAGTTAAGGTAGATCATTTTCACATGGTCATTTGAAAAGTGGTTCTTAAAACGAAAAAATGTAGGCACCCCTGATGAAGACAACACCCATGACTTGTGATGTGCGAGTCCAGAACAAATCGTTCAAAAGTCGCGAGTCATATAAGTGACTTGTGAGTCATGATTCCTCGGCTCGATGAACTTGTTCTGTGCTTGGAACGACAGTAGAGAATTGGGAGACAGATACGGAGGACCTGAAATTAAAGGTTATGTTTGTCCGGCAAAGGCCATGAATAAGTAAACACAGGCATCATAAAATTTAAAATGGGTCTGTTCCACTTTCTTGTCTGAAAATGGACTACAATGCTCGCAGAAGATTCACCACTGAGCGCTGGTAGGCTCGCCGTTAAGTTCTGCACATTCAACGTAACATTGTTTAGACTTTCGCAATTAGTTTTATGCCGTTGGTGAAGAGCAGATGGATGGAGAGAGGGATGGATGGAGGGATGAAGGCAGGCATGCATGGATGGAGGGATGGATACTTGTTTCAGTTGGAAGGAAATTCCAAGAGTTTAGGAAGATTCTAAGTAAGAAAAAATAACACTGAATAACACTTGCCATTGTTAACTGGCCACGTTCATACAAACTGATAGATATGGTCAACATCATATGAATTATTCCTTTCAAAAAATGTTTATTTTTGTAAAGATGTTTGGTTAAATGGATATTATTGTAAAAAAAGCTATAAATACAGATACAAAGTGACACATTGTGTTCTCATGGCTGTTCAGCAGAGGACCAACGTTTCCTCACACTCGTCATTTGTCACCAGTCGTAAGGTAGAAGTCCAGGGAGAACATCCGGACTGGTGTGTGTGTGTGTGTATGTGTTGACAAAATAAAACACACATTTCTGAATGTCATTCCTTGTCATGTGGACCCGCTTCGACGGCCCATGAAAGAGAAGGAAGAAGCTGAGAGGTCGGAGCCGCCTTCATGTAGTCCGTGATGACTGCTGTTCAGGACACATTTGAGATTTTGAGGGAATTTTAAGGAAATTTATTGAGAGAAAATCATTACAAGAAACAACGAAACAGCGACATTTCAATTCTGAACTTTGATTTTTCTTGATTTACAGCAAACTCCTGGAAAGAAACAGATCTAAATAGATTTTCTACCAAATAAACCTCACTTTAATATGTCACAGATGCTCAGCAACAAGGCTGAAAAGTGAAGGTTCGTCCAGTGGAAGTAGGCTGCAGAGGTTTCATAGCCACGTCAACATCTAGGCTACTCAGGGAGATGGGAGTTAAAGGACGTGCCCACAGACAGGCAGTCAAGGACTTCTCCAGGGCTGCTGAAAATGGCAGCCAGTGGCTGTGGCTGAGGAGAAGAGATCCAACGTGGGCCTTCAGGTGAGCTGATGGCATCTAGGGAGTGAACCTGGGACGCTGGGATTCACTGCTGAACCCTCTGGAGATGTCGTGGGCCAATCAGCCAAACCTCCATGAAGGAGGGAGCTCACTTGACAACCCGAAGGAGGCCAACGCTCACTTGAAACCCCACAGAGTCTCATTGCTGCCTTAGGCATGCTTTCATCAAGGGATACCAACACCTAGTCCTACACAACAGATTTATCAGCACCAAGAATCAAATCCCCAAAGTATTCCTGTCAAGCAGAGGAAGGTAGAACAGGAAATGAATATATGTGTGTGTAAGTGTGTGTGAAAGCTGCGACCAGATATTATCAGAGTAGATGCAGAGCAGTGGTGTTTCACTCAGAGCCAGATCTCAGGATGAATTGTGAACGTGTTGCTGAGAAACATCTTCCAGTGAAGCTGAGCAGGTCATGGATGGAAGGTCGTCCGTTCAAATCCTGTTTTTATGGAGTAAAATCCTTTTTGAATACACTTTTACAGCTGGTTGTCTTCAGAAATCCAATGTTCAAATGTCCAATCCAATCTGATTCCAAATTTCCAGCAGGGCTGAAGACGACGTCTTCTTTCTTCAGCCACTTCCACAATTCACCTGGAAGCCTGAGGAGACACAAGGAACAAAAAGACATCAAACAGCAGACAAAAGAAAACCCATGTCTTCAAGAAACCCTGGAAGGCGGCTTTCAGGAGGAACTCACCGTGTGAAGCACCAGCTTTGTGCGTCAGGACGAGGAGGAGGATTTGAAACTGGGATTCCTCAGAAGTGCCTCTGCGCTGCTGGAAGCTGGAAGGTCAGAAACACACAATTATCCCGGGTCCTGATCCAAACCACGACCAAGCGTGAGCAGGAAAGACTTCTTTGGTGGTTTCACAGAGGTTCAGGTGAGCGTGTTCCACCAGGCCGAAGACTGAGGAGCAACTAACCCAACCCTAACCCATCCTGCCCACGGTTCGGAGAATCGAACGAAAACGGCTTTTACTTACGAGACGGAGGAGCTTTGGCTGAAATACAAAGAGAGGAGAAATAATTCAGCTTTGCCAGAATAGTTTGCAGACAATGTGTCTCAGAGCCTCACACTGGGACAGAGATGTTTGCAGTGAAGAAGCAGCGAGTCAAAGTCAAACATCTGTGTGGAGGTCTCTCACCAGGCTTCTTCTTGTAGAAGACGTATCCGACGGCAACCAGGACGAGCAGAGCGACAACAATCAGTACGACGACGGCGACAGGGAGGATGATGCCGTTCTTTGCTGTCAAGCAAAACACAACACAAATAGTCACCATCTGCACACGCACACACACACACACACACACACACACACACACACACACACAGGATGGTCCGTCTTTCACAGACTGCAGTTGTTGTTAACCCATTAAATTTGACTGATCCTGACTTGAATTCTTCAGCAGGAAGAAAAAGCACGAGGTACGACAGAAAGTGGAGCTTCATCTCTGAATGTCTGGACGCCGACGGGAAACCAAAGGTCCGTTTCCCACCTTCATCTCCTGTGAGTCCAGTCTTACCGTTGCTCCTGATGGCGTCTCTGTCCAGGACGGTGACCACGTCCTCCTTGACACCGGAGAACTGAAACACACACTGGTACTTCCTCAGATCTCCTGGCGCGTCCGGGAGCTTCAGGTCGGCGCTCATCTGGAAGGTTCCGTCAGCGTTGGGGAGGATCTCTCCTAACTCCTGAGGGACCGTCTCTCCGTCCTTCCTCCAGAACAGCATGGCTGCCCTGGGGAAGAAACCCGTGGCGTGGCAGCTGACCGGAGAGGAGGGCGTCTTCTGGAGGAGAGACACTCTGGGAAGGTCTGGAGGGTCAAGAGAAACACACCAGAGTTTCTGTTGACGACCGAGCCCGAAATCTTAACTTATATGTAAGAATGTAATCAGCTTAAAAGCAGAAAGAACACAAGAATCTGCATCCACTGAACAAAGAAGGAAACATTGATTGATTGATTGGTTCAGGTTCATTGACTAGAGCAACTATTTTCATGGAAGTCACAAATTCATTTCCTCAAATTCAGCAAGAAAACAAGTAAAGGTTTGAAATGAAACAGAAACACTGTTGTGTTTATGAAACAACGTCAGGTCATGTGATCCTACCTGTTCTCAGCAGGGAGCTCCTCCCGTAGTCCAGATACTTCTTCAGCTTCTCAGGACAAACCCGGGTGAGTTTGTGCTTCCAGTAGTAATTATAGACCTTGTCATTGTCCCACTTCTGTTTGGTTCTGAAAGCCTCTGGTCTCGGAGCGATCCATGTCAGTGTCTTCAGGTCCAATGAGATGAAATCTTCTCCATCGAAAGCCTCCTGATTAAATCCATTCAGTTCTCCAGTCTCATCGTTCCACTTACAGCCGGAGATCCTCTGGTAGGTGTGGACTCCTGAAGCCACAGGATGTCCATCCATTATTATGGGATGGACATCAACTCAGTGTCACTGGTGTGTGTGTGTGTGTGTGTGTGTGCGTGTGTGTGTGAACAAACCTCCAGTCTGGTTGAAACGCTGCTTAGCAATTTCAATGTTGATTTTGAAATTGACCTGGTCCTCCATGAAGTTCTGGGTCTCCCACTCCCAGAACTCTGGATCATCTGCTGAGACTTTGTCCATCCAGTCCTGTTTGGGTTCTGCTCTCCTGGTGTTGCTGTCATAGTGAATCATCTGAACTTCATCCACCAAACCCACAGACACAAACTCTGGTAAGTTTGGGACTTGAGAGGATGCCGTGAGGAAATACTTCAGGGAGTGAGTCACTGTAAGAAACATTTCATCCAATGATTACATTTTGTGATGAACACGTCTATAAACAGCTTGAAGCAGTTCCTCAAAGATGTCAAAAAAGTGCATCACAAAGTGTCCTGGTCGTTTCTGCTGAGCAGTCAGTGAATGATGGAACTATTCTTAACACTTTGAATTCACCAGAAAAGCAGTCCAACATTCAGACAGAAACACTGCAAGTCAATCTCAAACAGGAAAAACTGGAACCCTTCCCTTGTCTACATTCCTCATGGTGCACTTCCTGGATCTCTTCACATCTAATTCTACTTCCTCCTTTGCTTTGGAGTGATCTTGAAGCCCAAACAATGTACATATTTGGTCCCATAACCCATGAACTCTAACTCAGAACTAATAACTACCGTTTCCATCAGATTGTTAAAGTGCAATGTTTAGAAGAAACACTGAAGATGATCTTTGGACCAAAATAACTCTTTGAGACAGATCTTAGAAAAAGCTCTTCCGGCGAAATGACTTACCAGCCGTCACCCTGGACGTTCCCATGACAACCGCAACAAGTAGAAAGAAGTTCATTGTCGCTGGTCACAACTCCAGGTCCGCAGACCCCTCAGATGTTCACGGATCGTTGAAGCTTCCAGGTCGAACATCAAGATCAGAATGAAACATTTGACGGGTGGAGAATGGACTCAAGCCCCGTCTGAGCCAATGAGAATTCAGATTGTGCAATGACGTCATGGATCACCAGGCAAACTCGAATGCTGCGATTCAAAGTGAAAGTGGAAAAACTATGCAGTTCGTTTAATCCACTTCACGAGGTCGATTTCAAGACAAATACGATTCATTTCCAGTTTTCCCGTCTTCCTGTTGTTCCACAGTCATATTGTCTGAAGTCATATTACCGATCAAGGTTTAAAAGTATATTTGTTATTTAAGGTGGCAAAACTGTTTCCATAAATACTTTGCGGCGAGTCTCACTAATATTTGAAAGTAAACGTGTCCATTCCTTTTTTTTATTTATTTTGTGTCACAATTTGTGAATTCGACATTATGGATCACCAGGCAATCTTAAAATGCAGAGGCTGTGCAACCGAACTTATCAACCAAAGTTTCAATCATGTTCTGTCAGGAATCGGATTGAATTTCTGAGGGACAGACTTGTTTCGCTTTCTGTGAAACGAGTCTTTTTCTTCAACAACAAAACCCCGTCAAACCTGAAAACCGAGCGACGGGCTGCCAAAGTCTGGCGCAGTGCCTGTCCTCGTGCACGCCGAGCAGAACTGCAACCGTTTCACTGGAACTGCGAAGCCCAAATATTGAGGAGGAAAATGGATTTGATCCCATCTGTCCACAACCAGACTGTCTGCTAGGAAACGCCGCATCTCTGCCGTTTAAGGCTTAAAAGAGGTTTGTACAAACCTCATGTGGACCTCATTACTATTTGAAAGACAACACGTGGCTTCCTTATGGTTGAATCTCCAGTTTGTTTGTGCATCGGCCTCTGACAGACATCATGATCAGTGTCAAATATCACAACCAGCTCCAAATGATTTTGTGTCAGGCTGTCGGTCTCAGCAGGTTTATCAGCGGGTGTGAACGGAAATGGGTTTAGTGAATGCATTTTGGAAGGTGACTTATAAGAGCGGAGGTCGGAGCACGTAGGTAGACTATCTTGTATAGACGAGGTCGGCGAGCGCTCCGTGTGTCGTCTGGACTGGTTGTGTTGAATGAGAAAGTCAAAAAATAGTTCTGGTGATGGAGACGACTCACGCTAAAAGCAGCGTTTGCACGAGTTTGACCGTTTACAGCCCCACGACCCGAACGCGCCCCATCTTAGCTGACCTCGGGCCTGCTCAGCCCTGAGACGGGAGAGCGCCTCGGAACACCTCGTGTCTTCTGCTATAAACTTTGGACTTTTTATTCGACAACGTGTTGTTTGAAATGTGTTCCATCTACAACCTGGAGTAAAAGTACAAGAGGAGTAGTGATAATATCCTGGCTGACACTCTGTCACGAACATTCACTGAATATTTTTTATAACAGATGTTATATTTTTGGCGGTGGGGATGTTACTGCCTTCGGGTCATCGCATGGGTTTTGTGGTGTTTTCATCTGTGGCGCTGTTTCCCTCTCTATTGTCTTTTTTCAAGATCTTTAATTCTATCTCTTTATTTTCTTGAGTAAATTGTCGCGATTTGTATTCTTTTCACTCTATTTATGTTGTTTCATTCTGGTTGTGTATTTATCCCCCTTACTATTCCTCTATGTTGTCCATTATTATCCATAATGTTGTTGTTGTTGTATCTGTTGTCTATTTATATTTATACTATGTATATATATATATATATATATATATATTTATTTACATATACTTTTTTTGACATTATAAGTGTTCCACTGCTGTGAGAAATGACTTTCTCCTCTGTAGATGGATGAAGTTGATCTTATATTATTCTATGTAGCAGATAATGTGCAGCAGGTGAGAGTGTTTAGTAAATGCTAATTGGTCTCGGCCTCCTATTGGTCCCTGCCAGGGCGCCGGCCTTATTATACTGGCCCTGACGTCATTTCCGGGAGACGCCAGGGCTCTGGGGAGAGCGAGCTGAACGCTGCAAGGTCGTTTTCCGCCCTTTTACCGGCGAAATGCTTGTTTTAAGGGGAATAAAAGCACGTTTTTGTCTTTTCTTTCAGATCCGACGAAGATATTTGAGGTTTATCTTCGTGTCGGGAAGGTAAATATGGACCGGAGTTCGCGTGGTTGTGGCGTTTGTTTCCTCGTTGGGTGAGTTCGCACTTCCGGTTTTTCTTTTTAAATTCAATGAAAGTTTTTCTTAAGTACATTTCTGACCCCCGGTGATCTTTGCACCTGTGCTCGTCTGTTTAGGCTCATGGAGACTCTTTTTACCTGACTGAAGATTCTCTTTTTTTTTTTGGACTGCGGCGTTTTTGCTGCTTTTTTTCCCTCATTTTTGTCAGTCTGTTGGCGGAGCCTCTGGGAGTGCACGGCTGAGACTGCTCTCACCTTTTGCTTGCGTGAGTATGCCGAATTTAACTACAACATTTATTTTAGTTTTGAAATTGCAGTCAATTTTTTGGTAGAATTTCGAAGTTGCTTTTTTTTACTGCACTAAGTGATTCATTGAACCAAAGAATTGGTCTGAACTGCCAAGAAACTTAAAGATTTATTGTTTAAAGCTGTTTGAGTCAATGAAACTTTAATGGTGAGGGACATGTTTCAGATCAGGAAGGCAAAATTAGGCAATATTCATTGGTGGCAGAAGTGCACTGATGTGCTGATTTAACTGGAAAGGCTGGAGTTATAAAGTTTAAGCACTGAAATTCCTTTGCTCACTGTTTATACCCGGAGTAACTAGTTGTTGGATTGTTAAAGTGGCTGATGTTCTGAACGGTGTTCAGTTTGAGATTTTTTTGTGCAAAGTTTCAGCGGGTTTCAAAATGTTAGTGGACCGAGATGAGTTGAATTGTCCCGTTGGTCTGGTCATCCCACCTTAGTCGCTGTGTTCCAACGGTTACGTGAAGCTTTTGATTAACTTTGCCAGCTGAGTTGGGTAAAGACACGGTCACTTAGGTAAGCAGGTTCAGGTGATCGGGTTAGTCCCAAGACTAAGCAGGTCTGCCGGTTCTTGGCTACAACAGTAGCTTCTGCTGCAACGTGTCAGTCTTCAGTGTGTGTGGTCTAATGACTGAGTCTGCTTTTCAGAACACTGAGGCTTTGCAGCTCACCGGTGCTCAGTTCTGCTGGAGTTGGAAGCCGCCGGAGAGCCGAGCCGAGCTTTCTGGTCCTCGAGCCGCTTAGGAGCCAAAGACTTTCCACTTTGTCTGCATGGTGTTAATAAATACGTTTCCCGTAACTCAGTGTCTGCATACTTTTATTCCGACCTTGTTTGGTCTCTCGGCCCCAGACGGGGACAGAGTTAGTGCAGCCTCAGTGGGGTGCAGGCCAGATCAATGCAGAGGGAGGTCAGGAGGGACGGCCATTGTTGATGACCTACAGGGTACTGGTGGAAAGGAAAGTCTGGAACAGAAGGTGGAGGTACGGAGTGTCCAGGAGAACAGATGCAAAGATAGAGCAGATTCAGTTGGAGAAGGAGTTTAAGGAACTTTCTGGAGATAGAAAGTCAGACATGAGTCTGAAATTGAGGATGTGAAGCTCCATGTCAGCAGCTAAAGGGCCGTGGACCTGTAGGTGGGATGAGTTAGTGATGTTCAGGGTCCAGCAAAGGAACGCAAGGATGGAAATGGCTTCAGTGAACACATTTTATAAAGTAACTTAAGAGTGCAGGTGGACTACATGTTGTACACATGAGGTCATCTGAAGATTAGTGAGGCAACTATTTTGCAGATTGTTGAAATGTTTTCGCTGACATGCAGGCGGTTTCTTGGAATGTCGTCTACTAGCCGGTCTTATATGAATCCCACGGCTTCAAGGTTACAAGTTATATTCCCATTTATTCAACTATATAGCTGACTGACTCTCAAAGAAGGTTGTTCCTGCATATCAATATAAATCCTTCCAATCAGCTCGGCAGGAAGGATCCCAGTGCATTTGCTTGATATTTAACACATGTTTATGTGGATATATGTTTAGGAGATCTGGCATCAGTGGGCTGATCCTCTGAAGCAGAAGGTACTGGTTCAAGTCCATGTATATAGTACATATATCTTTGTACTCTAAAGAGATAAGTAATCCTGTCTATCTAAAACAACTTGATGGATTGCATGCAATTTACTGACTGGCAAACCTAAGATTGGCTTAATGTACCAATAATAGACTATCTGGACATTGACAAATAATGAAACAAATAGTTTGTCACTAAAGCCGACTGGCCACTGAAGTGATTGTGTGTTGGATTTGAATGCAGACTGAGAATTTGCATCCAGAAACAACCTTGAAGGTAAGAAGCCTTGATGGAATGTTATGTTTCTTTTGCAAAGTGTCATGAGAATCTGTGTGTTTCAGATTGTCCTAAGAAGCGCTTGGCAAAGTAATGGTAAGTGAAGTGCTTAATTTTTCTTGTTAATTTTGTATAATGTTATTTTGTGTTAAACCCAATGTTAGTTGTTTGCTGCTATTTAAGAGCAGTGACTTTGTTGAAGTCAGTAAGATGTTTAAGCTGAGCAGTGTTTCTTTGTATGTGTGCAAATGAATGTTATGTGTTTAATTGTAAGGTGTTTGACACTGCATGTCTAAATGTTGTGTTTGTGCTTGTAGGTGTGTTGAAGGCCAGAAGTAGCGTCTGCAGTCTGGATAGTTTGGTGTAAAGTGAGCAAATCCTGTTGCTGTATGTTTTTGCTAATTGTAAATGTTTGTTTTTAAATGTGTATTTTTTTCTTTAATTTTCTCTAGTCTTTTTTTAATTTGTATTTTTTATTTTCTTGTCCTTTTTTTAATTTTAATTTTTTTATCTTAATTTTTTCTCCTGTTTTTTCTAGTTTTTTGTTTTCTTGTCTTAATTTTTTTCTCCTTTTTTCAATTTGTATTTTCTTATCTTTATTTTTTTCTCTTCTTTTTTCTTTTCTTGTCTCATTTTGTTTTCTTTTTTCTCCTGTTCTTTTTTCTTGTCTTATTTTTTTTCTCTTTATTTTTCTTCTGTTTTTTTTTTCTCCTGTTCTTTTTTCTTGTCTTTATTTTTTCTTTGTCAAAAAAAATAAAGTATCTTCCTCCCCCCAAAATGTGTCTCTGGGGCCCCTATGTGGAAAAAAACCTAAGTGCCACAGCCGTTTTTTTTTGAAATTTCTGTAGCAGGGCGGGTTCTACGGCGCATCCTTCCATCCCTCCCTCTCTGTACCCCCGAAGTCCCCCCGGGGGGCCGTGGTTAGTGGGGCCCCCTCCTCCCTGTCTCTCGGCCTGTCTGCCTCTCGCCCTGCTCCTTGCTTCGCCTGTCACTCCCCCGCGTCGGCCTTGTATCGGGGTTGGGACCCGACCTGGCGTTCGGCCTTGCGTCGGGCGGGTACCCGACGGGGCTGTCGTGAACCGGTACTGGACTTGAACCAGCGGTATCCACATACAGCGACAGTGGCTTATGGCACTGCGCTAACCAGTCACACAGACTAAATCCGGGTTTCTCCTATATACCCTCACACTTAGAGGGAAAAAGTACTTAGAAAAAAAAAATTGTGTGTCAATTGTACTTAGACTCATTTGGCTCTTGCAACAAATTGGGACCCACTGTGGCTGCTCCCTGGCACTGGACTTGAACCAGTGATGCCCACTCACAGCACCAGTGGCTTAAGGCACTGAGCTAACCCATCAGATGGACATGTCCTGGTTGCACGTATACAACCTTACACTGTGAGGAAAAACACTTAGGGAAAAAACTGGGTGAGGCACTTAGGTTTTGAACCACATAGGGGACACTGATTTCACACATGGATACTTTATTTTACTTTAGCTACAAGCATTAAAAAACATTTTGCTGACTTTACACAAAACACTTAGGAGAGAAAGAAAAAAAAAACATTTCTCCACACACAAATGTGTGCACGTATAAAAACATGCCAACATCCATATTATGTCGGTCTGGGATCGGAACCTTCTCCACCATGTGAATTTTGACTTGTATATCCAGATGTGCACGTACGTCTGACTTCATCGGAAGGAAAAGGTTTATTTGACAGAATCAGACATTTTACAAATGATAGCATGCATATCTATATCCAGACCTGCCGGACCTCAGACTTGAATCCTGAACCTTCAGTCTTCATGCAGAATAAAAGCTTATTCACAATTTTGGCCCCCAAAAAATTGGGGTTATATCCCCTTCACACCCAGGAGGGTCAAGTCAGGCTCCCGCGGATACAGTTTCATACGACAGCACCCGGTCAAAGATCTGCTGATAGCAAACATTGAAATGCTGACTGACTTTTCAATATCTGGAAATTCTAGCCCCCCGAAAATCCCACTTTTATCTTATTTCTGCAGTAACACCCCCAAGAACCTCACTGGAAAGACCAGCTCATTAGTTTGATTACAGTATCTGAAGAAGGTTTGGATGACCGTCCTGCTCTCCAGCTTCACAGATCAGCAGTCACTCTTCCCTTCTGCACAGATGGAGATGTTCTTCTCACGAGGTGCTGGAAAGGATCTTGAAGGCCTCGCACTCGACACTGAGAAGGCAGATTGATCCGAACTCTTCCATATCCTTTGCGTTCTCCTTGGGAATCAACACTCCCTCTGTGTGCGTCCACTGAAGATCTTCCACAGGTGCGTTGATGTCACTTGTGATGTAGCATGTACGGGCAGCACGTGCACAGGCACTGTCAATGCAGTGATTGCATTGTATATCGGCTGGACACCAGAGTTTCAGAAAAAATGTTATATATCTAATTTATTTGCAGCGGCTCACTGCTCTGGATCGGTTTTCTTGCGTGCAGCTTAAAAACATGCAAACACATCCTGGTTATTTGTGCTGAGCAGTCAGTGAATGATTGAACTACTCAATATTTTGACTAACAGTCAAACATTCAAACAGAAATACTGCAAGTCAATCTCAAAGTGAAGGATTATTTCCAAGTGCAACATTAGGAAGAAACACTGAAGATTAGCTTTGGACCAAAAGAACACAGGTTGCTGTCAGACTCTGAGCTAAACTGTAGAAAAAATGTTTAACATGGGGGAAAGGATAAAATAAGATTAAAAAATAGTGACACTGATATCAGGTGTACATGGACACTTTATTGTCAAAGCAGAAAAACTACAAGCATTTAAAAGACAGCTCAAAGATTTGCTAACTTTACACAAGTATACACACACACTACCTTGGTTGTGTTGACAGGCTACTTCTGGGGCTCAGGATCCTTGCAAGCACAAACATTTATGGACGGCGTCTGAAAGAACATTAGAATTAACACAAGAGATCAGTAAAAGGTAATGAATTAAAATTGCATGAACACAAAATTTAGCACTTCACTTACCATTATTTTGCCAAGCACTTGTGACGTCCATCTGTGGACGTTACGAAACACTTGTGACGTCTGCAAAACAAACATGGACACGTTACAAACCTTCTTTCCTTCAAATCCAACAAGCAGTCACTTTGTGTCCAGTCGTCTTTAGAGACGCAGAATTTCTATTACCGACTGCTTGAATACGACGAGTCGGCGAATTCCGCTCCGGCCGTCGGGCAGGTTGGAATCCGGCCTGGACTAAGAGCCAATATCCCACAGGAGGACACGAGGCTGCTTCTCCCCTCAGGACTCACAAGGCCTGGTGGCTTCAGAGGTCAGTGGACACACTTTTGGTGTCCAACCTCTGCAGAAACAGACATATTGGATCTTTCTTATTCAACAAGTGCTCGCCTCCAGTCACTCTTAAGTCACCTTATAAAATGGATCCACTGAAGTCATTTCCATCCTTCCTGCAAAGTCTACCTCCATCTTTCCCTCCGTGTTCCTGCACTGAAGCAAACCTGTCCATGAGCTCTGCACCAAACGTCCACTCATCTCTGGAACCTTCTGCACTTCATCCAACTCATGGGTCAAACTCTGGCCTGCAGTGGAATTATATTTGTCCCACAAGATTTTACATTATTATTATTAACGGCCTGTCAATAGGAAGCGCTGATAACTCAATACTACACTTCCCATAATGCAACACCTCCCATCTCCAAGTCTGGCTTCTGGAAGTGATTGCAAAGATGGACCTCATGAAGCTCCAGAGAAAAGTTGATGATGCAAACGGAGGCTTTAAAAGTGGTGAGGCTGAGCAGATGTTTACTGACATTGCAGGGAAACCAGAGTCTCCTTTGTGGAGCTCCAGTGGCTGCAGAGAAGATCATCTGAGACCAAACACAAGGAGAACCTGGAAGACCAGAAGATACAGAAAGCAGGCGTTGAACAAGCTGACATTCAGAGGTTCTGTTAAAGATCTAAAGCTGCTGTGAAAGAGTTTTACGTCCGGACAAAAAAGGGACGCCGGCAAATATAAGCAGAGCAGAAATCAATCGCTGATCGATTTTGAGACGACCGTCGATGAAGAAGACGGTCGAGTGAAAGAAGATTTTATCTCCTGCTCTGTGTGGATGAAGCACTGACATGACGGACACTTGGACGTCTTCATCCAAGCTGAGATTACTGAGGAAATTATGGACATTTAATCAATGAAAATGTCACATGTTCATATTTCTAACATTTAGAATTTTGACATGGGATTTTTAAGTTTATTTTCTCTATACATTGACACAGAAGCAAAGGAATTTGAATATTTTGATTTTTAATTCATATTCTTAACTTGTATAATTTAACAAGATATTTTTATGGAGTGTAAAATATTAAACTATTTAAGTTTATTCCAGAATAATATTCATCTATTTGACAAATATTTGTCCATACTATTTGTAAATATTTGCCGACGTCTTCATCCAAGCAGAGCATTACTGAGAAATTAGACATTTAATCAATGAAAATGTTATGTGCTCATATTTCTAACATTTATAATTTGACGAGATATTTGCAGGAGCAAAATCTTTTGGTATATTTAAGTTTATATAAATTGACATAGAACCAAAGGAATTTGAATGTTATTTTGATTAGTTCATATTTCTAACTCATAATTTAACTAAACATATTTTTATGTAGTGTAAAATATTAAACAAATTATTTAAGTATTCCAGAATAATTTGTTTTTCCTATTTATATTCCAAAAAAACCTTAAGTTTTTGCATTTAATAAATATTTATCCTGTGTTTTATTTTGCCCCCCGATGTATCTCAGCACCTGTGGCTCAGAGACTCCAACATCTTCTCACCTCCAGAACATTCCTCCAAGTCCGCCTGCAAGGAAACTCATTTCTCCTGCTGTCAGAAACAAAAGTCCATCCAGGAGAATCTTCAGTCCCGTAAGAAGAGTCTTCCTTCAGCCTGAAGAGGAGCACAGGTGCAGAGATCTGGAAGTTATTTAAGTCTGCAGCAAACTTTGACTGGACAAATAAAAAGTGATGTTCCAAGTGACGCAGCGAGGAAGCAAAGGCAGCGACCACATGAACTCTGGTCGCTCCTTCATTCCCAGACACCAACATCGACCTCAAACATCCTCGACGCGCACAAACTGAAGGTGTGCGCGACACTCATCCGTGGCTGCGCATCAAAATCACGCAGGACAAAAACTCACCAGAGATCACGAGATACGAACACACGCGTCGGATCTGAAAGAAAAGACAAAAATGTGCTTTTATTCCCCCATAAAACAAGCAATTTCCCGGTAAAAGAGTGAAAAGCGACCTTGCAGCGTTCAGCTCGCTCTCCCAGAGTCCTGGCGTCTCCCGGAAATGACGTCAAGGCCAGTAAAATAAGGCCGGCGCCCTGGCAGGGACCAATAGGAGGCCGAGACCAATTAGCATTCACTAAACACTCTCACCTGCTGCACATTATCTGCTACAGAGAATAATATAAGATTAACTTCATCCATCTCCGGGGGGAAAGTCATTTCTCACAGCAGTGGAACACTTATAATGTCAAAATATATATATACATAGTATAAATATAAATAGACAACAGATACAACAACAACATTAGGGATAATAATGGACAACATAAAGGAATAATAAGGGTGAAAAATACTCAACCAGAATGAAACGGCGATATATACAGGACTGTCTCAGAAAATTAGAATATTGTGATGCAATTAAAAAAACAAAAATTACTTTTTCATGATATTCTAATATTTCGAGATAGGATTTTTGAGTTTTCTAAAGATGTAAGCCATAATCAGCAATATTAAAATAATAAAAGGCTTGCAATATTTTAGTTGATTTGTAATGAATCCATAATGTTTGACATTTTTGTTTTTGTAATTGCATTACAGAAGATAAAGAACTTGATCACAATATTCTAAATTTCTTAGACGTCCTGTTTACACGGAAAACAATAGAAATAGTGACAATTTACTTGAGAAAATAACGAGCAAGAGTTAAAGATCTTGAAAACAAACAAACAATAGTGAAAACACCCCAAAACACCTGCAATGACTTAAAGGGAAAACAGGGGAACAATTCCAGTAGTTCAAGACCAAGACCATATATATATCTATATATATATGGATATATATATCCATATATATATAGATATATATATATATTTTATTTTTGACATTATGACTTCTACACTGCTGTGAAAAAGGAATAAAGTTGATCTTCTGTTATTCTATGCAGCAGATAATTGGGAGCAGGTGCGAGCGTTTAGTGAATGCTAATTGGTGGCGGCCTCCTATTGGTCCCTGCCAGTGCGCCGGCCTTATTATACTGGCTGTGATGTCACTTCCTGGAGACGCCAGGGCTCTGGGGAGAGCGAGCTGAGTGTGCAAGGTTGTGTTTGACTGGGGAATTGCAAGAGGTGTCTTGCACACCTTGAGTTGCTGGGCTTCATCTTGAGGTAAGATGGTGCAGAGTTTGTGCATCAATTTTTGACTAATTAAATTATTTTCTATAATTTACTGTAAGGATTTTGCTGCCTTTTTTTTTTTTTTTTTTTCTTGTCCAAGTAGGTGGCGCGATTCATCTCCTCTGGGTGATGGTGACCCCGTACCTTCACAAGTGGCTCCTCTGTCCAGAACGCAGATGCTTCATTTGGGCGCCACTGGATGTCAGTCGGTATGTTTGCATGGTTCCCCTTTCAATGCACGTGAGGTGGAGAAATTGCTTGTTTTGAGGGAGTCGAGTGACACGCGTGGCCTGTAGACATTTGGACATTGCTATTCCAAACTGTCCTGAGTGACAAGGTGCGGTCTGTATATTCTGCATTAGTGCAACAGGGCTCAGAGTATCAGGCAGTACTGCCTAAAAGTTGGTCCTGGAGGTGTAGACTAATTCTGCTGTAAAAGTGACAGGACAACATTTGAAATGTTTGAGAGTTGGTGCACTCAGAACTTGCAACTGGAGAGCTGATGTGGCTAGAGGAACTTTAAAAACCAGTCAAGTTTGACCGTTCTTTGACTGTCGTGACTTATTTTAATCGGTCATGAGCCGGTGTACCTGTTTAAGATGACTTGTGTGGTTAAGCTGGGCAGAGGTTTTCTTTGTATGTGTGCAAATCAATTTTATGTGTTTAATTGTAAGGTGTTTGACACTGCATGACTAACTGTTGTGTTTGCTTGTAGGTGTGGTGAACCCAGAAGTAGCGTCTGTAAGAGAGCCAAGGTAGTGTCTGGATAGCTTGGTGTAAAGTGAGCAAATCCTGTTGTGTTTAAATTTATCTCTTACTTTTTTAATTTTTTTCTCTAGTAGTTTATTTGCTTTTTTTTTTTAATTTTTATTCCCCCCAAAAATCTTTTTCCAAAGAAGTCAGAGTATCCATTCATCTCAGTGTGGCAGACAAGGTGAGAACTTTGGGTCCGGCCTCCACAGGAGGAACCACGACTCACCGAACGCCATGGAGACGGGGCGCAGCATCCGGACCAGGATGCTCTTCCTCTTGGACTTGGGAGTCCTCTGGGTTGAGGGAAGACAACCATCACTCTGGTGTTTTCACACACATATGGTGTGTGTGTGTGTGTTCCCTCCACCTGCTCCAGATAGCAGTCAGTACTTGACAGGTCCAGGGTTTCCAAACAGTTGGAGTGACTCAAAGTTCTGCAGATTCTGGGAAGGACAAACAAAAAGAAGCGCTGAAGGAAAAAAAGTTTTTTAAATCTGCACACACTGTCAGATAATATATCAAAACATGAGTTTTTTTTTTTCCTTTTTTGGCACGACTGAAACTTTGCACTGAGAAAATCCTGGTGCTGCTCCTGCACCTTAGCACTCATCAAACCCTTCAATATCTACATCGCCATAACTTTTTGTACTTTTGCACCGTGGGTGTGAACATATGGCTGGATTGACGGTCAAGTTGACTTTTTTTTTTTTTAAAAAAGGACAATTTACTGAGCTTTGTGTTAAACTGTTCACCAAAAACCCTTTAATGCCATCAAATATCAGCCTTTATCTGCGTGCATGTTAGACTTCAAACCTCATCGTTTCATGTCGCCGTCACTTTATTGCTAATTTGCACTTTATTTAGTTCATTTCATGAAGTTGGATTGTGAGAAACATCATCTCCGCTCCTGTGCACGTCCAGTCCATGCAGACATCCACCAAGCTGACTCTTATTGAGCAGAAACTACTCTCCTTAGTTTGGACCTTTTCTATAAGTGTATTAATTTCTCATGTGGGATCAGAGCGGCGGTTCCGTCAAGTTGTTCTACCTTTGGGTGACATGGAGGTCCTGGACAGGTTCAGCTGCTTCAGGTCCATCAGAAGCTTGGCTAGCTGATTGGGTCCCCAACCCCCGGTCAGGGGATCAACTGGTGCCGGGCTGCACAAGAAATCAATTATTTCCACTTTATGTGCTCTCGAAGTCTGGATGATGTTTTATTTTGAACTATGATTCTCTTACAAGCCTGCAAAATGAGTAGAAACAGGCGTGTTTGGAGAGTTTCTTTGCAAAGGGGAAAAGAGACAGGAGGAAAAAAACAGCTTTTAACACACAATACCAGGAATCCTACTTGAAATATAGTTTTATCCCGGTAAGTGATTCCCACTCTGCATAATATGCAGAAGCGGACTCTCTAACGTGGCAATGAAGCCGTCAAACCAGCTTGGCCACTGAGAGCGAGCAGTATTTTGAAAGTAAACAAGACGAAGGACAGGAGACGTTACTGAAGGTAGCCAAACCAGTACATGCTTATGCAATGTTTGGGTTTCTTGACGTTGACTCCATATTCTGACATGTTCATGAAAATAAAATGGTCTTTATAAATGTATTGGTGGCACATGAGTCTTATTTTGAAGGGATATTTAAACATTACGAGTCCGAGCGCTCTGAGTTTTAAGTTAAAGGGTTTTCGGTGATGGGATCTCTCCCTCGCTGCACATTTGTTGCTTTAAAACTGGCAATACTAAAATATTACAAACACATAAATTGCAAAATTAAAGTTCAACCACCGCTATTATTTTCCCAGTCCAGATTTAAGGCAGAACTCTTTGTGTAAAAGCACTAGTTTTAAAATCCTGCCGTTCCTGTTTGTTGCATTTAAGCTGAATCCAAGACCCAGATGAGACAAAAGCAAAGAAAAACAAAATAAATGAAACTATTTCTCTTATTCCTGGAGAGTTGGGATGCGTCAGTGTGTCCGCTAGAGGGCGGCAGACCAAAGATGAGCACGATGTGGATCCTCAAAATGAATTTAAAGCCTAAAAATGATTTCATTTCCCCTCCTGGGACACGGAGATGTGAGACTCGGTGACTCGACGGGAAGGAAAGATTTGAATCCTTCTTAAGGAAAGAGAGAAACTCAACCAGCATCGGACAAATAGCAGATTAATGTCTAACAACTGCAGGACAAACCAGGTGTGTGTGTGTGTGTGTGTGTGTGTGTGTGTGGGTGTTACCTTTGTCCTCCAGTGAGTTGTTGCTCAGGTTGAGAGTGTGAAGCGTGGAGGCGGGGTTGTGTGAGAGCGCCACCGCCAGCTTCTGGGCAAAGTCACTGACAAGGGACAGGGGTCAAAGGTCAGCGGCGGCAGGTGACCCTCAGGTGTGTGTGTGTGTGTGTGTGTGTGTGTGTTTGACCGCTGACCTTCTGAGTCCGGTGTTGTCCAGCACCAGCTCCTCCAGCCGGCTGGACCGAGACACCACCCTGAGGATCTGGTCATACACATCTGTGGGCTGCACACACACACACACACACACATTTCCAGCTCATTCCACCCAGTCAGATAACTGATATTGGCTGGAGGAGAAGGTCAAAGGTCAAGGTTTGCACTGAAGGACAGGCTTTGGTTTAGTTTCTTCCATGAGAAGGAGGTGGTTACCAGCTTGTAGTCCTTGGCCAGCAGCTTGGTGAACCACTGGTTGTATTCCAGGGCCGCGATGATGGGAACCAGGTCCCTGCAGGACACACACACACACACACACTGGATCATCAACACACACCTGGAAATCCGTTGAACATTCAGCATGAATTTCCCCCGGATATCTGCAAGCGGTCAGTAAAACACTGAGTAAAATCTCTATCCATCCAAAGTATCTACCCTCGATACTTTGCAGTTTGCCTTTCTCACCTTCGTAACACTATTTTGTAATTTTGTTCGCTCGATTTATCGTTCTTTTTTTTTGCAGTACTTGATTATTTGTTTTACGATGAAACAGCCATATTCTAGAGAAAAAAAACTGTTCAAAAAAATACAGTAAAATAACTCAAATTCATGTTATAAATGAATAAAATACGACATCCCCTTTGCTGGCATGCCCTCTCTGAGCTTAAAACTGATTTTCAACAGATTATTCCCAATCGATCAGTGATCCCCCCCCCCTCCCCGTCCTTCTCCGGGGGGCGGGGTCGAGCCGAAGCGCGCTCCCGCCGTCAGCAGGCGCGTCCCCGGTGCAGCGGCGCGGCGGAGTCGGTCCTGCGCTCCGCACCGACTCGCGTCTCCGACAACCGGCGCCCGCTCGTCCCCCGTCCCGTCCCGTCCCGTCCCGGTCCCGGTCCCGGTCCCGGTCCGGTCCGATGGCCCCGCCGGTGCGCCGGTGATCCCCGAGCCGCGCAGGCCGACCATGGAGCCGCTGATGGAGCGGGAGTGCAGCGCCCTGGGGGGGCTCTTCCAGACCGTCATCGGAGACATGAAGGTACCGCGGCTCTGTGTGTGTGTGTGTGTGTGTGTGTGTGTGTGTTCGTGGTTTATGGATACGGTGCCGATCGGAAGCTTCGATGATGATCGATCCGCCTGTTGCGCAGAAACACCCGGGAGCCCCCCCACCCGGCGCTGACGTCATCTTTAGTGTGCTAATTGAGGGGTGGAGGGGCAGAGCTATCTATCTATCTATCTATCTATCTATCTATCTATTTCTGTCATTATCCATCCATCCATCCATCCATCCTTCTTTCTTTCTTTTTTTCTTTCTTTCTTTTTTTCTATCTCTCTATCCATCCATCCCTTTTAATGCTGTCTATCTCTTTCTGTCATTATCCATCCTTCTATCTATCTATCTATCTATCTATCTATCTATCTATCTATCTATCTATCTATCTATCCATCCATCCATCCATCCATCCATCCATCCATCCATCCATCCATCCATCCGTTTTAATGCTATCTATCTCTTTCTGTCATTATCTAACTATTGATCCATCCATCATCCTCTATCTATGTTTCTCTTTCCATCCATCCATCCATCCATATCTCTCTATCCATCCCTCCTCTTTTCCCTTTATCTTTCTGTCTGAATTGTATATTTTTATGTCACTTCCTTCCAAAGCTGGTTGAATGTTTTCCCTCGTTCATCCACTGACTTCTTTATCCGCCATCTTTAAAAGTAAATAATCCCGAATAACTTGATAATTCTGAATTTATAACCATGAATGACCCTTAAAAACCCTCTTTAAACCCTCCAACATCCCGAACCCTCAGCGGGGAGTCGCAGCAAGAAGATCCAAAGAAACACAAAAAAAACGTTTCCCCGTAAATCCTCTTTGAGATTTGAGGTTTAAAAAATAAAATAAAAGAGTTAAACTGATGAAAAGCGGACGGGAATCAGACAGGAAGTAGAATGAGGCTGGAGGAGAAGGGGGCGGAGCTTATATTTTACTTCCTGTTTCCCCCAGACTTGTTTTTTGTTGAATATATCAAGTATACATCTATAATTACAAATATGTTATATGCAGATCAACAAGTAAATCTGATTTAGATTTTTTTATTTATGTATATATTTATTATAACTTTTTTTTTATTCATCGAAGTGAGTGAATGTGAACGTTATTATTATTATTTAGAGATTCTATAATATGTGGACGTGCACCAGCAAGTTTCAGCTCAATCTGCGTGTGTGTGTGTGTGTGTGTGTGTGTGTGTGTGTGTCAGTCACCTGTTTCCATGGTGATCCAATGATGAACAGGTGTCGTGGCAGCTACTTCCTCGGAACTGGAAACAAATAAACAGGAAATTAGTAAACAAATGAAACAAATAATTCAAATTTATTCATCTGATTTCTTCAATAAAATTCCTTCTTTCACGTTAGAATATCAAATCAAATTATTTTGTCTTCAATCTAAGAGGAATTCTTGCAAATGTATTGATTACTTTAAATGACCCGTCACTGATTGCGGAGTCATGTGATTCATTAATGATTTGTTTTGAAAATGTCAAACTATTTAAAAGAAAAAAAGCACGGTGTGAGTTCTGCGTTCCCCACGTTCTCCTGCCAGGGTTCTCCACAGGTTCTCCACAGGTTCTCCACAGGTTCTCCATCTTCTCACTGCCGTTCTAAAACATCCAGTAGTTTCATTGAACACCGATTGATTGACAGGCGACCCGTCCAGGCTAAGCCCCGCCCCCACTGACGGACTATTGGCTGATGCTGATCAGGTTCACGTCAACCAGCATCCTGTGGTTTACACTTGAATACATGTAATTTATTACTGAAGGGGAGCGATTAATCAGAACCAGAAGGCGGTGATTATGGATGATTGATCGGTGATGAAGCGCAAACAAATATTTCCCCCCCGAAAGCCGGTTTAAACGGAGCGACCGATTCCCCAGGGAGCCTCCGCCGCCGTCGCCGCCTCCCTGGGTTGTTGCCACGGCGACAATGTGTCCGTTGACCGATGGGTGCGGCGTCCCCGCCCAACCCTCGGCGAGGAGGTGGTTATAAAGAGAGGAGGGTGAATGAAAAGCAGGAAATCTGCAGCGTCACGGAGACGCAGGTGTGGATAAACGGAGGCCGGTGACGCAGGAAGGAAAATAATCTCTGATGCCGAAAACCCGCGGGACGCGGGCCAGAAAAGACTGGTTTAAACGCGCCAGAAATGTCATTCGCCGACGAGGCGGGGAGGCCGGGAGCCGGAGCTCCTCTGCAGCGGCCGCAGCGGCGGCGGCGGCGTTACCTAGGCGACGGTATCCAGGCGATGACGCCGGCTGGCGAGCAGAAGCGAGCGGCGGTGGCGGTAGTGGGGCACGCCCTGTTCTTCAGCTGGACGCTGACGACAGGAGACAAAGATGCAGGAGGCCCTGATCATGCAACACACACACACACACACACACGCACACACGCAACACACACACGGCAACATTAAAGAATACAAACGAGGAGCAAAATTTACTGTTTTTTTTACAGAAAATCTGAATATTTGCATGAAATGAGGCCCCTTACACACACACACACACACACACACACACACACACACACACACACACACACACACACACACACACACACACACGCACACACAGGGGAAGGTCTCTCTCAGCCTGAACCTCAGATGTTCTGCAGTCCCCTGTTGCATATCAGCGTTGAAGAGGTTTTAAAGTGATAAAAGCGGCTAATATTTAATCAATTATCTCGTACTGAATGGAAATACGGGGGGTGGGTTATTGATTTTTTTGGAAACATGTGCTGTGTGTGTGTGTGTGTGTGTGTGTGTGTGTGTTATGCCCAGGGTTCTCACAATCTCGTGCAGATTCAAATTAAAAGCTCAGGCCGTCCACTTCCTGTTGACCTTTGACCTCCTGTCCCCCCTCAGGGCAGCTACCCGGTGTGGGATGACTTCATCAGCAAGGCCAGCAAACTGCAGTCACAGCTCAGGTAACACACACACACACACACACACACACACACACACACACCTCAGCTTTCACAATAACAATTTAAGATTTTTATTTTAAATGACGTCATGAAGACGAGGTCGTCTCATCTTCATCTTCACCTGCAGACTTCATTTGCATTTGGCCTTTTTTTCCCCTTCCTCTCATTAAGTTTGGATTGAAAACGCAATCAAAGCAAATGTTTGTCGTTAATTTAAACACACACACACGCACACACACACACACACACACACACACACGCTCAGGAAAATCCAATTAGTGGTCTTCGTTATGTTTAAATGTCAGGCCTGTCTCTTTTCTCCGGCTTGTCCCCCAAACACTGGACTGCAGGTCACACACACACACACACACACACACACACACACACACACACACACACACACACACACAATCCAGCACCTGTCAGAGATGAGTGACGCCGGCCCCCCCGGCCCTTATCAGAGAAGCCCATCCTCAGATCAGCGAAGGTCATCAGAGGTCGCCGGGGGCGACAGCGAACGCCGCCGGTCGTTGCCATGGATACGATGGACTTTTTACTTTTGCTCAGATGTGTAAAAATGACGTCTTTTTAACCTCAAGAACTCAAATATTGTGTTTTTTTTTTCTACCACATTTATCTTTCTGTTGCGTGATATATTTTGCATTTCTAGATTTTTAAACGATCGGCACCGGGTTTTGGTCACATTGAAGTCACAACAGCAAATTTGTTTGCTTACGTACATTTTCCCGAATGAAACCTTCCGCTCTTGTTTCCAGGACGACGGTGGTGGCCGTCGCCACCTTCCTGGACGCCTTCCAGAAGGTGGCCGACCTGGCGACCAACAGCCGAGGTAGGATCCCGCTCGGGACTTTGTTTCTGGACAAAAAAAAAAAATATAACAATGGGTAGAAACGGGAAAGATTTGCCTCTCGGACGTGTTTTCAGTGCCGATCACGTACCGCACCGGCAGCGGGGCTCGGCAAAGCTGGAAGCACAAATTCGCTCTGACTTTGAGGTCAGCGGATGTGTTTTCACGCCTCAGCGCCGCAGAGACATTAATAACCAGCAGCCACATCTGCATGGCGCAGGTCTCCATGCCAAACTCCCCTGTAAAAATACATGGTTTAAGAGCGGCGCTTTTGTCCTTGAGATGAACATCAGGAGAGAAGTACTGAGATGAAGTTCAGGAGCCTGAGAGGAGTTCAGCTTAGATTTCTGGAAGATTCTGGACTTCGTTCTATAAAAAACGGACTCGGGTGGATCTTAAACAGGCAGCATGTCGCCGTGGCTGGTTGCTAAATCTGGGTTTTTCCCAATGGAGTTCAATATGTAACTCACACTTCTGGTGGTGGTTGCAAAACTCTGCTTCAGTGTGTGTGTGTGTGTGTGTGTGTGTGTGTGTGTGTGTGTGTGTGTGTGTGTGTGTGTGTGTGTGTGTGTGTGCACTTCCATGCTTTGCTTCTGATTGGTGCACCGGCTGTATTGATGAGTGATTGGACTGTCCTCCTGATCACCGGACTGGAAAGTTTATCAGAGGTCACCTCCTGCTTTGACCGAATCAAATGTGTGTGTGTGTCACTTCCTGTCACTGACACAAGTAACTGAGGACACACACACACACACACACGCAGAGCTGTTTTTAGGAGGTCATTGGGGACCTGTTTTTCATGAAGCCACTGAATTTTAGGGCCTGTTCTACTTCCTGGGTTTTGCTTCCTGCAGGTCCTTAAATGGATTCACATTGATCCAATTCTCAATCACATATTTTCCAATGATTGATTTTTGACAGTATCTTAAAGGTGATTTCCTCCTTGAAGCCATGTTTCCTCCTTGATATATTTTTATAAATTTATCGGTGATTTTAAAAAAATTCTTCAAGGTAATTGACCGCCGTTTTAGGGGAATTTCTTAAGGTATTTTCGGGGATAAGGGATGAATTGGAGGGAAGGAACAAGAGGATTTGGGCTCTTTTCTGAAAAAAGCTCTGGTGACGGAGCGAGTGATTCAACAGGAAGGGGAGCGGAGGAATGAGGAGATGGAGGGCAGATGGAGATGGAGATGGGAGGAGGAGGAGGAGGAGGAGGAGGAGGAGGAGAGGGGGGCGTTGGCCGTCATGTCCGGCCGTTGGTTTTCATGGCAACGAGATGGAAATCACTGCGGGAGCCGTCTGAGCGACGACATCAACCCTCTTTCTTTTTCTTGTCCTTCTTCCTCCTTCCATCCTTCATCACCGCATCTGTTCCGTCTCTCCGTCTTCCCAGGAAGTGATGTCATCACCACTTCCTGTCCAGAAATGGTATTCGATAAAGGGGGGGAAAAAAAAAACCAAGGGATCTGGACCAATCACACGCATTCTCACGTTAGTCCCCGCCTTCCATTGGATGGATGGATGAATTAATATATTTGTGAATAAATGCAAGACAAATTAAATGGCTAAATTAATGGATCAATTCATCAATAAACATATCAATCAATAATCGGATGGATGGATGAGTAGAAACCGACAGACGACTAGAATTAGCGCGTTATCTCTTCAAGACAAATAAACCTCAAACATCCCAGATGGTCAACACTGGTTTTAAGGTCATTAACACACACACACACACACACACACACACACACACAGGAAACAGCAGGTTTTCCTTAACTGTCTACCTGACTGCATGCGTGGTTACCATAGCAACCTGCTGCTGCCAGAGAGGATTTTTGTCCCGGAGGAAGCGGCGAGCATCAACACGTCAACACCTGGAGTTGCAGAGAGGAAGGACAGAGGAGGAGGAAGGGCGGGAAGGAGAAGATCAGGCGTCAGGACGTATCGATCGCTGATTGATTATTGGAAAATCCCTGCTTTGGATGGAGGGGACGTCGCCCCTGATGATCGCTTGCGGTTCCTCCCTTGGGATTCTGGATGTTTTAGTTTTTAACCAGAATTTATTCAGGAGATGAGCATCTTCTAGTTTTTCTTTTATCATTTCATTTCATCCAGCAAATTCACATTATTTTCCACGTTTTTCTAGGTTTATTTAAAATCCCGGCGACGGATAACGTGAAAAATAGTGCATCAAATTAATATCAACGCTGCCTAGAAAAATAAAAAACAAACAGGAGTTGCATGTTATTTCATGTTCAAAAGCAAGAGTGTGTGATGTCTGGTGGGTGGGGGGTCTGCTGCAGCCTGCAGTGTGTGTGTGTGTGTGTGTGTGTGTGTGTGCGCACAGATGGCCTCCTCTGGCACCTTGTCATGATGTGACATCATCCCAGGCGCAGGTGCGTGATGTCATATCTGCAGTGCAACCGTTTTTTAGGATCTTCATCAAGGTCACATGGAGGTCACCCCCCCTTGTGCGTGCATTGCGGCGAAGGCCACACACACACACACACACACACACACACACACACACACACAAGGAGATGAGGCAGAGAAGGATGAAAGAAGGCGGATTCACTTTGAAGGTCGGCGGGCTGCGACTTGCCTGGGTGCTGATGAGAGGAGGAGGTGAAGGAGGACCTCCTGCAGCAGCTCCTCTGGTTGGACAGCGGACGCCGCTTTTAGGGGCGGGGCTAACTGTGGCGTAACAGGAAGTGGTAGGGTGGAAAAATTCTATGGGAGTTTCTTCTTCGTCTTCTTTGCGGTTTTCCTATCAGAGGTCGCTACAGCAAATCCACCTTCTTCATCTAATCCTATTCTCTGGATTCTCCTTCAGCTACCTTCATATCGTCTCTCACTACATCAATTACTCAGCTCTTCCTCTAGACCTCCTGCCTGGGAGCTCCATCTTGAGCAACCTACTTCACCATGGGTTGGACAGAAACAGAGGAGTGTTCATGTCCAAACCATCACGGTCATCTCTTTGTCTCGGTCATACATGTCCTGCACCCCTGTGACAAATTCTACTTTTTCACCATCACTCCTCTGTTCATGACCCAACCATCTCAGTATGGCTTCTCTGACCTTCTCTCCAAAACATCTAACATGTGGCGTCCCTCTGATGGACTCATTCCTGATCCTCTCCATCCTGGTTACTCCCAAAGAGAACCTCAACATCTTCATTTCTGCCACCTCCAGTCCTCCTGTCTTTTGGTCATTGCCACTGTTGGTAGACCATCTCACCTCCTTTCATTCTGGCCGATAGTCTTCTATCTCGTGGAACCCCAGACACTTTTCTCAACCCATTCCAAACTGCTTGAACCCCCCTTATCCCGACAGCACATCTCACCACTGTCTCACAGCGAGCATACATGTCCTGCACCAGTCAAACAGACTTCCTCAAACAATTCCTCTCTTGACATCCTATCATATGTTTTTTATAGGTTTTTGTTTTAAACCATCGTCATCGGATTCACTGCAACTACTGTCATTTCCTCTTTTGAATGAATGAGTGGATGAATGAACCCTAAGGGTTGACGCCGGCGCCAGAGTGGTGCTTCACCGGCCCGGCAGCGGGGCCTCGGGTTTCACCCCCGAGATGGGGGTTGGGTGGGGAAGATCTTTGCAAAGGTCGTCACGGCGACTATCTTTAGCCTCTGGTTTCCAGGCGACAGCCCCCTCCCAGGTCCCGGCCCCAAATTTCAAAATCAGCGCAGGAAAACATGGAAGCCGCCCGCTGACCTGCTGAGAACGGTCGTCACCGCGGCAACTAACAAAGTGTTTGTTTTTCGCTGATTTTTCCCTAAATTTAAGATTATTTTTGGTAATTAACTGGATTTGTTTTTTTTATTAGTATTTCAAATTTTCTCAATGCCAAATGAACTTTGAGATTAATTGTTACCTTTTTTTTTTTTTTTTTCAATTTATTTTTACATTTACTTGAGTTTTGGGTCATTTTTTTAAATAATTCTTCATTCAGATTCCTGGCTGGTTGATGGCTCTATTTCCTGTCTTTTCATGATTTTTTTTTTTCTTTTTTTTAATATCATAGTTTGAATTGTGAAGACAAATCTAGCAGATCTACCTGGCAGCGGACGGATGTTGGGGCGGCGACACGGCGCCGAGGGTGCGTTTGAATTATTAAGCGGGTTACCCGGCGGGTGGCGCCGCCCCTCGCTTGGCTCAAATGCCTCCCTGTTTGGTGGCGAGTGTGTGTGTGTGACGCTGCGGGGGAAATTATCCCACACACACTTTTTAAACGTATAATTTCATGACACCACCAGCGAGACAATGACAGTAATAACAGTAATAATAAACAAAGTTATCTTCCAGAGGTTAAAGCAATAGGGAACCCGACCCGCCCTTCCCGCGGCGTCGGGAGGCGACCCGCGGCTCAAAGCCGGCGCTAAAGGTCAGGGAGCGGGTGAATAATTAAAAAGGACTCGCTGCGACACGCCGGGTGCCACGGCGACGAGCCCAGCGGAGGTCGTCGCATCTTTGCCTTTCAGACCCTTTTTGTTTTCCACGCCCAGCAGAGACGGCGTTCTTAAGATAATGATAAGAGGTTGAGGTGGAAGGATACGTGGCTAGATGGCTGCAGCGGGACCTGCTAGCCAAAACGCCATATAAACAAAATCTTACTCTTTATATATTATAACACAACAGAGTTCAGGGAAAATTGAACAAAAAAGTGTTTCCTGTTTTAACCCTCATATTATGTTATGTTATTATGTCAATTTGACCCAATGGGTCAAATTGACCCTTAGCATAATATGAGGGTTATCCTAAATGTGGCTAAAACACATTTATTTGCAAAAACACAATTTGTTTGTAACCTCCGGCGAATTCTATTTAAATTTTAAATCATTTCCCACAAATATAACCACATAGAGACGTCGCGCTGACGGTGTCGCCGTGGCGACGGCTGCAACTCTAAGCAGCGGTTGTAAACAAACAAAGCTAACAGCTAATTAGCGTCAGACAGGAAGCGGAGCTCCCAGACCGCAGGGCGTCTTCACCTGCTCAGCACCTTGTCATTATCCGTCTGAGATCTCCGTCCTCGGTCCGGCCGCCCCTCCATTCCTTCCACGCCGTCAGTGATTCTACCAGGTTCTCCGCCCTCTGGTTCTGGGCTCGCCATCTGGGACGCCGTCTGTTCGCCATGTTTGGCGGCGACGATGAGCTGAAAAGCGGAGAAACCTTGAAAGGTGTGAAAAACACACACACATCCGACCGTTCACACCGATTGAGAGACGCAAATAAGACCTTTTTCAGAATGCGGGAAGGAGATGGAGAACCTGGAGAGGAGAAGCCCTCCAGGAACAGGGAGAACACTGCTGGAGAAGACCAAGTAGGACGTGAAGAAAAAAAAAGAATTACTTCAGATATTAAGACATCAGAACGTGGAGAGTTTGGTTGGTGAAGAACCTTGAAAGAACCCAATACCAACGTTCTGCGGCCTCCAGCTTCCAAAGCAGCCTGTCCACATCTGGAGAACGATGGTCAACCACACACACACACACACACACACACACAAACACACACACACAGCATTGGTTTGACGCCCGCCATGCTGGTAGCTGCCAGGGTTCAAGCAATCAAACCATCACTTGATGTTTCAGTCTTGAGTTCAAAGTGTGTGTGTGTGTGTGTGTGTGTGTACGTGTGTGCGTGCACTGGTTGAAGTATGTCAAGGCTGCGGACGACGTGGGTTTTCGAAATTAAAGAGCATCTGGCCTCGGCGGGATCTTTTCCCCCGCATTCCTGTTCTTCTGCGGATTAGAACATGTTTCCACCCGTCTTGTGTGTGTGTGTGTGTGTGTGTGTGTGTGTGTGTGTGTGTGTGTGGTGGTTAGGGAGTAACCAAGGCGGCCACGTCGAAGGCCTGATGGTTTCAGACTGGTTTGTTGTCGGAGCTGTGAACTTCGACGGCTCTGTTTTCCACCGAAGATGGCGAGGCTGCGGTGGATAAATCCAGCCGGAGGGATTTTGGTTTTCCGATCCGAGAAATGGGTTTGCGCGGCGCGTGTTACCGCGGCGACAGCGCGGGTTGAACTCCTCGTGTCGTTCCCATGGAAAGTTCCCAGGACGAGGTTCAGCGGCGCTAACCGATACACGCAGCGTCACAAAATCAATGCTAATGCTAGCAGTGACGCTTGTTGTGTCCTAGTTAGCAGGTGCGGAGCTGCTACGTTAGCATGCAACATGTAGCGTTCTACTTAAAACACACATCTGAAAGACTGTGTGTGTGTGTGTGTGTGTGTGTGTGTGTGTGTGTACGGTGGTGGGCTCAGGTCCATGCTACCCCTGTTTGGAGACCACTAGCTTCAGGATAGAAGCTACATCATTTTCTATGATTAGTTTTGGAAATAAAAAAAATAAAAAAAACAGCAGCGTGCAGGAAGTTAATTATAAATCAAAAATAGCGAAGAAATAAATGAACCAAAAGAACCTGTTCAGCGAGTGAGGAGTTAGGTTGAATGTAAATATCAGTGTGTGTGTGTGTGTGTGTGTGTGTGTGTGTAAGACACACCCCCATCGCTAACCGACCCGCCACCACTGTTGGTTCCACGTAATCAGAGAGGACTGGAATTCCACGGACGCCTATATAAAGAATCCAAAGACTCTCTGTAACACACACACACACACACACACACACACACACACACACACACACACACACACACAGAGTCATGTTAAAGGCATGCTAACCCTTCGCCCCGCCGTGCCTCCGCCTGGTATTCCAGGCCCGTCCGACCTCGCCGACCCCCCTGCGTTCACTCCTCTTCCTCCCACCTCCGGAGGGAACATCCAGTCCCGAGGAGACGGGCGCTGAAATGAAACAGAAAATAAAGCTTTCTATGAATTCATCTGGCAGATGGACGGACGGCAACGGCGGCGTCCGAGTGGCGAGATGACCTTTGCCCTCCGGAGGGGAAGTGATTCAACATGGCGATGACATCAGAGGGACAGGATATTGGAAATAACAAGCTAAAAGTTGAAATCAAATGATTATCAATTCAAGAGTTGGCCTCTAAGACTAAACGGGCATTTGAATTAAAAGAAATAGAAGATTTTTCAAAATATTTTATATATTTTTTAACCATTTTTAGACCTAAAAATTCTAAATTTCTTTTTAATCAGACTAAAGTAGGTTGATTTGAAACTCCTCCTCCCCCTTCATCCCCAAATAGATCCCAGCAACAAGACAAGGAATATAATCTTACAGTATGATTTACTGCCCTGTGTGTGAGTGTGTGTGTGTGTGTGTGTGTGCGCGTGAGTATTTGTGTGTGTGTGTGTGTGAACGTGTCAGCTGCTCCGGTGGGAATGCGGGACGAGGAATGGATGAAATTCCTAGTTTAGATTCCAGGTCACCTGCTCCGTGTGTGTGTGTGTGTGTGTGTGAGTGTGTGTGCGTGTGTGTGTGTGTAAATGGAGGACAGTCACTGCCTTGCTGCCGTGGTGTATTTTTACTTGTACTCTGGTCGGTTTTCTCGGTGAGCTCTCGTACATTTACAGATAATTTGCGGGATTATAATCCCTCTTGATGCCAGTTTCCACTTGTTGAAAACAGCTGAAATCAAGATTTATGAAAAAAAAGTTTAATCCTCAATCACACAATATGATAAAGGCACCTTTGATTTAATCTGGTATAATCTGAATCAAGCGGTTCAGAGTCTTTGAAAACTTCTGGGACATCTTTGTAAACATTTCTAATCTGTGTGGAAATGGTTTTTAATCTCTTTGATAAGTAGTTTAATCCTAATCTGGACTGATAGTGTCTTCTAATCCCCTTTAAAACCGTTTTAATCACCCTTTGAAATGACCTCCCCCTCTTGAAAAGGCTTTGGTTCTGCTTTTATCTGATGGTAATCTGGTTTAGTCCCCCTTCTATCTCCTTTGTTTTCATTGTAAAGCAGTTCAATTTCCTTCTGAATTACTTCCATCTAACTTTAATCTGGTTTAATCTTTTTTTAACTCTCTTAGTTTCATCATAAACCAATTAAATCTCGATGAACTAGTTTATCCTCGTGAGATAATCTGGGTTAATCCCTTAACGTACATAGTAAAGCAGTTTAATGTCTCTGAACCAGTTTAATCTCACAGTGAACTGGTTTAATCCCTGTGAGGATGCCTGCGGGCTGGAGCGGCTGCAGGTCACACAAAGATGGTGTTCTGTCCTGGACAACTGGGTCAGTTGGTCTCCATCATCATTTCTCACACACACACACACACACACACACACACACACACACCCACACACACAGCTGAAAAATAAGGCCAATGAGCTACATTGATGACATCCTGCATGAAAAAAACAGGCCAAGCATCCTGCTAGCTTTGTGTGCATACGTGTGTGTGTGTGTGTGTGTGTGTGTGTGTGTGTGTGTGTGAGGGCATGGACGGTGCTGCCAGGGGTCGCCCCCTCGTTCTGACCCGTTTTCAGATGCCAAGCGGGCTGCAAACCCTTCAATGAAGAACGATGTCACCAACTGTGGGCATGTTGGCTTCAGTTAGCATGCTAGGCGTCCTGGTGTTAGCAAACACGATTAGCATTCTTTGGCGCTACATTAGCTTCCCTTGCGAGAACCAGGTCGGACGTGACGCGGGCCGTCGATGGTGGACCACCGCAGCGTTCTCCTCCCATGGTCCTCAGACGATTAGCATTTAGCACGTAGCCATCTGCTGCATCACGGAGAGTTAGCTACCTTCAGCAAACAACCTTCGGCTTCCTAAACACTTCAGAATGCGACCATAGCATGAGTGTGTTTGCACTGAGAAGATGACCGTCCTCTTCTTCACCACACAACCACTCGTATCCCTCCACCGTGACATGGAGGAGCGTTGGTGAGGAACCAACCTGGTGAAGCCACCATTTTGACACGTGTTGCCGGAGGAGGTTCAGGTCTTCTTCAGAGCAGCTGCAGCACAACTAGTAGTAGTGTGAGTATTTGATCACCATCATCATAATCTTCTTCCTCTTCTCCCTCCTCCTCTTCTTCTTCTTCTTCCTCCGTCGCATCCTCTTTCTCTTCTTCTTCTTCTTCTACCTCCTCTTCTTCTTCATTCTCTTCTTTTCTCCTCCTCACCCCCTTTTTCCTCTTTATCTTCTTCCTCTTCCACCTTCTCCTCTTCCTCCTCTTCTTCCACCTCCTCCTCTTCTTCTTCTTCCTCTTCCTCCTCCATTTCTTCTTCCACCTCCTCCTCTTCCTCCTCCTCTTCCTCTTCTTCTTCTTCCTCCTCCTCTTCCTCTTCTTCTTCTTCCTCCTCCTCCTCCTCTTCCATTTCTTCTTCGTCCTCCTCCTCTTCTTCTTCTTCCTCCTCCTCTTCTTCTTCTACCTCCTCCTCCTCCTCTTCTTCTTCTTCTTCTTCCACCTCCTCCTCCTCCCCATTTCTTCTTCCTCCTCCTCTTCTTCTTTTTCTACCTCCTCCTCTTCTTCCTCCTCCTCCTCCTCCTCCTCCTCCTCCTCCTCTTCTTCTTCTTCTTCTTCCACCTCCTCCTCCTCCTCTTCCATATCTTCTTCCTCCTCCTCCTCCTCTTCTCTCCATCCAGGAGGAACGAGGGACATCGGCTCGTCCCTCACCAGGATGTGCATGAGGCACCGCAGTATAGAGGCCAAGCTCCGACATTTCTCCATGTGAGTGTAGATTTCAGAACGTGTCCTACAGTGTGTGTGTGTGTGTGTGTGTGTGTGTGTGTGTGTGTGTCCCAGCATGTGTGTCTCTCACCGCCTGCGTGTGTGTGTGTTTGCACACAGGGTCTTCCTGGATTGCCTCATCAACCCTCTGCAGGAGCAGATGGAGGAGTGGAAGAGAGTCGCCAACACCCTGGACAAAGATCATGCCAAAGGTGTGTGTGTGTATGCACACACACACACACACACACACACACACACACACACGTTCTAACTGTGCCCACCCAGCCCCAAATGTGGACTTGATGCCTTCAGTCCAATTTAAAACAGTAATACATTAATGGATTGATTGTGTGTGTGTGTGTGTGTGTGTGTGTGTGTGTGTGTGTGCAGAGTATAAAAAGGCACGTCAGGAGATCAAGAAGAGGTCGTCAGACACTCTGAAGCTGCAGAAGAAGGCAAAGAAAGGTCAGTCAGAACGTGGCGTCCGATTCCAACCCTCTGTTGACGGAAGAATTTAATGTGATTAAATTTAATCGTTTTTTTTTCTCCTCCCTCTGCTGTCGACATGTTTTTCTCCACCAGCCGATGTCTTTGGTAAGCTGTAGCATTCATCAACTAATATTATTGATAATAATAATGCAAATTATATGCATTTCTATGCTAGTAAAAATGTCCCTGAAAATGAGAATGAAATATGGTGGATATTAATGAGAATATTTACCTGTAATTTTACTGTCAGAACAATATTCAGGGTCGACTGATGCAACATTATCTTATAGAATATTAGATTATATAATTCCAAACCTTCCAAATAATTTTTTCCCATTTTTAAGCTGTTTTACTTTAATTTCTTCTTCTTCCGTTTTCTTTTAACCAGTCAAGAAATTTGATTTCTCTAAAAAATCCCAACAAAACATTAACATATTGACCAATTAACATATGTGTTAATATTAACAAAGAAGAAGAAAATTATAAAAATTTTCAAATAAATAAAACATACACATATTGACAAATTAACATATTTGTTAATCTCAACGAAGACTAGGAATATTGTTAATATTAACAAATAAGAAAATTATCAAAAAAATCAAATAAATAAAAGGAATACAATAAATAATGATGATAATAATAATTATTATTATTATAAGATAATGCAACATTATCTTTGAGTATGAAACCATTTTCAGGATGAACATTTGTCGCTCATTTTTTCTTATTTTACTTTAATTTCTTCAACATTTTATATAAAATGAATAAATTAGAATAAGTAAAATAAAACGTTAAACAAAAAAAAAAATGAAAATAAATAAATAAACAAATAAATCCTGCAGTCCAGTAAGCATTTTGCTGCAAACGTTTGTAGGTACTTTTAGCTGGTTTTTCCCACAATAAAAAAAAAAAACATTAGAATATTTCCAGGAGGGTTTGCAAGGACTAATAAAGACGTTCGCCCTCCGTCGCCGCAGATGTTCTGTTATTTAATTTTAGTTTTTTCGCCCTGCCGCCCAGGTCGTGGCGACATCCAGCCGCAGCTGGACAGCGCCATGCAGGACGTCAGCGACAAGTACCTGCTGCTGGAGGAGACGGAGAAGCAGGCGGTGAGGAGGGCGCTGGTGGAGGAGAGGGGTCGCTTCTGCTGCTTCGTCTCCATGCTGCGGCCCGTCGTGGTCAGTAGGCCGACTCCGGGCCCGAAAACCGTTAAAATAAAGATCACCGCGTTCGGTTTGGTCGTCAGGACTGGACAGGACGGCTTTGAAAAGAGCTAAAAATGACAAAAAAAAAACGATTTTTTTTTTTATCTTTGAATGTGTGTGTGTCAGGAGGAGGAGATGTCCATGCTGGGTGAGATCACTCACCTTCAGACTCTCACCGATGACCTGAAGGCCCTAACCATGGACCCGCACAAGCTCCCGGCGTCCAGCGAGCAGGTGCAACCAAGAAGGACAAAAAAAAAAAAAAAACGATAATAAATAGGGGTTGTGGGTTGTCGTCGATCTCAACATCTCACCTTCAAGCGCTGGTGCTTCTTGCAGGTCATCATGGACCTGAAGGGGTCAGAGTGCACCTGGTCCTACCAGACCCCGCCCTCCTCGCCCAGCACCACCGTGTCCAGGAAGTCCAGTATGTGCAGGTCGGTGGCCCTCTGGTTCTCCGGCGCCCCCTTGTGGCCGCGCTGCAAAATGCACGAGGATTATTAGAATCGCTTTGCAACTGCAAGGAATTGGCTTTTGTTGACGGCGTTAAAGAGGTGTAAAATAAAATACATAATATAGTAGTATGATATACATAATATATAATAATATAATATATAATATACATAATATAGTAGTATAACACATTTTTTTTTATTAAATTAATTTTTTTAATTAATTTTCTGTGTTGCTTAGTATAAAAAAGTTAAAAGTTTAGTCAAAAGTTCACTGTAGAGCGAAATAATAAAGGCTATTATAATCTAGAAGTATAATACTTTTTTTTTAATTAAAAGTTTATTCTTGCATTTCATAGTTTATTTGTTGTTGCACTGAACAGTAAATATATTTACGTTTTGTTGAGTCGTGTGGTTTGCAGGGATTCTGTGTTGCTTGACTTTAAAGTTGCTTAGTATAAAAAAGTTAAAACTTTAAATTAGTCAAAAGTTCACTGTAGAGCAAAAAAATAAAGGCTATTATAATCTAGAAGTATAATACATTTTTTTGAATTAAAAGTTTATTCTTGTATTTCATAGTTTATATGTTGTTGCACTGAAAAGTAAATGCATTTACGTTTTGTTGAGTCGTGTGTTTTTCAGGGATTCTGTGTTGCCTGACTATAAAGTTGCAGAAAAAAGTCAAAAGTTTAAATTAGACAAAAGTTCACTGTAGAGAGAAAAAATAAAGGCTTTTATAATATAGTATAATTTCATTAACTATTAATTCATTTTGTGCATAATATTACATTATTATTGGTAATATGTCGATTAAAGCAACAAAATAATCTGAGAAGCCGTTCGAGAGCCGGAATTCCCATGACTAGTGCAACTAATGAAAGGGGGAATAATTGTCATTTTTTTCTGACTATTTGATTTAAATATCAGCCGTCTGCAGGAAACTCAACCCAAATAATTTTAGTGAGTACTAATAACAGCCGATTGGAGCGAGGATGAGCAGGAAATGATGTTACCAAGCAGCGACCTGGACGACTGAGAAGCTCCCCGTAAAATGGACGTTGTTGTCTCTCTGGTCTTTCAGCAGCCTGAACAGCGTGAACAGCAGCGATTCTCGCTCCAGCGGCTCCCACTGCCACTCGCCCACCTCGCACTACCGCTACCGCAGCTCCTCGTCCTCCTCGGCGGCGCCGCCGCAGCAGACGCCGGCCCGCCTCTCCTCCGTGTCCTCCCACGACTCCGGCTTCATCTCCCAGGACGCCTTCCAGTCCAAGTCGCCGTCGCCGATGCCGCCGGAGACGTCGCAGGTGAGGAGGGCGGGTTTCCGGCCGCCGCCGCCCGTCCAGCTGCTTCTATTTCCTTTAACTCTGCTGCCTGCCAGTCGCTGATCAGGGCGGATTAACCCATATCTTCTTCTCTGTTCCCCCCCTGCTGCTGCTGCTGCTGGCGTGTGTGTGTGTGTGTGTGTGTGTGTGTGTGTGTGTGGTTTGCATGGCTTCTGCTGCAGTCGTGTGTGTCTCCGCTAACCTCTCAGTCTGTCAGTGAGGAGACCTCTTCCTCTTCCTCATCCTCTTCCTCCTCACCTTCACACCCTGAGCCCTCCGCTGGGCTGCAACAGGTGAAGGCCCCTGCATCGACACACACACACACACACACACACACACACACACACACATGCACTCTAACTGGAAAACACACGCACACGTGTGTCAGTCTTTCAAACCAGCCGTCTCAGAGACCGTGAAGGTGCAGCATGCTTCATGTTCAAACCAAGGTGAAGGTTCTCCTCAGTCTGGATGTTCTACAGAAGAACATCTCAGCATGAATTTGAACTTGAGGGATTTAAATCCAGCGTCACTGATTATTTACGCCAGAGATGAAGATGCTGAGGTTCTTTTTGGGAGTGACCAGGATAGGATCGTGAGTCCATCAGAGGAACAGCACGTGGTAGACGTTCTGGTGAGAAGGTCAGAGATGGTTGGGTCCTGGACAGAGGAGGGATATATTGGTAGATGGATGCCTGAATCGGAGGTCTAGTGGAAGAACAGAGAAGGTTTATGGACGTGGTGAGACAGGATATGAAGGTAGTTGGTGTGAGAGAGGAGGATCCAGAGAAGAGGGTGAGATGGAGAAAGTTGACTCGCTGTGGCGACTCCTGAAGGGAAAAGCCCAAAGGTGAAGAAGAATCTGTCACAGGGGTGCAGGACATGTATGGCCGAGACAAAGTGACGATTGAGATGTTTTGGACATGAACAAAGGAGTGTTCATGTCCAAACCATGGTGAAGATCTGGGTAGAAGGTTGCTGAAGGTGAAGCTGCCAGGCATGAGGTCTGGAGGAAGACCAAAGAGAAGATTTATGGACGTAGTGAGAGAAGACATGAAGGTAGTTGGTGTGAGAGAGGAGGATCCAGAGAAGAGGGTGAGATGGAGAAGGTTGATTCACCCTGAAGGAGAAGAAGTCACTGATTATTCAATGTTATTATTTTATGTCACTGTTTATGTTGTTGTTGCCTATTTTCAACCTTACTGTCTTTTTTTTCCTCTCATTCTGTTGTCCATCTTTATCTGTGTTGTTTCTCTGCTGTCCATTTATCTGTGGAGGTCTTTTGCTATCTTCTAATTGAATCTGTTTAGATTTATATCCATATTTATTGACACCACAACTGTTACAAGAGAATTTCCCCAATGGGGATCAATAAAGTTTATCTTATATCTTACTAAAAATGTGGATTTTGGCATTCCATTTTTTTTTTTTTATAACATCTTAAAAGAAAATCATGATAAAATGACAACTTGCTTCACAAAAGAGAAAATTGATTATTATTGGAAAATATTTGGCTGAAACCGAAATAATTCCTGGAATTCTGAAAAAAAAAAAAAATTAAAAAAATTAAAAATTGGCTTCGCCCGCTTTTCACCACCATGTTTTCCTGCGCTGATGTCAATCACACTCATTCTTTCACCCTCAGTTGTTCAATGGTTTTGAGCACCACGGCGTGGTTCTTCAGGCCCAGGACGTCCACGTCCAGCCTCCATACTTCACCTCCTCCACCTCACCCTTGTCCTCGCCCCCTTACCTGCCCGCCGCCCCCGGGTGGGCGTGGCCTCGCCCGGGAGATTTCCCGCCGCTGTGCTCCTCGATGATCCCGTCGTCCAGAGTCCCGTCCTGGAAGGTCCATCCTCTTCTTCTCATGCCATCCATCTTTTCTGTTTTTGTCGTATCTTCTTGTTTTCTGGGATTACAAGAACAGGCTGATCACATGACCATCCATCCCTCCTCCCCGCCATCGCCTGAAAACTGCCTCGGTGACAGTTCGGATAAGGATTGAAGGATCATTTCAAGATCTGTTTTTTTTTAGCTAAGATAGCTTCATCGATTTTTAAACCTTCAACCCTCACGGGGACGACTGTTACCCTCGCACGGGGGTGGGCAAACGTTTTGGCTCAGGGGCCGAATCGACTTTTAAAATTTGACAGACGGGCCGACTCGGCACAAGATACCATACATATAAAAAAAATAATATGAGACTCTTCTGACATTTGCTTTGAAAATAAAACCAGCTTGGTTTCGAAGGCTCTGACGTTCGCTTGCATTTCATGCACAAACCAGGGAAATTCTCAAGTGTTCTCCGGTAGCTCCAAAAATGAAATAATCTCCTGTTTGAGCTCCGGCATTCGTTGATACCATCATTCAATCGCAAATTCTGCACCGATCTATGGCGGGCCGGATTAAAAAGCCCAGCGGGCCGGATGTGGCCCGCGGGCCGTAGTTTGCCCACCCCTGCCCTAGCAGAAAGGCTCGGGAATAACGAAATATTTTGGTGAGTCCTACGTGTCATCCCTTAAAATTTATGTCCTTGCACATTTCATCGGAGGCCCTGTGCTTTCTGGCAGGACTGGGCCAAACCGGGCCCCTACGATCAGCCCCAGGTCAACACCCTGAAGAGGAACAAGGACCGGAGGGAGACTCCGGATGCGACGGTGTACCAGGGGAGCGAGGCCACGGCGGGCGGCGAGGAGCTCCAGGGGGTCAAAGGGAGCCCCTCAGTGACACCAAACAAGGTTTGGCAAGAGCTGAAACTGTGGGGAATTAAGTTTTCTGTTAAATGAGACCCAAAAAAAAAGACATGATTGAGAGATAAACAGGGCAGAAAAACTGCCCTGATGCAGGGGTTCGATCGGAAAAAACAGTAAAAGGCCTTGGAAATGATATCGTGTGTGTGTGTGTGTGTGTGTGTGTGTGTGAAACCCCAAGCATGAGGACAGGGAGGCCCACGAGGAGCTGGCCAAGGCACTGGCCCGGGGCCTCCAGCTGGACATCCACGGCTCCAGCAGGGACTCGCTGCAGGGCTCCAGCGGCTACAGCAGCCAGACCAACACACCGTGCTGCTCAGAGGACACCATCCCATCGCAAGGTACGCACACACACACACACACACACACACACACGCACGCCGAGTCACACAGGTGTTTGGGAAGCTCAGAAACGTACCATCCGAAACCGCAACCTTTCCGATGTTTGGACGAAACTTTTCAAAGCCCTGCTGTTTTTAAGTACCGACAGGTTCTTATTTGGGTTCGACAGGTAATAAATAAATGTTATTTTAGATTTGTTACAATGTGCAGTTTCCAGGTGTTTTTTTTTTTTTTGCTCGACCGCCCACATCTGAAAGACACTGTTTCTTCAGATTGCGACTACTACTCGGTGGGGGCGGACCAGGACGGCGAGCAGCAGCCGGACTTCGACAAATCCTCCACCATCCCGCGCAACAGCGACATCAGCCAGTCGTATCGCCGCATGTTCCAGTCCAAGCGTCCCGCCTCCACCGCCGGCCTGCCGTCTAACGCGAGCGCGGCCGTCACGCCGGGGGTGGCCACCATTCGACGGACTCCGTCTTCCAAGCCCAACCTGCGACGCCCGTCCGGGGGCCTGAATTTGGGCCCCATCCCCATCAAGCCCCCCATGATCCCGGTCAAGACCCCCACCGTGCCGGAACTGCCCGGCTTCCCCGGCAGGGCGGCCTCCGAGGACGGCGGCTCCCCGCGAACCCCGCTGAGCCCCCTGACCGCGCCGTCTGGCGGCGGCGGCGGCGGCGACCCGCCGTCGCCCAAGACGGCCCCGTGGGAGGTCCAACGGCGGGGCGAGGGGTCGGACCCGCCCGCCCCGCCGCCGCAACCCGGCGGCAGGGTGTCCGAGCCGGAGCGCCGGCCTCTGCCGGAGCTCCTGGAGGAAACGGAGTACGGCGAAGTGGAGGACTTTTTGGTGGCAATCCGGCGGGGGGTCAAGCTGAGGAAGACGACGACCAATGACCGATCTGCGCCGAGGATCTACTGACGGGCCGGCGGCTAAACGGTTAGCGTCGCTAAAAGGGGACAAAACAGCCTGGAAGGTATCTGAGAAACAAGAGAAGGATTTGTTGACGATGCGGTGACATTTGTTAGGTCATAAACATTTAGGTGAAAAATGTAACTTCCCCCTTGTCGCTCCCGATGTAAAGACAGCAACCCGAACTGAAAGCTCCGGACGGCGGCCGGTTTATACGCCTGCGTCACATCGAAGGTTTCCGAAAGCCTCTCGGACAACAGCGATACCGGAAGAAAACAACGTAGTCACAACAACGGGGGTGGAAAACGACCCGTGGTGGTTTTGGTCCAACGATAACGGGAAAGTCCACGTTAAAGGTGCGTCTCAACCGACGATTTCCAGCTCGGTTCCAGTTTTGGATCCTCGAAGCGTTTCAGAACACGCAATGTTTAGCCAAGCGCTCAAAGTTCAGCCGGTTAAACATCGACGCGTTCGATCTTCGCTGGTCGAGGTTCCTCGTCTCTCAGTCAGCTCGAGGCCGATAGAATTCCACGAGATTCCCACCAGACGTGGGCGAGGAGTTGGGCGTACATGAACCAAATTCAATACCTGGTACTTGAGTCAGGACAGGATTCTCCGAACCCAAACAAGCTGCCTTTCCTACCGAAGCCCTGAAGAACATCTGCGGTCGATTCTTGTGAATCCAACCTCCCTGCGGTTGAAATGCACCTGGAGTGGCAGGTCTGCAGGCTCCTCCAACGGAGGGTTCCTTGTATTTCCGCCAAAAACTGCGCTGTGGAGACCATCAGTTCAAATCACGAGTCTGTTTCGCGTTATCTTCGTTCCCCAGAAAATATCTACAAGCACTGCCTCCGACGAAGTCCCAATACCAAGGCAGGAAGTTCATGTGACGCAGGAGCATAAATCCGGGTTCTGCAAATCAAAACCTGCGCCAAAACTGGATGTACCGCTGAGGACGTTCAGGTGAGGGACGTCCCGTTTTTGTTTTGTCTGTCGAGTGTTGATGGGAAAAGTCGCCCGCCTTCATTGTTGTGCCATTTGGTGTTTGTTTGGGAAACGGACCGAAGCACTTCTCCCTTTAACAAGAGAAAGTAGAAAACACCGGAGGACGGTTGCGGCCTCTTGAAGGAACCTGACGAGGGGGGTTCAAAATGACTGCTGTTTGTACATGCTTATTTATATTTTGACGTGACCCCCACGACCCCCCCTTCCCCACTCAAAGTGCCAAAAGCCCGTGTGCTGTATTTAACCCCGGGGGAAACCGACCAGAAGAGGACGGGGGAGTGGACGTAGCTTAGCGGAGGGCGCGCTTAGCGCTCGAAGCCGGTTAGCCTGACTTGCATGTGTAAAAAAAAATGTCACCTCAAATATAAATGAAAATGTTTCAATTCAAGTAATCGATCATCCGTCGAGGACGGCGAGGCGCCACGTCGATGTCGACAAGACACCCGAAGCCGCGGTGCAACGTTGTTACCGTGGAGATGATCTCCTCGCGGCCGCCGACGAGACCGAAAAACATCGGGCAGACGTTACGTGACAGCCGGAGATCGGAAAAGGTTGACGTCGGACTCGAACCCCACGGCGGAGGAGCAAGACGCCGCGGTTTGGGTCGTCGACAAACTTCAAACGCACCGATCGGACGCCGCGGCACGAGGCGTGCGGCACAACCTACGTCCCAACTCCGGACGGAAACGTTGATCCGCCCGCCGTAGCCGCCGTCGAACCGAACACGTACGGTGACATAACCTGTCGGTGTTTCAAGCGTCCTGCTGTATCTCGCTAGCCCTTCCAACTATATAGCAACTGTGTGTAAAGTACATGGTAATTAAGGTCGTTACTACTTAGCCATAGTGCATGGAGGGACCGTGGAGTAGCACGCAAGTCCGCTGTAGTAAAAGCCTGCTAGCAGGTTGTTAGCCGTGTTTACTCAGCGCAGACATAGCCGGCGACGGTTCAATCGTTGGATCGGAGCTTAAATTGGGATTATCCGGAGTCGGGCATCTGATTACCGCTCAGGAGCCTGTTAGCAGGAGGGTTGACAGGGTGGCGATCTGCGCCGTCAAGTAGAACGATAGATCGCCAAATTAGACGCGGTCACGTTTCGGCCCGGATAAAAACGGCTGAATATTTTGAAAATACCTGGAAACCGCCTGAGATTGAACCCGCCCGACCTTCCTGAGGATCCTCAATCAACAGGTCAACGGTCTGAAACGTCCTGAATAGATAAAATGAAATATATAACGTTGTGTGTTAGCGGGCGATTAGCGATAGCATAACACGCTGCCATAGAGGGAGCGCCGCGTCTATAATGGCGCCTGTGAGAATAACGTTTCTTTTCGTGTTTCAAAACAGCCTGGGTTTTAAAAGTGCATGTTTGCCGCCTCGTCTCTCTCCTCGGAGCCGATGACGTCCCGTTAGCTGGACGGTGGCGGTAAAGCGCGGCCGCGGCGTCGTTTTCTCTCAGTTAGCACAGGTTCGTCGATATAGTCGTGTGGCCGATGCGATAACAAGCGAATGAAGCTGAACGTGCAGAGCCTGCAAGGAGACTTTTTTGGCGACCGGTGGGGGTCAACGCTTTTCTGAGCTATTACTCCAAAAAAAAAAAACAAATGATATGGAATCGGAATTAAAGACTTCTTCACCGTTTTTGTTTTACTTTTAAATCTGTTTTGACTGAACCGTTGAAACCTTTCAAAGGTATTCTTTGAAGTATTTAAGCCTATAATGTATTTCTTTTTTTTTATTCTTTTTCAAATGCCCTGAATGCAGTGAAAAACACATCGGAAATGAATTAAAATCCAATCTTTTTTTTTCTGCGTCGATGGAAACTGTTGAAATAGATTAAAATATTAATCCCAGGCCCGGTCCCGGTGTGTGTGAGACGTCTTATTCCCGCCATAAAACCCAAACTTTCTCCAGGTACCAGTTTGCGAGGGAAGCTGCCGCTTTGCTTTCACTTGTAACTCTTTTTTTTTTTTTAATCCAACCTAACTTCCTTACTCACCTTGTCTCACCTTGTTTTAGTTCCTCCGCTTGAAGTCGGTGAAGGGGTCGAAAGTCAAAAGGTCTGTCATTCCTTAGAAATAAAAGTGAAAGAATTTCAGAAATGATGCAAAAACAGGCGAAATAAGAACAGATGAGAAAGTTACCGGTAACAAGATGCGTAAAAAGTTCAACTCTGTGAATTTAATTTTTTTAATAACAAAAAAAAGGGCTTTGAATCCTGAGCTTGAATTCCAAACCTCATTGAGACGCTGTGGAAATGCACATTAATAAGAATTTTGCAGATATCTGAAATAATGAAGCGATTACCTGTATCAGTGATAAATTGGGGAAAAACTCTCGATGTGCCAAACATCAGGGAGAATATAATTCTTTCAGAAAATAATCATGGAATTAGCCTCTTGTCATTTAAGAGTCTTTAAGTGCTTAAGAAATGTTATACATACCAGCAACCAAGGTAATCCCGAAGAGCTATTTAAAGAGACGAGAAGGGAAATTATTCTGAAAATTACCGGGAGACAATCCGCCCTTTATCCAGTCGTGGGAAACTTCATGAAGATGCAGGAAACTCCATGAAGATGCAGCTTTCTGCACAAACCTTCCATCGGATGCAGTTCCAACATTGACCACTAGAGGGCGCCATTTCTGTGGAGTCACTCAGCCAAACTAATTCAGGTCATGTGTTATTATTTTTACTATTATTATTTTTAGGATTAAGTATTTATATCAAAGTATTTCTCTGATCGATAAAAACACACATATAAACAAAGTAAGGGTTGTAACCAGATGGTAGTGAACATTTATGAATTCTATGTCTCCAAAACCATTTATCACTTTGCTGTTTTCTTTAAAAAGAACACTCACCTTTTGATATGGGAAGAAACCCAGTGTGTGTGTGTGTGTGTGTGTGTGTAAGACCTGGTGTGGATTCACATTAACCTCACACACACACATACGTGCTGATGTCACGTCCTCAGACTGCCCATTAGGTGAAACCTGAGCCTTTGTTTGCTCAAGCCAGTCACATTTAACCATTTTTTATTCAAACCTTCTTTTTGGCAGGGAGAGTTGAGGAGGATAAAGGAGAAAAGAAAACAAGACCACAACACAAATGGGAGTGTTTCGGGAGGAAGCGCCTCCCTGATAACTGACGGAGTGTGAAGAAATTTGCAAAAAAAAAAAAAAAAAAAAGAAAAAAAAATGAGACAAGTTTTTTTTTTTTTTTGAATTCCAGTTAATTCACCATTTATCACGTCATGATTTTTGAGTGGATTTCAAAGTGTTTTAAATTGAGGTCATTGAGGCGTTCGGTTTTAACTCCTTTCCAGTCACCGAGTTTTACAAAAAAAATCCACACACACACTTGCAGGTCATTCAGAGGAATGTCAAAAGTGGCCTTTTCCACTCTGAGCACAGACCTACGAGGAAGACCAGGAGCAGCCACGTGAAAGATAAAATAAAGACAAAGAAAGAAAGACACCGAAAGGGTTGTGACTTTACAGACGCACACACACAAATGCCACAAAAAAAAAGAAAAAGTCCAACTGTTAAAACTTGGATTTGTAAAGTTTGACATCAAGTGCATCCAGTTTAGGAGTGTGTCCATGCATTGGCCAAGTGTTGACCTCATATGATCCATGCGTTGTCCTAGCGTAGCCCATGCATTTTCTGATTGCTGCCCTAGCATTATGCTAGTGCTGTCCGAGTGTTGTCCTAGCATCATGCTAGTGTGTCCTAGCGTTATCTATTCACTGTCCGGTTATTGTCCTGGCGCTGCTCTAGCGCTGGGCGTCTCCTTTGTCCTTGTCCTTGTCGTCGTCATCGCTGATGAAGAGCAGCGGGAACATCCCCAGGACGCAGCCGATGAAGATCCCGATGGCTTTTCCCTGCAGAGAAGAGGAGTCAGTGTCCTGCGCAGGATGTCCGGTAGTTACGGGTTTATTTTCAAGTGTTTTTGGTTGCAATCTCCTTTTTTTTGTTTTTTTTATCTGCTGATTCATATTTTTCTGTATTGTAGGGACAATGCTCCCCCAAAATAAGGGGTGAGAAATCACTTGAGGGACACCAAGAAATATTTGACAAATTGGCAGAAACTGGACAATTTTGGAATAAATAAATAAGTAAATAAACTCAAACATCTTTTATTGTTTACTGACACGGTGATTTTTTCCCGATTTATTTTTTAAATTCAGGTCAAGGCTCCGCTACACGCTCTGAAAGCCCAAAAGTCAAAATAAGTTCATTACATAAATAAAATTTAATTTTCTCCGTAATACTTTATGAATTTCAGAAGCAACACACTACACACTTGTTTATACAAAGTGCAAAGGTAATAAAAAGCAATATATACAGTGGTGACTTTATTTTAGATGTCAAAAAGTAATTGCGGCTCCCAGGGTTTTCTTTTCCGAGGAAAGCGGGTCCAAATGGCTCTTTGGGTGTTAAAGGTTGACGACCCCTGGTTTAGGTAACAGAGCTATGATTTTACTTGTCCGGCCCCCTTGACATCAAATTAGGGCGTTTGTGACCCCTGGATTACAATGAGTTTGACACCCCTGATCTACATCATTTCTGATCAATCAAACAATTTGATTGGAGTTCAAATTGGAGCAAATCCTCACCAGGTTGGCGCTGAGCCGACTCTGCCACATATCCACCTGGGTGGGCGTCAGATCGGGAACCTGCATCCCCAGTTTGGAAGCCAAAGCCTCCACGTAGCCTGCAAGACTGTGTGTGTTTAACACACACCCACCAAGAAATCATGTTGTGTAATTGTGTTTATAAATATCTAGAATGAATTCATCTATTTTTAAAACATCAGTGGACAAGCATTTTACAGGCACACACACACACACAAGCTCTCAGATGGTGTTACGGTTCCAAGAGTAGCACCTAAAAGAGGAGTGCTAACAGCACAAGCTAACAGTTTTAGCTATTAGAATAGAGGTAGCAGTTGCTAACAGTCGTAGCTGTGTAGCTAAGGTGTTAACTGTTGTCAGAGTTCCTTGTTCACTGCTAATGGCTAATCAACAAGTTGGCGCTAATAGAGTTAGCTAGCAGCTAAATGCAGTCGCTTACAGTCACAGCTAACAAAACATCACCATCACTGACACCTGATCGCTATTGCTTTATCATTTTTGACCATATTTTAGCAAAGGCATCACGATGCCACCTAGAAATGAATATCTGGTACTCTTCTGTGGAACTTTTTTGGAACCCTGCGGGTCCACACTACAAAAGAAGTGTGTCATCCTGTCTTATCTTGGAGGGAAAGTCATAAATTTCCCAGATTTTAAGACAAAAATGAAGGAGGAAATTCCCACCCGAGACCCGCCAGGTCCGACACCAGGTTCCCCAGGGCGGCAGCTGCAAGAGATTTGAGAAGAAGTTAATGATAGGGTTCTACAAAACTGTTTTCATTTTGTGTTTAATAATTCATAATAACAAAGACAAAAGATGGAAGCTGGAGAACGGTAGTGAGTTCGATGGAAATCTAAAGAAAATGAATCTGGGTATGAATCTGGGCTGGCTGTCGATAAAAACTTAAGGTTCTCCAAGTCTCATCCGGACCCCAGAGCTTGGGATTGATCTAAAGCTGGACTTATTATATTTACAAGAAGTGATTTTTAAAACAGCCCCAATCTTTCAAAACAAGAATTAAAAAAAACATTGGAAATTAGTTAAAAAAAAAAAAAAATTACAAGCCCAACAAAGTTGCTAGAATATTTGTTAAAAAGAATTAAAAAATATATAGCAAAATGTTTGGTAAACTATAAAAAAAAAATATATATATATATATATTAATCAAGATGTTACCAAGAAAAAACAGACAAAATTATTCAAATAGTTATTTTTAAATAAGGCTGATCAGTAAGCATACCGACACATAAAACTCAAACATTTATATGTATAAACTTATATATAATTTCCAGGGCTACAGATGGAAATTAGCGATGAGCTATAATCTGGTACAAACATCTCTGCCTCTGTGCTTAATGTATTTGTACACTGTCCTGATAAACTTCTAAGAAAAAAAAAAAAAAACCCAACATAATTCCAGTTCTGAGGGAATATCCTCGTTTGAGGTTTTTAATATTAGTCAAAGTAAATAAAATTCTATTTCCTGCTCTGTTTAAAAATGTGCTAATTAGGTTGGAAATGAACAAGCGCAAAGACCCGTCTGATCTGGGCTCGGACTAATACCTGGAGACGGGGCGGCGGCGGCGGCGGAGATAAAAAGGAGCTTGTCTTTCTCAAGGGGAAAATAAAATACCCTGAAGACTCTTCCTGAGCGGCTGCAACACAACAAGACGACTCCCACCTCTGCTCGAGCAGGACGACTGACCTGCTTTCCAGCCGTTAGCCTGAAATTAGCAAAACCCTCAAATGTACAATAACTGCGAATCCGACTGCACCAGATTAGGAGCGGCGGTCGCCATGATGGGGGGGAAGTTCTCATCTCTTGAAACAACCTCAAAAACGAGATGAAAGAGCCTTGCGTGTTCCCCACAAAGCAATTTCAGAGGTTTTGTTTTAAGCAAAATGAAGCCCCTCTTTGATGTGTTAGGCACCCCGGCCTTTTATCGCCGCCACTCGGAGCCTCCAACCATGTACGCCACGTCTCGTTAAAGAATCGCCCTGACTTCGGTTGGTGCGGCGTTCTGCCGATGGGCCCTCACACACACACACACACCACTGGCGGCAGAAACAATGAGCAGCGCCTCTGTATATTCATGAAGAGGAGCAGCAGCCAGGGGCCCCAACAATAGATCAAAGCTGCGGCGAGGAAGAGCCGCTCAAACCCATCAACCTCCTCCTCGCCATCCCCACCTTCCTTCTCCTGCCGTCGTTATTTTACTCAGCAAAACAACCGCAACATCAAAAAAAAGAAAAAAAAAAAACGGTGTGCAGGCTTTGAATTATTACAAAGACGGGGAGCGAAGAGGCGGGAAGGTAATTGTCCACGCTTCTGTGAACGGCGGAGGAGAGGCGTCGGTTTCCTGGAGTGGATTTGAACTCTGGACAGCGAGTTAGCGCTTCTCCGGGAAGTAAAACGTAAAGCTGAGTTACGTAAACTTCAAAAAAAAAAAAGAAAGAAAAAAAAACGACGGAAGACATCGGCGCACCTTTGAAATGAAATATAAATTGAGCATCTCTGCCGGGAGACGACGACTGATTTGGAAACCCCAAGGTTTTCCGATTGGCACCTTTCCGGGGCGAGGGGGGGTGATGCTGCGTATCCATGGCAACGGAGCCAGGAGCCTCAGCGGGTTCTCGGCGGCGCAATAAAAAAGTCGCGGCTGAGCAGAGACTGGTAATTTTGGAGCAATAAGAGGAAACAGTCTTCACTGAAAGAAAGTGAGATAGGTTTTTTATGATGTTACAGGTTTAAGGAGGAGCCTGATAGAGAAGACAGATAATCATAATAATAATAACTTTTTCTCGAACAAAAATCAAGCAAAAAACATAGACTCTTCTTCAGATGCTTACCGGAGAGGTGTAAGCATCTGAAGAGGAGCTTGTTTTTTCTCAAAACGTCATGCGAGAAAAAGTTTCTGGTGTTATAAGTTATACATCTTTCTTTTTGGAGCACTTTTGGTGTGTTGATTTTTTTTTGATCCAGCATCCATCCCTTAGTGGGTAGCGAATGTGCGTGTTTTAACTCTTTTAACAATAATAATAACAATAATAATGATAACAACTAAAACATTGACTTCCTGTTTGGAAACAGTATTAACTAAATGCCTTCAAGCTTTAAAATAATCAAAATTTTAACTAACTGATTATTTGTAACTTTGTCATCTTAAAAATAGTCTTTTCGAATAAACCAAGCTCTTCATTCATGAACTTCAAAATTAAAACAAATACAATGTAATGTATATGAATGTTAAAAAAATCTTTTGATCCTGGTGTGGTTTGGATTATTGGGTCGATTATGGATTATTTTGTCTCCTTTTTTAAAGATACGGAAAAAGATCATTCATGAAATGAAGCTTTAGGAAAAAAAAAACATTTTATCAAATTCATTTTCTGTTTTAATTTAATTTCCTCACTAATCCATTCTGTGTGACTGTTTTAAAATGTAATTGAATACGTTTAATGTCTTACTTTTTATTTATCAAGAAGAAGAAGAATGTTGGTGTTTGGCACCTCTGGCACCTCCGAAGTGAAGCTAAAACAGAGCTGTCAGGTTCTCGGGGAACTCAAGGAGCTTTAAACCAGCTCCCCCGGATCAAATGCATCCCATAATAACCGCCCTGGTTACAGGACATGTTGCTGCCTCTTTCTCGCCTCCAGCGGCCGTAACAACCGGCGAATCTGCATATTTTGCTGATGTCCTCCATGCAGACCTGAATGTGTCCGATTGAAGGTCTTTCTTCTAATTCCTCTTCTACACGGGAAGTGGACGAGGCAAAACAAACAAAAAGATGGCGGCTCTCACCCGCCATGGTGGAGATCCCCAGGGTGACGCCGATGGACATCTCGATCTGGGTGCCCTGCAGGAGATAAGAGAAGAAGTCAACCTCGCCGTCCCTCAGAATCCAACCGAACGCAGCCCTCCACGCTCACCGCAAGGATCATGATGGCGTTGTCCAGGAAGCCGAAGCCCACGAAGGGAACCGCGTTGTGGAACAAAACTGAGGGGTGGAGAACGTGAAGAAAAAAGTGATGAAGAGTTCATTACCAAGTACAGTGACATTTCTTGGATGAGTGTGTGTGTGTGTGTGTGTGTGTGTGTGTGTCTCACCATATCTGATCTGGGCTGCAGTGGGAGTCGGGGGCTCCAGACTCCCTGAGGAGAGAGAACATCAGAAGAACATCAGACCACCTGCCAGGACAGAACCTCTGAACGTGGTCTGGTTTGGACCACCTCTTGACTGAGGAGACTAAAGACCAGAGGTGAAACATCTTCAAGGAGAAGTCCGGCTGCCATGGTAACGTTTGACGTTGACCGGGACGTTGACGGAGAACCTTCACGAGCCAATGATGAAAACCTCCTCTCTGGTCTCTCGACCTCCTGCCTAGCAGCTCCAACCTCTACATGCTTCTACTCAGATCTTCACCATCCATGGTGTCTTCTCTGACTTGACTCTGTTCCTTCTCCACTGAGGTGGAGAACCTCTCGGGGAGATCTCCGCCGCCACCAGAATTCACGCGAGGATCTCCCGTTGCCTGGCAACCAAATCCACTCCATATCCATGGCAACAGCTTCCACCCAGGAAGTGAGAGGGTGGCGGGCGAGAAGACACATTTAGAGAGGAGAACCACGACTTCTCTCTCCAGGTGTCTGTTGAAGGGGGCGGGGCTTCAAACCTGACAGGGTTTATAATCATTTTTTTTTAAAGTATAGATTTAAAGGAGAAATTGAACGAATCAGCAGAACGACAATGTCCTTCCCAGACGCCATATTGGGTTTTGTTTTGAGGCTGCAGGAGTTGTGACCTGGACCTCCACATCTGGGCTAAAAAGCGACCTCATCCTCTGCTTTCCGAAAGCACGTGGCTAATTTCGGAGAACTTTCATGCTAATTCAGATGCGACTTTATATGTTTTCTCTTGCAAGTTTCCCCAAATAATCTTACATCATTTTGGGGTCGTCTTTTCGCGAATTCCATCCATGCTAACTTTCATGTATTTACTTTTCATTTTCAGGATCCGTCTTGCTGGTCTTCAAGTTACTACTCCTCAAGCAACTTTGAATTATCAGGCTAATTCTTGCTTAGCATTGGTGAAAAGGTTCAGGTTCACTTTCCGCTCCTGGTCAGTTGACTTCCTCCCGATGAGCTGACAACTTCTGGCTCATCATCACGTTAACTTCCTGTTTCTGGTCAGTCCTGCTAGCAGCCAGGTGAAATTAAAGTCGCCCATGGTCTCCTTATTAATTTCAGATTTTCATTTCATGCCGCCATTTGTGTTATTCCATCCCAGACAGTGATTTCCCCCGACAGCCTGGACAAAAAAAAAAAAATGCAGAATGTGACTATTTGCTGAAACAAGTTAAATTAGGGGTGGATGTGATTGTAGCCCAAGGCCTGGGGTAGCAACTTTCATCAAAGGAGGAGCAAAGTCACACTTAATGAAGACTTTGAAACAAGTACCTGCTCACTTTGAACTTCTGGGTTTATTTCTATTTCGACTTCAGTTATTTCAAGTCAGCAGCCTGACGCAGGCATGATTTTCATCTCGGTACGAGTTGAATCGTCCTGAATGCCAATGAGGGGATGAGAGTTTGGATCGTGATGGATTCGCTGACGTGCTGAATGTGCGGATTCTTAACACGCCGGCTGCCGCTCGGTTCTGGCGTGACGCATCCTCCGGTGCCCGGACAGGAAGTCTTTCACAGACGGCATCCATCAGATTTAGTTAATGAGGGGGTTTATTCAAACCCCAAAGTGCAGGGGGACATCACGCGGATCTCCAGGAACTTCATCCCCCCCCAGATACCACCAAGGAGCTCCACTGAACGCCACAGGAGGTCTTTCCTACCTGAGGCTATCAGACTTTTTAATTCCTCTTCCTTCAGCCGAAGGGAATCTTCAAATCTTTGTGCTTAAGACCTTAAAACACTTGATAGCCTTAACCTTGACAATTTATATTTTACTGTATTTCTTATTCTCCCTCCTTCCAACGATTATGTTTTTGCTTGAAACTCTGGCACAACAATTTCCTTCGGGATAAATAAAGTTGTTCTTTATATCAGACCCTACCTGACCCAGCAGTCGGCACAGCTATTGGTTCAGGCCATGGTCATCTCCCGCCTGGACTACTGCAATTACCTCCTCGCTGGACGACCTGCTCGTGCAATAAAACCACTGCAGATGGTACAGAATGCTGCAGCACGGTTGGTATTCACTCAACCCAGAAGGGCTCATGTTACACCTCTGTTCATCCAGTAGCTGCCAGGATCAAGCACAAGGCCCTGACCCTGGCCTTCAAAACCACCTCAGGAACAGGTCCAGCATATCTGAACCAAATGATAAGACCTTATGTTCCCGGCAGAGAGCTGCGTTCCTCTAATACAAACCAACTAGCAACCTTCTGCTCGCTCGAAGCGATCTGGAACAAACTTCCGGAAGCAACAAGACTAGCATCATCTCTCTCAACCTTCAAGAAACAGGTAAAAACTCTTCTCTTTCAGGACTATTTACTGCGCTGATGCTTGAGCTGCCCCAGATCAGGTTAGGCACCAATTTGGCTATGCAGTGTGTGTGTGTGTGTGTGTGTGTGTGTGTGTGTTTTTGTCTAAAAAAAAAACAAAAAAAAAAAAAACTAACCCCAGCTTACTGTTCTGTATATTTCCTGTGCATCTTGTATTTGCAAGTGTTATTTGCAGTGCTTATGTCCTCTATTGTAAGTCGCTTTGGTCGCTTTCTCAGAAAGGAACGGAAAAAAAAAAAAAAGACTGAAATAAAATCCCATCAAAACAACATGCAAGTGTTGCATTTTGTGTTTATTCCCTCAAACCTCACCAGCTCCTCACTTCCCTCAGCATTTATGGCCTTGGCCCTGCAACAACAGGACCACCTGCAGAGCGCCATCTGGTGCTCTGGAGGTGTAACTGCTACGTCTCAAGTTTTAGTGACAAACAGGGGAACCGCGCTGCAGAAAATAAAATAGATGAATAAATAAATAAAACTAAGGATCCAAAGTCTGTTCCTGCGCCTGGAAGTCAGTCAACGCATGAGGAAGGCGGTGCTGAAAATACCTCACCTCGCTGTGGGAATTGACCTACTTCCATCACCAGACCCCCGGGGAAGGGACAACCGCCACCGCAAATAATCCAACCGATGCAGATTAACACACCATCAGATACTGCCGGCGCTAACCTGCCCTGCCGACACAACGGATATTTAAAGAAATAAAATAAACAAAACACAGTCTGATTTTCTGGTAATTTGTTGCAGAGTTCCAACATGATGAATTTTTCTGCGTCGGGTGCAAGAGCTTCGACGCGCAGGATTTCAGTCCCAATATGGAAGTTATGCTCGAAAAACATGAGTGGTTAGAACTCCAGCTGAACAGTAAGAAGATACCAGGCTTGATCTAATGTCCAACTGGGTTCTCCGGCCTCCTCCCACAGTCCAAAAGGTTGGATGTCTCTCCATGCGGCCCTGAGTTGGACCTCGCCTCTTCTTTTTATTCCGTCTGATGGTGGAACCGAGGCGCTCAGTTTCAGGGCGAGTGGTCCGTCAAACTGCCCGCCTCCATCTTCGTCCACTTGAAATCTTCTGGCGCTTGCGGTCTGGTCATTCTCAGAGGAAATGAATGCGTCAAGAAAACTCCGGGAGACTGACAGGCTCCTGCGGCGGGCTTCACTAGCTCTTCATCTGACCTGGGATCTGAACGAACTGTCCGTCAACATCGGGATAGTGAACGGACGTTTTATCAGATATTTGTGGTTTTTCAGATTTTTACAGATGATTGAGGGTATTGCATTAGCCTGTGGACTGGTTTTTGTGTAACGGAAAATGGCGAGAACATAGTAGGGACTGCTGGACTGGAACGAGGATCCCTACCTGCTAGCTGATGTGCTAATTAGCTTCAGCTAATTTTCATCTATGGCAGATTCTTTCCGTTTTTTTATTTCGTGTCAAGGGTTTCGATGATTTGGATTTTGAAGCCAGTCTCGAGCGTACCGGATTATGTTTTCGATTTTACAGACGGTATACGGAAGGATGGACGGCTAATACGACACGCCGCCTCGAGGAGCTATTTTTTATCCACTCGCCGTTAAAGATGGAGGCCTTGACTTTATGCCGGCATCTTGTGTCGTCGTAAGTACATAAAAAAAAAAGTCAGAGAAGTTGTCAAGGATAAGAGGTGTCAGAACAGATTTACAGGAGATGGAAAAAATAAAACACGAACAAAAGCTTTTAAAAGAAAGGGGGAAGCAGCAGGAGAGAGGAGTGGCAGATTGGCGGAAGTAGCAGGACAGGGAAAGGGGAAGAAGGTAATCAGCGGGATATAGGAGGGAGAAGCTGCAGGGAGGGGAAGCAGAAAAACTCTTACAGCTGAGGAGAGAGCAGTAGGAAAGAGAGGTGGAATTAGCAGAACTTTGACAGTGGGAGGAGAGGAATCAGGAAACTGGGCTGCAGAGAGGAGAGGAAGCATGACGCTGAAAACCCAAGTCATCTGGTCACTCAACGGCACTGACCAGACATGATTATTATGATTACACAGACCGTCTAAAAACCAAAAGGAAGTGGAAAAAAGCTCACAGTTCCTGAATTTCGGCGTTCCTTATTAGTTTACGGGTGGGCAGATATTTTCAGAAAACGGCAATTCTGAGACTAAAATAGAACTACAGTGTAACCTTGACTTACGAGTGCATCGAACTAGGAGTTTTCAGAGATCCGAACCGTGGCTCAGCGGAGTTTTTGCTTGAGGTTTCGAGGCCAGATAGGAGTTAGAAATGAGTTGGACAAGCGTTTGACACGATGTGGCCTCGGCAGTCCGTGAGGTGGCGTTTAAGAACTGGGACGTGCCGCCCGCCGCTGGCTAGTCCAGAAGAAAATCAAGGAAAGCCATGAATGAGGTGTGTTATCAACTTGTCCCTGAAGAGATGGAGAGACTGTTGGTGAGATATCGTGCAGAAGAACATCATCTGGGAGACGGCAGGAGACATTTATGGTGCAGAAGAAGAGGCGCTGGAAATGTCGCTCAAAGTCTTTGAAAAGGAGCAGCATTCACTCCATGATAAATGAAGTATAGCCATAAATTGTAGCAAAGTGTGCAGGTCACATTGCAGCATTAAGCGTGTAGTGAGTTAAGTTCAGCGGTAGTGAACTAAATAAAAAAGATAAAATTGAATTTAAACTCGTAAGCCAAGGTATGACCGTGCAAACACGCCCGACTGGACCGGGTCGTCCTTCACCCATGTGGTCTTGAAGGACCACGTAGAAGCCAGGAGAAGCTCCGGAACCCCGCGATGGGGATTTAACCGACACCCACCGTGATTTTAAACCCGTCCAGCCCACTCACCTTGGGCCACGGCGATGGACTCGAAGCTCTGGAGCTCCCTGAGCAGGCAGGTCCTCTCGCTGGGCTGGAGGCGGTAGATGAACTCCTTGGCTCTCCGCGCCGAGTTCAGCGGCTCCCGCGGCTCCTTGCGGCCGTGGGTTCCCATCGGACGCCGCGGCTCCGGGGGCCGGAGAACCGGGGCTAACTTCTGAACACTCGGCAGCGGAGCTCGTCTGAGGCACAGCTTGAACATTTCAACGGGGTAAATAACTGGGAAAAAAACAAAACAACTACTTTTAGTGTTCGCTTCTTGAACGTAGTTAACGAATCAAGATAGCCGTGAGGTAGAACCGGTTCGCGCCGGTTCTCCGACCCCCGCCTAGCGAACGCCTCGCCCCGGGGCTGAAGTTTTCTTCTGTCCGCTTCAGTCCAGCCGCTGAACTCCGACAGAAAAGCCGGTTTCCGTCGGGGTTGGTGTTTTTTTTGTTAGTTTAATCGTTTAAATCCACCCCCCCGGGACTCACTGGGCCGCCGGTGTTCGGTTGAGCCGCCGGTTCCGCCGGTCCAGCCCGCCGCCTCTCGGTTCCAGGAGTTCTCTGGCGGCGCGTCAAGTTCGACCTGAGGTACGAACTGCGGCTGCGTCAAGCCGCACGATGATCGCAGCGCGTTTCCGGTTGAGGTTTTCAAAATAAAAGCACCGACTTCCGGTTAAATTTCCCGAGTGAAATAAAATACCACAGAATAACTTTTCTTTAAAAGTTGAAATATGTTGTCATCATCTCGACAAAAACAACTTTTACTTGAATTATTCATATTAATTCTTCTGCAGAACTTTCCAACTGACCTTCTCACACGCAGTGAGTGCATTATTTTATATGGGTTAATCTCCTTGTCTTTCAAGGGTCTCCACAGTGGATCCACCTTCTCCATCTCACCCTGCTTTCTGGATCCTCCTCTCTCTCTCCAACTACCTTCATTTCTTCTCTCACCACGTCCATCCATCTTCTCTCTGGTCTTCCTCTGGATCAGGGGTCGGCAAACTGCGGCTCTGTCATCCTTACTACATAGACTGATACCACCGAGGAGCTCCACTGAACGCCACAGGAGGTCTTTCCTACCTGAGGCTATCAGACTTATTAATTCCTCTCCCTTCAGCCGCAGGGAATCTTAAAATCTTAAACCTTAAAAAAATTTAAATGGAAAAAAAAAAATCCCACCCTCTCACTGTAAATTGTAATAATTTATCCGTATATATGTTCATAACTGTGCAATACTTCATAATAGCTACATGTACAATATTTTTTCATACTCTTGCACTCCTCATCTTTCACTTGGTACTCAAGACACTTATTATATTATTTGTATTTTTATTATTTGTTTATTTGTATTTCTTATTCTCCCTTTTTTTTACTGTTATACAATTTTCTACTATTATTTATTATTGTTGTATTTTTCCTGTAACTCTGGCACAACACTTTCCTTCAGGATAAATAAAGTTGTTCTTATTCTTCTTATTCTTATTCTTAAACTGCGGCTCCCAGTTGCATGGGAAAATAAAATATAGTATTCAATTGACGTGTATTTTATTGGTGTTAGTTCCTTTTTGTAATTTAGGTCTAAAGTGGAAGATTATTGTGATCTTTGAAATATTAAATCAAAATGGTATTCATTATTTTTCGACGCTCAAAATAAAGGTTTCACTGGCACGGTATATTTAATGATGCCTGGGCAGATTCATTTGTATTCACCTCTGCCAGTATGCCTCGTCCTGTGCATATGTTGTGCGCAGAAGTTCAGTAGCAGAAGTCCCATTAACCAGGTGAAATAAATATTTATGAAGATATTTTGCAAATATTTATTTTTTATTATTTACTGACACAGTGCTTTTTTTCCCCCAATTTATTTTTAAAATGCAGGTCAAGGCTCCGCTACACGCTCTGAAAGCCAGAGGCGATACCAGGATGACTCACAGCATTTTTATTTTTAGTTTATTTTTTGCTTTTGTTTTGCTACATGGACAATTTGTGTTCAGCTTTTTAATTCAGTTGGAAGAGATATTCAACTCAGGGTGCTGCTTTTTTGTTAGTATTAAGACACGCATTTATTAAAAAAGAAAGAACATTAAAAAAAAACCAAAACCTTTCTTTTCATTCTTCGGGGTTAACCCTAAGTCGCACACCTCGGTGCTTCGACTACCCTTAAGGATGGGCTGGCTGTTATTATTTTTTTTATTATTTTAAAATTCAAAATGTGTTCATTACATAAATAAAACTAACTTCTTGCCGATGCGATCAACCGATGCAAAGAGAATATCAGGTAAAAGTTTTGATTTCACTTTCAAACCTCTTAGAATTTAAAGCTAGAGGCTCTTGAACCAATCAGTCCTCACGCTCAAATGAATTGAAATCCTGATGCAATGGGACAAAAAGCTGCCAGTGAGGTTTTAGGAATAAATACTAATAAAAAAGAAAACTGCAGAAAAAAAGTCATAACACGTTAACTTCTACTAAAATAGCGCCATCTAGTGGTAAAAATATGAAACTGCATGCTCATCCCACCGAACAATATTAAATACTGTTTTCCTGTCAGTTACCAATCATTATTTGGATTTTAGGGCTATTAAATCGAAATGTATTTGTTTAAAGTAAATATTAAAAAAGGTACTAATAAAAGAAACAAAAAATGTAAAGATAATTATCCAAGTATGTATTAATATAGCCAAGCAATTAAAAGAAATGAAACATTATTTGGAAACAAGCTAAAATGAAACGACCTGAAATGTTAACTTCAAACCCACTGGAATTTCACAAGAAATAATTGAAGAAAAATTAAAAATGAAATATTTGGATGATGGTGTTGACGAACGAGCAGGAAACCTTATCAAAGATGATTTTATTTACATAAATCTTTTTTAAAACAAAAGGCAACAGAAATTAACAGCTTTATACATATATATAGATATACACATATATCTATCTATATATAGATATATATGTATTTGTCAAAAGCTTTTAATTCGCCCCCAGAACAATCATACTGATAATCAAACTAGTTATCACTTCCTCCCCTGCAGGTTCCACACAGAAGTCGACCAACGGCGCCCGCCGAGGTCAAACACAGACCCACCTGGCCTTCGCTTGTGCTTCCGGACCTTTTTGGGGTTCCCCTGCTGACGGGGTTCCACATTGGAGAACCTTTAGCTTGTGCCTGTTCGCGAGGCCGGGGAACATCTCCACACTTCCACGTCCCCACATTGTGCAACAACGCGCCTGGTGTCATGGGTTTTTTTTTTTTTTTTAGCTCAAGTAAGGGCCGCTGGAGCTGAGGTGAAACTGAAGAGGAAAAAAAAACATGAAAATGGCGACAGCCAGGGGAATTTCCTGACCATTTGCCCCTTTGCCGCCCCCGAAATATTGCAAATATTCACCTAAACTTCGCTTATGAACGGGCAGAGAAGCGATGGAAAGCAACAAAAACAGACAACCCAAACAATAGCGGAACAGTTACTGGAAGTCTTTCAATCAAAGTGCCATGAATTTAACTTAATTACTCTGATAAATAAACTAAAAACAAAACAAAAAAGCTGAAAATAATCAACTCAACCTGAATGTTTGCAAGAGATTATTGAAGAAAAAAAAAATGCATGAAGTTTCCTTTTACAAATGGCCTAAATTCATTAATTAAAGGAAAAAATAAATTAACACTGATGCAATCGCTCTCTATCTTTCTATATACATACTTGTATAGAGATCACTCTGAATTCATATTTAAATAAAAGTGGATAAACTCATTTTGTCACACAGTTTGATTGTTTTGGAAAAGCGGGTTCTTGCTCACGTCTCACATCGGCCAGTAGTTGCGACGCACGCGGCGTTCAGCAGGACAAACACCTCAAAAAAAAACAAAAAAAAAACGATTATTTTTGCTGGAGGCATAAAACAAAAAAGAAAAAAAAGACTTTCCAGCAGGTAAATATGACAAATACACTGTTTTAAGGCTTGGAAATCCAAATCGATGTATAAAGTTCCAGCCGTGAATCTGGACCCTGAGACAAGAAGCAGTTTTAACCCTTCAGGGGAAATAAAGAGAGAAAAAGGAGGAAAAAAAAAATGCACGGTCTCGGCCTTGAGTCTTTATCATTCAAGAAAAAAATAAAAATAATAATTAAAAAAAAAAAAAATCAGAGGATTTTAACGATTGATAAAAAAAAAACGGGGAAAGTATACCCATGTCCGGGAGGCAAAGTATCTTATACTGCAATACTGTGTGTGTGTGTGTGTGTGTGTGTGTGTGATCACACGTACAGTAACGTGCACGGTTGTGAGCTGCCGTCGCCCGATGGAGGCTTGACGACGCACTCAACCCATTTCAAGTTTATGAATGAATGAATGAATGCTCTGGTTTCCACGGTAACGGCGCTCTGCTTCTGCATATGGGGACGATGTGGGTCACCGAGGCGGTTCCTCGCCTTCTCGCAATTTAACCCTAATAATTTGGATAAATAGCAGCCGACACGTATCACGTCGAAATAATGCGATGCCGAGAATAACTTAAGTCATTATTTATTGGTTCTTCTCCATTCGAGGAGTTACTGACCAATCAGGGCGCTCTATGATGAAGACGCTTTTCGTTAGTCGCCGTGGTAACGAAACCAACTCTGAAAAAGGTGTGCAGCGTTCGGAAAAAGGGGCAACGTCGGGTTTTTGAACTGCTGATTTTTTACGATTTCTCATCGTGGAAAAAAAAGTTTCAAAACAATAAAAAGTACCAATGAGAAGAAAAAAAAAAAAAAAAAGAGTTTAATTAGCCTGAATTGATTTTGCACAATTCTTTTAATTTCAAGTAATTTTAGGGGGAAATTCCTTCCTTTTTTTTTTTTTGGCTAATTTTCTCAAGGTGGATTATAATAAATTAAATTTTTTTAAACCCTCAACTGTCCTCGGCAGCAGAGCCAAACATCTGTTTCTAAAGACGGAAGCCGCGCGGGCGACGCCGGGCGGCGACGACGTCCCGACACGCCGGCGGCGTCGGCGCCCCTTCCCTCGAGCCTCCGAGGAGATAAAACTCCCGGACAGAGGAGAAGAGGACTGACGTTTCCAAGAGCCGATGAAGATGCCGAAGGTTAGGAGTCAATCGGAGTGAAGTCAATCCTCTGTCGAGTCCGTGTCGTCGTTGACGAAGTCGTCTTCCGTCGGCGTCCGGGTGGCCCACTCCTCCTCGTCGTACTCTATACTGTCGTTGTCCTCCAGCAGGCCGTCGTCCGCCGCTCGTGCCGCGTCCCGAGGAGGCTCGCCCCCCCGCTGTCCTCGCCGCTCGCCACCCCCCGGCGGCGGGGGCGGCGGCGCGGGAACGGGCGCAGCGGCGTCCTGCGGCGCTGCGTAGCCCCCGTTGTTGTTGGAGAAGGCGGCGCGGTCGCGTCCCTCGTCCTCCACGTAGACGCGCTGGTGGCACATGGGGCAGGTGTCCTGGATGTACAGCCACTTCCTGAGGCAAAGCGCGTGGAAGTAGTGGTGGCACGGCGTGATGCGCGCCGACGTGGCGAACTCCTGGTAGCAGATGGCGCACACGTCCTCGATGTCCCGCAGCTCGTCGCCGCGCAGCTCCGGCAGCGAGTTGATCTTCTTGACGGCGGTGCGGCGGTTGATGAAGGTCTTCCAGCCGTTCTTGGCCTGCAGGTAGATGTTGAAGTAGGCGTGCAGGCACATCATGCACGCGCGGATCTTGCTGCCCGACTCGAACATCATGGTGTAGGCGCCGTTTCCGAACATGATGACGCCGAACAGGAACTCGATGATGTTCCCCGTGGAGCGGACGTAGTAGACGTAGTCGTCCAGCTTCTCCCAAAGCACGCTGGAGAACCCGTCCACCATGAAGAGGCCATAGACCGTCAGCGACACCACCACCTGGCGGACAGAGGAGGACACGCGTCAGACCGCCGCTCCCTCCGGGCGCCGCCGTCGCTCGACCCCGCGCCGCCTCACCTTGAGGCAGAGCTCCACGCAGAAGGCGGTGACGGCGAAGAGCCAGGTGTTCAGGGCGTAGTGGTGCCAGAGGGCGTAGCTGAGCGCCACGGGCAGCGCGAAGAGCGCCGCCGACACCAGCAGCACCGGGAAGTGGCGGCGGAAGGACGAGACGTGGGAAGCGCTGAGCGACATGAGGACGGGGTCCGTCATGCCGTGGATGAAGTGCAGGATGGCGGTCAGCAGGAGGCACATGTTCCGGCTCAGGCGCACCTGGAGGGCCCAGCAGCAGAGGTCAAAGGTCAATCCACGCAGAAACGGGAAGTGCTCCCCGAATAAAAAAAAAAATTAAAAAAAAATCCCATCGTCGTGGTTTTCTTGCGTGAAGCCAGAAAGGGTCAAAGGTCACGGCGGACACGCCGGCGGGGGAACCCTCCTCACGTACCAGCCGCTCCTCCGGGTCCAGGCTGCTGAGGCCCGTCTGCAGGGCCAGGATGAAGAACAGAACCGGAGCCACGAAGCCCAGACGTTTGTCTTCCTCCTCTGTGGAACCTGATAGACCAGAGCACACACACACACACACACATATACATTACATGGTGTGTGTGTGTGTGTTTTAAAGAGGCTCGAACCAGTTCGGGTTCTCCTAGTTCAGGGGTCGGCGATCCGAGGCTTTTGGATCCGTCTGATGCGGCTCCGTGTGTTTTTTTTGAAAATAATCCACGAGTATTTGACTAAAATGTATTTCATTTTAGCTCGTCCATTTTTAAAATTTATTTTTGAACGTCAAGAATATGGCGATCTTGGAACATCTAAATAAAATGTGTGAAAATATCTCAAAATCACTGCGCGCTCCAGGAAAAGGAGGACGGCAGATTTGGTTTGCTGTCGGTCGGTTAATTTAAGTTTGGCTTTATTTCATGAATACAAGAAGGACTCAAATAGACATGGAGTGTTTTTTCTTAAAAGTAACCTTCAACCAAACCTCTTTTTTTTTCAGAGTTCAAAATGTTTTCTGAAATGTCATTTTGTTTTCATTGTGTTATACATTCAGAGCGTTTTGTCACATGCAGAAACGTGTTTTCCCCGTACACTGAAATTCCCACTTTGCCGTCCGCAGTGCATTTAGATACACAGCATAAAGGCAAAAAAACAAAACATTCAATTATAACCCATGTTAATTTATTTTAAATTTCAAAAGGGTTGCGTGTGTTTTCTTTACTCTGGCTCTTTGACTGGTAAAGGTTGCCGACCCCTGACCTAGTTAATGCAAACACGACATGAATTAAAATCTGGGCAGCGGTGGATATTGGCAACTACACACACACACACACACACACACACACACACACACCTATGAAGGCCAGGATGCTGAGGCCGAGGTAATGCGCCACCGAGGAGATGACGGCGCTCATGCCGAGGACCGTGAGCGTGGAGTCGCAGCCGGAGATGATCAGGTTGCTGGTCAGGTCCCAGAACACGTCCCAGCTCAGCAGGTAACCCTGTAGGGGGGGATCGGTAACCATGGAAACGCCTTGAGAACGTGAAGATTGTGAGAAATGTGACGATTAAAATAAAGGGCGGCTTTTTTTTTTTTTTTTTTTTTTGTCCTGCGTCTCAAACGCCTTTCCGATCTTACTTGGGAGAACGCGCCGCCGTCCGACGGGAGTCCCGTGGCGTCGCCGCTCTCCCTCCTGACGGCCCGCACCACGTAGACCAGGATGAGAGCCTGCGCGGTGACCCGCGTCAGCCAGAACACCCGCAGGACGTCGGGGAAGCGGATCCTCTTCCAGGTGTCTTCCAGCAGCAGCTGCAGCCCGTAGATCCGGTACATGTGCCGCACCAGCAGGTAAACGTAGCGGCAGGAATAGTAGAACCACTTGAGCCGCAGGGCGAGGCAAACGGCCGTGTTGAGCGCCAGCGCCGTGCCCGAGAACACCGCCACCAGCTGCCGCACGTCGGCCGGCAGCTCGATCATCAGCCCCCACAGGGGCATCATGATGTCCAGGACCACCAGCGCGGCGAAGACCGACTGCAGGTTGAGCAGGAAGACGTAGCCCACGCCGAACACCAGCTGCACGGCGGCCATGCCCAGCCACAGCGTGGGCCCGTTCCGAGGCAGCAGCCGGAAGCCCAGCGCCGCCTTGTAGTAGGCGCTATAAAAGTCTATGTGGGACGTGGCGTAATAGTTGACCAGGACGGCGGCGAGGCCCAGGAGCACCGCGAAGAAGAGTGTGTAGAACTTGAACAGGGCCTTCTGGGAGAGCAGCAGCACCACGCCGGACACCAGGACGCCTGCGACACAGAGCACTTTGTGTTACACTTTGCGCATTTGGGACGTGCAGAGTGGAGTCGTTTGAACGCGCTGGAGGACGACTGTGGAAAACTGATCAAATCCAACCTGAATTTTCTACCGCTTTCTTACGAAACCCCACTTTCTTTTTGTGTCCCGTTCATTTGAGGAACACCCTGACTTGACACAATCCCCGTGGAAGTACTGCACGATTGATTAGAGCATAAAAAGTAATATTAGAGCATAAAAAGTTAAGCGTGGGGTGAAATGATAACGCATATCTGAATGTAAACAAGCCAGAAACATGACCTGCTGTTTGAACTACATAGTGACGTCACACCTGTTTTCACAAGAGTTAGCTGTTAGCCGACGACCAGCATCAGTGTTTTTCGGGGCAAAAACGCGGCGATTGGTGCGAAAGCGGGGCTTTAAACGCGGGTTAGTTTCGAGTTTTGACTGTTTTTGCTTTACTTTGAGCCTGTGACAGCTCGCAGAGGCGCTAGGCTGGCGTGACGGCCATCGCAGCGTCACGTAGCAAGAAAGCTAGCCGGCCAGCTAGCTGTCAGCGCCGCGGCTCCGGAAGCAGACCGTCCCCGGGCAGGAACACTCACCCGTCACCCTGACCAGGACCTTCCCCACGGCACCGGCCCATCCCGACCCGGGGTCGTAGTAAGAATTAAATATTGCGTCGATGATGAAGATGCAGGGAACTCGCAGGGCCACATCGAGCACCGCCATGGCCTGCTGGCCGATCCGGGCTTGAGTGGACGCCATGCGGCGTGAATTCACGTCTCACGGTCCCAGCGAGTCGGCGGGATCCATGTAAATTCGGCACACATTCATCGGCCGCCTCCTCGCTCCAGATCCGCTTTTACTTGACTTTATTTTGCGGCACGGAGCCCGCCGCCGACTGTCAATTCCAGCCAACTTAACCTCCTGTTGCTTCTTCTTCTTCTGTAAAACAAGCCGGCGTGGTTAAGCGCCTCTAGCGCCCCCTAGCGGCCGCACGCCGACACTGCGCGTCCAGAAATGTCCAGAAATGTCACTTTAATTGATATTATCTTCATTTATTATCTAAACGCTCAACCCAGGACAATATTGGAGGATTTAAACCAAAAATAAAAAGGGCACACCTTGATGTGTTGACTACTTCTTATCCAACAGTCTTCAAGGGAAGAAATCCAAAGGCGGTGGCTAGGAAAAGGTCCCCACAAGAAATCGTCATAATTGATGCTTTATTAATCCCTCGTGGGGAAAGTCGTTCTCTGCAATTCACCCATCATGGCTGAACCGTGAGCTGCTGTCCATCAGCGCCAGGGGAGCAGTCAGGGGTTCGGTGTCTTGCTCAACAACACTTCGACACACGAGAAGGAGCCGGGAATCCAACCGTGACATTTCAGCTCCGAAGACGACTGAGAACCTCCACAGATACGCCTAAAGTTCTTGTTTCCCTTCTTAGTAGCGGCTATGACCCGTTTTTAATTCATTTACGAAATGAAGGTTCCGAAGGTTAAAGAAATCTGAAGCAGGAATCACAAAATGTGCAACGTACGAGCAACGAACCATAGCATCAAATCTCGAGTTTGAACGTTCTGCCGGTCCAAAGGCGATGAAGACCGAACCTCAGCTCGATGCAAAAAACAACTTGATGGTGTTGTTATAGATGGCGTTAGCCAGCTCCCCCGGGTCCTCTCCCCTCGCCGCCGCCATCACCTCCAGGACTTGTCTGCGGGAGACAATCGGTGAAATGACATCAAGAAGTTTCATCTTGCCTCCCGCTAGCTAGCTGGTTGGTTATGACTATTAGAAGGTCTTCGGTTTGATTTTCCACACCGAAAACATCATAGCATTAGCGTAAGCCGGGTCTATTTGACCTCGGATTCGCTTACAGGCTAAACTGGGCCGGTACCCGGTAAACGGAGTCACAAAGTTGGGTCTCGACTCACACAATGTGACAGGGCTCATTCCTGTCCTTCAAACAATGACCCGCCTCCCATTTCTTCTTGGTGGGGAAGGTGGTTTGAACGTATCCAGAGCCTGCGTGCGTGCTCTTCACACCGCACCACGGGGCGTCTGGGGGGGAAAAAAAACCTTAATCGTCAATTCCGCCACGTTTCTCTAAAACCCACGGTGCAGAGGTCCAAAAAAAAGAATAATAATATCACAGACAACAACAAACATCAGTAGGACTGTTTCGAGGTGCTCGAATCAAGTGCACGAACTAACAGAGCTCGTTCTAACTAACATAGCTAGTTAGCGTGCTAACATAGCTAGCTGGCGACAGTCGATTTAGCAAGGCGCCGCAGAAAGACGATGGACCCAAAGTTGGAACAGATGAAGCAACTGCTCTGTTTCTGCAAACTGAGACTCACCTGTTTCTATCATGAGCCTCTCGGTGGGGACGGACTTCATGGCTTCGATGTTGGCCTCCGTCTTTAAGGAGCTGGAAAAGAGAACGGGGGTTGCTATTGCGAGAAGGAACCATTAAGGAACCCATTAACTTAGCCCGGCTTCTTTAGCTTCGAGACAAACGCTCAATCGGACTCGCGAATAACATTAAAGTTCTCCAGCTGCACGTTCTCTGGTTTGGGTCGAAAACTTTGAGCTCTAATTTCTGGAACTGCCATGCAAGTGTAGTTTGAGGACAACACGCCGCAGAGGGTGGACCTGCTTTCTGGCAGGAGCACAAACCACTGCGTTAATCACGTTACTTGAGATAACTTGCACTTTTTTCAGTTTCCAGTGACAAAAAAAAAATCCCACAAAGAATTCACAAAATGCTGTGTAAAGCGTGTTTACGGTTTCGCTAATCCGTGCTATGCTACAGATGATTTTCAGCTGCCCAAATCTGGCTATTCATCTATCTGTTGATAATTATTCAGCATTAACTTTCTTGTTTTTTACTATTGTGCACTCCTTACCTCACTTGTTACTAAGACACTTATAGTTTGATCGCTTGTTTACTAAGACACTTTATAGTTTCACTGAGACACTTTATAGTTTATAGTTTATTTTTATTTCTAATTCTGCCTTTTTCTTTTTATTATTTATTACTGTTATATTTTCTGTAACTCTGGCACAACAATTTACTTCGGAATCAATAAAGTTGTTCTTATCTTATCTTATCTTATTTACCCCCATCTGCAAATTAGCATCAACACACACACATATCACAACAATAGCACTTTCAACTTGCAAAATACATATTGTATTGCCTGTTTATATATTGTATAGTTATATTATTGCCTATCTGTATATGTTATATATATTGTCTATTTTGTACATTTTTATATTTGTATTGTACAGGACTACAGATGGAAATTAGCGATGAGCTGGTACAAACATCTCAAACAACTTCTAAACAAACAAATAAAGAAACGTGCAAACACACACCAGCCGTTGATTCCGATGTAGAGGTCCAGGTCGATGAGGGCGGCGGCGTCCTCTGCCGTCCCGTCGAACGAGTGAACCTGAAGCAGGGACGTCGGTGATCATCTACCCTGGGGTTTGTCTCCAAAACACTCCAAAGCTGGACCTCCGCGTGAAACTCAAAGGTACTCACCACGCCTCCGACGCATCTGTCCCGATTTCTCTTCATGATGTCTGTCAGGGAGAAACGTAAACAAAGAATGAGATGCGTTAAGTTGACAAAACATGTCGGGGACGCGGCCAAAGACGTACCGATGAAGTCCTGATGGGAGTTCCTGCAGTGCAGGAACATGGGGAGGCGCGTCTCCTCCGCCAGGTCGAACTGCTTCTGGAAGAACCTGCCGGGGTCGATCCACGCCGTCACACCAATTGTTTCGCAAAAAAGCTGCCTCGAAAAACTAGCAAGACCTTGGGTGTTGCTTGTTATCAGAAAACACCTCGATTTGTGTATCTTTGAGTTTGAGCACATAAGCTTGTGAAGTATTTATTCATTCCTTCTTCACTTGCTCGTCGGATTAGATGTAAACAACTAAGAGACAGCGGAGGAAGAAAAAAAAAACCTGCCAAACTCACTTCAGCTGGGTCTCTTTGGGGCAGAATTCCAGACGGTCAAAATCTACGATGAATCAAAGTGACAATTTTCATTTTAAAGCCAATATTTCTTAATTTTGTAAACACTTCAAACACGTTAACTGAAATAATCCCCAACGTTATCGCCCACAAACGAAGGAAAACTATCTTTGGCTTTACGAATGCTAATCGTCATACAAAAAGTTCATGAGAACTGATGGTTTTTAGCATCTGAAAAGTATTGAAAAAATAAAAAAAAAATTAAAATGTGATTAGTTTCGGTGTGTCTTATTTTGAAAGAATCACAACCAAGAAGGGGCTCAGAGCTGATCCCTGATGGAGTCCCACCTCCACCTTGAACTTCTCTGTTACCCCTACAGCACAGCGTACCAGTGTCTCACAGCGAGCATACATGTCCTGCACCAGTTTAACATACTTCTCTGCCACTCCAGACTTCCTCATACAATACCAGAGCTCCTCTCTTGGCACCCTGTCATATGCTTTTTCTAGGTCTACAAAAACGCAATGTAACTCCCTCTGGCCTTCTCTGTACTTTTCTATTAGCATTCCCAACGCAAATACTGCATCTGTAGTACTCTTCCTAGGCATGAAGCCATACTGCTGTTCACAAATGCTGACTTCTGCTCTCAGTCTAGTTTCCACTACTCTTTCCCATAACTTCATTGTATGGCTCATCAACTTTATCCCTCTGTAGTTGCCACAATTCTGCACATCCCCTTTATTCTTAAAAATAGGCACCATCACACTTTGTCTCCATTCTTCAGGCATCTTCTCACTCTCTTAAGATCCTGTTGAATAATCTAGTCAGAAAATCTACCGCTGCCTCTCCTAAACACTTCCACACCTCCACAGGTATATCATCAGGACCAACTGCTTTTCCACTCTTCATCCTCTTCAATGCCTTCCTCACTTCACTTTTACTAATTTGTGCTACTTTGCGGTCTACAATAGTTGCCTTTCTTTCATTTTCCCCATTCATCAGTTCTTCAAAGTACTCTTTCCATCGTCCCATCACTCTTCTAGCATCTGTCAACACACTTCCCCCTCTGCATTCTTCATCAACATCCCACAAATTAAAAATATTGAAAAAAAAAAACAGAACAATAAAAAACAAGGTATTACTTACACCAATTGCTATTTTAAAAAAATGGAGCAAGAAGCCAGAGTTTGGCTTGCTGTTTATCTGCGCTAACAAACTGGCTGCGTGCGAGAACACAACATAGGATGGGAGTTACTCGCCTAGCCCGCACTCGCCGATGGCCACCACCTTCCCGCCGTGAGCCGCCGCCAGGTCCCTGAGGCCGGACAGGTACCGCGACTCGCCGTCGCGCTCAAACTCGCCGCAACGCGTGGGATGGCAGCCGACCGTGCAGTGAAACTCGTCTGCCGAGAAACAGAAGGAGGGTCTCGAAAGGGCGTCGCCGTTTGTTGACTTTGTCAATTAACTCCTGGATTTTTTCACCGATTTCAAAAGCAGATTTAGACTTAGTTTTAATTCAGATGGTAAATTTGAAAAAAGGGAGCTTTTTTTTTGCTTCTAAATTCAGAATTATTGGGAAAGGATGAGGAAGATCACGATATCTTCCATCCATTCCATCGTGCCGGGAATAATATTGTTGCTTTTTTGTGGACCATTTAAGGACTTGACTTGGAAACTGAAGCTCAAGTGTATTTGAAATGCAAATAAAGATTTTTTTTTTTTCTCTTCTCTGGGTTTGGAAAGACTTGTCAACAAGGAGGAGGAGACGCCGGGAGGGGGTTTCCATGGTAACCTCTGGTCTGGGCCAGGCCGAGGGCGTCCCGGCTGTCCTCCAGGCTCCCACCCGTGATCATAAACTGTCACACAACAACAAAATAACAATGTCTGGTGATTATTCTGCAGATTTGAAAGCCAATTTTCAGATTTGAGGTCACTTCCTCAAAGAGCTTACGTCATTTCTCACTATTCTGTATATTTTGCCCCAATTATTTATCGCTAAAATCTGGTTATCTGAATAACAACTGCAGGAAACTGTGAGAGATCTATGTCTGGTCCTGTTTTACCTTTTCCACGCCGGCGTCCAGAGCCCTGGCGACGACCTGATCGAAGTCATCTGAGAAGAAGAAGCTGGCGTCAGCGACGAGGAAGATCTCCTGCTCGTCAAAGATGGCGACACTCACCCTGGTGCTTCTGCTTCCCCCTGTAAAGGCCTCTGAACATGGGATCCGTCAGGTTCACGCCGATATCTGACAACGACATTTTGGGAAATCATCATGGATCCGCCTGGGTTCTCGCCACGTTCTCGCCGTCCTCTCACAGTCCGAGAGCAATCGCATGGATTCACTGAAGACTAAACTGTCTGTAGGTGTGAATGAGCGAACGCTTGGATGTTTGAAATTATGAGCTGGATCGTAGTACTTTTATTAGATTTAATAATATGATAATAATCATATTTTTCAAACCCATGAGTCTGAAAGTGTTTGCAATGTTAGACCTGAGTCACATCTTTTACTTACTAACTGGTCATTTTTTTTCAAAAGCACAGTGCTCAAAAAAGCATTTAAGTGTCGCTATTATTTTTATTATGACAACTTCTGTTTATGTCTAACAACTTTTAACACAACCTTTAACTTTGATTTGAAAGAAATCAAGTTTTGAACTTTTAGCCACTGTGATTATAGATATTTTTCATTGCGGTTTTTTCTCCGGATTGTACCTTCATGGGTAAACAAGTACTCAAAGTACTCAGAGTACTCGTTACTCCCAGGTTGTGTTTACATGCCAGTCACCTGTGATCGCTGCAGCCGCTGCACGCTGTCAAACCCGTTAGCTCCCATGCTAACTCAACCACATTGCGACGCTCGCCGCGTCCTTTGCACCCTGTGCCTTTTCTATAGTTTCAAATGAAGTATATTCAAGCATAAACTCACCGATGTACTTGTGTCGGGCCATGGTCCTGAGAGCTGGAGGTCTGGGACCGAGAAGAACCGAGCATGCCGCTCTGGCCGGAACCATGACGTGAGCGTGACGTAGGCGTGGCGTAACGGTGACGTACCGTAATTATTATAAAACCGCACAAGTATGATTTCTATTTTGCGATATTATAAATTCATACGTTTATATTTCAATAGCTGTTAGTCGTTACAAAAAAAAACGAGAAAATCAATTATTTTGTTTTTTTACTGCACTGATAATGTTCCATTACGGCGCAATTTTTATCTTCAATATTTGCTTCTGTATCCCAACACAACGGTTATTCTTACTATTTTTCCTACCTCTATTCATTTAATTTAATCTCCATAATGTTTAGAGATTAACATAAAAAAAAAAAGAATAATGCGCGTTTATTATATATTTATCGTCCTGACGTCACAGCATCCCAGAATTCATCGCGCGGGGAGAAGGTGACAGCAAAGATGGCGTCCGCCTATCTCACCCACCAGCAGAAGGTGCTGCGGCTTTACAAGAAATCCCTGAGACACCTCGAGTCGTGGTGCGTCTTCAGGTGAGAGTCGTCTTTTCCTTTTAAGTAAAAACACCGGGTGTGCTTTTTTTTTTTTATTATTCGTGTTCATTCATTCGTGTGTTGATTTCGTCTTGGTGTTTACCGAGCGGCTAAGCTAGCTGCTAGCCAGGTCAATCGTTACTTAGGACCGTTTGTGTCCAATTTTCCATTCAAGCTGCCTCTGAACGTGTAATAAACGCCGCGTAATTGTATTAAATTGGTTATTAGCATTAACCCTATTTCATACATTCACCGACAATTGTTTACAGATTAGCACTGGCAGCACTGTGCACCCTTCCCTCTGAGGCTACTCTCTATTTTCCTCCATTATTTCTCGATTTCTCTCCAAAGTCCTTGCTATTTATCTTTATTTTTTGCGTTTTCCTCATTAACTGCATTAATTTCCAATGGAAAAATAGCAATCGATGAATACGAGGCGTTTTCCCTTGCGCTTGAGGGAAACTATTTGAGCTAGCCAGAGAAAGTGATTATCAACAAGGGGAAAAATAGCAACAAGTTACCAGGGATTTACTGAGACATAGCATAGCTACGAAATAAAACGTAGAAAGAAATTAACAAGCATATACAAACAGTGGTGTTTGAAGAACTTCTAATGGCTGAAGTTATATAGCTACACATTTTAAATAGCAATGCAAATCTATCGAGAGCTTCAAACCGAAATTCCCGACTTCCCTGCGCGTTTCAGCACATTTCGTATCACGAGGCGTTTGAATGATCGCGTCCCGAAATCCATTGCAGGGACAAATACCGCTTTTACGCCTGCGTGCTGCGGGCTCGCTTCGACGACAACAAGGAGGAGAAGGACATGGTGAAAGCCACCATGATGCTGAAGGCGGGGGAGGAGGAGTTCTGGACCAACCAGCATCCCCAGCCTTACATCTTCCCCGACTCCCCCGGCGGGACGTCCTACGAGAGATACGAGTGCTACAAGGTGAGAAATCACCAAGCTAAAGCCACGACTCAGTTCAGTTCTCGGGCACCTGAGTCTTTTCAGGTGGAACAAACCTGCAGCACAGGAACTTCACGGTACTCAGAATTCAAATCCATAACAGCACCTGACGTGAAGCTCCAGTGCAAACGTGTCGGTAGCGCAATCTACGCCCGGTGAGCTGATCCGTGCTCTGCCGCCGCTCCCGTCTGCAGGTCCCGGAGTGGGCGCTGGACCACTGGCACCCCTCGGAGAAGGCCATGTACCCGGACTACTTCTCCAAGAGGGAGCAGTGGAACAAGCTACGGCTGGAGAGCTGGGACAAGGAGGTGAGGGGAAACTTATGAGCGCCGGGTCACGTGACAACTGTGGAAACACTGGAAATGGCACTTTGTCCAGCAGAGGGAGCCCCTGCTACCTCGATGCTAACGTTCAACCTTAATGGCAACGCTGCTCTTCCAGCACGCTTCCACTCACCTGGCTTTAGGTGGTCATCGTACCACCTCCGTGCGGGCGGAGTGGCTAAAGCCGTGATGTTTCATGCACGACAACAAACACACAAACAGCGCATGGAGCAGCCACGCCACCGTGTAGCGCTCTGGTCAGTTTTACCTCGCTTGGATTTCACCGGGTACCGTCTGATGGAATTGCAAAATGAGTGGAGTCGTGCTGGGATTGTGGAGCGACGTTGTTCATGCGACGCTAGAAAACAATTCGGCTAGCTTACAAACCAAAGGGGCAGGAGGAAGGTGAGGGTTATCAGAAAAAACTTCAGTCTCTCATCTTAATACTAGAAGAGATTGTTATTGTTTGCTCTATTTTACATCTCTACTTATTTTCCTCATTGTTCAAAAAGAAACCCACAAGGGGATCAGTACCGTCCAGTTCCACTAGATGGCACCAGACTGTTGAAACCACGATACGCATCCTCTGACGGCGCGTTGACCCTCCAGCATTGCCGGTGTTTGTTGTGTTCCCGTATCGCCCGGGAAAGAAATAATCCGATTATCTCGGGATTATTTTGAATCCTCAGGTTGCCCAGCTGCAGGCTGAGACGGCGGTCAGCGGCCCCAAGACCGAGGCCCTGCCCCCGGCCCGCAAAGAGGGCCACCTCCCCCCTCTGTGGTGGCAGTACGTCACCCGCCCCAGGGAACGCCCCACATAGACGCCCCCCGCCGCCACCTGAAGGGGAACCACCCACCCAGCAGCACCGGGGGCCCGGAGGCCCCCCCTCAGCAGGTCCATGAAGCCACACCTGTGTTACCTTGAACAATGTTTATTGATAGATAGAATAAAGTGCAGTGGAACTAACGCTTCTTCTGCTCAGACCTGCTTCCATTCTGTTGACTATTTGCATGAAAAAAAATGTGCAGGGGGAAAATAATATCAAAATCCGGGAACCATTTCTTTCCTTGCAGCAAGCAAGCAGTGTACACACACACACACACACACACACACACACACACATTATATATATATATATATAGCTGCAAGGAAACAAAATCAGCTCAAGCTTCTGACTTTGAATAATTCACTTTTAATTATTCAAATATAAATATCTTCCTGCTTCTGTTTTTTTTTTTTTTTTCCTTTAAGCGATGAAGCTAAAACAATCCCAAAACGCTCACAGTGTGTGACAGGAAAGATGAAACCTGCATGTGGTGCCTGTTATCTCTGCATCGCTAACTATGTTAGCTTCACACAAGGACTCACCCGAAACGCAAAAACACCCATCTTGCTCGCGATCAAGATTTGAATTCTTGTCACAAATTGTGAATCTGCACAGTCAGCGTTTACGGCGACCGGCGTGGCCTGAAGTTGCGCGGGCGTATCATCATGGAAACAGCCTTCAGGGAGTAGAAGTCGGACCCCTTCCAGGAGAACCAGACGATGCCGTCGGGGCCGAGCAGGTTCTGGGCCTTGAGCGAGTAGCGACCCCCCTGGGGGAAAAGCACAAATATCGCCGCCTCATCGAGGATTTCAACACCGCAAATGGGTTTTCGGTCTCCCACCTTGTAGTAGACGCCGTTGAGGTTTGCGTAGAAGCACTGGTGGAACCACCAGCCGGCGTGGCTGATCTCGGCGCAGACGTCGCCGGTGTCCGGCGTGCTGAAGGCCCGCAGGTTGTGGTACCAGCCGAAGGAATCCTCCGCCGTGCCGCTGAAGCCCGAGACGTGGAGGCGAAACCGGCCGGCCTCGTCCTCCACCCTGCAAGCGGCAGGGGAATTGAAAATATTTTTAAAAAATGTGGTGAAACTGGCCTCTGTCTATTGGCAGAAAATGGAAATCATGTAAAAGCGTGCAAAACGACATGAAAATGAAAGAAAGACGATGATAACAGGGAAGACGGTGACATTAAGCTTCAGTAAAAGGGGTAATGACGAGACCAAATAAAATGAATTGTAAAAATGTGTCGTATTTTAATGTTTATTGTAAGTTAAAATGATCCAAAAGTGTTGATGGTGGGTTGATAACAGTTTATGGGAGGCTCTTAAAGGCTCGCGTTTTCTCTAGATCTGTAAATACTGATATCGAATGATCACATTTGCGGAAATTCACTTTTCACGCCGGGTCTTGGAACCAAAAGTGCTCTGTCCTGCCGGTAGTGTCTGCAGTACCTGAAGCTGTGGTAGAAGGCGTGCCTGTGTCCGAGTCCCCAGTCCTGCAGCTGGATCCTCAGGCTGTAGTGGCCCTGGTTGGACAGCATGTGGAGCTGCTGGTTCCCCAGCCAGTGTTCCCCTCGCGCCTCGCCAAAGCCGTCCCGGTACTCCGACCAGCCGCGGTTGAAACTAACCGAACCGTCGCGCCGCCGTTGGAACACCGTCCAACCGCCCCCTAACACACACACACACACACACACACACACACACACACACACGGGACCAAAAGTATTTTGGTATATGAACGTCAGTGACGTCCCATTCCGAATCCATGGAGTTCAACATGACGTGGGTCCATTCTTTGCAGCTGAAACTGTTTCAACGCTTGTGTCTTGCTGTCTCTGACCTTCTCTCCAAAACATCTAACATGTGCTGTTCCTCTGATGGACTCCTTCCTGATCCTCTCCATCCTGGTCACTCCCAAAGAGAACCTCAACATCTTCATCTCTGCAACCTCTAGTTCTGCCTGCTGTCTTTTGGTCATTGTAGGTTCCCATGGAATTCTCCAAAATGCTGGAAATTTCACAAGTGGATGCGTCGCACATCTGATCGCAGCTCCACTCTGGAAGCTCTCACAAATATTTGAAAAAAAAGTCTGCATGCCGAGGCGCTTGATTTTATACACCTGTGGGCGTGGAAGCGATGGAAACACCTGATTTCCATTATCGGGACGGGTGAGCCGACACTTTTCTCACCTTCCGTGTCCATGTCGCAGTAGACGGGTCGCGGGCCGCCCGGCGACAGCGTGATGGCGTAGACTCCGGAGCGCCGCACGCCGCTGTGGTACAGGGACGCGCAATCCGACGGACAGGAAGTTGGGAGGTCTGGCGAGGGCGGACGTGTTGTTAACCCTCCGCTAAGACGGACGCGTCATCGCGCGGCGGCGGTTTGAGGAGCTACCTGGGGTTAGCAGGGCGTCACGCATGCTAAGCGGCCGCGCGAGGATGCAGGTGGTTCCCCGGGTCATGTGCTGCACGGCGGTGGTGAGGTTGCGCAGGTGCGCCCGCAGGTGGCGCAGCAGGGCGGCGTGCACGTGGAGCAGCGCGCTCGACTCGGCGCGCCGCAGCCCCAGGGAGCGCAGGCGGGGGTCGGAGGTCGAGTTCCAGCCGGCGGCCGGACGGCTCTGAGAGAGGGAATTAAACATTCGGTTCTGTTATCGGGAAAATACGGCCGGAACTCGCCTCCGTTTCCATAGAAACAAATAATTTCCTCATCCGGAGCGAGAACCTGGAGAACATGAGAACGTGGAACCTCCTGCTAGGGTTTTTTATTTTCCTCGAATTAACGTGCTTTTTGTTGCCATGGTAACACAAAAGGCTTGTGCACGTTTTTGTTATTGTTTTTTTTTTTTTTTTCTGGATGTCTTTCGGAGCCGCCAGAGGTAGAAGTCCATCCATGTTTTCAAGAATAAAACAAACAAATAAAGGAGCCGCTTCGCATCTGGGCCACCGAGGGAAACACACACACACGCACACACACACACACACACACACACACACACCTCTGGCTAATCCTGTTAGCAGGTAGCGGGGTTAAGGAGGACTCAGAGCGATAAACATGGAGCGTTGCCATCATTATTGGCTGCACTCACAACATTAGTTGAGCTGCAGATGCAGATTGCTAATATCATTATTATCATTATTATTATTATTATTATTATTATTATTATTATTATTATTATTATTATTATTATTATTAATAATAATAATAATCATCCTCTGCAAGTGGGCGGAGGTTTCACCCAGACAGGCCAGCAGGTCGTCCAGGATTGGCTCCGCCCCCTCCAGATTGGCTCCACCCCCTCCAGGATTGGCTCCGCCCCCTCCATTCGGTGAACGCGTGAATACATAAAGCTCCTCCTGCACCTGCATCTCCAGGACCTTGACCCTCTGGCTCCTCAGCTCGTCCTGCGCCTCGGACAAGGTCTTCCTCAGCCCCTCCAGACGCTCCTTGCCGTCCAGGTTCTCGCGGCGCCGCCGGCGAACGTCGCCGCCGCAGCGGAACATGTCCGGGCAGCGTTCCTGCGGCGTCTCCATCAGCCGGCACGTCCCGTTAGACGCCATCCGGCCGCCGTTGTCGGCGCAGTGCGGCGTGGAAACGCCCGCCGTCCGGTCGGGGCTCCCGGCGGCGCCGATTCCAGAGCGCGTTCCCTCTTGGTCGGTCGCCGGGTGCCAGTCGGCGTCCTCGTAGTCGTCCTGGTCGGCGTCCAGCCCGCGCCGGGCGGTCTCGGCGTTCTCCTCGGGGACGTCCCTGCCGCCGTGCTCGTTGGCGTCCAACGCGTAGCTTTCGCCGAGCGCGTCGGGACGGACGGCGTCGTCGTGTCCGACGTCCGGGTGTTCGTCGGAGCAGGAGAAATCGCCGGAGACGAGGACGGCGAGGACGAGGGCGGCGAGGACGAGGACGGGCGGCGGGTTCGTCCTGGCCATGAAGGCCGGCGACCCCGGGCGCTCCAACATGGCGGCCCGGCTCGCTTTCACCCGCGGGACGGTATTTTGGCGGCTCGCGGCTCCACAGACGCCTCGGTTTTCAATTTCCAGTGTCCGAACAAGCGCCGGTTACCTGGGAAACGAGTGGATGACGGAAAGAAAAAAAAAAAGAACATTTTTCAGACAATAAGAATAAATTATATACCCCAAAAATTATTTTTTTCAGATTCAATCCGAAGATAACAGAACAGAATATATCGAATTAAATCAATAAATGAAAGAGAACTGTTAGAACACAAAAGCCATGCAGCAAATGAATATTCAAAATGAAATTCGTATAAAAAATATTCAAGATACAATTAAAGACGTTAACGTTCTGCTCACCTGCCACCGCCGCGATAATCCTGGGGATTGCAGGCCGCCGCCCTGAAGGGATATTATGGGATTACAGTAACACGGCGACAGCCAATGAAAGAGAGCCGATGAGATTAACTGGATTTCACCGAGCGAAACCGAATTCTATTTATTTGTTTACGTTTTTACGCCTTCGCTTATCCCTGCAGCGTCTCAGCAGGTGATGATAACCTTTACTTTTGTTGCCGTTTTCCCTCCGTCATCATCCAGGTGTTTCTGTGCGTTCAGGGCGGCAGGAAGACCCTTCCCTAGAAAACATATCGTCATGGTGCAAAGACCGGCGTGTTTGTTGCCATGGCGACTGCTTTTTTTGAAATCCATTTAGCCTTTCCAGGGTCAAAGGAAAGGAACGGAGCCTTTGACGAGGAGGCCTTCAACCCCCCCCCCCCCCTCCAGTCCACTTAGATCCACTCTCCCGAAGTCCAGGCGAGGGGGAGGGAGGCGGAGCCAGAGGTCAGAGGTCAGAGGTTTTATGTCACCTGTCGGCAAAAGCCAAGGTGGCTTGAACGGTCAGATTCATGGACAGATTCATTCATTCATGCATTCATTCATTCATTCATGCGTTCATTTATTCATTCATGCAGTCATGCGTTCATGCATTCATACATGCATTCATTTATGCATTCTTTCATTCATGCATTCTTTCATTCAATCATTCATTCATTCATGTATTCATTCTTTCATTCATTCATTCATTCATTCATTCATTCATTCATGCATTCATTCAATCATGCAGTCATGCGTTCATGCATGCATTCATTCATTCGTTCATTCATTTATGCATCCATGCATTCATACAATCATCAAAGAATACATTCATTCATCCACAGAATTATTAAACCAGTCATTTGATCATTCATTCATGGATTCATCCCTTAAACAAGTCATCCATTTCTTAAACCGATCGTCCCCTAAATCATCTATCAAACCATCCGTCATCCAAAGATTCATCCATTCATCAAAACATTCATTCATGCATTTATTCATCCCTTAAACTATTCATCCATCCATCATCCAACCATTCATCCATCCATCCAACACTTAAACCAGTCATTCATTTCTTAAACCAGGACTCCTTTGAAAAAGAGGTTTCTAATCTCAATGGGACTTTCCTGGTTTAATGAAGGAGAAATGAATAAAAAAACTATCGTCCCTTAAATCATCCATCCATCATCCATCATCCATCATCCATCATCCATCCATCCATCCATCCATCCATCCATCCATCCATCCATCATCTATCCATCATCCATCATCCCTCCATCCTCCAGGTTCCACCCTTCCGTCCCTCCATCCCCCCGTCTCTCTGAGCACTGAGTTTCCTGCAGCCTCTTGTCGTTCCCTCTGCTCCTAAAAGAAGGTTGGACTCGCTGGTCCGCTGGGTTTTCATCTGTTTTTTTTTTCCCTTTTCTTTAAATGTGGAAACGCGTCTCTGTAATGGAGGGAACGGAGGCTGAAGGTCAGCGACGCCGCTAATGGCTCCATGTTTACCTTCTCCGCTTCTCCATTAGACCGAAAAAAAGAAACAGACGTTTCTGCGAAGGTCTGAGCTTATCGATTCGCCGCGGGGGGGAAACACAGGAAGTTGAGCAAACTCGGGGGAAGTTCTCCGACTCCTGTTCCGACCGGCCGCTTTTGGTTCTCCAGAGCTGAGGGTCGCGACATTTAAAACCTCGAGAATTCTAGAATCTCCCGTTACCTTTGAGGGGAACCTCGGGGAACTTGGACCCCGAGAACGTTTGCGTCCGGGAACCTGGAGTCCAGGAGTCCAAATTGCCACGGCGGGAACACTGAGAACGTAGATTTGTGTCAGAATATCCGATTTCTGGAGAACGTGTCCGTTCGTGGCGTTCCCATCGATCCCTGCAGCTCTGATAAAATAAAACAAAATAAAAGCGAGTGTTAATAAATTAAAGTAAAACATAAAAGTATCATGACAGAATGAAATATATTTAACATTCAAACAAAAGTGGCGAAAAATAAAACTGATAGATGTATTAAAATAAAGTATATTTTAAATACAATAAAAGTAATATAATAGAATATATCATAAATAAAAGTGACAAAAAAATACAAGGGAGGAAAATTATTTTAAATAAAATATATTTCAAATAAAATAAAAGCAATGTCATAGACTAAAATATAAAAAAAAAGTGACAAAAAATAAAAGGGAGGAAAATTATATTCAAATAAGATATATTTCAAATAAAATAAAAGCACTGTAATAGAATAATATATATAAAAAAAAATTGACAAAAAATACAAGGAAGGAAAAGTATTGTGAATAAAATGTATTTCAAATAAATTGAAAGTATCATGACAGACTAAAATACTTTTAAAAAATGAAACAAAAGTGATGAAGGAAAAATGTATTAAAAGAAAATATATTTCAAATTAAAAAAAAGCAATGTAATAGACTAAAATATATAAAAAAAATAATAAGTGACAAATAATAAAAGGGAGGAAAATTATATTACAATAAAATATATCTTAATAAAATAAAAGCACTGTAATAGAATGAAATATAAAAAAAATAGTAAGAGACAAAAAATAAAAGGGAGGAAAAACATAAAGAAATAAAATATTTCAAAGTAAAAGTAATGAAAAAGAATAAAATTAATTTTCCCAATTTTAACAAAAGTGATGAAAAATCAATGTATAAAAAAAAAAGACATTTAAACTATGATAACCACAATAAAAATGTTAAAATATAGAATGAAAGTAATGAAATAAAAAAAAAATTAAAACGAGATTAAAATTTTCCCAATTTTAACAAAAGTGATGAAAAATCAATGTATAAAAAAAAAAGACATTTAAACTATGATAACCACAATAAAACTGTTAAAATATAGAACGAAAGTAATGAAATAAAAAAAAAATTAAAACAGGATTAAAATGAGTCCACATGTAAACGTTCCTCCGGGACGAAAACTAAGTCACGGAAAATGACCTTTTCACGCCGATCAGCCTTTATTTCCCGTGCTGACCCATCGGTCACGCCGCCGCCAAACACAACGGCGGGCGCCGTGGCGGCGGCGTAACCGGAGCCTGCGGCCCCCGGGGGCCTCGGCCAGACGCCCCGGTGCTAATCCACCTTCCAAGCTGCTGCGGCGTCCAGGTGGAAAAACCATCCGTCCATTCGACCTCCAATCTTTCCATTCCGGCCAAAGAGACGGGAAAACGCGGGTTGGATCTGAAGGGCGTTCAAATACAGACAGCAACAACAAAACACGCAAAATAAACACAAATAATAGCATTTAGCACATTTTTACAATAATAATTACTACCGTGATTGATTTTTTCTTCTCTATTATTCATCTTTCTCTGGTACAGCCGCTGTTTGGAAAAAAAAAAAGGATTTGCTGCACGTGTTTGTCGATATTACCGATATGTATGGAAATAAAAGACAATATATATATATATATATATATATATATTGTTATATCATTATTAGCTATGCCTATAGCTAATAAGGATTGAACATTATTATTATTATGAAGAAATGATAACAACAACAACAACAACAATAATAATAATAATAATAATAATAATAATAATGATGATAATAATAACTACTATCTGTGTCTCACACTGATACAAATATTACTCCATAAAATGTTATACATTCTTGATTCATTACAAATCAACTGCGAGCCTTTTATTATTTTAATATTGATTATTATGGTTTACATCTTAAGAAAACCCCAAAATCCTATCACAAAATATTAGAATATAATGAAAAAGTAATTCAAATTTTTTTTAATTGCATTACAGAAGATTTTATCACAATATTCTAATTTTCTGAGACAGTCCTGCATATCCAACACAGCTACTGATGATAATAATAATAATATAGTTTTTTAAAGTTTACTTTTTAAACGTTTAAACGGGTTATTCTGTGACGGTGATGAACGGTGGAACAAGGTGACGAGGAGCTTTCAGGTCATGATGTCACCGTGTGTGTGTGTGTGTGTGTGTGTGTGTGTGTGTGTGTGTGTGTCCTTGACGGGCAGGATATAAAAAAGGGGCTGATCTGTCAAAGGGTACAAAAGGTGTGCAGGAGCACCAGATCTCTCCATCCAGAAGACCAGAAAGAGCGGAGATGGAGGGACGCCAGAGGGACGGGATGGTGTGGTGAGAATATTAGTTTTTGAGATAATCTCTATTTATTTAATCCCCCGTCGCATGCATTTTGCTTTTTTTTGTTTTTTTTTAAATGCAATAATAATACTATATTAAAATTAAAATGAATTCGTTTGAGCTTTTTGTGTTATTTGCATGATTGATTGTAACAAAATCTGAAAATAATTCCCCCTATAAAAAAAAAAAATCACGTAAATTTGTGGCTTTTATTTCGCGATACGTTTCTATTCTGCTCCTTTTTTTAGCTTTATTTCAATCTACCCTTATGGCTTTTGTTTATTTCCCTGTTTACGTTCTCGTCGGCGGGCTAAATGGCGTTTTTTGCGGCGAAGCAGATCAAACTGTCTGTGATTGGCCGACAGGAGGATGCTTCCCGTGTGGCTATTGGCTGGGGTTATGGTGGGCGGGGCCAGCGGGTCGGGCCAGTGCTGGGTGCATCCCAGCTGCCAGGACCTGGACTCTGAAAGCAGCATGATGGTAAAACACTCGCTCTTTTTTTTTTAACCCATGAAATGGATTTTCTCGCTTTAATTTCATCCGGTTATATGGAATTAAATCTATATCATAGCACGAATCTGACAACTCGTGGTGATTATAGTTATTTATATCATCTAGTTGTATCTCCCGTCCTCGTACGAGGACACTTTTTTATTATAAACTTGGACGGATTGAGGCTAGACATGTGGCTTTGGGGAGAAAAGAACAAGGTCAACTATGATTCCTATCGCTAATAATGATATTAACATTATTATTACTCGCTGTTAGCACTCGTTGCGATGAGAGAGCAGCACGACTACGATCACAAAGATTAATAATGATAATACCACAACTAGAACGACAACCATGACAGCAGTTCCGAACAACACAGCTACTACGACTGATAGCAATAATAAAAAAGATATAATAGAACACTTATTTTACGTTTACTTTTTAAAAGCTTAGCCCTCCTATTATGTTAAGGGTCAATTTGACCCATTTCACCCATTGACCCAATGGGTCAAATTGACCCTTAACATAACGGGAGGGTTAAAAGTGAAAACCGGTGGTTTGGTTGCTCGATCACTTCCTGTTAACAAGCGATAAAACAGAACCAAAACGCCCAAACAAACACAAAAAACACGCGACGCCCATTTTGTTTACGACAAGGGGGAAAAAACCGACAAACGTCCCGTTTAGCTTCTCCGATTGTAGCTTCTTCTATAGCGTCGCCGCGGAAACCGCTGGAAAAGCAGAAAATTGACCTCCCGCCGCCTTCCCCCCCCCCCGCAGGAGTGCGTGGAGCTTTGCCGCGCCGACGTCAACGCCGAGACGCCCGTCGTCCCGGGCGACGACCACCTCCGGCCTCCTCCCGAACCCGAGTCCACGCCGTCCACCTCCCAGGCCAAGCGCTCCTACTCCATGGAGCACTTCCGCTGGGGGAAGCCCGTCGGGCGGAAACGCCGCCCCATCAAGGTCTACACCTCCAACGGCGTCGGGGAGGAGTCCGCCGAGGTTTACCCCGGCGAGATGAGGAGGCAGCTGGCCGAGGAGGCGATGGCGGCGGCGGCGGCGGCGGCGGACGAGGATAAGGAGCAGGGGGTTTCGCAGGAGGTGGCGCCCGGCGGCGCCCACCAGAAGAAGAATGGCGCGTACCAGATGAAGCACTTCCGCTGGAGCGACCCCCCGGCGAGCAAGCGCTACGGCGGCTTCATGCGCAGCTGGGACGAGCACAGCCAGAGGCCGCTGCTCACGCTCTTCAAGAACGTCATCAACAAAGATGGACAGCAGCAGAAGTGACGGGGAGGCGGGGGTCGCCGCGAGCGCCGAGAGGAAACGCCGCCAAAATAGCAAATTTGCATCGAAGAAAAAGATCCGCCCGGATCCTCCTTCGATAAACGACCCTATTTATTTATTTCGGGGTTACCGTCGTTGATCCGAGACGACCGGTGAGTCCCGGAGAGGGAGCCTGTCGGCGAATGAGGGAAGGAATGTTTTAATATTCGATGCTGTAAATAGTTGTAAATGAAAATATAAACGTTGTTTGCAAGCAAAAAAATAAAAAATAAACAGACCTCGGTTTGTTTTTTCTGACCGTCGGATGCCAGAAAGAAGGGCGTCCGGCTTCGAATCCGCCGCTTCGAAGGTTCCTTTACTCGCTGGAGTAAAATAAAACACAGCGTCATCTGCATTAAAAAAAAAAAAAAAAATGAATGAATGAATTTTAATAAATTAAATGTAATTTTAATAATTATTAATTAATAATGATTCATAATTATAATAGTTAATATGAATTCATTAATATGAATTAATATTTAGTATTTTTTTAAATACATTTAAATTTAATACATTTAAAAAAAAAAGTAGTTTCCTCGGCACCTCTGTGAACATCAAAAATAAACAAACAAATAAATATATATGTAACAATAAATTACCGTGCAGAATCGTGCAGGTTGTAAGTAATTTACAGACATTTATAGACAAAATATTACACTCGGCGATGAGGGGTTTGCTTGGAATCGAGGATTCGGACGAAGGGGTTTCGCCACCGGAAAGTGAGACGAAAAGTGAGTCTTACTGACAGGCGGAGGTGGGGTTTGAAAAATAATCCAACGCCAAAAATGCTCCAGAAAAGAAAGATCATTTGTTTTACATAAAACACAAAAAAGTCAGTCTCGCGTGACGTTTGGAGCAAAAAAAAACAAACAAAAAAAAAATGCTCTTCCTCGGATGTTTACCGGAGATGTGGCGCCATTTTTTAAAGAGAATGATCATGAGATTGATTCCCTCCCTTTTTTTTGTTATATTATAACAATATAACATTATTTTCACAATTTTTCGAGAGGCAATTCACAAACGGACAGACACGGGGACGCAAAAACATCCTGGATCGAAGGACTTCAGTGTACGGTGTAAAATATCCAGAAGACACATGGGAATCAGACCAACAAAGCAAACTAATATAGACAAAATATACTGCTCCAAAAAATAAAGGGAACACTTGAACAACACAATGTAACTCCAAGTCCATCCCACTTGTGTGAAATCATAGTGTCCACTCAGGAAGCAACACAGATTCATTTGGACTTGTTTTAAGGACATTACATCAAAGTTGGATCAGCCTGGAGTTTGTTTTTACACTTTAATTTGGAGTGTGATTCCTAATCCAGACCTCCATGGGTTGATACAATTGATCATTTTTGTGTGATTTTGTTGTCAGCACATTCAACTGTATAAAGAGCAAAGTATTTCATCAGAATATTTCATTCATTTAGATCGAGGATGTGTTTTTTAAGTGTTCCCTTTATCTTTTTGAGCAGTGTATATATATATATATATATATGGACAATCCCAGATGGACAATCCAGAATGACACCTCCAATTTTCTACTTCTTCTCTGAACGAGGGTGACGGAAAACGGTCTTTCGGGTGAAAAAAGGCGTCGGCCCAACGGAGGCCCGACTCGGGACCAGGAGGGCGTCGGGTTCGGTATTTTATTCAAATGTTTCCGGAGGAAATAGTTGGTATCTTTTGCAACATACAACATCCCGTCATCTGCATAGAAGCGTAGATCCGAGAGCAGCTGTGCGATTTCCAGGACAGGGGAAGGGAAGAAAGAAAGCCCAGATTGTTTCACTTCGTGCTCTTTGTTCATCTGCCGTGAAAAAAAGAGACACGCTTGATCGCTGAAGCGATGCCGACGACGGCTTTCGGCGCGAAAAGCTGGGAAAAAAAAAAAAAGGTCATCTGAGGATTGCGAGTTCCGTCGACTCCACATGCAAATTGCTCGATCCAAAATAGAAGGGTCTCTTTTGTTGCTTTGTCACGACTTCATCTGTTTATTTTTTTTCCAAAATCGGAAAAATGGTTCCAAGCTGCGTATTGAAATTAAAATTAAAGTCTTTAGAATTGAATGAACCCCGCTAAAAACCTTTTAATTAAACAGTATACATAAATCTACACTGATATAATGTATTTCTGCAAAAATTTGTCAAGTCAGCTTCATATATGCTCATATCTTAAAACAAAAATCATAAATGTGCAATACTTGTATTTACAAATTAGAAATGACGTGACTTTCCAAATTCATGTATAGAAAGATTGAGAAACACAAAACGACACGTATCATTTGCCGTCCAGACAGACGAGGAAATGACAGGAACATGTTTTATTGTCCAAATAAAGGGCGATTCTTTTTGCAGCCTGAAGGGGAAACAAACAACCACGACAAAGTCCACAACAGCAACACTGAAAATCAATGCTAGCAAGACGACGGAGATGCTGATTGTCCCGGCAGCACCGGCGGACATACAAGTTGTTGACGTGGAGATGGTAGAGGAGTGCAGATACCTGGGTGTTCCACCTTCTGAGGTCTGAAGACTAAAAGCACAACCAAACCTTATGTGTCTATTCAAAAAGAGAATCAAATGACTCTTTACTTTCTGGTTGAGATTCGATGAAGAAACGGTGATAAACGCAACCATCTGCATGGATGAGACCTCCCTGAAAGTGCTGGCGTTGATTTCCATAGAGACACTTTGCATCAGCAGCTCCATGCTCCAGTGCTCTGGGACTCTTTATAGTCCTGACACTTGGACCCTGGATGACTGACAGCCGTCCTTCATCACAAATCCTCCTCATCACAAACATGACGCGGGTCTCCGTCCTCATCTGGACTCTCCTCTGCTGCTGCTTCACAGGTAAAGTCCAGAGAGTCCACCTCCTCTCCTCTCTCAACATCACTATGTGTGAGATGAAGCCCGCAAAGCCGTGGAGTCTCTTTCACTTTGTGTGTCTGTATCCTCAGAGTCCAGAGGTCAGGTCACACTGACTCAGCCTGCAGCAAAGAGCTCTGCTCCAGGAGACACCGTCTCCATCTCCTGTACGACCAGTCAGGACGTTTACCCTGATAGCTATGGTCCGAGATTAGCCTGGTACCAACAGAAAGAAGGACAAGTTTCTAAACTCCTCATCTACCTTGCTACAACTCGAGCATCAGGAATTCCAGATCGTTTTTCAGGCAGCGGATCAAACTCTAACTTCACTCTGACCATCGGAGGAGTCCAGGCTGAAGATGCAGCAGTTTATTACTGTCAGACTGCATATAACATCAACAGTCAGAGGATGTTCACACAGTGAAAAAGCGTCGTACAAAAACCCCCTCAGTCAGACTGAAGTGAAAGTGAAGTGTCTGCTGCTGCAGCTGGAGCATCACTTCCACACACCAGGTCTTCATCATGACACTCCTGGAAGGGTTTTATATCACACACAAATGTAGCTGCAGGGTTTCCCGTTTCAATGACTCTCTCTTTGAGTCCAGTCTTTTCCAGCCACAAAGTGCTTCTCAGTGAAATCAATTCAAGAGGAAACAAACAGAAAGGGATAGAAAAGTCATAATAAAAGACCTCGAGGCTCCAGAACTGAACTTTAAGGAACTCTGCATTACATACAGCAACAGTACAAAAGGCTAATATTTAGGTGCATCGAATGCTGAAAACATTCTCTCAAAGTTCATGTAGAACAATAACCTGGATGATCCATCACAAAACGGAGCTTCCTGACTGTCACTGAATGAAAATGTCAAACATCTAGTCTACCAAACCTTGCACCTGCAGGTTGACCTCCAATGTTGAAGAGACGGACCTGAATTCAGCAGGCCGATGTGCCCGAAGTTCACTTGACAAGCTCTAAAACTTGTAAAGATCCTCTTTATGTATCCTTAAAACTGATGAAGACAAAAAGTGTTCAGGAAACAACAGTGTCATCAGCATACATCAGGATTTGGACCTCTGGGTCATCAGTTCTTCTGTGGCTTCAGGAGTGACTGGACTGAAACATATTGATCCACAGTCAGTCACAGCAGTGGACAAAGAATATTACTAAGGGGGCTGTTTTCCAGGATCCAAGAAAGCGACAGGGTGTTGTGCAAACATGAACTCTATGAGCAGCAGGAAGATTCACGACAATAAATGCACGGTGACAGTCAAACATCTTGAGCTTCAGACCTTTGAAACTGGCAAATGCGTATGTGTGGAGCGGTGAGGAGGACACAGCAGGACATGTTGAGGACAGCTCCAGCTGACTGACTCTGTGTTTGCATACATGTCCTGCCCCTCCGCTCCCAGCTGTTAAGAGCTCCAGACCTTTCAGAAGCAGCGACACACCGGCAGCACCATGATGAAGTCACTGATCCTCCAGCTGGCCACCCTGGGGCTCCTCGTCCAGGGTGAGACTCTCCTCCGGAGACGTTGCTCCAGGTTCACCGCCATCAAGTTCCGATGCCGAGCAGGAACACCCAAACGAGCGGCATCCACCTTGGAGAAACGGTGCTCCTTTATTGCCACGTCCGTCAATTTGTCCTCTAAAATCTTGTTTTGCAGGTTCATCCGGGGAGGTTATCCTGACTCAGGCTGGACCTCCGCCTGCTGCTCCAGGAGAGACCGTCTCCATGAGATGTAAAGCAAGTACAGGAGTTAGCAATTACCTGCACTGGTACCTGCAGAAACCTGGAGAAGCTCCAAAGCTTCTAATTCATTATGCCTCGAACCGTTTCTCTGGAGTGTCTGATCGTTTTAGTGGGAGTCGGTCTGGGAATGACTTCACTCTGACCATCAGCAGAGTCCAGACTGAAGATGCAGGAGTTTATTATTGTCAGCAGGGTTACAGCTCACCGTTCACACAGTGATACAACGTCGTACAAAAACCTCCCTCAGCTAAAGAGGAACTGATGAAGCCGCAACAACATTCTGGATTGTAGCATTCTAGTTATTAATAGAAATAAATTCAAATGATTTCTTTTCTACTCATGAGAGAGTTCAGTGAGCCTCCTTCAGAGTCCAATCCTGAAATGAAAGAAAATACCTGATCTTCACGCCAAAGACTTTCCTGGTGTTTAAACAACAAGTCCTCTGGGACAAAAGTCGCGTGGAGCAGATCTAACGAAACAGTGATCCATCACATTATCGGGGACAATGACAAGATCGATAAATAACATGAACATTGGAGCAGATTTCCAAAATATACCACCCTGTCTGAAGGGGAGACACAGCAGGAAATGACAGTGTCATCAGCATACAAGGGTAGAATTGGGAGCTTTTGGACTCGGTCGTGTGAATTTCTAGAGGGAACCCTGGGATACACCTCTGCACATGTTCAGCACTGAAGCATCTTAGCGGCGACTGTCAACAGGGAACTCTTTCCAAGAAGTCTAAGAGTGGGAGGACTGACAACAGCCTCCTCTCAGCCTCTGCATGACCCTGCAGGATCTAAGCAGCTCCTTCAGCCAAAGACTGTTGCATCCTGGCCGCAAGAAGGAACGCCACTGCAGGTCCTTCATCCCATCGGCCGTCAGACTGTTCAATGCAACGAGCGCATAAAGCTCAGTGCAGATGCTGCTCACAAACATCTCAAAACACTCTTTGTTGCTCACGACCTCCACGAGCACTACCTCCAGCTCTACTTAGCACTGTTATCCATGAAATATTGATATCTACACATTCTCCAGGACACCTGGCTCATCATGTCTCTTTCAGGATCCTCATCCCTTCTGTACACCTGCTGCTTCTATCACCGTTCTCTGCACAAGGACCTTCTTTTCTGTCTCCTCAGATGTTAATTAGATTTTTTTTTGATGTTCATATCATACACCATCTTGTTCCTTGGTATCTATATCCTATATTTGCATATATTGCACCTCCCTGAAAGTGCTGGCCGGAGTCAGGCGTTGATTTCCATAGAGACACTTTGCATCAGCAGCTCCATGCTCCAGTGCTCTGGGACTCTTTATAGTCCTGACACTTGGACCCTGGATGACTGACAGCCGTCCTTCATCACAAATCCTCCTCATCACAAACATGACGCGGGTCTCCGTCCTCATCTGGACTCTCCTCTGCTGCTGCTTCACAGGTAAAGTCCAGAGAGTCCACCTCCTCTCCTCTCTCAACATCACTATGTGTGAGATGAAGCCCGCAAAGCCGTGGAGTCTCTTTCACTTTGTGTGTCTGTATCCTCAGAGTCCAGAGGTCAGTTCACGGTGACTCAGCCTGCAGCAAAGAGCTCTGCTCCAGGAGACACCGTCTCCATCTCCTGTAGGACCAGTCAGGATGTGTACTCTGATATCTTCGGACCGAGATTAGCCTGGTACCAACAGAAAGAAGGACAAGTTCCAAAACTCCTCATTCATAGGGCTGCAACTCGAGAATCAGAATTTCCAGATCGTTTTTCAGGCAGTGGATCAAACTCTGACTTCACTCTGACCATCAGAAGAGTCCAGGCTGAAGATGCAGCAGTTTATTACTGTCAGAGTGAACATGGGATCAACAGTCAGAGGATGTTCACACAGTGAAAAAGCGTCGTACAAAAACCCCCTCAGTCAGACAGAAGTGAAAGTGAAGTGTCTGCTGCTGCAGCTGGAGCATCACTTCCACACACCAGGTCTTCATCATGACACTCCTGGAAGGGTTTTATATCACACACAAATGTAGCTGCAGGGTTTCCCGTTTCAATGACTCTCTCTTTGAGTCCAGTCTTTTCCAAACACCAGCCACAAAGTGCTTCTCAGTGAAATCAATTCAAGAGGAAACAAACAGAAAGGGATAGAAAAGTCATAATAAAAGACCTCGAGGCTCCAGAACTGAACTTTAAGGAACTCTGCATTACATACACCAACAGTACAAAAGGCTAATATTTAGGTGCACCGAATGCTGAAAACATTCTCTCAAAGTTCATGTAGAACAATAGCCTGGATGATCCATCACAAAACGGAGCTTCCTGACTGTCCCTGAATGAAAATGTCAAACATCTAGTCTACCAAACCTTGCACCTGCAGGTTGACCTCCAATGTTGAAGAGACGGACCTGAATTCAGCAGGCCGATGTACCCAAAGTTCACTTGACAAGCTCTAAAACTTGTAAAGATCCTCTTTATGTATCCTTAAAACTGATGAAGACAAAAAGTGTTGAGGAAACAACAGTGTCATCAGCATACATCAGGATTTGGACCTCTGGGTCATCAGTTCTTCTGTGGCTTCAGGAGTGACTGGACTGAAACATATTGATCCACAGTCAGTCACAGCAGTGGACAAAGAATATTACTAAGGGGGCTGTTTTCCAGGATCCAAGAAAGCGACAGGGTGTTGTGCAAACATGAACTCTATGAGCAGCAGGAAGATTCACGACAATAAATGCACGGTGACAGTCAAACATCTTGAGCTTCAGACCTTTGAAACTGGCAAATGCGTATGTGTGGAGCGGTGAGGAGGACACAGCAGGACATGTTGAGGACAGCTCCAGCTGACTGACTCTGTGTTTGCATACATGTCCTGCCCCTCCGCTCCCAGCTGTTAAGAGCTCCAGGCCTTTCAGAAGCAGCGACACACCGGCAGCACCATGATGAAGTCACTGATCCTCCAGCTGGCCACCCTGGGGCTCCTCGTCCAGGGTGAGACTCTCCTCCGCAGACGTTGCTCCAGGTTCACCGCCATCAAGTTCCGCTGCCGAGCAGGAACACCCAAACGAGCGGCATCCACCTTGGAGAAACGGTGCTCCTTTATTGCCACGTCCGTCAATTTGTCTTCTAAAATCTTGTTTTGCAGGTTCATCCGGGGAGGTTATCCTGACTCAGGCTGGACCTCCGCCTGCTGCTCCAGGAGAGACCGTCTCCATGAGATGTAAAGCAAGTACAGGAGTTAGCAATTACCTGCACTGGTACCTGCAGAAACCTGGAGAAGCTCCAAAGCTTCTCATTTACAACGCTGCGTCCCGTTTCTCTGGAGTGTCTGATCGTTTTAGTGGGAGTCGGTCTGGGAATGACTTCACTCTGACCATCAGCAGAGTCCAGACTGAAGATGCAGGAGTTTATTATTGTCAGCAGGGTAACAGCTCACCGTTCACACAGTGATACAACGTCGTACAAAAACCTCCCTCAGCTAAAGAGGAACTGATGCAGCCGCAACAACATTCTGGATTGTAGCATTCTAGTTATTAATAGAAATAAATTCAAATGATTTCTTTTCTACTCATGAGAGAGTTCAGTGAGCCTCCTTCAGAGTCCAATCCTGAAATGAAAGAAAATACCTGATCTTCACGCCAAAGACTTTCCTGGTGTTTAAACAACAAGTCCTCTGGGACAAAAGTCGCGTGGAGCAGATCTAACGAAACAGTGATCCATCACACTATCGGGGACAATGACAAGATCGATAAATAACATGAACATTGGAGCAGATTTCCAAAATATACCACCCTGTCTGAAGGGGAGACACAGCAGGAAATGACAGTGTCATCAGCATACAAGGGTAGAATTGGGAGCTTTTGGACTTGGTCGTGTGAATTTCTAGAGGGAACCCTGGGATAAACCTCTGCACATGTTCAGCACTGAAGCATCTTAGCGGCGACTGTCAACAGGGAACTCTTTCCAATAAGTCTAAGAGTGGGAGGACTGACAACAGCCTCCTCTCAGCCTCTGCATGACCCTGCAGGATCTAAGCAGCTCCTTCAGCCAAAGACTGTTGCATCCTGGCCGCAAGAAGGAACGCCACTGCAGGTCCTTCATCCCATCGGCCGTCAGACTGTTCAATGCAACGAGCGCATAAAGCTCAGTGCAGATGCTGTCCCACAAACATCTCAAAACACTCTTTGTTGCTCACGACCTCCACGAGCACTACCTCCAGCTCTACTTAGCACTGTTATCCATGAAATATTGATATCTACACATTCTCCAGGACACCTGGCTCATCATGTCTCTTTCAGGATCCTCATCCCTTCTGTACACCTGCTGCTTCTATCACCGTTCTCTGCACAAGGACCTTCTTTTCTGTCTTCTCAGATGTTAATTAGATTTTTTTTTGATGTTCATATCATACATAATCTTGCTCCTTGGTATCTATATCCTATATTTGCATATATTGCACCTCCCTGAAAGTGCTGGCCGGAGTCAGGCGTTGATTTCCATAGAGACACTTTGCATCAGCAGCTCCATGCTCCAGTGCTCTGGGACTCTTTATAGTCCTGACACTTGGACCCTGGATGACTGACAGCCGTCCTTCATCACAAATCCTCCTCATCACAAACATGACGCGGGTCTCCGTCCTCATCTGGACTCTCCTCTGCTGCTGCTTCACAGGTAAAGTCCAGAGAGTCCACCTCCTCTCCTCTCTCAACATCACTATGTGTGAGATGAAGCCCGCAAAGCCGTGGAGTCTCTTTCACTTTGTGTGTCTGTATCCTCAGAGTCCAGAGGTCAGGTCACGGTGACTCAGCCTGCAGCAAAGAGCTCTGCTCCAGGAGACCTCGTCTCCATCTCCTGTAGGACCAGTCAGGATGTTTATAATGGTGACACTCTAGCCTGGTACCAACAGAAAGAAGGACAAGTTCCTAAATTCCTCATTTATGGGGCTACAGGTCGAGCATCAGGAAGTCCAGGTCGTTTTTCAGGCACTGGATCAAACTCTGACTTCACTCTGACCATCAGAGGAGTCCAGACTGAAGATGCGGCAGTTTATTACTGTCAGAGTTACCATGAAATCAACGGCAAGGAAACGTTCACACAGTGAAAAAGCGTCGTACAAAAACCCCCTCAGTCAGACAGAAGTGAAAGTGAAGTGTCTGCTGCTGCAGAGACTGACACACTTCACTGAGGACCAGTGTCGGGTCTCTGCTCACCACAAGTTGTGTGACATCTGTCATTCTTTGTAAAACAAGACTCCCTCATGAAATGATTTCATCACGTTCATCCACAAATGTCCTTTTGTCAGCAATCCAACATCAGAGAGCTCCCATCGACTAAAGTCCAATAAAGACGCTCGATGTCTTTCGTCGATACTCTTTAGAGAAGATGGAGGCTATTGAGCCGAAAGAGGTGGAGAACCAGGCCTGAAGGAGGATAAGAAAGAGAGAGTACATCTGGCAGCAAGGGTTTGCAACTATCAGAAACACAGTGATCTTCAGAATACTCTCTGGTCAGGCAGTGTGTCATCAGAAGAAGAGATAGCTGGAAGATGTTTATGAGAAGTCCCTTAAAGCAGGTGGAGCAGAAAGGCCGTCCGAAGCCATCCGGCACTGATGTCCTATGACCCAGATCTGCCCAAAGGGTTCCTCTTTCCTGAGGTGACTGAACGCCATTTATTCTACCGCTGACAAGAGGTGGCAGATAGAGGTCCTGACATGGATCCTTTTAGGACACCTCTCTGCTGGTTGAGCAAATGTGACATTGACCCCCTAAAACCCTGCGACCAAAGTATCTGCTGAAATGGACCAACTGTCTTCAGGGTCACTGTGACTGAGGAGAAACTAAAAGACCATTTTGACTTGTACACACCTTTGGTCCGTGACGGCACTGTACTTTCCGTGTGCTCTTTGTCTCCTTGCTCAAGCTGCACACCTGTCCTCACCTGATTACACTCACCTCTACCTGATGGCCAGCAATCATGACCGATATCAAGGCAGCAGCCTCAGACTCACCCAGTTGCCAGTAGGTCACCTTCTGTTGACTAAGAACCCAAACAACTACTACCTCCACTCTTCTACCCGTGTCTTTGGTCAATCAAGGGCAAAAATTCCAGAAACAAAGCGAGAGACGACAACAAGCGTCGATTTGATGAGAAGGTGTTTATTGTCTTGAAACAAAGGAAGTCAACATGTGACGGGACAGAGGAGGGCAAAGAGTAGCCGAGAGAAATAGGTGTGGAGGTCCGAGCAGAGAGAGGGGTCAGGACTGGAGACACTGGGCTGTGGTCAGTGTCTCACTGAGTGGAGTCTGGGAGCTCTTGGTGGCCTCACAGGTTACAGAGTCCACCTTGGTCCACTGGTCTGCAGAGAGCCTCAGGGTGCTGCTCCAGCTGTAGCGGCCGTCCTTCCCCGGCGGCCCGCGGCTCTCGGTCTGCTCCCAGTTGCCGCCGCTTCCTCCGTTCACCTTCCAGGCCAGACTCCAGTCCGAGGGGAAGCCGTCGTGGGCCAGACAGGTGACGGTGGCGTCGCCGTCCTCCAGCTCCTCGCTGGACGGGGGCAGTACCGTCAGGGTGGGACGGACAACATCACCTAGAAGAAGGCGGGCGGGTTAGAGGAGACGAAGGCGCGACTCGCCACCCGGAAGTGCTCGAAGCATACGAGCGCTATCGTGATCTGACGTCTGACTCCGTCCCGGCTGTCGATCGAACCTCTTTCCTGTGTGAGAGTCCATCTCCTCCTAAGGAGTTCCTGTCAGATGTTGTTCTGCTCCACCAGTCGCTCGCTCACTCACACGGTGTTTCACTTCCCTGCAAGAAGCCTCTCATGCAAATCGACCGAAAGTCCGCAAACGGGCCGATTGAGCAGAAACAGTTTGACACCACCTTCTCTCAAATCCCTCCAAAGTGTGAAAAACATGAAAAAGAAATCCGACGTGCAGAGACGACCGTCACGAGGATTTCGATCGTCTATGAAAGAGCGGACTTCTTTTCCAACCACATTTCCATCAGTATCCGAGCTGACGAAGCAGTTCGGCACATGTTCAAACACCCGCCTTAATCTGCTCTCTCTGCGACGGCGTCTTCGCAGAAATTCTGCAGAAAAACAGCCACGACTTCACGCGTTTGAGAACCTCATTTCACTTCAGCAGCTTCAGTGTGGCTTTGACAGTCTGGTTCCTCCACCAAAAGTCCACCACAGCGACGCAAAGTGACGGAGGCGTCCGACAAACCTCTCCGACCGGAGAGACTCTCGGACTTTATCGGCACGAAAACTCGACCTACCGGCCTGAAGATCGGAGTCTGATATCGGCCAGGATTCAGGCTCTTCTTCTACGTCCGACCGCTTCTAAAGCCTCCGTCCGCTTTGTCCTTCGGCTCAAATCGACCCGATCTCACCGGAGACCCAACTGTTTTCACGGGAAAACTCGAAAAAAGTCTGGAGTAACATGGACAAAGTCAAAGACTTCACTCACCTCCCACATCCAGTCTGGTTCCACCGCCGAACGTGTACCACAGTGACACAAACTCATTGAGCCGTCGTACAAAAACCTCTGAGTGTAAAGACACGGTTCTCTGACTCTCTCACAAACACTTCACTGACAGGCAGGAAAACTCGGAGCCACATTTCAAAGAATCTTCATTTTCCACCAGTCGTCTGAACAAAGCGTCGGATAATTTTCCTACACCGTTGTATTTTCGGAGAATAACGCAGCCTCGGGGCGGCACTGGCCCGTGTCTCTCCAAGCCTGCCGTAAATCTTTTGCCAAAACCAAACATGCGAGTCAACTATAACTATATCATACCGGATGTTGTGGACCGGGTTAACAAAGACCGCCATTGGTACTGATGAGCTACAGGGTACTCATGGAAATTGGGCTGCTGTGGGTCGAAGAACAAGAAGAAGAAGAAGAGGAGGAGGGCTTGTTCGGAAGCAGAGAGAGAGGAGGAAACTTGTCCTGACTTTAGGACGAGTTCCTGGCTTGTTTTTCAGGAGATGGATGGATGATGTAAGATCTCGAGTGTCCGCCAGCTGTTTTTAAACATGCCGCTGGTAGACACGCCGCTGCAAAGATGGAGGAACGATGACGAGGGTTTCCGCTTCTCAGCCGCATGCTCGTTGTCCAGTCGGAATACATTCTGTCAACTCAAACAAAGAAATAACGGCGTTTGGATCGGTTTCATTCTCTCTCACACCAAATGTCTTATTTCACTGTGAACGCTGCTCATTTATGTCTACTATCCATACATCTCCAAATGCACTGGGCACAGCAAGTAGGAATTTTACTATACATGGAAACACATTGCTACACCGTGCACGTGACAAATGTCTTGAATCTGAGAAATTTGTCCGCTATCCATGACTGTAGTATATTTCGTGAACACCTTTATTCAACACTGAAAGGGAACGTATGATGAACTATACCAACTCCCGCCGCCAGGGGGCGGTCGAGATATTCGGCATCAGATCGACACGTTTCGATTCCCTGACTCGAATAGGCGAAGCTTCCGCCACGGACTTCCGGTTTAGCCCTTGGCTGCTTCATCCGAAATACATCGAGTGATTCTATGTCTGTTAAATTGTAGAACTGTCATAGACCCAAATCGATCGAGTCAAAATCGTTCAACGAGTCATTCTTAGGCTTTCCAAATCAATAAAACGATCCCCTCTGATGACGTCGTGCCTTTCTCAACGCATTTGGACGCAAGTTTTGGGCAAACTCCGTCAACTCAGCGCCGCCATATTCGCCATCTTCACAATCTCACAACAGCGCGGTTATAGCGCCCTCTTGTGGCCCGGCGGGGTAATGGTAGGTTATTGGCATTTTCAGTCCTGTTTCCCGTCGGGTTCTAATGACCACTTTGGGGGGAATTTCTTGCTCGTTTTTACCAAAATTGTAGCCGATATTTTGGGATTTAATGCATAGTCAACATGATGCATTTGGGGAGATTTCATGCATTGTCTCGAATGCCTTTTTAGAGTTCATGTCTGGCTAATTTGAACAGAGGGGAAGCGTGGAGTATTTACAAATGTCCTTTCTGTCATCAAGCAATGAGAAAAAAAGCAAAATTGCTCTTTATTTATTCAAAGCCCCGTTCAACTCCTCTTGTTGCTGTTCTGCAATGTAAAATCGCCGGAATTTTGAGAATAATTGGCGATTATGAATGATTACATAGGTTGTTACATTTCACTTTTATTTTTAAGCACGATAAATCTAGGTCTTTCTTAGGGAGGCAACACAACACAGTGTTCAGATGAATATAGAAAGCCCAATAACAATGCCCTGTCTCGGAACTGGACCAAATCCACACAGACTATCTGATAATAGGTATTATTAATATTGGAAATTCAGTCAAAAACTCACGTCTGAGAAAAAAGTAGCGACAGCATTATCTCGTAGCCATTCTGAGGAAGGCACTCGCCCCGGCGAGGTTTGGAAGACATTATATCTCGCATTATAAATTTCTCACAAACCGTTAACACTATTAACTTCTGATTAAATACAGAACGAATGTCCTTTATGTCCTTTGCTTCCTCATCCCTGGTTGTTTCATGGACATTCAGTTCTACCTCGCCATGTTTATTTGTACATTTGCATATTTGTGTGTACTATTTATGTTCAATTAAAAAAAAAATATACATATATATAGTGTTCCCATATAGTGTGTTGTCACTTTTAACCAAAGTGACTTCCAAGAAGTGCAACTCAGTCACCGAAGATCCAAAGTACCAGCAGTCGGACGTCAGAAGTGACCACTCAACCAAATAATCATCTCACAACCAAATACATACATACATTTATTTCATTGTTCATCTTTTCTGGGGGGTTTGGGGCTGAGTGTGATGAGTAGGGTTGAAGACGTCCATTATTATCCCTCATGTTGTTGTTGTTGTTGTATCTGTTGTCTATTTATTTGTGGATGTCTTGCTATCTTCTGTTTATTTTTATTTTTATACTATATATATGTATACAAGATTCACTTGTTACTAAGACACTTATAGTTTTATCACTGCTTACTAAGACACTTTATAGTTTCACTGAGACACTTTATAGTTTATAGTTTATTTTTATTTCTAATCTGCCTTTCTTTTATTATTTATTACTGTTATATTTTCTGTAACTCTGGCACTGCAATTTCCTTCGGGTTGTTCTGTAAAGTTGTTCTTATTCTTATTCTTATTCATATACTTTTTTATTTTTTGATATTATAACTACTACACTGCTGTGAAAAAGGAATATAGTCATAGCAGCAGATAATTGGGAGCAGGTGTGAGCATTTAGTGAATGCTAATTGGTGGCGGCCTCCTATTGGTCCCTGCCAGTGCGCCGGCCTTATTATACTGGCCGTGATGTCACTTCCTGGAGACGCCAGGGCTCTGGGGAGAGCGAGCTGAGTGTGCAAGGTTGGCCTTTTTTTTTTTTTTTTTATACCGGCCGCAATGTCATTCCCAGGAGATGCCGAGGCTCTGAGGAGAACCTGCTGAGTGCTGGATGGTCGCTTTCGGCTGTGGAATCGCAAGAGGTGTCTTGCACACATTGAGTTGCTGCGCTTCATCTTAGTGTTGGAAGGTAAGAAGGAACCAGAGGTTGTGCTTCAATTTAACTTTTATTTACTGCCCATTTTTGGATCTTTGGAGGAACAAAGACTGTTTTGCTTTTTTCTTATTTCTGTCCAAGTAGGTGTTGCTGATTCGTCTCCTCTGATGGGCGATCGTGACCCCGTGCCTTCACAAGAGACTCCTCAGGCTCGTCTGTCCGGAACGCAATGCTTGGCTTTCGTTTGGATCACCACCTCTGGATGTCAGTCGGTATGTTTGCATGATTCTCCTTTCAATGTATGTGAGGTGGAGAAACAGTTCATTTTGAGAGGGTAGAGTGACACGAGTGGCCCTGAGACATTTGGACATTGCTATTGCAAACTGTCCTGAGTGACAAGATGCAGTCTTAGTATTCTGCATGAACTGCAACAGGGCTCAGAATCAGGCTGTGGGAAAACAGGCAATACTGCCTAGGAGGTGGTACCAGAGGTGTAGACAAATTCTGATGTGTTTGCAACAGTGACAGGATAACATTTGTAGCGTTTAAGAGTTGGTGCACTTAGAACCTGCCGATGTTGCTAGAAAAGCTTAGAAAACCAAAATCATGTTTGGCTGTTTCTTGCCATATGTCTGGCAATAAATGGGAGCAGCTCCCAAAAAGCTCTGGTTTTGTTTGATCTGCTCAGCTTTTCTGATAGCTACTGTGGAACGGCTGTATTAGCATGAGATTTGAGATACAACTTCCTTTGCACAGCGCTTGTGTCTGCTTGTTAAAGTGGCGTCTGTTAACCTATGGAAGTGCTTTAGTGTTGTAACTCTTTGCAGTGCATGTCGGTTTCACTGTCTGTTCATCTGTGGCTCTGTTTCCCTCTGTATGTTGCAGGTAGTTCTGAGCAGCTGAGAGCATTTAGTAAATGGGAACCAGTTGCCGTCCCCTATTGGTCCTGGGCGACGCCAGATACCCTCTGGGAGCTGCACGCTCTCTGAACTGGGGAATTGCTTTTGGAGGAGGCAGCGGTTGTCAAGCCACAAACTGCATAGGAGCCGAGGACTTTCTGCTTTGTACCATTGTTTTTGCAAATTTTGAATAAATACTCTTTCCTATAACTTGTGTCTGGATACTTTGGTTCCTCTTGTTTGGTCTCCCTGGCCTAGACGGACCTGATAAATGCCATGAATGAATGCACAAGTTGCATCAGAATAAACTTGTGCCATAAGAGGAAAGGTGGATGAGCAGGTGCAAAGCTAAAGACTTGGCAGAGTCAGTTGTACTGACAGGAAGTGACTTGGCGACACCTTGAGGAATGTTTTGGAGGTGAAAGTCAGGATTGATTCTGTAATGGAAGATGTGGTGGGTAGGTTTGGTGTCCAGCATAAGCTTTAGTGAATAAATTTTATAAGGTGACTTAAGAGCGGAGGTAGACATCTTGTCTAAGAGTTCATCTGAGCTTCAGTGAGTAACTATTTTGCAGATTGAAATGTTCTCTGACGTGCATGTGGTTTCTTGGAACGTCGTCTACTAGCCGGTCTTTATGTGAATCTCGTCACTATATAGCTGTTGGACACAGGATGTAAAATCTGTCTCAAAGCAGGTTCTGTTCCTGCATAGATCAATATATATATATATATATATATATATATATATATATATATACTTCAAATCAGCTTGGCAGGAAGGATCCCAGTGCATTTGCTTCATATTGCAAATGCTTATGTAGATTTATGTTTACCAGATCAGGCATCAGCAGGCTGATCTTCTGAAACAGAAGAGCACTGGTTCAAGTCCATGTATATAGTATATATCTTTGTAGTCTCTGTAAATAGAGAAGTAATTGTGTCTTATCTGTAAAACAGCTCAATGGATTGCATGTATTCCTCGGGACGCTCCTGTTTGAAGGGCAAACTAAAAATTGTCTTGATATACCAAAAGTAGACTCAATCTGGACATTCACAAATATTAGTCAAATATGCAAATTGTCACTAAAGATGTCTGGCCACTGAGGTGACTGTTGGGTTTCAATGCAGACTGTGAATTAGCATCCAGAAACAGGGTTGAAGGTAAAAGAAGCCTTGATGGAACGTCATTGTATTGTTTGTTTTGCAAAGTGTGACGAGAATCTGTGTTTTTCAGATTGTCCTGAGAGTGGAGAAATGTACATCCCAAGTGTTTGTAAATATAATGGTAAGTGATGTCTTGAAATATTCTTGTACATTTTGTATAATGTTTGTGTTAGGCACAATGTTAATTGATTACTGATATTTGTGTAGTTGAGGAGGTTTTCTTTGTATGTGTTGAAATGAAAGTATTGTTTGACAGTGCATCACTAATTGTTGTTTGTGCTTGTTGCAGGTGTGGTGAGGCCAGAAGTTGTGCATGTAAGAGTGTGCACTCTGGCTAGCTTTGCAAAAATGAATAAAGTATGTATCCCCTCCAAGTGTGTGTGTGTGTGTGTGTGGGGCCCCTATGTGTAATTTTCCCAAAAATGTAAAATTTAGAAATTTCTGTAGCAGGGCTGTTTCTACGGTGCTCGTCTGCCTGCCCCCCTCTCTCTACCCCCAAAGTCCCCCCGGGGGGCCCTGGTTAGTGGGGCCCCCCCTCCTCCCTATCTCGGCCTGTCTGCCTCCCGCCCTCCTCCTTGCTTCGCCTGACTCCCCCACGTCGGCCTTGTATCGGGGTTGGGACCCGACCTGGCTGTTGTCGGCCTTCCACCGGGCGGGTACCCGATGTGGCTGTGTGACTGGTACTGGACTTGAACCAGCGGTATCACATACAGCGTCAGTGGCTTATGGCACTGCGCTAACCAGTCACAGAGGGAAATCCGGGTTTCTCCTATATAACGTCACACTCAGAGGAAAAAAAGCACTTAGGAAAAAAACAAATTGTACTTAGATACATTTGGCAAAGGGAGACTTGAACCCAATATTGACCGACACTGGACTCAAACCAGCAGTTTCCACATGCAGTGTCGGCAGCTTATGGCACTGAGCTAACCAGTAAGTTTCATGTTTTTGGGTTTCACGTATACAGCCCTACTCTTAGAGAAAAGCACTTAGAAGGAAAAAAACTCTTAGGCAAGATGCAGAGCATGCTGTGTCAGGTAGAAAGTAAATAGGCAAAAGGACTTAGAAAAAAAAATCACCAAATGTCGATGAGACACTGAGCTTTCCGGTCAGGTGCAGAAATCCAGTTTGCACGTGTCTAACTTTACACTTAGAGAAAAATACTTAGGAAAAAAAAAAAAAGGATGAAGCACTTAGGTTTTGAACCACATATTTGCCCTGATTTTGCACATGGATACTTTATTTTACTTTAGCATAAAAAAACATTTTGCTAACTTTACACAAAACACTAAGGAGGGTGAAAAAAAGGATCACCAAATGTCATTTCTCCACACACAAATGTGTGCACGTATAAAAACATACCTGCAACCGTATTTTGTCGATCTGGGAACGGAACCTTCTCCACCATGTGGACACTGACTTGTATATCCAGAAATCTCTGAATTCATGGAAAGGAAAAGATCAACTTGACAGAACCAGTCCTGAAGAGTTGAGTGTCAATAAATTGTCCGACTGGTGATTGATGCTCATGTGTGTTCTGGGTTTATTGGACAGAATCAGACGTTTTACAAATGACGGCACTTCTATCTATCTGGACCTTCAGGCCGTAAAGCAGAAGAAGCGTATTTACATTTCGGTCCAAAAAAAAATTGGGGTGTGTTTCCCCTTCACACACAGGTAGGGTCAAGTTGTCTTCCCGCTCCTGCAGATACAATATCATACAACAGCACCGCGACCCAGTCAGAGATCAGCATCTGCAGGTCTTGGTCTCCCGCTGTATGTATCCCTTGTGGCGGTCGAGGTCTTCCTTCGGACGTGAGCGCCGACCACTGAGTTTCTCTCCCTGCAGCTTCCTTGCGAATCCAAGAAGGTTCACGACGAAGGCGCCGCGCTTGCAAGCCGTCTCCTTGTCCCGTACTTACCTGTAGGTTCTGAACACCTTTAAGTTTCTTTTCACGTCATTAAACACTGAAAGGATGAACTATACGGATTCATGTGTTCTTTGGCATCACATCTACATTTTAAATTTAGTTTCCCTGAACTAGCACACAAAGCTTCCACTGCTAACTTCTGGTTCAGCCCTTGGTTGGTGGTTTCAGGTGAGTGTGTTCTGAGGAGCAAGCTCAGAATTGAACTAAAATGGTTTTTTTCTTACAAGAAAAAAAAAAGTGGAGCTTCATCAGAAATCCAGAGAAACATTTCAGCTTTGCCAGAATAGTTTGCAGACAATGTGTCACGACATGGCCAGGCTGAGAGCCTCACTGGGACATTGATAGTTGCAGTGAAGAAACAGTCAAACATCTGTGGAGGTCACTCCCCAGACTCCTCCATAGAGGACGTATCCGACGGCAACCAGAGCAACAGCCATCATGGCTTCGTCCATATTTTCCACTGGAAAAGTCACTTCCTACTTTGGCTTCGCTGCATGTTTTGCAGAGCAGACGTTCAAGAACCGCATTGCTTTTACTTTGAGGGGACGCCATGATAAGGCGTTAGCATGTTAGCATCAAATTAACTCTGCCACACTTTTACTGTTCTATAGCGTGTACGGGCAGAGCAAGTACTGTCAATGCCGTGATTCGATGCGTAATTGCATCGTATGATTGGCTGGACGCCGGGCAGAGTTTCACAGAAAAATGATACATAACTAATTCATTTGCGGTGCACTGAGTGTGCAGCTTAAAAACATGCAGACACATCCTGGTCATTTCTGACCAGTGAATGATTGAATTATTCTTAATAGTTCGAATTAATCATAAACAGTCCAAAATGCAGACAGAAATACTGCAAGTCAATCTCAGAGTGAAGGATTTCCAAGTGCAATATTTAGAAGAAATACTGAAGATTATCTTTGCACTAAAGAGTCACTGCATCAGACTGAGTCAAACGTAGAAAAATGTTTAACAAGAAAAGGATAAACTAAAAAGGATTTTAAAAAATAAAGTGACACTGATATCAGGGTGTACAAGTACACTTTATTTTCACAGCAGGAAAACTACAAGCATTTAAAATTGCAACAGGTAAAGACATTGCTAACTTTACACAAAAGTAAACCTATTGCACACACTACCTTGCTTGTGTTGGACAGGCTTCTTCTGGGGCTCAGGATCCTTGTCAGGACGCCTACAAGACCAAACACAACATTTATGGACGTCATCTGAAAGAACCTTGGAATTAAATACATTGATTTAACCACGGCCGTAACCTGACATGTAACTCCTGCAGCTCTGAGGCAGAGCCACTAACACTGAGCATCACATCTGCAGTTTCTACTTTCACCTCCAGAACATCACCTTAAGTCCTCCTTCAGGGGAACCCCAGTTCTCTTCACATGAAGAACTGGTCCCAAACAGTCTTCAGGACTGCAAACAGATGAGCACAGGTACAAAGATCACTGGGGAGGAGAATCTGAAACTTATTGAAGCACTGAAGTCTGCAGCAACACTTGCATTGAAGACAAACAAGGACAATAACTCACCAGAGCTCTCAGGACACAAACACTCCAAACAAATGCATTGGATCTGAAAGACAAAACAAAAAAAGTTTTTCATCACCAAAAAATGAGGAGAGAAGAAGAGGAAGGAGAGAGAAGAGAGAGAAGGGGGGAGAAGAAGGAAAAAAAAAAAAAAGCAGCAATTTCCCAGTGAACCTCAACCTCTCAGCTGGCTCTCCACAGAGATCAGGCGTCGCCCAAAATGACGCCAGTATAAAAAGCCCAGCGTCCTGGCAGGGACCAATAGGAGGCCGCATTTACTAAACGCTTTCACCTGCTGCACATGACCTGCAACATGGAGTAAGATCTGATCCACTGTATTCATCTCCAGAGGGGAAATTCCTTTTTTCACACCAGTGTAAAAGTTATAAAGGAATAAAGTTGATCCGATCTTATGTGTTGTAGGAAATTCGCAGCAGGTGAAAGCGTTTAGTAAATGCTAATTGGTCGCGGCCTCCTATTGGTCCGTGCCAGGATGGCAGCCTTTTTATACCGGCCGTGATGTCATTTCCTGGCGATGCCGAGGCTCTGAGGAGAACCTGCTGAGTGCTGGATGGTCGCTTTCGGCTGTGGAATCGCAAGAGGTGTCTTGCACACGTTGAGTTGCTGCGCTTCATCTTAGTGTTGGAAGGTAAGAAGGAACCAGAGGTTGTGCTTCAATTTAACTTTTATTTACTGCCCATTTTTGGATCTTTGGAGGAACAAAAACTGTTTTGCTCTTATTTCTGTCCAAGTAGGTGTTGCTGATTCGTCTCCTCTGATGGGCGATCGTGACCCCGTGCCTTCACAAGAGACTCCTCAGGCTCGTCTGTCCGGAACGCAACGCTTGGCTTTCGTTTGGATCACCACCTCTGGATGTCAGTCGGTATGTTTGCATGATTCTCCTTTCAATGTATGTGAGGTGGAGAAACCGTTCATTTTGAGAGGGTAGAGTGACACGAGTGGCCCTGAGACATTTGGACATTGCTATTGCAAACTGTCCTGAGTGACAAGATGCAGTCTTCGTATTCTGCATGAACTGCAACAGGGCTCAGAATCAGGCTGTGGGAAAAAAAAATCAATACTGCCTAGGAGGTGGTACCAGAGGTGTAGGTGTTTGTTAAAGGGACAAGATAACATTTGTAGCATTTGACAGTTGGTGCACTTAGAACCTGCCATCATGAGAGCTGATGTTGCCAGAAGAGCTTAGAAAACCAAAATGATGTCTGGCTGTTTCTTGCCCCATGTCTGGCAATAAATGGGAGCAGCTCCCAAAAAGCTCTGGTTTTGTTTGATCTGCTCAGCTTTTCTGATAGCTACTGTGGAACGGCTGTATTAGCATGAGATTTGAGATGCAACTTCCTTTGCACAGCGCTTGTCTGCTTGTTAAAGTGGTGTCTGTTAACCTATGGAAGTGCTTTAGTGTTGTAACTCTTTGCAGTGCATGTCGGTTTCACTGTCTGTTCATCTGTGGCTCTGTTTCCCTCTGTATGTTGCAGGTAGTTCTGAGCAGCTGAGAGCATTTAGTAAATGGTAACCAGTTGCCGTCCCCTATTGGTCCTGGGCGACGCCAGATACCCTCTGGGAGCTGCACGCTCTCTGAACTGGGAATTGCTTTTGGAGGAGGCAGCGGTTGTCAAGCCACAAACTGCTTAGGAGCCGAGGACTTTCTGCTTTGTACCATTGTTTTTGCAAATTTTGAATAAATACTCTTTCCTATAACTTGTGTCTGGATACTTCCGTTCCTCTTGTTTGGTCTCCCTGGCCTAGACGGACCTGATAAATGCCATGAATGAATGCACAAGTTGCATCAGACATAACTTGTGCCATAAGAGGAAAGGTGGATGAGCAGGTGCAAAGCTAAAGACTTGGCAGAGTCAGTTGTACTGACAGGAAGTGACTTGGCGACACCTTGAGGAATGTTTTGGAGGTGAAAGTCAGGCTTAATTCTGTAATGGAAGATGTGGTGGGTAGGTTTGGTGTCCACCATAGGCTTTCCTGAATAAATTTATAAGGTGACTCAAGAGCGGAGGTAGACCTCTTGTATAGGAGTTCATCTGAAGATGAGTGAGGAACTATTTTGCAGATTGAAATGTTCTCTGCAGTTTCTTGGAATGTCTTTATGTGAATCTATTCAGCTGTTGGACACAGGATGTAAAATCTGGCTCAAAGCAGGTTCTGTCCCTGCACAATCAATATATATATATACTTCAAATCAGCTTGGTGTGAAGGATCCCAGTCCATTTGCTTCATATTGCAAATGTTTATGTGGATTTATGTTTACCAGATCTGGCTGATCTTCTGAAAGAGAAGGGCACTGGTTCAAGTCCATGTATATAGAATATATCTTTGTAGTCTGTAAATAGAGAAGTAATTCTGTCTTATCTCTAAAACAGCTCAATGGATTGCATGTATTCCTCAGGACGCTCCTGTTTGACTGAAGGGCAAATTAAAAATTGTCTTGCTATACCAAAAGTAGACTCAATCTGGACATTCACAAATATTAAATAGTGAATAATACAAATTGTCACTAAAGATGTCTGGCCACTGAGGTGACTGTTGGGTTTCAATGCAGACTGTGAATTATCATCCAGAAACAGGGTTGAAGGTAAAAGAAGGCTTGATGGAACGTCATTGTATTGTTTGTTTTGCAAAGTGTGATGAGAATCTGTGTTTTTCAGATTGTCCTGAGAGTGGAGAAATGTACATCCCAAGTGTTTGTAAATATAATGGTAAGTGATGTCTTGAAATATTCTTGTACATTTTGTATAATGTTTGTGTTAGGCACAATGTTAATTGATTACTGATATTTGTGTAGTTGAGGAGGTTTTCTTTGTATGTGTTGAAATGAAAGTATTGTTTGACAGTGCATCACTAATTGTTGTTTGTGCTTGTTGCAGGTGTGGTGAGGCCAGAAGTTGTGCATGTAAGAGTGTGCACTCTGGCTAGCTTTGCAAAAATCAATAAAGTATGTATCCCCTCCAAGAGTGTGTGTGTGGGGCCCCTATGTGTAATTTTCCCAAAAATGTAAAATTTAGAAATTTCTGTAGCAGGGCTGTTTCTACGGTGCTCGTCTGCCTGCCCCCCTCTCTCTACCCCCAAAGTCCCCCCGGGGGGCCCTGGTTAGTGGGGCCCCCCCTCCTCCCTATCTCGGCCTGTCTGCCTCCCGCCCTCCTCCTTGCTTCGCCTGACTCCCCCACGTCGGCCTTGTATCGGGGTTGGGACCCGACCTGGCTGTTGTCGGCCTTCCACCGGGCGGGTACCCGATGTGGCTGTGTGACTGGTACTGGACTTGAACCAGCGGTATCACATACAGCGTCAGTGGCTTATGGCACTGCGCTAACCAGTCACAGAGGGAAATCCGGGTTTCTCCTATATAACGTCACACTTAGAGGGAAAAAGCACTTAGGAAAACAAATTGTACTTAGATACATTTGGCAAAGGAAGAGTTGAACCCTATATCGCCAATTTTAACCGGCGCTGGACTCGAACCAGCAGTTTCCACATGCAGTGTCGGCAGCTTATGGCACTGAGCTAACCAGTTAGTTTCGCATTTACGGGTTTCACGTATACAGCCCTACTCTTAGAGAAAAGCACTTAGAAGGAAAAAATCAGCAAATGTCGATGAGACACTGAGCTTTCCGGTCAGGTGCAGAAATCCAGTTTGCATGTGTCTAACTTTACACTTAGAGAAAAATACTTAGGAAAAAAAAAATGGATGAAGCACTTAGGTTTTGAACCACATAGGACCCACTGACTTTGCACATGGATACTTTATTTTACTTTAGCATTAAAAAAAAAAAACATTTTGCTGACTTTACACAAAACACTTAGGAGGGGGAAAAAAAAATCACTAAATGTAATTTCGTCATACACAAACGTGTGCACGTATAAAAACATACCGGCAACCGTATTTTGTCGGTCTGGGAACGGAACCTTCTCCACCATGTGGACACTGACTTGTTTATCCAGAAATCTCTGAATTCATGGAAAGGAAAAGATCAACTTGACAGAACCAGTCCTGAAGAGTTGTGTGTCAATAAATTGTCCGACTGGTGATTGATGCTTATGTGTGTTCTGGGTTTATTTGACCAAATCGGACATTTTACAAATGACGGCACTTCTATCTATCTGGACCTTCAGGCCGTAAAGCAGAAGAAACGTATTTACATTTCGGTCCAAAAAAAATTGGGGTGTGTTTCCCCTTCACACCCAGGTAGGGTCAAGTTGTCTTCCCGCTCCTGCAGATACAATTTCATACAACAGAACAGCGACCCAGTCAGAGATCAGCATCTGCAGGTCTCGCCCTCATGTGGCGGTCGAGGTCTTCCTTCGGACGTGAGCGCCGACCACTGAGTTTCTCTCCCTGCAGCTTCCTTGCGAATCCAAGAAGGTTCACGACGAAGGCACTGCGCTTGCAAGCCGTCTCCTTGTCCCGTACTTACCTGTAGGTTCTGAACACCCTTAAGTTTCTTTTCACGTCATTAAACACTGAAAGGATGAACTATACGGACTCACATGTTCTTTGGCATCACATCTACATTTTAAATTTAGTTTCCCTGAACTAGCACACAAAGCTTCCACTGCTAACTTCTGGTTCAGCCCTTGGTTGGTGGTTTCAGGTGAGTGTGTTCTGAGGAGCAAGCTCAGAATTGAACTAAAATGTTTTTTTCTTACAAGAAAAAAAAGTGGAGCTTCAGCTGAACTTCAGAGAAACAATTCAGCTTTGCCAGAATAGTTTGCAGACAATGTGTCACGACATGGCCAGGCTGAGAGCCTCACTGGGACAAAGATCGTTGCAGTGAAGAAACAGTCAAACATCTGAGGAGGTCACTCCCCAGACTCCTCCATAGAGGACGTATCCGACGGCAACCAGAGCAACAGCCATCATGGCTTCGTCCATATTTTCCACTGGAAAAGTCACTTCCTACTTTGGCTTCGCTGCATGTTTTGCAGAGCAGACGTTCAAGAACCGCATTGCTTTTACTTTGAGGGGACGCCATGATAAGGCGTTAGCATGTTAGCATCAAATTAACTCTGCCACACTTTTACTGTTCTATAGCGTGTACGGGCAGAGCAAGTACTGTCAATGCCGTGATTCGATGCGTAATTGCATCGTATGATTGGCTGGACGCCGGGCAGAGTTTCACAGAAAAATGATACATAACTTATTCATTTGCGGTGCACTGAGTGTGCAGCTTAAAAACATGCAGACACATCCTGGTCATTTCTGACCAGTCAATGAATGTCTCAACTAAACAGTCCAAAATGCAGACAGAAATACTGCAAGTCAATCTCAAAGTGAAGGATTTCCAAGTGCAAGATTTAGAAGAAATACTGAAGATTATCTTTGCACTAAAGAGTCACTGCATCAGACTCTGAGTCAAACATAGAAAAATGTTTAACAGGAAAAGGATAAACTAAAAAGGATTTTAAAAAATAAAGTGACACTGATATCAGGGTGTACAAGTACACTTTATTGTCACAGCAGGAAAACTACAAGCATTTAAAATTGCAACAGGTAAAGACACCTCAAACATTTTGCTAACTTTACACAAAAGTAAACTTATTGCGCGCGCACACACACACTACCTTGCTGGTGTTGGACAGGCTTCTTCTGGGGCTCAGGATCCTTGTCAGGACGCCTACAAGACCAAACAAAACATTTATGGACGTCATCTGAAAGAACACTGTAGAATTAAATACATTGATTTAACCACGGCCGTAGCCTGACATGTAACTCCTGCAGCTCTGAGGCAGAGCCACTAACACTGAGCATCACATCTGCGGTTTCTACTTTCACCTCCAGAACATCACCTTAAGTCCTCCTTCAGGGGAACTCCAGTTCTCTTCTCATGAAGAAAGAACCAGTCACAAACAGTCTCCATGAGCCTAAACAGATGAGCACAGGTGCAAAGATCACCAGAGGTCAGAAACATATTTAAGCACATTTTCATTTAATAAAAAAAAAAAAAGTGTAAGTGCCAACTTACCCAATGAGGAAGCAAACACAGCAACCACACACTCTGGTCTCTTCTTACCTTCGGACACAAAAATAAACCACAAATATGTTCTGACTCTCCTCCCTGGCTTTGCTTCAAGCAGCCCAATTCCAAATAAAAAATAAGGAACAAACACTCACCAGAGACCACAGGACACGAAAACACTCCAAACAAATGCATCAGATCTGAAAGACAAGACAAACATCTGCATTTTTTTTTTCTTTTTCAACACAAAACCCCAGCAATTTCCCAGTGAACCTCAACCTCTCAGCTGGCTCTCCACAGAGATCAGGCGTCGCCCAAAATGACGCCAGTATAAAAAGCCCAGCGTCCTGGCAGGGACCAATAGGAGGCCGCATTTACTAAACGCTTTCACCTGCTGCACATGACCTGCAACATGGAGTAAGATCTGATCCACTGTATTCATCTCCAGAGGGGAAATTCCTTTTTTCACACCAGTGTAAAAGTTATAAAGGGATAAAGTTGATCCGATCTTATGTGTTGTAGGAAATTCGCAGCAGGTGAAAGCGTTTAGTAAATGCTAATTGGTCGCGGCCTCCTATTGGTCCGTGCCAGGATGGCGGCCTTTTTATACCGGCCGTGATGTCATTTCCTGGAGATGCCGAGGCTCTGAGGAGAACCTGCTGAGTGCTGGATGGTCGCTTTCGGCTGTGGAATTGCAAGAGGTGTCTTGCACACATTGAGTTGCTGCGCTTCATCTTAGAGTCGAAAGGTAAGAAGGAACCAGAGGTTGTGCTTCAATTTAACTTTTATTTACTGCCCATTTTTGGATCTTTGGAGGAACAAAGACTGTTTTGCTCTGCTGGTTTTTTTTTCTTATTTCTGTCCAAGTAGGTGTTGCTGATTCGTCTCCTCTGATGGGCGATCGTGACCCCGTGCCTTCACAAGAGACTCCTCAGGCTCGTCTGTCCGGAACGCAATGCTTGGCTTTCGTTTGGATCACCACCTCTGGATGTCAGTCGGTATGTTTGCATGATTCTCCTTTCAATGTATGTGAGGTGGAGAAACAGTTCATTTTGGGAGGGTAGAGTGACACGAGTGGCCCTGAGACATTTGGACATTGCTATTGCAAACTGTCCTGAGTGACAAGATGCAGTCTTAGTATTCTGCATGAACTGCAACAGGGCTCAGAATCAGGCTGTGGGAAAAAAAATCAATACTGCCTAGGAGTTGGTACCAGAGGTGTAGGTGTTTGTTAAAGGGACAAGATAACATTTGTAGCATTTGACAGTTGGTGCACTTAGAAACTGCCATCATGAGAGCTGATGTTGCCAGAAGAGCTTAGAAAACCAAAATGATGTCTGGCTGTTTCTTGCCCCATGTCTGGCAATAAATGGGAGCAGCTCCCAAAAAGCTCTGGTTTTGTGCAATCTGCTCAGCTTTTTTGATAGCTACTGTGGAACGGCCGTATTAGCATGTGATTTGAGATACAACTTCCTTTGCACAGCGCTTGTCTGCTTGTTAAAGTGGCGTCTGTTAACCTATGGAAGTGCTTTAGTGTTGTAACTCTTTGCAGTGCATGTCGGTTTCACTGTCTGTTCATCTGTGGCTCTGTTTCCCTCTGTATGTTGCAGGTAGTTCTGAGCAGCTGAGAGCATTTAGTAAATGGGAACCAGTTGCCGTCCCCTATTGGTCCTGGGCGACGCCAGATACCCTCTGGGAGCTGCACCGTCTCTGAACTGGGGAATTGCTTTTGGAGGAGGCAGCGGTTGTCAAGCCACAAACTGCTTAGGAGCCGAGGACTTTCTGCTTTGTACCATTGTTTTTGCAATTTTGAATAAATACCCTTTCCTATAACTTGTGTCTGGATACTTCCGTTCCTCTTGTTTGGTCTCCCTGGCCTAGACGGACCTGATAAATGCCATGAATGAATGCACAAGTTGCATCAGAATAAACTTGTGCCATAAGAGGAAAGGTGGATGAGCAGGTGCAAAGCTAAAGACTTGGCAGTCAGTTGTACTGACAGGAAGTGACTTGGCGACACCTTGAGGAATGTTTTGGAGGTGAAAGTCAGGCTTAATTCTGAAACGGTGGGTAGGTTTGGTGTCCACCATAGGCTTTCCTGAATAAATTTATAAGGTGACTCAAGAGCGGAGGTAGACCTCTTGTATAGGAGTTCATCTGAAGATGAGTGAGGAACTATTTTGCAGATTGAAATGTTCTCTGCAGTTTCTTGGAATGTCTTTATGTGAATCTATTCAGCTGTTGGACACAGGATGTAAAATCTGGCTCAAAGCAGGTTCTGTCCCTGCATAGATCAATATATATATATATATATATATATATATTTCCAATCAGCTTGGCAGGAAGGATCCCATTGCATTTGCTTCATATTTTGCACATGTTTATGTGGATTTATGTTTACCAGATCTGGCTGATCTTCTGAACCAGAAGGGCACTGGTTCAAGTCCATGTATATAGTATATATCTTTGTAGTCTCTGTAAATAGAGAAGTAATTCTGTCTTATCTGTAAAACAGCTCAATGGATTGCACGTATTCCTCAGGACGCTCCTGTTTGACTGAAGGGCAAATTAAAAATTGTCTTGATATACCAAAAGTAGACTCAATCTGGACATTCACAAATATTAAATAGTGAATAATACAATTTGTCACTAAAGATGTCTGGCCACTGAGGTGACTGTTGGGTTTCAATGCAGACTGTGAATTAGCATCTAGAAACAGGGTTGAAGGTAAAAGAAGGCTTGATGGAACGTCATTGTATTGTTTGTTTTGCAAAGTGTGATGAGAATCTGTGTTTTTCAGATTGTCCTGAGAGTGGAGAAATGTACATCCCAAGTGTTTGTAAATATAATGGTAAGTGATGTCTTGAAATATTCTTGTACATTTTGTATAATGTTTGTGTTAGGCACAATGTTAATTGATTACTGATATTTGTGTAGTTGAGGAGGTTTTCTTTGTATGTGTTGAAATGAAAGTATTGTGTGACAGTGCATCACTAATTGTTGTTTGTGCTTGTTGCAGGTGTGGTGAGGCCAGAAGTTGTGCATGTAAGAGTGATGTGCACTCTGGCTAGCTTTGCAAAAATGAATAAAGTATGTATCCCCTCCAAATGTGTGTGTGTGGGCCCCTATGTGTAATTTTCCAAAAATGTAAAATTTAGAAATTTCTCTAGCAGGGCTGTTTCTACGGTGCTCGTCTGCCTGCCCCCCTCTCTCTACCCCCAAAGTCCCCCCGGGGGGCCCTGGTTAGTGGGGCCCCCCCTCCTCCCTATCTCGGCCTGTCTGCCTCCCGCCCTCCTCCTTGCTTCGCCTGACTCCCCCACGTCGGCCTTGTATCGGGGTTGGGACCCGACCTGGCTGTTGTCGGCCTTCCACCGGGCGGGTACCCGATGTGGCTGTGTGACTGGTACTGGACTTGAACCAGCGGTATCACATACAGCGTCAGTGGCTTATGGCACTGCGCTAACCAGTCACAGAGGGAAATCCAGGTTTCTCCTATATAACGTCACACTTAGAGGGAAAAAGCACTTAGGAAAAAAAAAAAAAAAATTGTACTTAGATACATTTGGCAAAGGGAGACTTGATGTAAGCAATATTGACCGGTGCTGGACTCGAACCAGCAGTTTCCAAATGCAGTGTCGGCAGCTTATGGCACTGAGCTAACCGGTTACTTTCACATTTTCGGGTTTCACGTATACAGCCCTACTCTTAGAGAAAAGCACTTAGAAGGAAAAAATCACCAAATGTCGATGAGACACTGAGCTTTCCGGTCAGGTGCAGAAATCCAGTTTGCATGTGTCTAACTTTACACTTAGAGAAAAATACTTAGGAAAAAAAATGGATGAAGCACTTAGGTTTTGAGCCACATATTTGCCCTGATTTTGCACATGGATACTTTATTTTACTTTAGCATAAAAAAACATTTTGCTATCTTTACACAAAACACTTAAGGGGGGGGTGGAAGAATCACCAAATGTCATTTCTCCACACACAAATGTGTGCACGTATAAAAACATACCTGCAACCGTATTTTGTCGGTCTGGGAACGGAACCTTCTCCACCATGTGGACACTGACTTGTATATCCAGAAATCTCTGAATTCATGGAAAGGAAAAGATCAACTTGACAGAACCAGTCCTGAAGAGTTGTGTGTCAATAAATTGTCCGACTGGTGATTGATGCTCATGTGTGTTCTGGGTTTATTGGACAGAATCAGACGTTTTACTAATGATGGCACTTACATCTAAGTGGACCTTCAGGCTGTGATACAGTAAAGCTTATTTCCATTTTGGTCCAAAAAATTGGAGTAGTGTTTCCCCTTCACACCCAGGTAGGGTCAAGTCAGTCTTCCTGCAGACTCTGGAGGGCCTGTGGATGCAATTTCATACAACAGCACCGCGACCCAGTCAGCGATCAGCATCTGCAGGTCTCGCCCTCATGTGGCGGTCGAGGTCTTCCTTCGGACGTGAGCGCCGACCACTGAGTTTCTCTCCCTGCAGCTTCCTTGCGAATCCAAGAAGGTTCACGACGAAGACGCTGCGCTTGCAAGCCGTCTCCTTGTCCCGTACTTACCTGTAGGTTCTGAACACCCTTAAGTTTCTTTTCACGTCATTAAACACTGAAAGGATGAACTATACGGACTCATGTGTTCTTTGGCATCACATCTACATTTTAAATTTAGTTTCCCTGAACTAGCACACAAAGCTTCCACTGCTAACTTCTGGTTCAGCCCTTGGTTGGTGGTTTCAGGTGAGTGTGTTCTGAGGAGCAAGCTCAGAATTTAACTAAAATGGTTTTTTCTTACAAGAAAAAAAAGTGGAGCTTCAGCTGAAATTCAGAGAAACAATTCAGCTTTGCCAGAATAGTTTGCAGACAATGTGTCACGACATGGCGAGGCAACAGCAACCAGAGCAACAGCCATCATGGCTTCCAATTCGTCCATTTTTCCACTGGAAAAGTCACTTCCTACTTTGGCTTCGCTGCATGTTTTGCAGAGCAGACGTTCAAGAACTGCATTGCTTTTACTTTGAGGGGACGCCATTATAAGGCGTTGCATGTTGCAAATTAACTCCGCCACACTTTTACTGTTCTATAGCGTGTACGGGCAGAGCAAGTACTGTCAATGCCGTGATTCGATGCGTAATTGCATCGTATGATTGGCTGGACGCCGGGCAGAGTTTCACAGAAAAATGATACAGGAAAAAGGCTCCATAACTTATTCATTTGCGGTGCACTGAGTGTGCAGCGTAAAAACATGCAATAGACACATCCTGGTCATTTCTGACCAGTGAATGATTTAACTATTCTTAATAATTTGAATTAATCATAAACAGTCCAAAATGCAGACAGAAATACTGCAAGTCAAGCTCAAAGTGAAGGATTTCCAAGTGCAATATTTAGAAGAAATACTGAAGATTATCTTTGCACTAAAGAGTCACTGCGTCAGACGCTGAGTCAAACGTAGAAAAATGTTTAACAGGAAAAGGATAAACTAAAAAGGATTTTAAAAAATAAAGTGACACTGATATCAGGGTGTACAAGTACACTTTATTGTCACAGCAGGAAAACTACAAGCATTTAAAATTGCAACAGGTAAAGACACTTCAAACATTTTGCTAACTTTACACAAAAGTAAACCTATTGTACACACTACCTTGCTTGTGTTGGACAGGCTTCTTCTGGGGCTCAGGATCCTTGTCAGAACGCCTAAAAGACCAAACACAACATTTATGGACGGCGTCTGAAAGAATCTTGGAATTAAATACATTGATTTAACCACGGCCGTAACCTGACATGTAACTCCTGCAGCTCTGAGGCAGAGCCACTAACACTGAGCATCACATCTGCAGTTTCTACTTTCACCTCCAGAACATCACCTTAAGTCCTCCTTCAGGGGAACTCCAGTTCTCTTCTCATGTAGAACAAAGAATCAGTCACAAACAGTCTCCATGAGCCTAAACAGATGAGCACAGGTGCAAAGATCACCAGAGGTCAGAAACATATTCAAGCACATTTTCATTTAATAAAAAAAAAAAGTGTAAGTGCCAACTTACCCAATGAGGAAGCAAACACAGCAACCACACACTCTGGTCTCTTCTTACCTTCGGACACAAAAATAAACCTCAAATATCTTCTGAATCTTCTCCCTGGCTTTGCTTCAATCAGCCCAATTCCAAATAAAAAATAAGGAACAAACACTCACCAGAGACCACAGGACACGAAAACACTCCAAACAAATGCATCAGATCTGAAAGACAAAACCAACATCTGCATTTTTTTTTTTCTTTTTCAACACAAAACCCCAGCAATTTCCCAGTGAACCTCAACCTCTCAGCTGGCTCTCCACAGAGATCAGGCGTCGCCCAGAAATGACGCCAGTATAAAAAGCCCAGCGTCCTGGCAGGGACCAATAGGAGGCCGCGACCAATTAGCATTTACTAAACGCTTTCACCTGCTGCACATTACCTGCAACATAGAATTAGATCAGATCAACTTTATCCATCTCCAGAGAGGAAATTCATTTTTCACAGCAGTGTAATAGTTATAATGTCCTAAAATAAAAAAGGTATATATTGTATAAATATGAATAGAGAGACAGAGGATAGCAAGACATCCACAAATAAATAGACAACAGTTATGACAACAACATAGTATAGTGAAAAATACACAACCAGAACTTAATGACGATATAAATACAGTGAAAACAATATAAATAAAGCAAGACAATTTACTAAAGAAAATAAAGAGATATAATTTAAGATCTTGAAAAAAAAAGAATAAAAAAAACAATGCTCATATCACAAGCAAAGCACCTTAAGCCTATGAGCTACACACACACTTCCTGTTCAACAGTATAGCACATAGACTTACCCATACACATACAGATATGTGTGTATGTATAAATATATGTACATATATACAGTGGGGAAGAAAAGTATTTTGTTGCACCAACTTGCACCAATCGTGCAAGTTCTCTCACTTAAAAAGATGAGAGAGGCTTGTAATTTTCATCATAGGACCACTTCAACTATGAGAGACAGAATGTGAAAAAAAAATCCAGAAAATTACATTATCTGATTTTTAAAGAATTTATTTGCAAATTATGGTTGAAAATAAGTATTTGGTCACCTACAAACAAGCAAGATTTCTGGCTCTCACAGACCTGTAACTTCTTTTTGTAAGGCTACACTCTCACCTACAACTAATGTGTCGGATCTGAAAGACACTCTCGGCTACAACTACTTTGCAGTCACCGATCTCTTTCAGGTTACCTCGTCTATACAAGATGTAGTCTACCTGCGTGCTCCTACCTCCGCTCTTATCAGTTACCCTATGTTCCTGTTTTTTCTGGAAAAAGGTGTTCACTGCAGCCATTTCCATCCTTTTTGCAAAATCTACCACCATCTGTCCCTCTGCATTCCTATCCTGTACACCAAATCTGCCCGTCACTTTTTCATCCCCTCTATTGCCTTCAACATGGCCAATGAAGTCTGCAACAATGTCCACTTTGCATCACTTCATCTAACTCATTCCAGAACTTCTCTTCAAATTCACATCCCACCTGCAGGTCATAGCCACTAACAACATTGAGCATCACACCTTCAATTTCCAGTTTCAGACTCATAAGTCTGACATTCTTTTCACCTCCAGAATGTTCCCAACAAACTGCCTCTTCAAGAGAGCTCCTACTCCATTTCTCTTATCAGTACCATAATATTACAACTTAAAACCTGCTCCTAAGCTTCTAGCCTTACTAACTTTCCACCCGGTCTCCCGCACACACCGTATATCCACCTTCCTTCACTGCGTCATGTCAACCGACTCTACCTTTTCCCGTCATAGCCCCGATATTCAAAGCCCCTACTCTCAGTCCCGGGCTCTTTCCTCACCTCCTCTCTCTGCACGTATCCAGTTAAAAATGCGTAGCCATTTTACACCGTCAAAAATGTTGGAGAGGCAGTCAAAAAGGATGTTACAAAGTACCGTTCTGTACGACAAACAACGCAACACGGTGGTCAGTCAGCAAACTCAAACGCACACTTTTATTGATCGAGAATCAAAATATACAAGGCCGGATAGGATTACTGCAAAATAACTTCCATTCCTGCACAGCGTCCGACTAGAGTCCAGGGAACAGGCAGCGGTGTCGAGTCGTCCTTCTCCTGCACCAGCCGGTTGTTTCTTCTGCAGCTCTGGCATCCGCTTCCGGGTGTCACGATGCTCCTCCAGCTTAGGAAGGGAAAAAAAAAAAAGGTCACGAGCACTCGTTAAACTTTCGGAATACAGCTGGGGCGGCGGCGCACCTGCGGCTCATCAGGCCTCGTCAAGAAGAAGACAAGAGGAGTCTGCCGGCGGCCTCTCGAGCCAGATCGTCTGTCGTCCCTCGCGACTTCATGAACCCACCCTGGACTCTTTGCATCATGCTTCCTCCTAATTGTCAATGCCTCTCCTTGCCAGCTCCAGGTTCCCGCAGTGCCTCTCCGCAGTCGTCGATCCTTTTTACCCCTCCTGTCGTCAGCTTTTGAACCCGCTTTACCGCTGCAACGCCTGCCACCTTGTTTGGGGCTGCCAGGGAGTCGAATGTAAGGCCGCCTTAAGATCCCCGTTGGTCACTTGTCATGGCCCTTGCAATGTTCCAGCTATGTTTCCGGCCCTGACTAACCATGAACATTTGTTTTTATCTGGACAGGCTCTTGGACCCCTGACGGCACGCTGTTGCAGAACCACCTCGACGTCAGTCTCACGCTTCCCTTTTGTGCGCCGCCCTATTTCGGATGGCAGTTGTTAATCCGGGCCTCCGCAGGTTCGCTACGGCTGATGCAGCCCTGTGCATTTATCTGCGCTCAGGAAGACACTAGCCCATGCCCCACAGAGGCTGCATTGGTTACGTCCCCGTCTGGAACAGCGAGAGCAAACAAGAGGAACAAAAGTATGCAGACAAGAGTTACGGGAAAGCGTATTTATTAAAACTGTGCAAAAACAATGTTGAGTGGAAAGTTTGTGGCTCCCAAGCAGTTTGTGGCTCGGCAACCACTGCTGCCTCAAAAAGCAATTCCCAGTTCAGAGACCACGCAGCACTCAGCTGGCGCCACCCAGGACCAATAGGGGACGGCAACTGGTTACCATTTACTAAATGCTCTCAGCTGCTCAGAACTGCCTGCAACATATAGAGGGAAACAGAGCCACAGATGAACAAACAGGTGCTGCAGGGAGACCAACTTACACCTCACAGGTTACAAAGCCAAGAGGACCAGGGGTTCCTGCTCAACGGGTCTACTTTCAAAAACTTTGGAAAACAGAAAGTGTATTCCAACAGGGAACAGACGCCACTCTGACACCAAATTTCTCCAGACATGAATTGAGTGCAAAGGAAGTTTCTCATCTCAAATCTTTGGACTCATCCAGCCGTTCCACAGTAGCTATCAGGAAAGAACAAAACTGAGCTGGTGTCATGTACCTGATGAAACTAGAGTTGGAACTAAAAGTGTCACTAGCCAATATATCATGGACTGTCTTAATAAAACCGCTTTAAACAAATCTAAATTCATCAGTTGAGATTAATTGAATCATGCTTGCTTACAACTCATGGGTCTTGAGTGCACCTGGACAAAAGCAACTTTGCAAGAATCTTACAGTCTACCATAGACATCACTGTCTGTTAGAGACAAATGAATGTTGCATTCAGATTCAACTAGCACACAATCAAAAGGTTAAAACTGGTGGAGGAATCTTTTTGGGAGTAGAGGAGCAAAAACAGTCTTCCATAAGGCTAAACCAAGAAAAGGAATTGCCGGGGGTCGGGCAGAAAACAGTGCAAGGCAAAAACTAACGTGTTAAGTTATCCAACAAGGGAGCAAACCCCGCAACCACATGAACTCTGGTTCTTCTTCCCTTCCCCAACACTAAGTGAACCTCAAATATCTTCAGAGCACACCAACTCAATGTGTGCAAGACACCTCTCACTGGCTTCACCTCAATAAACCCATTTGTAAGTTAAAATAAAATCAGAACAAGAACTCACCAAAGACACCAGTCCACAAGCACACTCTAAACAAACACATCAGAACTGAAAGACAAAACAAAAATGTCCTTGCTCAGGCAAGAAAGACCATGCAGCACTGTCCTGGCGTCTCTCAGACACCACGTCACGGCCGGTATTTAAAAGCCCGGCGTCCTGGCAGGGACCAATAGGAGGCCGCGACCAATTAGCGTTTACTACACGCTCTCACCAATTACCTGCAACATAGAATTAGATCAGATCAACTTTATCCATCTCCAGAGGGGAAATTCATTTTTCACGGCAGTGAAATAGTTATAATGTAAAAAAATAAAAAACCATATGTAGTATAAATATAAATAGAGAGACAAAAGATAGCAAGCCATCCACAAATACAACAGACAACAGATACAACAACAACATCAGGGATAAGAATGGGCAACATAAAGGAATAGTAAGGGTGAAAAATACACAACCAGAACCAAACAGCGATACGAAAGGAGTGAAAATAATAAATCGATGTAAATCGATATAAATCGTGACAATTTATGAAGAAAATAAAGAGACAGACAGAATTAAAGATCTTGAGAAAAAATCCAAAATCCAAAACCAAAAAAAAAAAAAAACAGAAAAAAACTGAATGCTGCTGACAGAGTGTGTCAGCCAGGATTGTATTGGATTGGATTGATCTCTCATTAGAGCACTTGCTCACTTTCAAAATTTCTTATGTGCGTTTGTGTCAAAGTAGAGCTATTTTTTGCTGAAGTTGGTTTTCATTTACATCACATTCATTTAGCAGACGCTTTTATCCAAAGCGACTTACAAAAAGTGCAGTTCAGTCATCGAAGATCCAAAGTACCAGTCGTCGGTATTCGGAAGTCACCGCTCTACCAAATAGCCGTCTCAAATCCATATTCATACATACATTCAAATTTTTTATTTTTTATTTTTTGTTTTGTGGGGGGCAAAGTGCGATGAGCGGGGTAGTGCTTGGTGAAGAGGTATGTTTTCGGGCGCCCTCGTCACCGGCGACCGAGACCCGGTCGGTTTCGAAGACATCCGGGATTCTTTTCGATGACCCCAGGGGACGAACGCCCCGCCACCAAAAATCACGTACGCACGTATCCCAGTTCAAAATATGCAGCCCTTTTATGCCGTCACAAGTGTTGGAAAGGCAGTCTAAAAGGATGTCACAAAGTACCGTTTTGTGCGACAAACAACGCAACACGGTGGTCAGTCAGCAAACTCACACGTACACTATTACATATTTTTTATTCGAGAATTGAGATATACACGGCCGGACAAAATTACAGCTAAATAACTTCCATTCTTGCACGGCGTCCGACTCGAGCTCCGGGGATCAGGCAGCGAGCCCGGGTCCGGCAGGGAGGCCGCGGGCGGAAGAGTCGTCCTTCTCCTGCACCAGCCGGTTGTTTCTTCTGCAGCTCTGGCATCCGCTTCCGGGTGTCACGATGCTCCTCCGGCTTAGGAAGGGAAAAAAAAAAAAAGGTCACGAGCACTCGTTAAACTTTCGGAATACAGCTGGGGGCGGCGGCGCACCTGCGGCTCATCAGGCCTCGTCAAGACGGGGACAAGAGGAGTCTGCCTGCGACCGCTCAAGCCAGATCATCGGTTGTTCCTCGCTAGTTCATTGATTGACCACTCGGTGATCCTATTGAGAAGAAGTGTCCTTTACCCCTCTTGTCAGCTTTTGAACCAACTAGAGGCGCAACTGTCTCCCCACGCTTGACTTTTGCGACGCCCACCAGGGAGACGCATGTAAGACCCCGTCGATCACGGTGTGCCGTTATGTGTTTGTGAAAGGTCGTGTCTGAGGCGCCTCCCCTGTTCAGAGCTGGTTTTTTTTCTGTTTTGACAGCCGGCTTCTTTGACTCCCATCTCACACCATCGGTATCCTCTGGCCAGGATACGGAAATCCATAGAGTTTCTCTGAACACTGGTGACCTACGGTATGACTTCCTTTGTCGTCTTCCTTCCGTTCGAACTAAACAAATACCTGAGATTGACTTCTGTTAACTCACCAAATGTGCACTTTTTTTTCCCCTGTCCAAGGTGGTGATGCCGATTTGGGTTTCCTCTGACGGGCGATCGTGACACCGTCCCTTCACATGCAGACCCCTTAGTCTCGTCTGCCGAAGAAGAACTTTACACTGCTTGACAAAGTAGTGACTGAACGAACAGAAAGTTCCCACTTGTCCACCAGTATCCTCTGCTCAGCCTTCAAACTGGCAAGCTCAAAAGTTTGGCCGTCCTTGAAATGACTTGTGTGGTTTTTATTGCCGTAAGGTGGCGTCATCCGGCAACCTTAATCTAACCATGGTGTTTTCAATATGACAATGTTATTCGGGGAGGTTTGGAGCGGTCTACTTTTTCTGTGAAATCACTGCATGTCGCCGCGGCGCCAGTGAGGGCAATGATTTAAAAGCGGTGCTGGGCTGCGTTGCCGTTGTATGAACTTGTGTGCACATCCACCCAGGAGACTGCAGGGGCAGAACATGAGGACTGACTGACTGACTTGACCCTACCTGTGTGTCAAGGGGAAACATAACCCCAATTTTTTTTTTTTTTTTTTTTTTTTGGAAGGTGCGAGGTCTGGCAGGTCTAGATATATGTGCGCCTTATTTCTAAAAATATCATATTCTGTCAATTAAAGCCAGAACACACATAAGCATCAATCACCAGTCTGAACAGCTGGAAGTCTGATTTTAATGGACAATTTATTTACAAGCAAACACTCACCTCTTCTAAAACCAAGACCTTCTTCTGAGGGGTGGACTGGTGTCCTATCAAGTTGCGCATCTTTTCTTTCTGATGAATTCATATAGAGATGAAAGTCAATATCACACACATTTGTGTGTGGAGGATAACTGAGCGGATAACTCAGTAAACTAACTTCCAAATGATATTTGGTGATTCTGATTTCTAAGTGCTTTGTGTAAAGTTGGCCAAGTGTTTGAAAATAAAGTGAAAGCCTGAAGCAAAACCAAAGTCCTGTTGCCTATTTTCTTTCTAGCTGACGCAGCATGTTTGCTGCAGCTCTGCATCCTGTCTGAGTGTTGCCTAAGTGCTTTTCTCTTCATGTAAGGTTATATACGTGCTGAGCCTGACTGGTTACCTCAATCCCATAAGCTGCCAATGCCAAGTGTGGATACTGCTGGTTCGAGTCCAGCGCTGGTCAACAGCAACATTGGGTCCCGAACCTCAGTGAGAGCCGTCCCAGGATCCCCTGTGGTCGAAGCTCACAGATGGTGTAGTGGGATCAGCGACCTACCTTGCAACCGGTGGTCCAGGGTTCAAGTCTCCCTTTGCCAAATGAATCTAAGTGCAACTGTTTTTGATTTTTTTTTTTTCTTCCCCTAAGTGCTTTTTTCCTCTAAGTGTGACGTCATATAGGAGAAACCCGGATTTCCCTCTGTGACTGGTTAGCGCAGTGCCATAAGCCACTGACGCTGTATGTGATACCGCTGGTTCAAGTCCAGTACCAGTCACACAGCCCCATCGGGTACCCGCCCGGTGGAAGGCCGACAACAGCCAGGTCGGGTCCCAACCCCGATACAAGGCCGACGTGGGGGAGTCAGGCGAAGCAAGGAGGAGGGCGGGAGGCAGACAGGCCGAGATAGGGAGGAGGGGGGGCCCCACTAACCAGGGCCCCCCGGGGGGACTTTGGGAGGAGCGAGAGGGGGGCATGTAAAGATGCACGGTAAAAACAAGCCTGCTATCAAATTTTTTTTTTTTTGGGGGGGGGGGGGTTTCCATCAACATAGGGACCCCAGACACACAGTTGGAGGGAGATGGATACTTTATTGATTTTCAGGAAAGATAAACAAGATACAGGAAAAAGTATTTAAATTAAAATCAAGTTGGCTGCTAACTAAAGTTAGGAGAAACACATGATTAAAATACAAAAAAGCTTCAACACTTTGCTAACTTTACACAAAACTAGCCCCATGGCACTCTTAGGCGCTCACTGCACCTACAAGCACAAACACAACATTTAGCATTGCACTGTCAAACACCTTACAATTAAACACAAAGAAATCACAGAAAAATGTCACAACCCAACATCTTACTGACTTCAGTAAAGTCACTGCTGTTATTTTTTTAAACACAAAATAACATGACACAAAATTATCAAGAAAAATCAAAGACGTCGCTTACCATTCATTTGCCAAGCACTTGTATGTACATTTGTGGACTCAGAGGACAATCTGAAAAACACACATTCTCATCACACTTTGCAAAACAAACATGACAATGACATTCCATCAAGGCTTCTCTTACTGTCAAGTTTCTTTCTGGATGCAAATTCACAGTCTGCATTGAAATACAACAAACACTTCAGTAGCCAGTCATCTTTAGCAATAAACAATTTGTATTATTGAGTCTATTATTGGTATATTAAGCCAAATTTTAGTTTGCCATTCAAATGGGAGCACCCAAAGGAACACATGCAATCCCAAGAGTTGTTTGACAAGACAGGATTACTTATTTCCTTCCAGAGACTACAAAGATATGGGATTTGAACCAGTACCCTTCTGTTTCAGTCAGGATCAGCCCACTGACACCAGATCTCACAACATGCACCAAATATTACACAAATGCACTGTGATCCTTCCCACCAAGCTGATTTGAAGTCTATATATGCAGTAACAGAACCTGAGTCCAACAGCTATATATTTGAATAAATGGGAATATATCTTGCGGCCTTCAAAATCAAAGACCAGCTAGTAGAAGACAGTCCAAGAAACCACATGAATGTCAGAACATTTCAACCTACAAAAGTTGACCTCACGTGTACAAGATGTAGTCTACCTCCGCTCTTAAGTCACCTAGAAAATGTGTTCGGTGAAGCCATTTCCATCCTTTTTGCAAAGTCTACCACCATCTTTCCCTCCACAAACCTATGCCCAATATCAAATCACCACTTCATCTAACTCCCATCCTACCTACAGGTCATAGCCGCTAACATTGAGCATCACAGCTTTAAGTCGGACTTTTTCACCTTCAGAACATTCCTCAAAGTCCTCCATCAACACAACTCCAATTCTCTGCCTGTCAGCACAACAAAATCTGCCAAGTATCTCGCTTTGCACCTGTTCTCCTGTACATCCACTTTCCTTTCCTCTCCTTGCACCCACAGCAGCCCAATTTCCAACGGTACCCTGTGGGCCATCAGCACCGATGGCAGTAGTTAACCTGGGCCTTCTGTGTCACTTGTTTAACATGTCAAGTTGCATGTTTGGTTATGGCGCAAGTATCTGATGCAACCCTATGCACTCAGGGAGCCAAAACAATAGGAACAAAAGTATGCAGACAGGAGTTGCAAGAAAGCGTATTTATTAACACTGTGCAAAAACAATGGTACAAAGTGGAACGTCCTTGGCTCCAAAGCAGTTTGTGGCTTGAAAACCGCTGCTGCCTCCAAAAGCAATTCCCAGTTCAGAGACCACGCAGCACTCGCCGGCACCATCCAGGACCAATAGGGGACGGCAACTGGTTACCATTTACTAAACGCTCTCCGCGGCTCAGAACTACCTGCAACAGAGGGAAACAGTGCCAATTGAACAGATTAACAAACAGGTGCTGCAGCGAAACAGACGTACACCTCAGTGTTACAAAGCTGAGGGCTAGAGCTTCCTTCTCAATGAATCTAGTTTGAGACTCCGGAATTCAGAAAATTGTTTTCCTACAAGGAATGAACAGCCACTTTAACAATCTGACATGAACGGTGTGCAAAGTTACAACTCAAATCTTTGGACTAGTACAGCCGTTCCACAGTAGCTATCAGAAAAGAGCAAAACAAAACCAAGCAGAGCCTGTGTCATGTACCTGAAACGAAAAGCAAATACAACTGGAGCGTCACTAACAAAGATTTAATTAACTGTCCCAATCAAAGCAAATCTAAGTTTCAGTAAAGACTAACTGAATCATGCTTACTGTCAATTAATTAGTCCTTAACACTGCAACAGAAAAACAACTTCAAGAATCTTATAAATTCTACCACAGACAAGACTGCAATTTAGAAACAAAAAGTGTTGCAGTCAGATTCAACTAACTCATGCAACAAAAAGGTGAAAACTATTTGCGGAACCTTTTTGGGAGTAGAAGGGCAAAAACATTGCCGTAAAAAAAAACCAAGAAACTTCAGTCATGTGAAAACAGCCTTCCATTAGCAGCGCAAGCCAAAAACTGATGGGTCAATTTAGCGAGCACCGCAACCACACAAACACTGGTTCCTTCTTATCTTCCCCAATACTACGACACTTCTCCCCGGCATTGTCTCAATACACCCAAATGCCCCAAAAACAATTAGAAGAATAACTCACCAAAGATCCCAGTCCAAGAGCACAGCCCAAACTAATGCGTCAGAGCTGAAAGACAAAACAAAAGTGTGCTTCCCCGGTCAACCAAGACCACACTGCACTCACCTGTCTCTCCCCCAGAGTCCTGGTGTTTCCTGGAAATGATGTCACGGCCAGTATAAAAAGCCCAGCGTCCTGGCAGGGACCAATAGGAGGCCGCATTTACTAAACGCTTTCACCTGCTGCACATCACCTGCAACATGGAGTAAGATCTGATCCACTGTATTCATCTCCAGAGGGGAAATTCCTTTTTTTCACACCAGTGTAAAAGTTATAAAGGAATAAAGGAACAAAGTTGATCCGATCTTATGTGTTGTAGGAAATTCGCAGCAGGTGAAAGCGTTTAGTAAATGCTAATTGGTCGCGGCCTCCTATTGGTCCGTGCCAGGATGGCGGCCTTTTTATACCGGCCGCGACGTCATTTCCTGGCGATGCCGAGGCTCTGAGGAGAACCTGCTGAGTGCTGGATGGTCGCTTTCGGCTGTGGAATCGCAAGAGGTGTCTTGCACACGTTGAGTTGCTGCGCTTCATCTTAGTGTTGGAAGGTAAGAAGGAACCAGAGGTTGTGCTTCAATTTAACTTTTATTTACTGCCCATTTTTGGATCTTTGGAGGAACAAAAACTGTTTTGCTCTTATTTCTGTCCAAGTAGGTGTTGCTGATTCGTCTCCTCTGATGGGCGATCGTGACCCCGTGCCTTCACAAGAGACTCCTCAGGCTCGTCTGTACGGAACGCAATGCTTGGCTTTCGTTTGGATCACCACCTCTGGATGTCAGTCGGTATGTTTGCATGATTCTCCTTTCAATGTATGTGAGGTGGAGAAACAGTTCATTTTGAGAGGGTAGAGTGACACGAGTGGCCCTGAGACATTTGGACATTGCTATTGCAAACTGTCCTGAGTAACAAGATGCAGTCTTAGTATTCTGCATGAACTGCAACAGGGCTCAGAATCAGGCCGTGGGAAAACCGGCAATACTGCCTAGGAGGTGGTACCAGAGGTGTAGACAAATTCTGATGTGTTTGTAAAAGTGACAGGGTAACATTTGTAGCGTTTAAGAGTTGGTGCACTTACAACCTGCCGATGTTGCTAGAAGAGCTTAGAAAACCAAAATGATGTTTGGCTGTTTCTTGCCATATGTCTGGCAATAAATGGGAGCAGCTCCCAAAAAGCTCTGGTTTTGTTCAATCTGCTCAGCTTTTCTGATAGCTACTGTGGAACGGCTGTATTAGCATGAGATTTGAGATTCAACTTCCTTTGCACAGCGCTTGTCTGCTTGTTAAAGTGGTGTCTGTTAATCTATGGAAGTGCTTTAGTGTTGTAACTCTTTGCAGTGTATGTCGGTTTCACTGTCTGTTCATCTGTGGCTCTGTTTCCCTCTGTATGTTGCAGGTAGTTCTGAGCAGCTGAGAGCATTTAGTAAATGGGAACCAGTTGCCGTCCCCTATTGGTCCTGGGCGATGCCAGATACCCTCTGGGAGCTGCACGCTCTCTGAACTGGGGAATTTCTTTTGGAGGAGGCAGCGGTTGTCAAGCCACAAACTGCATAGGAGCCGAGGACTTTCTGCTTTGTACCATTGTTTTTGCAAATTTTGAATAAATACTCTTTCCTATAACTTGTGTCTGGATACTTCCGTTCCTCTTGTTTGGTCTCCCTGGCCTAGACGGACCTGATAAATGCCATTAATGAATGCACAAGTTGCATCAGTATTAACCTTGGACCAGTTAGTGCCGATAGCATACAGGGTGCCAAAGGAAATTGGACTGCTGTGGGTTCAAGGAGTGTGGAAGGAAAGGAAAGTCGCTGTCAGGAAGGGAGTCGGAGTTACCTTTACGGAGGACTTTGAGGAATGTTCTGGAGGTGACAAGTGAGACTTGAGTCTGAAATTGAAGACGTGATGAGAGTTAGATGAAGTGGTGGGTAGGTTTGGTATCCAGCATAGACTTTACATTTCTTAAGATGACTCATGAGCAGAGGTAGACGACCTCTTGTATATATGAATGAAATGTTGTCGACATGCTTGCAGGTTCTTTGAACGTCGTCTACTAGCCGGTCTTTATGTGAATCTAGTCACTATATAGTTGTTGGACACAGGATGTAAAATCTGTCTCAAAGCAGGTTCTGCTCCTGCATAGATCAATATATATATACTTCAAATCAGCTTGGTGTGAAGGATCCCAGTGCATTTGCTTCATATTTTGCACATGTTTATGTAGATTTATGTTTACCAGATCAGGCATCAGCAGGCTGATCTTCTGAAACAGAAGGGCACTGGTTCAAGTCCATGTATATAGTATATGTCGTCTGTAAATAGAGAAGTAGTTCTGTCTTTAAAACAGCTTGCTGGATTGCACGTATTCCTCGGGACGCTCCTGTTTGAAGGGCAAACTAAAAAATGGCCTAATATACCAAAAGTAGACTCAATGTGGACATTCACAAATATTAAATAGTCAAATATGCAAATTGTCACTAAAGATGTCTGGCCACTGAGGTGACTGTTGGGTTTCAATGCAGACTGTGAATTAGCATCCATAAACAAGGTTGAAGGTAAAAGAAGCCTTGATGGAACATCATTGTATTGTTTGTTTTGCAAAGTGTGACGAGAATCTGTGTTTTTCAGATTGTCCTGAGAGTGGAGAAATGTACATCCCAAGTGTTTGTAAATATAATGGTAAGTGATGTCTTGAATTGTTGTTGTTAATTTTGTATAATGTTTGTGTTAGACACAATGTTAATTGATTACTGATATTTGTGTAGTTGAAGAGGTTTTCTTTGTATGTGTTGAAATGAAAGTATTGTTTGACAGTGCATCTCTAATTGTTGTTTGTGCTTGTTGCAGGTGTGGTGAGGCCAGAAGTTGTGCATGTAAGAGTGTGCACTCTGGCTAGCTTTGCAAAAATGAATAAAGTATGTATCCCCTCCAAATGTGTGTGTGGGCCCCCTATGTGTAATTTTCCCAAAAATGTAAAATTTAGAAATTTCTCTAGCAGGGCTGTTTCTACGGTGCTCGTCTGCCTGCCCCCCTCTCTCTACCCCCAAAGTCCCCCCGGGGGGCCCTGGTTAGTGGGGCCCCCCCTCCTCCCTATCTCGGCCTGTCTGCCTCCCGCCCTCCTCCTTGCTTCGCCTGACTCCCCCACGTCGGCCTTGTATCGGGGTTGGGACCCGACCTGGCTGTTGTCGGCCTTCCACCGGGCGGGTACCCGATGTGGCTGTGTGACTGGTACTGGACTTGAACCAGCGGTATCACATACAGCGTCAGTGGCTTATGGCACTGCACTAACCAGTCACAGAGGGAAATCCGGGTTTCTCCTATATAACGTCACACTCAGAGGGAAAAAGCACTTAGGAAAAAAAAAAAAATTGTACTTAGATACATTTGGCAAAGAGAGACTTGATATAGGCAATATTGGCCTGCGATGGACTCGAACCAGCAGTTTCCACATGCAGTGTCGGCAGCTTATGGCACTGAGCTAACCAGTTAGTTTCCCATTTCCGGGTTTTACGTATACAGCCCTACTCTTAGAGAAAAGCACTTAGAAGGAAAAAAACTCTTAGGCAAGATGCAGAGCATGCTGTGTCAGGTAGAAAGTAAATAGGCAAAAGGACTTAGGATTTGATTCAGAAAACACTTAGAAAAAAAAAATCACCAAATGTCGATGAGACACTGAGCTTTCCGGTCAGGTGCAGAAATCAGGTTGAATGTGTCTAACTTTACACTTAAAAATACTTAGGAAAAAAAATGGATGAAGCACTGAGGTTTTGAACCACATATTTGCCCTGATTTTGCACATGGATACTTTATTTTACTTTAGCATAAAAAAAACATTTTGCTAACTTTACACAAAACACTAAGGAGGGGGAAAAAAAGAATCACCAAATGTCATTTCTCCACACACAAACGTGTGCACGTATAAAAACATACCTGCAACCGTATTTTGTCGGTCTGGGAACGGAACCTTCTCCACCATGTGGACACTGACTTGTATATCCAGAAATCTCTGAATTCATCAAAAGGAAAAGATCAACTTGTCAGAACCAGTCCTGAAGAGTTGTGTGTCAATAAATTGTCCGACTGGTGATTGATGCTCATGTGTGTTCTGGGTTTATTGGACAGAATCAGACGTTTTACTAATGATGGCACTTCCATCTATGTGGACCTTCAGGCTGTGATACAGTAAAGCTTATTTACATTTTGGTCCAAAAAATTGGAGTCGTGTTTCCCCTTCACACCCAGGTAGGGTCAAGTCAGTCTTCCTGCAGACTCTGGAGGGCCTGTGGATGCAATTTCATACAACAGAACAGCGACCCAGTCAGAGATCAGCATCTGCAGGTCTCGCCCTCATGTGGCGGTCGAGGTCTTCCTTCGGACGTGAGCGCCGACCACTGAGTTTCTCTCCCTGCAGCTTCCTTGCGAATCCAAGAAGGTTCGCGACGAAGACACTGCGCTTGCAAGCCGTCTCCTTGCCCAGCACTTTCCTGTAGGTTCTGAACACCCTTAAGTTTCTTTTCACGTCATTAAACACTGAAAGGATGAACTATACGGACTCGTGTGTTTTTTGGCATCACATCTACATTTTAAATTTAGTTTCCCTGAACTAGCACTCGAAGCTTCCGTCGCTAACTTCCGGTTCAGCCCTCAGCTGGTGGTTTCAGGTGAGCGTGTTCTGAGGACCAACTCCATTCTGCCAGCGACTCAGAATTGAGCTAAAATGGCTTTTTCTTACAAGAAAAAAAAAAAGTGGAGCTTCATCAGAAATCCAGAGAAACAATTCAGCTTTGCCAGAATAGTTTGCAGACAATGTGTCACGACATGGCCAGGCTGAGAGCCTCACTGGGACATTGATAGTTGCAGTGAAGAAACAGCGGGTCAACCATCTGTGGAGGTCACTCACCAGACTCCTCCATAGAGGACGTATCCGACGGCAACCAGAGCAACAGCCATCATGGCTTCGTCCATATTTTCCACTGGAAAAGTCACTTCCTACTTTGGCTTCGCTGCATGTTTTGCAGAGCAGACGTTCAAGAACCGCATTGCTTTTACTTTGAGGGGACGCCATGATAAGGCGTTAGCATGTTGCAAATTAACTTTGCCACACTTTTACTGTTCTATAGCGTGTACGGGCAGAGCAAGTACTGTCAATGCCGTGATTCGATGCGTAATTGCATCGTATGATTGGCTGGACGCCGGGCAGAGTTTCACAGAAAAATGATACATAACTAATTCATTTGCGGTGCACTGAGTGTGCAGCTTAAAAACATGCAGACACATCGTGGTCATTTCTGACCAGTGAATGATTGAATTATTCTTAATAGTTCAAATTAATCATAAACAGTCCAAAATGCAGACAGAAATACTGCAAGTCAATCTCAAAGTGAAGGATTTCCAAGTGCAAGATTTCAAAAAAATACTGAAGATTATCTTTGCACTAAAGAGTCACTGCATCAGACTCGGAGTCAAACGTAGAAAAAGGTTTAACAGGAAAAGGATAAACTAAAAAGGATTTTAAAAAATAAAGTGACACTGATATCAGGGTGTACAAGTACACTTTATTTTCACAGCAGGAAAACTACAAGCATTTAAAATTGCAACAGGTAAAGACACCTCAAACATTTTGCTAACTTTACACAAAAGTAAACCTATCGTACACACTACCTTGCTGGTGTTGGACAGGCTTCTTCTGGGGCTCAGGATCCTTGTCAGGACGCCTAAAAGACCAAACAACATTTATGGACGTCATCTGAAAGAACACTTTAGAATTAAATACATTGATTTAACCACGGCCGTAACCTGACATGTAACTCCTGCAGCTCTGAGGCAGAGCCACTAACACTGAGCATCACATCTGCAGTTTCTACTTTCACCTCCAGAACATCACCTTAAGTCCTCCTTCAGGGAACTCCAGTTCTCTTCCCATGAAGAACAAAGAATCAGTCACAAACAGTCTCCATGAGCCTAAACAGATGAGCACAGGTGCAAAGATCACCAGAGGTCAGAAACATATACAAGCACATTTTCATTTAACAAAAAAAGAAGTGTAAGTGCCAACTTACCCAATGAGGAAGCAAACACAGCAACCACACACTCTGGTCTCTTCTTACCTTCGGACACAAAAATAAACCACAAATATGTTCTGAATCTTCTCCCTGGCTTTGCTTCAATCAGCCCAATTCCAAATAAAAAAATAAGGAACAAACACTCACCAGAGACCACAGGACACGAAAACACTCCAAACAAATGCATCGGATCTGAAAGACAAGACAAACATCTGCATTTTTTTTTCCTTTTTCAACACAAAACCCCAGCAATTTCCCAGTGAACCTCAACCTCTCAGCTGGCTCTCCACAGAGATCAGGCGTCGCCCAGAAATGACGGCAGTATAAAAAGCCCAGCGTCCTGGCAGGGACCAATAGGAGGACGCGACCAATTAGCATTTACTAAACGCTTTCACCTGCTGCACATTACCTGCAACATAGAATTAGATCAGATCAACTTTATCCATCTCCAGAGAGGAAATTCATTTTTCACAGCAGTGTAATAGTTATAATGTCCTAAAATAAAAAAGGTATATATTGTATAAATATGAATAGAGAGACAGAGGATAGCAAGACATCCACAAATAAATAGACAACAGTTATGACAATAACATAGTATAGTGAAAAATACACAACCAGAACTTAATGACGATATAAATACAGTGAAAACAATATAAATAAAGCAAGACAATTTACGAAAGAAAATAAAGAGATATAATTTAAGATCTTGAAAAAAAAGAATAAAAAAAACAATGCTCATATCACAAGCAAAGCACCTTAAGCCTATGAGCTACACACACACTTCCTGTACAACAGTATAGCACATAGACTTACCCATACACATACAGATATGTGTGTATGTATAAATATATGTACATATATACAGTGGGGAAGAAAAGTATTTTGTTGCACCAACTTGCACCAATCGTGCAAGTTCTCTCACTTAAAAAGATGAGAGAGGCTTGTAATTTTCATCATAGGACCACTTCAACTATGAGAGACAGAATGTGAAAAAAAAATCCAGAAAATTACATTATCTGATTTTTAAAGAATTTATTTGCAAATTATGGTTGAAAATAAGTATTTGGTCACCTACAAACAAGCAAGATTTCTGGCTCTCACAGACCTGTAACTTCTTTTTGTAAGGCTACACTCTCACCTACAACTAATGTGTCGGATCTGAAAGACACTCTCGGCTACAACTACTTTGCAGTCACCGATCTCTTTCAGGTTACCTCGTCTATGCTCTTATAAGTTACCCTATGTTCCTGTTTTTTCTGGAAAAAGGTGTTCACTGCAGCCATTTCCATCCTTTTTGCAAAATCTACCACCATCTGTCCCTCTGCATTCCTATCCTGTACACCAAATCTGCCCGTCACTTTTTCATCCCCTCTATTGCCTTCAACATGGCCAATGAAGTCTGCAACAATGTCCACTTTGCATCACTTCATCTAACTCATTCCAGAACTTCTCTTCAAATTCACATCCCACCTGCAGGTCATAGCCACTAACAACATTGAGCATCACACCTTCAATTTCCAGTTTCAGACTCATAAGTCTGACATTCTTTTCACCTCCAGAATGTTCCCAACAAACTGCCTCTTCAAGAGAGCTCCTACTCCATTTCTCTTATCAGTACCATAATATTACAACTTAAAACCTGCTCCTAAGCTTCTAGCCTTACTAACTTTCCACCCGGTCTCCCGCACACACAGTATATCCACCTTCCTTCACTGCGTCATGTCAACCGACTCTACCTTTTCCCGTCATAGTCCCGATATTCAAAGCCCCTACTCTCAGTCCCGGGCTCTTTCCTCACCTCCTCTCTCTGCACGTATCCAGTTAAAAATGCGTAGCCATTTTACACCGTCAAAAATGTCGGAGAGGCAGTCAAAAAGGATGTTACAAAGTACCGTTCTGTACGACAAACAACGCAACACGGCGGTCAGTCAGCAAACTCAAACGCACACTTTTATTGATCGAGAATCAAAATATACAAGGCCGGATAGGATTACTGCAAAATAACTTCCATTCCTGCACAGCGTCCGACTAGAGTCCAGGGAACAGGCAGCGGTGTCGGGCGCCAGGATCCGAGTCGTCCTTCTCCTGCACCAGCCGGTTGTTTCTCCTGCAGCTCTGGCATCCGCTTCCGGGTGTCACGATGCTCCTCCAGCTTAGGAAGGGAAAAAAAAAGCACTCGTTAAACTTTCGGAATACAGCTGGGGCGGCGGCGCACCTGCGGCTCATCAGGCCTCGTCAAGAAGAAGACAAGAGGAGTCTGCCGGCGGCCTCTCGAGCCAGATCGTCTGTCGTCCCTCGCGACTTCATGAACCCACCCTGGACTCTTTGCATCAAGCTTCCTCCTAATTGTCAATGCCTCTCCTTGCCAGCTCCAGGTTCCCGCAGTGCCTCTCCGCAGTCGTCGATCCTTTTTACCCCTCCTGTCGTCAGCTTTTGAACCCGCTTTACCGCTGCGACGCCTGCCACCTTGTTTGGGGCTGCCAGGGAGTCGAACGTAAGGCCGCCTTAAGATCCCCGTTGGTCACTTGTCATGGCCCTTGCAATGTTCCAGCTATGTTTCCAGCCCTGACTAACCATGAACATTTGTTTTTATCTGGACAGGCTCTTGGACCCCTGACGGCACGCTGTTGCAGAACCACCTCGACGTCAGTCTCACGCTTCCCTTTTGTGTGCCGCCCTATTTCGGATGGCAGTTGTTAATCCGGGCCTCCGCAGGTTCGCTACGGCTGATGCAGCCCTGTGCATTTATCTGCGCTCAGGAAGACACTAGCCCATGCCCCACAGAGGCTGCATTGGTTACGTCCCCGTCTGGAACAGCGAGAGCAAACAGGAACAAAAGTATGCAGACAAGAGTTACGGGAAAGCGTATTTATTAAAACTGTTCAAAAACAATGTTAAGTGGAAAGTTTGTGGCTCCCAAGCAGTTTGTGGCTTGGCAACCACTGCTGCCTCAAAAAGCAATTCCCAGTTCAGAGACCACGCAGCACTCAGCTGGCGCCACCCAGGACCAATAGGGGACGGCAACTGGTTACCATTTACTAAATGCTCTCAGCTGCTCAACTGCCTGCAACATATAGAGGGAAACTGAGCGACAGATGAACAAACAGGTGCTGCAGGGAGACCAACTTACACCTCACAGGTTACAAAGCCGAGAGGACCAGGGGTTCCTGCTCAACGGGTCTACTTTCAAAAACTTTGGAAAACAGAAAGTGTATTCCAACAGGGAACAGACGCCACTCTGACACCAAATTTCTCCAGACATGAATTGAGTGCAAAGGAAGTTTCTCATCTCAAATCTTTGGACTCATCCAGCCGTTCCACAGTAGCTATCAGGAAAGAACAAAACTGAGCTGGTGTCATGTACCTGATGAAACTAGAGTTGGAACTAAAAGTGTCACTAGCCAATATATCATGGACTGTCTTAATAAAACCGCTTTAAACAAATCTAAATTCATCAGTTGAGATTAATTGAATCATGCTTGCTTACAACTCATGGGTCTTGAGTGCACCTGGACAAAAGCAACTTTGCAAGAATCTTACAGTCTACCATAGACATCACTGTCTGTTAGAGACAAATGAATGTTGCATTCAGATTCAACTAGCACACAATCAAAAGGGTAAAACTGGTGGAGGAATCTTTTTGGGAGTAGAGGAGCAAAAACAGTCTTCCATAAGGCTAAACCAAGAAAAGGAATTGCCGGGGGTCGGGCAGAAAACAGTGCAAGGCAAAAACTAACGTGTTAAGTTATCCAACAAGGAAGCAAACCCCGCAACCACATGAACTCTGGTTCTTCTTCCCTTCCCCAACACTAAGTGAACCTCAAATATCTTCAAAGCACACCAACTCAATGTGTGCAAGACACCTCTCACTGGCTTCACCTCAATAAACCCATTTGTAAGTTAAAATAAAATCAGAACAAGAACTCACCAAAGACACCAGTCCACAAGCACACTCTAAACAAACACATCAGAACTGAAAGACAAAACAAAAATGTCCTTGCTCAGGCAAGAAAGACCATGCAGCACTGTCCTGGCGTCTCTCAGACACCACGTCATGGCCGGTATTTAAAAGCCCGGCGTCCTGGCAGGGACCAATAGGAGGCCGCGACCAATTAGCGTTTACTACGCGCTCTCACCAATTACCTGCAACATAGAATTAGATCAGATCAACTTTATCCATCTCCAGAGGGGAAATTCATTTTTCACGGCAGTGAAATAGTTATAATGTAAAAAAATAAAAAACCATATGTAGTATAAATATAAATAGAGAGACAAAAGATAGCAAGACATCGACAAATACAACAGACAACAGATACAACAACAACATCAGGGATAAGAATGGGCAACATAAAGGAATAGTAAGGGTGAAAAATACACAACCAGAACCAAACAGCGATACGAAAGGAGTGAAAATAATAAATCGATGTAAATCGATATAAATCGTGACAATTTATGAAGAAAATAAAGAGACAGACAGAATTAAAGATCTTGAGAAAAAATCCAAAATCCAAAACCAAAAAAAAAAAAAAACAGAAAAAAACTGAATGCTGCTGACAGAGTGTGTCAGCCAGGATTGTATTGGATTGGATTGATCTCTCATTAGAGCACTTGCTCACTTTCAAAATTTCTTATGTGCGTTTGTGTCAAAGTAGAGCTATTTTTTGCTCAAGTTGGTTTTCATTTACATCACATTCATTTAGCAGACGCTTTTATCCAAAGCGACTTACAAAAAGTGCAGTTCAGTCATCGAAGATCCAAAGTACCAGTAGTCGGTATTCGGAAGTCACCGCTCTACCAAATAGCCGTCTCAAATCCATATTCATACATACATTCAAATTTTTTATTTTTTATTTTTTGTTTTGTGGGGGGCAAAGTGCGATGAGCGGGGTAGTGCTTGGTGAAGAGGTATGTTTTCGGGCGCCCTCGTCACCGGCGACCGAGACCCGGTCGGTTTCAAAGACATCCGGGATTCTTTTCGATGACCCCAGGGGACGAACGCCCCGCCACCAAAAATCACGTACGCACGTATCCCAGTTCAAAATATGCAGCCCTTTTATGCCGTCACAAGTGTTGGAAAGGCAGTCTAAAAGGATGTCACAAAGTACCGTTTTGTACGACAAACAACGCAACACGGTGGTCAGTCAGCAAACTCACACGTACACTATTACATATTTTTTATTCGAGAATTGAGATATACACGGCCGGACAAAATTACAGCTAAATAACTTCCATTCTTGCACGGCGTCCGACTCGAGCTCCGGGGATCAGGCAGCGAGCCCGGGTCCGGCAGGGAGGCCGCGGGCGGAAGAGTCGTCCTTCTCCTGCACCAGCCGGTTGTTTCTTCTGCAGCTCTGGCATCCGCTTCCGGGTGTCACGATGCTCCTCCGGCTTAGGAAGGGAAAAAAAAAAAAAAGGTCACGAGCACTCGTTAAACTTTCGGAATACAGCTGGGGGCGGCGGCGCACCTGCGGCTCATCAGGCCTCGTCAAGACGGGGACAAGAGGAGTCTGCCTGCAGCTGCTCAAGCCAGATCATCGGTTGTTCCTCGCTAGTTCATGATTGACCATGTGGTGATCCTATTGAGAAGAAGTGTCCTTTACTGCTCCTGTTGTCAGCTTTTGAACCTACTAAAGGTGCAACTGTACCCTCGATCTCTGCGACGCCCACCAGGGAGACGCATGTAAGACCCCGTCGATCACGGTGTGCCGTTATGTGTTTGTGAAAGGTCGTGTCTGAGGCGCCTCCCCTGTTCAGAGCTGGTTTTTTTTTCTGTTTTGACAGCCGGCTTCTTTGACTCCCATCTCACACCATTGGTATCCTCTGGCCAGGATATGGAAATCCATAGGAGTTTCTCTGAACACTGGTGACCTACGGTATGACTGTTCTTTCCTTTGTCGTCTTCCTTCCGTTCGAACTAAACAAATACCTGAGATTGACTTCTGTTAACTCACCAAATGTGCACTTTTTTTTTTTTTCCCCTGTCCAAGGTGGTGATGCCGATTTGGGTTTCCTCTGACGGGCGATCGTGACACCGTCCCTTCACATGCAGACCCCTTAGTCTCGTCTGCCGAAGAAGAACTTTACACTGCTTGACAAAGTAGTGACTGAACGAACAGAAAGTTCCCACTTGTCCACCAGTATCCTCTGCTCAGCCTTCAAACTGGCAAGCTCAAAAGTTTGGCCGTCCTTGAAATGACTTGTGTGGTTTTTATTGCCGTAAAGTGGCGTCATCCGGCAACCTTAATCTAACCATGGTGTTTTCAATATGACAATGTTATTCGGGGAGGTTTGGAGCGGTCTACTTTTTCTGTGAAATCACTGCATGTCGCCGCGGCGCCACTGAGGGCAATGATTTTAAAGCGGTGCTGGGCTGCGTTGCCGTTGTATGAACTTGTGTGCACAGCCACCCAGGAGACTGCAGGGGCAGAACATGAGGACTGACTGACTGACTTGACCCTACCTGTGTGTCAAGGGGAAACATAACCCCAATTTTTTTTTTTTTTTTTTTTTTTTTGGAAGGTGCGAGGTCTGGCAGGTCTAGATATATGTGTGCCTTATTTCTAAAAATATCATATTCTGTCAAGTAAAGCCAGAACACACATAAGCATCAATCACCAGTCTGAACAGCTGGAAGTCTGATTTTAATGGACAATTTATTTACAAGCAAACACTCACCTCTTCTAAAACCAAGACCTTCTTATGAGGGGTGGACTGGTGTCCTATCAAGTTGCGCATCTTTTCTTTCTGATGAATTCATATAGAGATGAAAGTCAATATCACACACATTTGTGTGTGGAGGATAACTGAGCGGATAACTCAGTAAACTAACTTCCAAATGATATTTGGTGATTCTGATTTCTAAGTGCTTTGTGTAAAGTTGGCCGAGTGTTTGAAAATAAAGTGAAATCCTGAAGCAAAACCAAAGTCCTGTTGCCTATTTTCTTTCTAGCTGACGCAGCATGTTTGCTGCTGCTCTGCATCCTGTCTGAGTGTTGCCTAAGTGCTTTTCTCTTCATGTAAGGTTATATACGTGCTGAGCCTGACTGGTTACCTCAATCCCATAAGCTGCCAATGCCAAGTGTGGATACTGCTGGTTCGAGTCCAGCGCTGGTCAACAGCAACATTGGGTCCCGAACCTCAGTGAGAGCCGTCCCAGGATCCCCTGTGGTCGAAGCTCACAGATGGTGTAGTGGGATCAGCGACCTACCTTGCAACTGGTGGTCCAGGGTTCAAGTCTCCCTTTGCCAAATGAATCTAAGTGCAACTGTCTTTGATTTTTTTTTTTTTTTCCTTCCCCTAAGTGCTTTTTTCCTCTAAGTGTGACGTCATATAGGAGAAACCCGGATTTCCCTCTGTGACTGGTTAGCGCAGTGCCATAAGCCACTGACGCTGTATGTGATACCGCTGGTTCAAGTCCAGTACCAGTCACACAGCCACATCGGGTACCCGCCCGGTGGAAGGCCGACAACAGCCAGGTCGGGTCCCAACCCCGATACAAGGCCGACGTGGGGGAGTCAGGCGAAGCAAGGAGGAGGGCAGGAGGCAGACAGGCCGAGATAGGGAGGAGGGGGGGCCCCACTAACCAGGGCCCCCCGGGGGGACTTTGGGAGGAGCGAGAGGGGGGCATGTAAAGATGCACGGTAAAAACAAGCCTGCTATCAAATTTTTTTTTTTTGGGGGGTTTCCATCAACATAGGGACCCCAGACACACAGTTGGAGGGAGATGGATACTTTATTGATTTTCAGGAAAGATAAACATCAAACAAGATACAGGAAAAAGTATTTAAATTAAAATCAAGTTGGCTGCTAACTAAAGTTAGGAGAAACACATGATTAAAATACAAAAAAGCTTCAACACTTTGCTAACTTTACACAAAACTAGCCCCATGGCACTCTTAGGCGCTCACTGCACCTACAAGCACAAACACAACATTTAGCATTGCACTGTCAAACACCTTACAATTAAACACAAAGAAATCACAGAAAAATGTCACAACCCAACATCTTACTGACTTCAGTAAAGTCACTGCTGTTATTTTTTTTAAACACAAAATAACATGACACAAAATTATCAAGAAAAATCAAAGACGTCGCTTACCATTCATTTGCCAAGCACTTGTATGTACATTTGTGGACTCAGAGGACAATCTGAAAAACACACATTCTCATCACACTTTGCAAAACAAACATGACAATGACATTCCATCAAGGCTTCTCTTACTGTCAAGTTTCTTTCTGGATGCAAATTCACAGTCTGCATTGAAATACAACAAACACTTCAGTAGCCAGTCATCTTTAGCAATAAACAATTTGTATTATTGAGTCTATTATTGGTATATTAAGCCAAATTTTAGTTTGCCATTCAAATGGGAGCACCCAAAGGAACACATGCAATCCCAAGAGTTGTTTGACAAGACAGGATTACTTATTTCCTTCCAGAGACTACAAAGATATGGGATTTGAACCAGTACCCTTCTGTTTCAGTCAGGATCAGCCCACTGACACCAGATCTCACAACATGCACCAAATATTACACAAATGCACTGTGATCCTTCCCACCAAGCTGATTTGAAGTCTATATATGCAGTAACAGAACCTGAGTCCAACAGCTATAGATTTGAATAAATGGGAATATATCTTGCGGCCTTCAAAATCAAAGACCAGCTAGTAGAAGACAGTCCAAGAAACCACATGAATGTCAGAACATTTCAACCTACAAAAGTTGACCTCACGTGTACAAGATGTAGTCTACCTCCGCTCTTAAGTCACCTATAAAATGTGTTCGGTGAAGCCATTTCCATCCTTTTTGCAAAGTCTACCACCATCTTTCCCTCCACAAACCTATGCCCAATATCAAATCACCACTTCATCTAACTCCCATCCTACCTACAGGTCATAGCCGCTAACATTGAGCATCACAGCTTTAAGTCGGACTTTTTCACCTTCAGAACATTCCTCAAAGTCCTCCATCAACACAACTCCAATTCTCTGCCTGTCAGCACAACAAAATCTGCCAAGTATCTCGCTTTGCACCTGTTCTCCTGTACATCCACTTTCCTTTCCTCTCCTTGCACCCACAGCAGCCCAATTTCCAACGGTACCCTGTGGGCCATCAGCACCGATGGCAGTAGTTAACCTGGGCCTTCTGTGTCACTTGTTTAACATGTCAAGTCGCATGTTTGGTTATGGCGCAAGTATCTGATGCAACCCTATGCACTCAGGGAGCCAAAATAGGAACAAAAGTATGCAGACAGGAGTTGCAAGAAAGCGTATTTATTAACACTGTGCAAAAACAATGGTACAAAGTGGAACGTCCTTGGCTCCAAAGCAGTTTGTGGCTTGAAAACCGCTGCTGCCTCCAAAAGCAATTCCCAGTTCAGAGACCACGCAGCACTCGCCGGCACCATCCAGGACCAATAGGGGACGGCAACTGGTTACCATTTACTAAACGCTCTCCGCGGCTCAGAACTACCTGCAACAGAGGGAAACAGTGCCAATTGAACAGATTAACAAACAGGTGCTGCAGCGAAACAGACGTACACCTCAGTGTTACAAAGCTGAGGGCTAGAGCTTCCTTCTCAATGAATCTAGTTTGAGACTCCGGAATTCAGAAAATTGTTTTCCTACAAGGAATGAACAGCCACTTTAACAATCTGACATGAACGGTGTGCAAAGTTACAACTCAAATCTTTGGACTAGTACAGCCGTTCCACAGTAGCTATCAGAAAAGAGCAAAACAAAACCAAGCAGAGCCTGTGTCATGTACCTGAAACTAAAAGCAAATACAACTGGAGCGTCACTAACAAAGATTTAATTAACTGTCCCAATCAGTCCCAATTAACCACACAAACACTGGTTCCTTCTTATCTTCCCCAATACTACGACACTTCTCCCCGGCATTGTCTCAATACACCCAAATGCCCCAAAAACAATTAGAAGAACAACTCACCGAAGATCCCAGTCCAAGAGCACAGCCCAAACTAATGCGTCAGAGCTGAAAGACAAAACAAAAGTGTGCTTCCCCGGTCAACCAAGACCACACTGCACTCACCTGTCTCTCCCCCAGAGTCCTGGTGTTTCCTGGAAATGATGTCACGGCCAGTATAAAAAGCCCAGCGTCCTGGCAGGGACCAATAGGAGGCCGCATTTACTAAACGCTTTCACCTGCTGCACATCACCTGCAACATGGAGTAAGATCTGATCCACTGTATTCATCTCCAGAGGGGAAATTCCTTTTTTTTCACACCAGTGTAAAAGTTATAAAGGAATAAAGGAACAAAGTTGATCCGATCTTATGTGTTGTAGGAAATTCGCAGCAGGTGAAAGCGTTTAGTAAATGCTAATTGGTCGCGGCCTCCTATTGGTCCGTGCCAGGATGGCGGCCTTTTTATACCGGCCGTGATGTCATTTCCTGGAGATGCCGAGGCTCTGAGGAGAACCTGCTGAGTGCTGGATGGTCGCTTTCGGCTGTGGAATCGCAAGAGGTGTCTTGCACACATTGAGTTGCTGCGCTTCATCTTAGTGTTGGAAGGTAAGAAGGAACCAGAGGTTGTGCTTCAATTTAACTTTTATTTAGTGCCCATTTTTGGATCTTTGGAGGAACAAAAACTGTTTTGCTCTTATTTCTGTCCAAGTAGGTGTTGCTGCTTCGTCTCCTCTGATGGGCGATCGTGACCCCGTGCCTTCACAAGAGACTCCTCAGGCTCGTCTGTACGGAACGCAACGCTTGGCTTTCGTTTGGATCACCACCTCTGGATGTCAGTCGGTATGTTTGCATGATTCTCCTTTCAATGTATGTGAGGTGGAGAAACAGTTCATTTTGAGAGGGTAGAGTGACACGAGTGGCCCTGAGACATTTGGACATTGCTATTGCAAACTGTCCTGAGTGACAAGATGCAGTCTTAGTATTCTGCATGAACTGCAACAGGGCTCAGAATCAGGCTGTGGGAAAAAAAGCTCTGGTTTTGTTTGATCTGCTCAGCTTTTCTGATAGCTACTGTGGAACGGCTGTATTAGCATGAGATTTGAGATGCAACTTCCTTTGCACAGCGCTTGTCTGCTTGTTAAAGTGGCGTCTGTAACTCTTTGCAGTGTATGTCGGTTTCACTGTCTGTTCATCTGTGGCTCTGTTTCCCTCTGTATGTTGCAGGTAGTTCTGAGCAGCTGAGAGCATTTAGTAAATGGGAACCAGTTGCCGTCCCCTATTGGTCCTGGGCGACGCCAGATACCCTCTGGGAGCTGCACGCTCTCTGAACTGGGAATTGCTTTTGGAGGAGGCAGCGGTTGTCAAGCCACAAACTGCTTAGGAGCCGAGGACTTTCTGCTTTGTACCATTGTTTTTGCAATTTTGAATAAATACTCTTTCCTATAACTTGTGTCTGGATACTTTGGTTCCTCTTGTTTGGTCTCCCTGTCCTAGACGGACCTGATAAATGCCATTAATGAATGCACAAGTTGCATCAGAATAAACTTGTGCCATGAAAGGGAAGTCTGCTGTGATGCAGAGAAGGAAGGTGGATGAGCAGGTGCCAAAGCTAAAGACTTGGCAGAGTCAGTTGTACTGACAGGAAGTGACTTGGCGATGCCTTGAGGAATGTTTTGGAGGTGAAAGTCAGGATTAATTCTGTCATGGAAGATGTGGTGGGTAGGTTTGGTGTCCAGCATAAGCTTTAGTGAATAAATTTTATAAGGTGACTTAAGAGCGGAGGTAGACATCTTGTCTAAGAGTTCATCTGAGGTTCAGTGAGTAACTATTTTGCAGATTGAAATGTTCTCTGACATGCTTGTGGTTTCTTGGAACGTCGTCTACTAGCTGGTCTTTATGTGAATCTAGTCACTATATAGCTGTTGGACACAGGATGTAAAATCTGTCCCAAAGCAGGTTCTGCTCCTGCATAGATCAATATATATATACTTCCAATCAGCTTGGCAGGAAGGATCCCAGTGCATTTGCTTCATATTGCAAATGCTTATGTAGATTTATGTTTACCAGATCAGGCATCAGCAGGCTGATCTTCTGAAACAGAAGGGCACTGGTTCAAGTCCATGTATATAGTATATATCTTTGTAGTCTCTGTAAATAGAGAAGTAATTGTGTCTTATCTGTAAAACAGCTCAATGGATTGCATGTATTCCTCAGGATGCTCCTGTTTGAAGGGCAAACTAAAAATTGTCTTGATATACCAAAAGTAGACTCAATCTGGACATTCACAAATATTAAATAGTCAAATATGCAAATTGTCACTAAAGATGTCTGGCCACTGAGGTGACTGTTGGGTTTCAATGCAGACTGTGAATTAGCATCCATAAACAAGGTTGAAGGTAAAAGAAGGCTTGATGGAACGTCATTGTATTGTTTGTTTTGCAAAGTGTGATGAGAATCTGTGTTTTTCAGATTGTCCTGAGAGTGGAGAAATGTACATCCCAAGTGTTTGTAAATATAATGGTAAGTGATGTCTTGAATTCTTGTAAATTTTGTATAATGTTATTTAGTGTTAAGCACAATGTTAATTGCTGATATTTAAGATGGATTGTTGTGTAGTTGAGGAGGTTTTCTTTGTATGTGTTGAAATGAAAGTATTGTGTGACAGTGCATCACTAATTGTTGTTTGTACTTGTTGCAGGTGTGGTGAGGCCAGAAGTTGTGCATGTAAGAGTGTGCACTCTGGCTAGCTTTGCAAAAATGAATAAAGTATGTATCCCCTCCAAATGTGTGTGGGGCCCCTATGTGTAATTTTCCAAAAAGTGAAATTTCTCTAGCAGGGCTGTTTCTACGGTGCTCGTCTGCCTGCCCCCCTCTCTCTACCCCCAAAGTCCCCCCGGGGGGCCCTGGTTAGTGGGGCCCCCCCTCCTCCCTATCTCGGCCTGTCTGCCTCCCGCCCTCCTCCTTGCTTCGCCTGACTCCCCCACGTCGGCCTTGTATCGGGGTTGGGACCCGACCTGGCTGTTGTCGGCCTTCCACCGGGCGGGTACCCGATGTGGCTGTGTGACTGGTACTGGACTTGAACCAGCGGTATCACATACAGCGTCAGTGGCTTATGGCACTGCGCTAACCAGTCACAGAGGGAAATCCGGGTTTCTCCTATATAACGTCACACTTAGAGGGAAAAAGCACTTAGGAAAAAAAAAAAAATTGTACTTAGATACATTTGGAAAAGGGAGACTTGATGTAGGCAATATTGACCGGCGCTGGACTCGAACCAACAGTTTCCACATGCAGTGTCGGCAGCTTATGGCACTGAGCTAACCAGTTAGGTTCAGATGTACGGGTTTCACCTATACAGCCCTACTCTTAGAGAAAAGCACTTGGAAGGAAAAAAAACTCTTTGGCAGATGCAGAGCATGCTGTGTCAGGTAGAAAGTAAATAGGCAAAAGGACTTAGAAAGAAAAAAATCACCAAATGTCGATGAGACACTGAGCTTTCCGGTCAGGTGCAGAAATCCAGTTTGCATGTGTCTAACTTTACACTTAGAGAAAAATACTTAGGAAAAAAAATGGATGGAGCACTTAGGTTTTGAACCACATATTTGCCCTGATTTTGCACATGGATACTTTATTTTACTTTAGCATAAAAAAACATCTTGCTAACTTTACACAAAACACTTAAGGGGGGGGGAATAATCGCTGTCATTTCTCCACACACGTGTGCACGTATAAAAACATACCTGCTACCGTATTTTGTCGGTCTGGGAACGGAACCTTCTCCACCATGTGGACACTGACTTGTATATCCAGAAATCTCTGAATTCATGGAAAGGAAAAGATCAACTTGACAGAACCAGTCCTGAAGAGTTGTGTGTCAATAAATTGTCCGATTGGTGATTGATGCTTATGTGTGTTCTGGGTTTATTGGACAGAATCAGACGTTTTACTAATGACGGCACTTCTATCTATCTGGACCTTCAGGCCGTAAAGCAGAAGAAGCTTATTTACATTTTGGTCCAAAAAAATTGGGGTGTGTTTCCCCTTCCCACACAGGTAGGGTCAAGTCAGTCTTCCTGCAGACTCTGGAGGGCCTGTGGATGCAATTTCATACAACAGAACCGCGACCCAGTCAGAGATCAGCATCTGCAGGTCTCGCCCTCATGTGGCGGTCGAGGTCTTCCTTCAGACGTGAGCGCCGACCACTGTGTTTCTCTCCCAGCAGCTTCCTTGCGACTCCAAGAAGGTTCACGACGAAGGCGCCGCGCTTGCAAGCCGTCTCCTTGTCCCGTACTTACCTGTAGGTTCTGAACACCCTTAAGTTTCTTTTCACGTCATTAAACACAGAAAGGATGAACTATACGGACTCGTGTGTTTTTTGGCATCACATCTACATTTTAAATTTAGTTTCCCTGAACTAGCACACAAAGCTTCCACTGCTAACTTCCGGTTCAGCCCTCAGCTGGTGGTTTCAGGTGAGCGTGTTCTGAGGACCAACTCCATTCTGCCAGCGACTCAGAATTGAACTAAAATGGTTTTTTTCTTACAAGAAAAAAAAAAAGTGGAGCTTCATCAGAAATCCAGAGAAACAATTCAGCTTTGCCAGAATAGTTTGCAGACAATGTGTCACGACATGGCCAGGCTGAGAGCCTCACTGGGACATTGATAGTTGCAGTGAAGAAACAGCGGGTCAAACATCTGAGGAGGTCACTCCCCAGACTCCTCCATAGAGGACGTATCCGACGGCAACCAGAGCAACAGCCATCATGGCTTCCATTTCATCCATATTTTCCACTGGAAAGTCACTTCCTACTTTGGCTTCGCTGCATGTTTTGCAGAGCAGACGTTCAAGAACCGCATTGCTTTTACTTTGAGGGGACGCCATGATAAGGCGTTAGCATGTTAGCATCAAATTAACTCTGCCACACTTTTACTGTTCTATAGCGTGTACGGGCAGAGCAAGTACTGTCAATGCCGTGATTCGATGCGTAATTGCATCGTATGATTGGCTGGACGCCGGGCAGAGTTTCACAGAAAAATGATACATAACTTATTCATTTGCGGTGCACTGAGTGTGCAGCTTAAAAACATGCAATAGACACATCCTGGTCATTTCTGACCAGTCAATGATTTAATTATTCTTAAGTTTGAATTAATCATAAACAGTCCAAAATGCAGACAAAAATACTGCAAGTCAATCTCAGAGTGAAGGATTTGCAAGTGCAAGATTTAGAAGAAATACTGAAGATTATCTTTGCACTAAAGAGTCACTGCGTCAGACTCGGAGTCAAACGTAGAAAAATGTTTAACAGGAAAAGGATAAACTAAAAAGGATTTTAAAAAATAAAGTGACACTGATATCAGGGTGTACAAGTACACTTTATTTTCACAGCAGGAAAACTACAAGCATTTAAAATTGCAACAGGTAAAGACACCTCAAACATTTTGCTAACTTTACACAAAAGTAAACCTATTGTACACACTACCTTGCTTGTGTTGGACAGGCTTCTTCTGGGGCTCAGGATCCTTGTCAGGACGCCTACAAGACCAAACACAACATTTATGGACGTCATCTGAAAGAACACTTTAGAATTAAATACATTGATTTAACCACGGCCGTAACCTGACATGTAACTCCTGCAGCTCTGAGGCAGAGCCACTAACACTGAGCATCACATCTGCAGTTTCTACTTTCACCTCCAGAACATCACCTTAAGTCCTCCTTCAAGGAACTCCAGTTCTCTTCACATGAACAAAGAATCAGTCACAAACAGTCTTCATGAGCCTAAACAGATGAGCACAGGTGCAAAGATCACCAGAGGTCAGAAACATATTTAAGCACATTTTCATTTAATAAAAAAAAAAAAAAAAAGTTCAAGTGCCAACTTACCCAATGAGGAAGCAAACACAGCAACCACACACTCTGGTCTCTTCTTACCTTCGGACACAAAAATAAACCTCAAATATCTTCTGAATCTTCTCCCTGGCTTTGCTTCAATCAGCCCAATTCCAAATAAAAAATGAGGAACAAACACTCACCAGAGACCACAGGACACGAAAACACTCCAAACAAATGCATCAGATCTGAAAGACAAGACAAAAAGTAATTTTTCATCACCAAAAACTAAAAAATAAATAAATTTAAAAAAAAAAAAAAAAAAAAAAAAGCAGTAATTTCCCAGTGAACCTCAACCTCTCAGCTGGCTCTCCACAGAGATCAGGCGTCGCCCAAAATGACGCCAGTATAAAAAGCCCAGCGTCCTGGCAGGGACCAATAGGAGGCCGCATTTACTAAACGCTTTCACCTGCTGCACATGACCTGCAACATGGAGTAAGATCTGATCCACTGTATTCATCTCCAGAGGGGAAATTCCTTTTTTCACACCAGTGTAAAAGTTATAAAGGAATAAAGTTGATCCGATCTTATGTGTTGTAGGAAATCCGCAGCAGGTGAAAGCGTTTAGTAAATGCTAATTGGTGGCGGCCTCCTATTGGTCCGTGCCAGGATGGCGGCCTTTTTATACCGGCCGTGATGTCATTTCCTGGCGATGCCGAGGCTCTGAGGAGAACCTGCTGAGTGCTGGATGGTCGCTTTCGGCTGTGGAATCGCAAGAGGTGTCTTGCACACATTGAGGTTGTGCTTCAATTTAACTTTTATTTACTGCCCATTTTTGGATCTTTGGAGGAACAAAGACTGTTTTGCTCTGCTGGTTTTTTTTTTCCTTATTTCTGTCCAAGTAGGTGTTGCTGATTCGTCTCCTCTGATGGGCGATCGTGACCCCGTGCCTTCACAAGAGACTCTTCAGGCTCGTCTATATGGAATTCAATGCTTGGCTTTCGTTTGGATCACCACCTCTGGATGTCAGTCGGTATGTTTGCATGATTCTCCTTTCAATGTATGTGAGGTGGAGAAACAGTTCATTTTGGGAGGGTAGAGTGACACGAGTGGCCCTGAGACATTTGGACATTGCTATTGCAAACTGTCCTGAGTGACAAGATGCAGTCTTAGTATTCTGCATGAACTGCAACAGGGCTCAGAATCAGGCTGTGGGAAAACAGGCAATACTGCCTAGGAGGTGGTACCAGAGGTGTAGACAAAGTCTGATGTGTTTGCAACAGTGCAGGATAACATTTGTAGCGTTTAAGAGTTGGTGCACTTAGAACCTGCCGATGTTGCTTGAAAAGCTTAGAAAACCAAAATGATGTTTGGCTGTTGGTGCACTTTTGACAGTTGGTGCACTTAGAAACTGCCATCATGAGAGCTGATGTTGCCAGAAGAGCTTAGAAAACCAAAATGATGTCTGGCTGTTTCTTGCCATATGTCTGGCAATAAATGGGAGCAGCTCCCAAAAAGCTCTGGTTTTGTTTGATCTGCTCAGCTTTTCTGGTAGCTACTGTGGAACGGCTGTATTAGCATGAGATTTGAGATACAACTTCCTTTGCACAGCGCTTGTCTGCTTGTTAAAGTGGTGTCTGTTAACCTATGGAAGTGCTTTAGTGTTGTAACTCTTTGCAGTGTATGTCGGTTTCACTGTCTGTTCATCTGTGGCTCTGTTTCCCTCTGTATGTTGCAGGTAGTTCTGAGCAGCTGAGAGCATTTAGTAAATGGTAACCAGTTGCCGTCCCCTATTGGTCCTGGGCGACGCCAGATACCCTCTGGGAGCTGCACGCTCTCTGAACTGGGAATTGCTTTTGGAGGAGGCAGCGGTTGTCAAGCCACAAACTGCTTAGGAGCCGAGGACTTTCTGCTTTGTACCATTGTTTTTGCAAATTTTGAATAAATACTCTTTCCTGTAACTTGTGTCTGGATACTTCCGTTCCTCTTGTTTGGTCTCCCTGGCCTAGACGGACCTGATAAATGCCATGAATGAATGCACAAGTTGCATCAGAATAAACTTGTGCCATAAGAGGAAAGGTGGATGAGCAGGTGCAAAGCTAAAGACTTGGCAGAGTCAGTTGTACTGACAGGAAGTGACTTGGTGACACCTTGAGGAATGTTTTGGAGGTGAAAGTCAGGATTAATTCTGTCATGGAAGATGTGGTGGGTAGGTTTGGTGTCCAGCATAAGCTTTAGTGAATAAATTTTATAAGGTGACTTAAGAGCGGAGGTAGACATCTTGTCAAAGAGTTCATCTGAGGTTCAGTGAGTAACTATTTTGCAGATTGAAATGTTCTGACATGCATGTGGTTTCTTGGAACGTCGTCTACTAGCTGGTCTTTGTGAATCTAGTCACTATATAGCTGTTGGACACAGGATGTAAAATCTGTCTCAAAGCAGGTTCTGCTCCTGCATAGATATAGATATATATATATATATATATATAGATCTATATACTTCAAATCAGCTTGGCAGGAAGGATCCCAGTGCATTTGCGTCATATTGCAAATGCTTATGTAGATTTATGTTTACCAGATCAGGCATCAGCAGGCTGATCTTCTGAAACAGAAGGGCACTGGTTCAAGTCCATGTATATAGTATATATCTTTGTAGTCTCTGTAAATAGAGAAGTAATTGTGTCTTATCTGTAAAACAGCTCAATGGATTGCATGTATTCCTCAGGACGCTCCTGTTTGAAGGGCAAACTAAAAATTGTCTTGATATACCAAAAGTAGAGTCAATGTGGACATTCACAAATATTAAATAGTCAAATATGCAAATTGTCACTAAAGATGTCTGGCCACTGAGGTGACTGTTGGGTTTCAATGCAGACTGTGAATTAGCATCCAGAAACAGGGTTGAAGGTAAAAGAAGCCTTGATGGAACGTCATTGTATTGTTTGTTTTGCAAAGTGTGATGAGAATCTGTGTTTTTCAGATTGTCCTGAGAGTGGAGAAATGTACATCCCAAGTGTTTGTAAATATAATGGTAAGTGATGTCTTGAAATATTCTTGTACATTTTGTATAATGTTATTTAGTGTTAAGCACAATGTTAATTGCTGATATTTAAGATGGATTGTTGTGTAGTTGAGGAGGTTTTCTTTGTATGTGTTGAAATGAAAGTATTGTGTGACAGTGCATCACTAATTGTTGTTTGTGCTTGTTGCAGGTGTGGTGAGGCCAGAAGTTGTGCATGTAAGAGTGTGCACTCTGGCTAGCTTTGCAAAAATGAATAAAGTATGTATCCCCTCCAAGAGTGTGTGTGGGGCCCCTATGTGTAATTTTCCAAAAATGTAAAATTTAGAAATTTCTCTAGCAGGGCTGTTTCTACGGTGCTCGTCTGCCTGCCCCCCTCTCTCTACCCCCAAAGTCCCCCCGGGGGGCCCTGGTTAGTGGGGCCCCCCCTCCTCCCTATCTCGGCCTGTCTGCCTCCCGCCCTCCTCCTTGCTTCGCCTGACTCCCCCACGTCGGCCTTGTATCGGGGTTGGGACCCGACCTGGCTGTTGTCGGCCTTCCACCGGGCGGGTACCCGATGTGGCTGTGTGACTGGTACTGGACTTGAACCAGCGGTATCACATACAGCGTCAGTGGCTTATGGCACTGCGCTAACCAGTCACAGAGGGAAATCCGGGTTTCTCCTATATAACGTCACACTTAGAGGGAAAAAGCACTTAGAAAAAAATTGTACTCAGATATATTTGGCAAAGAGAGACTTGATATAGGCAATATTGACCGACGCTGGACTCGAACCAGCAGTTTCCACATGCAGTGTCGGCAGCTTATGGCACTGAGCTAACCAGTTAGTTTCCCAATTTCGGGTTTCACGTATACAACCCTACTCTTAGAGAAAAGCACTTAGAAGGAAAAAAACTCTTAGGCAAGATGCAGAGCATGCTGTGTCAGGTAGAAAGTAAATAGGCAAAAGGACTTAGAAAGAAAAAAATCACCAAATGTCGATGAGACACTGAGCTTTCCGGTCAGGTGCAGAAATCCAGTTTGCATGTGTCTAACTTTACACTTAAAAATACTTAGGAAAAAAAATGGATGAAGCACTTCGGTTTTGAGCCACATATTTGCCCTGATTTTGCACATGGATACTTTATTTTACTTTAGCATAAAAAAACATTTTTGCTAACTTTACACAAAACACTAAGGAGGGTGAAAAAGAATCACCAAATGTCATTTATCCACACACAAATGTGTGCACGTATAAAAACATACCTGCAACCGTATTTTGTCGGTCTGGGAACGGAACCTTCTCCACCATGTGGACACTGACTTGTATATCCAGAAATCTCTGAATTCATGGAAAGGAAAAGATCAACTTGACAGAACCAGTCCTGAAGAGTTGTGTGTCAATAAATTGTCCGACTGGTGATTGATGCTCATGTGTGTTCTGGGTTTATTGGACAGAATCAGACGTTTTACTAATGACGGCACTTCTATCTATCTGGACCTTCAGGCCGTAAAGCAGAAGAAGCGTATTTACATTTCGGTCCAAAAAAAAATTGGGGTGTGTTTCCCCTTCACACCCAGGTAGGGTCAAGTTGTCTTCCCGCTCCTGCAGATGCAATTTCATACAACAGCACAGCGACCCAGTCAGAGATCAGCATCTGCAGGTCTTGGTCTCCTGCTGTATGTATCCCTTGTGGCGGTCGAGGTCTTCCTTCGGACGTGAGCGCCGACCACTGAGTTTCTCTCCCTGCAGCTTCCTTGCGAATCCAAGAAGGTTCACGACGAAGACGCCGCGCTTGCAAGCCGTCTCCTTGTCCCGTACTTACCTGTAGGTTCTGAACACCTTTAAGTTTCTTTTCACGTCATTAAACACTGAAAGGATGAACTATACGGACTCATGTGTTCTTTGGCATCACATCTACATTTTAAATTTAGTTTCCCTGAACTAGCACACAAAGCTTCCACCGCTAACTTCTGGTTCAGCCCTTGGTTGGTGGTTTCAGGTGAGTGTGTTCTGAGGAGCAAGCTCAGAATTTAACTAAAATGTTTTTTTCTTACAAGAAAAAAAAGTGGAGCTTCAGCTGAACTTCAGAGAAACAATTCAGCTTTGCCAGAATAGTTTGCAGACAATGTGTCACGACATGGCCAGGCTGAGAGCCTCACTGGGACATTGATAGTTGCAGTGAAGAAACAGTCAAACATCTGTGGAGGTCACTCCCCAGACTCCTCCATAGAGGACGTATCCGACGGCAACCAGAGCAACAGCCATCATGGCTTCGTCCATATTTTCCACTGGAAAAGTCACTTCCTACTTTGGCTTCGCTGCATGTTTTGCAGAGCAGACGTTCAAGAACCGCATTGCTTTTACTTTGGTGAGGAGATGCCATGATAAGGCGTTAGCATGTTAGCATCAAATTAACTCTGCCACACTTTTACTGTTCTATAGCGTGTACGGGCAGAGCAAGTACTGTCAATGCCGTGATTCGATGCGTAATTGCATCGTATGATTGGCTGGACGCCGGGCAGAGTTTCACAGAAAAATGATACAGGAAAAAGGCTCCATAACTTATTCATTTGCGGTGCACTGAGTGTGCAGCATAAAAACATGCAATTGACACATCCTGGTCATTTCTGACCAGTGAATGATTTAACTATTCTTAATAATTTGAATTAATCATAAACAGTCCAAAATGCAGACAGAAATACTGCAAGTCAAGCTCAAAGTGAAGGATTTCCAAGTGCAATATTTAGAAGAAATACTGAAGATTATCTTTGCACTAAAGAGTCACTGCGTCAGACGCTGAGTCAAACGTAGAAAAAGGTTTAACAGGAAAAGGATAAACTAAAAAGGATTTTAAAAAATAAAGTGACACTGATATCAGGGTGTACAAGTACACTTTATTGTCACAGCAGGAAAACTACAAGCATGTAAAATTGCAACAGGTAAAGACACCTCAAACATTTTGCTAACTTTACACAAAAGTAAACCTATCGTACACACTACCTTGCTGGTGTTGGACAGGCTTCTTCTGGGGCTCAGGATCCTTGTCAGAACACCTAAAAGACCAAACACAAAATTTATGGACGGCATCTGAAAGAACACTTTAGAATTAAATACATTGATTTAACCACGGCCGTAACCTGACATGTAACTCCTGCAGCTCTGAGGCAGAGCCACTAACACTGAGCATCACATCTGCAGTTTCTACTTTCACCTCCAGAACATTTCCTTAAGTCCTCCTTCAGGGGAACCCCAGTTCTCTTCTCATGAACAAAGAATCAGTCACAAACAGTCTCCATGAGCCTAAACAGATGAGCACAGGTACAAAGATCACCAGAGGTCAGAAACATATTTAAGCACATTTTCATTTAATAAAAAAAAAAAAAAGTGTAAGTGCCAACTTACCCAATGAGGAAGCAAACACAGCAACCACACACTCTGGTCTCTTCTTACCTTCGGACACAAAAATAAACCTCAAATATCTTCTGAATCTTCTCCCTGGCTTTGCTTCAATCAGCCCAATTCCAAATAAAAAATAAGGAACAAACCACAGGACCACAGGACACGAAAACACTCCAAACAAATGCATCAGATCTGAAAGACAAGACAAACATCTGCATTTTTTTTTTCCTTTTTCAACACAAAACCCCAGCAATTTCCCAGTGAACCTCAACCTCTCAGCTGGCTCTCCACAGAGATCAGGCTTCGCCCAAAATGACGCCAGTATAAAAAGCCCAGCGTCCTGGCAGGGACCAATAGGAGGACGCGACCAATTAGCATTTACTAAACGCTTTCACCTGCTGCACATTACCTGCAACATAGAATTAGATCAGATCAACTTTATCCATCTCCAGAGAGGAAATTCATTTTTCACAGCAGTGTAATAGTTATAATGTCCTAAAATAAAAAAGGTATATATTGTATAAATATGAATAGAGAGACAGAGGATAGCAAGACATCCACAAATAAATAGACAACAGTTATGACAACAACATAGTATAGTGAAAAATACACAACCAGAACTTAATGACGATATAAATACAGTGAAAACAATATAAATAAAGCAAGACAATTTACGAAAGAAAATAAAGAGATATAATTTAAGATCTTGAAAAAAAAGAATAAAAAAAACAATGCTCATATCACAAGCAAAGCACCTTAAGCCTATGAGCTACACACACACTTCCTGTTCAACAGTATAGCACATAGACTTACCCATACACATACAGATATGTGTGTATGTATAAATATATGTACATATATACAGTGGGGAAGAAAAGTATTTTGTTGCACCAACTTGCACCAATCGTGCAAGTTCTCTCACTTAAAAAGATGAGAGAGGCTTGTAATTTTCATCATAGGAACACTTCAACTATGAGAGACAGAATGTGAAAAAAAAATCCAGAAAATTACATTATCTGATTTTTAAAGAATTTATTTGCAAATTATGGTTGAAAATAAGTATTTGGTCACCTACAAACAAGCAAGATTTCTGGCTCTCACAGACCTGTAACTTCTTTTTGTAAGGCTACACTCTCACCTACAACTAATGTGTCGGATCTGAAAGACACTCTCACCTACAACTACTTTGCAGTCACCGATCTCTTTCAGGTGACCTCGTCTATGCAAGATGTAGTCTACCTGCGTGCTCCTACCTCCGCTCTTATAAGTTACCCTATGTTCCTGTTTTTTCTGGAAAAAGGTGTTCACTGCAGCCATTTCCATCCTTTTTGCAAAATCTACCACCATCTGTCCCTCTGCATTCCTATCCTGTACACCAAATCTGCCCGTCACTTTTTCATCCCCTCTATTGCCTTCCACATGGCCAATGAAGTCTGCAACAATGTCCACTTTGCATCACTTCATCTAACTCATTCCAGAACTTCTCTTCAAATTCACATCCCACCTGCAGGTCATAGCCACTAACAACATTGAGCATCACACCTTCAATTTCCAGTTTCAGACTCATAAGTCTGACATTTTCACCTCCAGAATGTTCCCAACAAACTGCCTCTTCAAGAGAGCTCCTACTCCATTTCTCTTATCAGTACCATAATATTACAACTTAAAACCTGCTCCTAAGCTTCTAGCCTTACTAACTTTCCACCCGGTCTCCCGCACACACAGTATATCCACCTTCCTTCACTGCGTCATGTCAACCGACTCTACCTTTTCCCGTCATAGCCCCGATATTCAAAGCCCCTACTCTCAGTCCCGGGCTCTTTCCTCACCTCCTCTCTCTGCACGTATCCAGTTAAAAATGCGTAGCCATTTTACACCGTCAAAAATGTCAGAGAGGCAGTCAAAAAGGATGTTACAAAGTACCGTTCTGTACGACAAACAACGCAACACGGCGGTCAGTCAGCAAACTCAAACGCACACTTTTATTGATCGAGAATCAAAATATACAAGGCCGGATAGGATTACTGCAAAATAACTTCCATTCCTGCACAGCGTCCGACTAGAGTCCAGGGAACAGGCAGCGGTGTCGGGCGCCAGGATCCGAGTCGTCCTTCTCCTGCACCAGCCGGTTGTTTCTTCTGCAGCTCTGGCATCCGCTTCCGGGTGTCAAGATGCTCCTCCAGCTTAGGAAGGGAAAAAAAAAAAAAGGTCACGAGCACTCGTTAAACTTTCGGAATACAGCTGGGGGCGGCGGCGCACCTGCGGCTCATCAGGCCTCGTCAAGAAGAAGACAAGAGGAGTCTGCCGGCGGCCTCTCGAGCCAGATCGTCTGTCGTCCCTCGCGACTTCATGAACCCACCCTGGACTCTTTGCATCATGCTTCCTCCTAATTGTCAATGCCTCTCCTTGCCAGCTCCAGGTTCCCGCAGTGCCTCTCCGCAGTCGTCGATCCTTTTTACCCCTCCTGTCGTCAGCTTTTGAACCCGCTTTACCGCTGCGACGCCTGCCACCTTGTTTGGGGCTGCCAGGGAGTCGAATGTAAGGCCGCCTTAAGATCCCCGTTGGTCACTTGTCATGGCCCTTGCAATGTTCCAGCTATGTTTCCGGCCCTGACTAACCATGAACATTTGTTTTTATCTGGACAGGCTCTTGGACCCCTGACGGCACGCTGTTGCAGAACCACCTCGACGTCAGTCTCACGCTTCCCTTTTGTGCGCCGCCCTATTTCGGATGGCAGTTGTTAATCCGGGCCTCCGCAGGTTCGCTACGGCTGATGCAGCCCTGTGCATTTATCTGCGCTCAGGAAGACACTAGCCCATGCCCCACAGAGGCTGCATTGGTTACGTCCCCGTCTGGAACAGCGAGAGCAAACAAGAGGAACAAAAGTATGCAGACAAGAGTTACGGGAAAGCGTATTTATTAAAACTGTGCAAAAACAATGTTGAGTGGAAAGTTTGTGGCTCCCAAGCAGTTTGTGGCTCGGCAACCACTGCTGCCTCAAAAAGCAATTCCCAGTTCAGAGACCACGCAGCACTCAGCTGGCGCCACCCAGGACCAATAGGGGACGGCAACTGGTTACCATTTACTAAATGCTCTCAGCTGCTCAACTGCCTGCAACATATAGAGGGAAACAGAGCCACAGATGAACAAACAGGTGCTGCAGGGAGACCAACTTACACCTCACAGGTTACAAAGCCGAGAGGACCAGGGGTTCCTGCTCAACGGGTCTACTTTCAAAAACTTTGGAAAACAGAAAGTGTATTCCAACAGGGAACAGACGCCACTCTGACACCAAATTTCTCCAGACATGAACTGAGTGCAAAGGAAGTTTCTCATCTCAAATCTTTGGACTCATCCAGCCGTTCCACAGTAGCTATCAGGAAAGAACAAAACTGAGCTGGTGTCATGTACCTGATGAAACTAGAGTTGGAACTAAAAGTGTCACTAGCCAATATATCATGGACTGTCTTAATAAAACTGCTTTAAACAAATCTAAATTCATCAGTTGAGATTAATTGAATCATGCTTGCTTACAACTCATGGGTCTTGAGTGCACCTGGACAAAAGCAACTTTGCAAGAATCTCAGTCTACCATAGACATCACTGTCTGTTAGAGACAAATGAATGTTGCATTCAGATTCAACTAGCACACAATCAAAAGGGTAAAACTGGTGGAGGAATCTTTTTGGGAGTAGAGGAGCAAAAACAGTCTTCCATAAGGCTAAACCAAGAAAAGGAATTGCCGGGGGTCGGGCAGAAAACAGTGCAAGGCAAAAACTAACGTGTTAAGTTATCCAACAAGGAAGCAAACCCCGCAACCACATGAACTCTGGTTCTTCTTCCCTTCCCCAACACTAAGTAAACCTCAAATATCTTCAAAGCACACCAACTCAATGTGTGCAAGACACCTCTCACTGGCTTCGCCTCAATAAACCCATTTGTAAGTTAAAATAAAATCAGAACAAGAACTCACCAAAGACACCAGTCCACAAGCACACTCTAAACAAACACATCAGAACTGAAAGACAAAACAAAAATGTCCTTGCTCAGGCAAGAAAGACCATGCAGCACTGTCCTGGCGTCTCTCAGACACCACGTCACGGCCGGTATTTAAAAGCCCGGCGTCCTGGCAGGGACCAATAGGAGGCCGCGACCAATTAGCGTTTACTACACGCTCTCACCAATTACCTGCAACATAGAATTAGATCAGATCAACTTTATCCATCTCCAGAGGGGAAATTCATTTTTCACGGCAGTGAAATAGTTATAATGTAAAAAAATAAAAAACCATATGTAGTATAAATATAAATAGAGAGACAAAAGATAGCAAGACATCCACAAATACAACAGACAACAGATACAACAACAACATCAGGGATAAGAATGGGCAACATAAAGGAATAGTAAGGGTGAAAAATACACAACCAGAACCAAACAGCGATACGAAAGGAGTGAAAATAATAAATCGATGTAAATCGATATAAATCGTGACAATTTATTAAGAAAATAAAGAGACAGACAGAATTAAAGATCTTGAGAAAAAATCCAAAATCCAAAACCAAAAAAAAAAAAAAACAGAAAAAAACTGAATGCTGCTGACAGAGTGTGTCAGCCAGGATTGTATTGGATTGGATTGATCTCTCATTAGAGCACTTGCTCACTTTCAAAATTTCTTATGTGCGTTTGTGTCAAAGTAGAGCTATTTTTTGCTGAAGTTGGTTTTCATTTACATCACATTCATTTAGCAGACGCTTTTATCCAAAGCGACTTACAAAAAGTGCAGTTCAGTCATCGAAGATCCAAAGTACCAGTAGTCGGTATTCGGAAGTCACCGCTCTACCAAATAGCCGTCTCAAATCCATATTCATACATACATTCAAATTTTTTATTTTTTATTTTTTTGTTTTGTGGGGGGCAAAGTGCGATGAGCGGGGTAGTGCTTGGTGAAGAGGTATGTTTTCGGGCGCCCTCGTCACAGGCGACCGAGACCCGGTCGGTTTCGAAGACATCCGGGATTCTTTTCGATGACCCCAGGGGACGAACGCCCCGCCACCAAAAATCACGTACGCACGTATCCCAGTTCAAAATATGCAGCCATTTTATGCCGTCACAAGTGTTGGAAAGGCAGTCTAAAAGGATGTCACAAAGTACCGTTTTGTACGACAAACAACGCGACACGGTGGTCAGTCAGCAAACTCACACGTACACTATTACATATTTTTTATTCGAGAATTGAGATATACACAGCCAGACAAAATTACAGCTAAATAACTTCCATTCTTGCACGGCGTCCGACTCGAGCTCCGGGGAGCAGGCAGCAGCATCGGCCACCAGGGGGCCGAACCGGGTCCGGCAGGGAGGCCGCGGGCGGAAGAGTCGTCCTTCTCCTGCACCAGCCGGTTGTTTCTTCTGCAGCTCTGGCATCCGCTTCCGGGTGTCACGATGCTCCTCCGGCTTAGGAAGGGAAAAAAAAAAAAAAGGTCACGAGCACTCGTTAAACTTTCGGAATACAGCTGGGGGCGGCGGCGCACCTGCGGCTCATCAGGCCTCGTCAAGACGGGGACAAGAGGAGTCTGCCTGCGACCGCTCAAGCCAGATCATCGGTTGTTCCTCGCTAGTTCATGATTGACCATGTGGTGATCTTATTGAGAAGAAGTGTCCTTTACTGCTCCTGTTGTCAGCTTTTGAACCAACTAGAGGCGCAACTGTCTCCCCACGCTTGACTTTTGCGACGCCCACCAGGGAGACGCATGTAAGACCCCGTCGATCACGGTGTGCCGTTATGTGTTTGTGAAAGGTCGTGTCTGAGGCGCCTCCCCTGTTCAGAGCTGTTTTTTTTCTGTTTTGACAGACTGCTACTTTGACTCCCGTCTCACACCATCGGTATCCTCTGGCCAGGATACGGAAATCCATAAGAGTTTCTCTGAACACTGGCGACCTACGGTATGACTGTTCCTTTGTCGTCTTCCTTCCGTTCGAACTAAACAAATACCTGAGATTGACTTCTGTTAACTCACCAAATGTGCACTTTTTTTTTTTCCCCTGTCCAAGGTGGTGATGCCGATTTGGGTTTCCTCTGACGGGCGATCGTGACACCGTCCCTTCACATGCAGACCCCTTAGTCTCGTCTGCCGAAGAAGAACTTTACACTGCTTGACAAAGTAGTGACTGAACGAACAGAAAGTTCCCACTTGTCCACCAGTATCCTCTGCTCAGCCTTCAAACTGGCAAGCTCAAAAGTTTGGCCGTCCTTGAAATGACTTGTGTGGTTTTTATTGCCGTAAAGTGGCGTCATCCGGCAACCTTAATCTAACCATGGTGTTTTCAATATGACAATGTTATTCGGGGAGGTTTGGAGCGGTCTACTTTTTCTGTGAAATCACTGCATGTCGCCGCGGCGCCAGTGAGGGCAATGATTTTAAAGCGGTGCTGGGCTGCGTTGCCGTTGTATGAACTTGTGTGCACAGCCACCCAGGAGACTGCAGGGGCAGAACATGAGGACTGACTGACTGACTTGACCCTACCTGTGTGTCAAGGGGAAACATAACCCCAATTTTTTTTTTTTTTTGGAAGGTGCGAGGTCTGGAAGGTCTAGATATATGTGCGCCTTATTTCTAAAAATATCATATTCTGTCAAGTAAAGCCAGAACACACATAAGCATCAATCACCAGTCTGAACAGCTGGAAGTCTGATTTTAATGGACAATTTATTTACAAGCAAACACTCACCTCTTCTAAAACCAAGACCTTCTTCTGAGGGGTGGACTGGTGTCCTATCAAGTTGCGCATCTTTTCTTTCTGATGAATTCATATAGAGATGAAAGTCAATATCACACACATTTGTGTGTGGAGGATAACTGAGCGGATAACTCAGTAAACTAACTTCCAAATGATATTTGGTGATTCTGATTTCTACGTGCTTTGTGTAAAGTTGGCCGAGTGTTTGAAAATAAAGTGAAATCCTGAAGCAAAACCAAAGTCCTGTTGCCTATTTTCTTTCTAGCTGACGCAGCATGCTTGCTGCTGCTCTGCATCCTGTCTGAGTGTTGCCTAAGTGCTTTTCTCTTCATGTAAGGTTATATACGTGCTGAGCCTGACTGGTTACCTCAATCCCATAAGCTGCCAATGCCAAGTGTGGATACTGCTGGTTCGAGTCCAGCGCTGGTCAACAGCAACATTGGGTCCCGAACCTCAGTGAGACCCGTCCCAGGATCCCCTGTGGTCGAAGCTCACAGATGGTGTAGTGGGATCAGCGACCTACCTTGCAACCGGTGGTCCAGGGTTCAAGTCTCCCTTTGCCAAATGAATCTAAGTGCAACTGTCTTTGATTTTTTTTTTTTTCTTCCTCTAAGTGTGACGTCATATAGGAGAAACCCGGATTTCCCTCTGTGACTGGTTAGCGCAGTGCCATAAGCCACTGACGCTGTATGTGATACCGCTGGTTCAAGTCCAGTACCAGTCACACAGCCACATCGGGTACCCGCCCGGTGGAAGGCCGACAACAGCCAGGTCGGGTCCCAACCCCGATACAAGGCCGACGTGGGGGAGTCAGGCGAAGCAAGGAGGAGGGCAGGAGGCAGACAGGCCGAGATAGGGAGGAGGGGGGGCCCCACTAACCAGGGCCCCCCGGGGGGACTTTGGGAGGAGCAAGAGGGGGGCATGTAAAGATGCACGGTAAAAACAAGCCTGCTATCAAATTTTTTTGGGGGGGGGGGGTGTTTCCATCAACATAGGGACCCCAGACACACAGTTGGAGGGAGATGGATACTTTATTGATTTTCAGGAAAGATAAACAAGATACAGGAAAAAGTATTTAAATTAAAATCAAGTTGGCTGCTAACTAAAGTTAGGAGAAACACATGATTAAAATACAAAAAAGCTTCAACACTTTGCTAACTTTACACAAAACTAGCCCCATGGCACTCTTAGGCGCTCACTGCACCTACAAGCACAAACACAACATTTAGCATTGCACTGTCAAACACCTTACAATTAAACACAAAGAAATCACAGAAAAATGTCACAACCCAACATCTTACTGACTTCAGTAAAGTCACTGCTGTTATTTTTTTAAACACAAAATAACATGACACAAAATTATCAAGAAAAATCAAAGACGTCGCTTACCATTCATTTGCCAAGCACTTGTATGTACATTTGTGGACTCAGAGGACAATCTGAAAAACACACATTCTCATCACACTTTGCAAAACAAACATGACAATGACATTCCATCAAGGCTTCTCTTACTGTCAAGTTTCTTTCTGGATGCAAATTCACAGTCTGCATTGAAATACAACAAACACTTCAGTAGCCAGTCATCTTTAGCAATAAACAATTTGTATTATTGAGTCTATTATTGGTATATTAAGCCAAATTTTAGTTTGCCATTCAAATGGGAGCACCCAAAGGAACACATGCAATCCCAAGAGTTGTTTGACAAGACAGGATTACTTATTTCCTTCCAGAGACTACAAAGATATCGGATTTGAACCAGTACCCTTCTGTTTCAGTCAGGATCAGCCCACTGACACCAGATCTCACAACATGCACCAAATATTACACAAATGCACTGTGATCCTTCCCACCAAGCTGATTTGAAGTCTATATATGCAGTAACAGAACCTGAGTCCAACAGCTATATATTTGAATAAATGGGAATATATCTTGCGGCCTTCAAAATCAAAGACCAGCTAGTAGAAGACAGTCCAAGAAACCACATGAATGTCAGAACATTTCAACCTACAAAAGTTGACCTCACGTGTACAAGATGTAGTCTACCTCCGCTCTTAAGTCACCTATAAAATGTGTTCGGTTAAGCCATTTCCATCCTTTTTGCAAAGTCTACCACCATCTTTCCCTCCACAAACCTATGCCCAATATCAAATCACCACTTCATCTAACTCCCATCCTACCTACAGGTCATAGCCGCTAACATTGAGCATCACAGCTTTAAGTCGGACTTTTTCACCTTCAGAACATTCCTCAAAGTCCTCCATCAACACAACTCCAATTCTCTGCCTGTCAGCACAACAAAATCTGCCAAGTATCTCGCTTTGCACCTGTTCTCCTGTACATCCACTTTCCTTTCCTCTCCTTGCACCCACAGCAGCCCAATTTCCAACGGTACCCTGTGGGCCATCAGCACCGATGGCAGTAGTTAACCTGGGCCTTCTGTGTCACTTGTTTAACATGTCAAGTCGCATGTTTGGTTATGGCGCAAGTATCTGATGCAACCCTATGCACTCAGGGAGCCAAAATAGGAACAAAAGTATGCAGACAGGAGTTGCAAGAAAGCGTATTTATTAACACTGTGCAAAAACAATGGTACAAAGTGGAACGTCCTTGGCTCCAAAGCAGTTTGTGGCTTGACAACCGCTGCTGCCTCCAAAAGCAATTCCCAGTTCAGAGACCACGCAGCACTCGCCGGCACCATCCAGGACCAATAGGGGACGGCAACTGGTTACCATTTACTAAACGCTCTCCGCGGCTCAGAACTACCTGCAACAGAGGGAAACAGTGCCAATTGAACAGATTAACAAACAGGTGCTGCAGTGAAACAGACGTACGCCTCAGTGTTACAAAGCTGAGGGCTAGAGCTTCCTTCTCAATGAATCTAGTTTGAGACTCCGGAATTCAGAAAATTGTTTTCCTACAAGGAATGAACAGCCACTTTAACAATCTGACATGAACGGTGTGCAAAGTTACAACTCAAATCTTTGGACTAGTACAGCCGTTCCACAGTAGCTATCAGAAAAGAGCAAAACAAAACCAAGCAGAGCCTGTGTCATGTACCTGAAACGAAAAGCAAATACAACTGGAGCGTCACTAACAAAGATTTAATTAACTGTCCCAATCAAAGCAAATCTAAGTTTCAGTAAAGACTAACTGAATCATGCTTACTGTCAATTAATTAGTCCTTAACACAGCAACAGAAAAACAAACTTCAAGCATCTTATAAATTCTACCACAGACAAGACTGCAATTTAGAAACAATAAGTGTTGCAGTCAGATTCAACTAACTCCTGCAACAAAAAGGTGAAAACTATTTGCGGAACCTTTTTGGGAGTAGAGGGGCAAAAACACTGCCGTAAAAAAAAAAAAAACAAGAAACTTCAGTCATGTGAAAACAGCCTTCCATTAGCAGCGCAAGCCAAAAACTGATGGGTCAATTTAGCGAGCACCGCAACCACACAAACACTGGTTCCTTCTTATCTTCCCCAATACTACGACACTTCTCCCCGGCATTGTCTCAATACACCCAAATGCCCCAAAAACAATTAGAAGAATAACTCACCGAAGATCCCAGTCCAAGAGCACAGCCCAAACTAATGCGTCAGAGCTGAAAGACAAAACAAAAGTGTGCTTCCCCGGTCAACCAAGACCACACTGCACTCACCTGTCTCTCCCCCAGAGTCCTGGTGTTTCCTGGAAATGATGTCACGGCCAGTATAAAAAGCCCAGCGTCCTGGCAGGGACCAATAGGAGGCCGCATTTACTAAACGCTTTCACCTGCTGCACATCACCTGCAACATGGAGTAAGATCTGATCCACTGTATTCATCTCCAGAGGGGAAATTCCTTTTTTCACACCAGTGTAAAAGTTATAAAGGAATAAAGGGATAAAGTTGATCCGATCTTATGTGTTGTAGGAAATTCGCAGCAGGTGAAAGCGTTTAGTAAATGCTAATTGGTGGCGGCCTCCTATTGGTCCGTGCCAGGATGGCAGCCTTTTTATACCGGCTGCGACGTCATTCCCAGGAGATGCCGAGGCTCTGAGGAGAACCTGCTGAGTGCTGGATGGTCGCTTTCGGCTGTGGAATTGCAAGAGGTGTCTTGCACGCATTGAGTTGCTGCGCTTCATCTTAGTGTTGGAAGGTAAGAAGGAACCAGAGGTTGTGCTTCAATTTAACTTTTATTTACTGCCCTTTTTGGATCTTTGGAGGAACAAAAACTGTTTTGCTCTTATTTCTGTCCAAGTAGGTGTTGCTGATTCGTCTCCTCTGATGGGCGATCGTGACCCCGTGCCTTCACAAGAGACTCCTCAGGCTCGTCCGTCCGGAACGCAACGCTTGGCTTTCGTTTGGATCACCACCTCTGGATGTCAGTCGGTATGTTTGCATGATTCTCCTTTCAATGTATGTGAGGTGGAGAAACAGTTCATTTTGAGAGTGTAGAGTGACACGAGTGGCCCTGAGACATTTGGACATTGCTATTGCAAACTGTCCTGAGTGACAAGATGCAGTCTTAGTATTCTGCATCAACTGCAACAGGGCTCAGAATCAGGCTGTGGGAAAAAAGAATCAATACTGCCTAGGAGGTGGTACCAGAGGTGTAGGTGTTTGTTAAAGTGACAAGATAACATTTGTAGCATTTGACAGTTGGTGCACTTAGAAACTGCCATCATGAGAGCTGATCTTGCTAGAAGAGCTTAGAAAACCAAAATGATGTTTGGCTGTTTCTTGCCATATGTCCGGCAATAAATGGGAGCAGCTCCCAAAAAGCTCTGGTTTTGTTTGATTTGCTCAGCTTTTCTGATAGCTACTGTGGAACGGCTGTATTAGCATGAGATTTGAGATACAACTTCCTTTGCACAGCGCTTGTCTGCTTGTTAAAGTGGCGTCTGTTAACCTATGGAAGTGCTTTAGTGTTGTAACTCTTTGCAGTGTATGTTGGTTTCACTGTCTGTTCATCTGTGGCTCTGTTTCCCTCTGTATGTTGCAGGTAGTTCTGAGCAGCTGAGAGCGTTTAGTAAATGGTAACCAGTTGCCGTCCCCTATTGGTCCTGGGCGACACCAGATACCCTCTGGGAGCTGCACGCTCTCTGAACTGGGAATTGCTTTTGGAGGAGGCAGCGGTTGTCAAACCACAAACTGCTTAGGAGCCGAGGACTTTCTGCTTTGTACCATTGTTTTTGCAAATTTTGAATAAATACTCTTTCCTATAACTTGTGTCTGGATACTTTGGTTCCTCTTGTTTGGTCTCCCTGGCCTAGACGGACCTGATAAATGCCATGAATGAATGCACAAGTTGCATCAGAATAAACTTGTGCCATAAGAGGAAAGGTGGATGAGCAGGTGCAAAGCTAAAGACTTGGCAGAGTCAGTTGTACTGACAGGAAGTGACTTGGCGACACCTTGAGGAATGTTTTGGAGGTGAAAGTCAGGATTAATTCTGTCATGGAAGATGTGGTGGGTAGGTTTGGTGTCCAGCATAAGCTTTAGTGAATACATTTTATAAGGTGACTTAAGAGCGGAGGTAGACATCTTGTCTAAGAGTTCATCTGAGGTTCAGTGAGTAACTATTTTGCAGATTGAAATGTTCTCTGACATGCTTGTGGTTTCTTGGAACGTCGTCTACTAGCTGGTCTTTATGTGAATCTAGTCACTATATAGCTGTTGGACACAGGATGTAAAATCTGTCTCAAAGCAGGTTCTGTTCCTGCATAGATCAATATATATACTTCAAATCAGCTTGGTGTGAAGGATCCCAGTGCATTTGCTTCATATTTTGCACATGTTTATGTGGATTTATGTTTACCAGATCTGTCTGATCTGAAAGAGAAGGGCACTGGTTCAAGTCCATGTATATAGTATATATCTTTGTAGTCTCTGTAAATAGAGAAGTAATTCTGTCTTATCTGTAAAACAGCTCAATGGATTGCAGACATTCCTCGGGATGCTCCTGTTTGAAGGGCAAACTAAAAATTGTCTTGATATACCAAAAGTAGACTCAATCTGGACATTCACAAATATTAGTCAAATATGCAAATTGTCACTAAAGATGTCTGGCCACTGAAGTGACTGTTTCAATGCAGACTGTGAATTATCATCCAGAAACAAGGTTGAAGGTAAAAGAAGCCTTGATGGAACGTCATTGTATTGTTTGTTTTGCAAAGTGTGACAAGAATCTGTGTTTTTCAGATTGTCCTGAGAGTGGAGAAATGTACATCCCAAGTGTTTGTAAATATAATGGTAAGTGATGTCTTGAATTGTTGTTGTTAATTTTGTATAATGTTATTTCGTGTTAAGCACAATGTTAATTGCTGATATTTAAGATGGATTGTTGTGTAGTTGAGGAGGTTTTCTTTGTATGCGTTGAAATGAAAGTATTGTGTGACAGTGCATCACTAATTGTTGTTTGTGCTTGTTGCAGGTGTGGTGAGGCCAGAAGTTGTGCATGTAAGAGTGTGCACTCTGGCTAGCTTTGCAAAAATGAATAAAGTATGTATCCCCTCCAAGTGTGTGTGTGGGGCCCCTATGTGTAATTTTCCCAAAAATGTAAAATTTAGAAATTTCTCTAGCAGGGCTGTTTCTACGGTGCTCGTCTGCCTGCCCCCCTCTCTCTACCCCCAAAGTCCCCCCGGGGGGCCCTGGTTAGTGGGGCCCCCCCTCCTCCCTCTCTCGGCCTGTCTGCCTCCCGCCCTCCTCCTTGCTTCGCCTGACTCCCCCACGTCGGCCTTGTATCGGGGTTGGGACCCGACCTGGCTGTTGTCGGCCTTCCACCGGGCGGGTACCCGATGTGGCTGTGTGACTGGTACTGGACTTGAACCAGCGGTATCACATACAGCGTCAGTGGCTTATGGCACTGCGCTAACCAGTCACAGAGGGAAATCCGGGTTTCTCCTATATAACGTCACACTTAGAGGGAAAAAGCACTTAGGAAAAAAAAAAAAAATTGTACTTAGATACATTTGGCAAAGGGAGACTTAAACCCGACATGGCAATTATTGACCAGCGCTGGACTCGAACCAGCAGTTTCCACATGCAGTGTCGGCAGCTTATGGCACTGAGCTAACCAGTTAGTTTCGCATTTTCGAGTTTCACGTATACAACCCTACTCTTAGAGAAAAGCACTTAGAAGGAAAAAACTCTTAGGCAAGATGCAGAGCATGCTGTGTCAGGTAGAAAGTAAATAGGCAAAAGAACTTAGAAAGAAAAAAAATCACCAAATGTCGATGAGACACTGAGCTTTCCGGTCAGGTGCAGAAATCCAGTTTGCATGTGTCTAACTTTACACTTAGAGAAAAATACTTAGGGAAAAAAAAAAAAGGATGAAGCACTTAGGTTTTGAGTCACATATTTGCCCTGATTTTGCACATGGATACTTTATTTTACTTTAGCATAAAAAAACATTTTTGCTAACTTTACACAAAACACTAAGGAGGGTGAAAAAGAATCACCAAATGTCATTTCTCCACACACAAATGTGTGCACGTATAAAAACATACCTGCAACCGTATTTTGTCGGTCTGGGAACGGAACCTTCTCCACCATGTGGACACTGACTTGTATATCCAGAAATCTCTGAATTCATGGAAAGGAAAAGATCAACTTGACAGAACCAGTCCTGAAGAGTTGTGTGTCAATAAATTGTCCGACTGGTGATTGATGCTCATGTGTGTTCTGGGTTTATTGGACAGAATCAGACGTTTTACTAATGACGGCACTTCTATCCATCTGGACCTTCAGGCCGTAAAGCAGAAGAAGCGTATTTACATTTCGGTCCAAAAAAAATTGGGGTGTGTTTCCCCTTCACACCCAGGTAGGGTCAAGTTGTCTTCCCGCTCCTGCAGATACAATTTCATACAACAGAACCGCGACCCAGTCAGAGATCAGCATCTGCAGGTCTTGGTCTCCCGCTGTATGTATCCCTTGTGGCGGTCGAGGTCTTCCTTCAGACGTGAGCGCCGACCACTGAGTTTCTCTCCCAGCAGCTTCCTTGCGAATCCAAGAAGGTTCACGACGAAGGCGCCGCGCTTGCAAGCCGTCTCCTTGTCCCGTACTTACCTGTAGGTTCTGAACACCTTTAAGTTTCTTTTCACATCATTAAACACTGAAAGGATGAACTATACGGACTCATGTGTTCTTTGGCATCACATCTACATTTTAAATTTAGTTTCCCTGAACTAGCACACAAAGCTTCCACTGCTAACTTCTGGTTCAGCCCTTGGTTGGTGGTTTGAGGTGAGTGTGTTCTGAGGAGCAAGCTCAGAATTGAACTAAAATGTTTTTTTTCTTACAAGAAAAAAAAGTGGAGCTTCATCAGAAATCCAGAGAAACAATTCAGCTTTGCCAGAATAGTTTGCAGACAATGTGTCACGACATGGCCAGGCTGAGAGCCTCACTGGGACATTGATAGTTGCAGTGAAGAAACAGTCAAACATCTGAGGAGGTCACTCCCCAGACTCCTCCATAGAGGACGTATCTGACGGCAACCAGAGCAACAGCCATCATGGCTTCCATTTCATCCATATTTTCCACTGAAAAGTCACTTCCTACTTTGGCTTCGCTGCATGTTTTGCAGAGCAGACGTTCAAGAACCGCATTGCTTTTACTTTGAGGGGACGCCATGATAAGGCGTTAGCATGTTAGCATCAAATTAACTCTGCCACACTTTTACTGTTCTATAGCGTGTACGGGCAGAGCAAGTACTGTCAATGCCGTGATTCGATGCGTAATTGCATCGTATGATTGGCTGGACGCCGGGCAGAGTTTCACAGAAAAATGATACATAACTTATTCATTTGCGGTGCACTGAGTGTGCAGCTTAAAAACATGCAATAGACACATCCTGGTCATTTCTGACCAGTCAATGAATGTCTGAACTAAACAGTCCAAAATGCAGACAAAAATACTGCAAGTCAATCTCAAAGTGAAGGATTTCCAAGTGCAATATTTAGAAGAAATACTGAAGATTATCTTTGCACTAAAGAGTCACTGCGTCAGACTCTGAGTCAAACGTAGAAAAATGTTTAACAGGAAAAGGACAAACTAAAAAGGATTTTAAAAAATAAAGTGACACTGATATCAGGGTGTACAAGTACACTTTATTTTCACAGCAGGAAAACTACAAGCATTTAAAATTACAACAGGTAAAGACACCTCAAACATTTTGCTAACTTTACACAAAAGTAAACCTATTGTACACACTACCTTGCTTGTGTTGGACAGGCTTCTTCTGGGGCTCAGGATCCTTGTCAGGACGCCTACAAGACCAAACACAACATTTATGGACGGCATCTGAAAGAACACTTTAGAATTAAATACATTGATTTAACCACGGCCGTAACCTGACATGTAACTCCTGCAGCTCTGAGGCAGAGCCACTAACACTGAGCATCACATCTGCAGTTTCTACTTTCACCTCCAGAACATCACCTTAAGTCCTCTTTCAGGGAACTCCAGTTCTCTTCTCATGAACAAAGAATCAGTCACAAACAGTCTCCATGAGCCTAAACAGATGAGCACAGGTGCAAAGATCACCAGAGGTCAGAAACATATACAAGCACATTTTCATTTAACAAAAAAAAAAGTGTAAGTGCCAACTTACCCAATGAGGAAGCAAACACAGCAACCACACACTCTGGTCTCTTCTTACCTTCGGACACAAAAATAAACCACAAATATGTTCTGACTCTCCTCCCTGGCTTTGCTTCAATCAGCCCAATTCCAAATAAAAAATAAGGAACAAACACTCACCAGAGACCACAGGACACGAAAACACTCCAAACAAATGCATCAGATCTGAAAGACAAGACAAACATCTGCATTTTTTTTTCCTTTTTCAACACAAAACCCCAGCAATTTCCCAGTGAACCTCAACCTCTCAGCTGGCTCTCCACAGAGATCAGGCGTCGCCCAGAAATGACGCCAGTATAAAAAGCCCAGCGTCCTGGCAGGGACCAATAGGAGGCCGCGACCAATTAGCATTTACTAAACGCTTTCACCTGCTGCACATTACCTGCAACATAGAATTAGATCAGATCAACTTTATCCATCTCCAGAGAGGAAATTCATTTTTCACAGCAGTGTAATAGTTATAATGTCCTAAAATAAAAAAGGTATATATTGTATAAATATGAATAGAGAGACAGAGGATAGCAAGACATCCACAAATAAATAGACAACAGTTATGACAACAACATAGTATAGTGAAAAATACACAACCAGAACTTAATGACGATATAAATACAGTGAAAACAATATAAATAAAGCAAGACAATTTACGAAAGAAAATAAAGAGATATAATTTAAGATCTTGAAAAAAAAGAATAAAAAAAACAATGCTCATATCACAAGCAAAGCACCTTAAGCCTATGAGCTACACACACACTTCCTGTTCAACAGTATAGCACATAGACTTACCCATACACATACAGATATGTGTGTATGTATAAATATATGTACATATATACAGTGGGGAAGAAAAGTATTTTGTTGCACCAACTTGCACCAATCGTGCAAGTTCTCTCACTTAAAAAGATGAGAGAGGCTTGTAATTTTCATCATAGGAACACTTCAACTATGAGAGACAGAATGTGAAAAAAAAATCCAGAAAATTACATTATCTGATTTTTAAAGAATTTATTTGCAAATTATGGTTGAAAATAAGTATTTGGTCACCTACAAACAAGCAAGATTTCTGGCTCTCACAGACCTGTAACTTCTTTTTGTAAGGCTACACTCTCACCTACAACTAATGTGTCGGATCTGAAAGACACTCTCGGCTACAACTACTTTGCAGTCACCGATCTCTTTCAGGTGACCTCGTCTATACAAGATGTAGTCTACCTGCGTGCTCCTACCTCCGCTCTTATAAGTTACCCTATGTTCCTGTTTTTTCTGGAAAAAGGTGTTCACTGCAGCCATTTCCATCCTTTTTGCAAAATCTACCACCATCTGTCCCTCTGCATTCCTATCCTGTACACCAAATCTGCCCGTCACTTTTTCATCCCCTCTATTGCCTTCAACATGGCCAATGAAGTCTGCAACAATGTCCACTTTGCATCACTTCATCTAACTCATTCCAGAACTTCTCTTCAAATTCACATCCCACCTGCAGGTCATAGCCACTAACAACATTGAGCATCACACCTTCAATTTCCAGTTTCAGACTCATAAGTCTGACATTTTCACCTCCAGAATGTTCCCAACAAACTGCCTCTTCAAGAGAGCTCCTACTCCATTTCTCTTATCAGTACCATAATATTACAACTTAAAACCTGCTTCTAAGCTTCTAGCCTTACTAACTTTCCACCCGGTCTCACCGTATATCCACCTTCCTTCACTGCGTCATGTCAACCGACTCTACCTTTTCCCGTCATAGTCCCAATATTCAAAGCCCCTACTCTCAGTCCCGGGCTCTTTCCTCACCTCCTCTCTCTGCACGTATCCAGTTAAAAATGCGTAGCCATTTTACACCGTCAAAAATGTTGGAGAGGCAGTCAAAAAGGATGTTACAAAGTACCGTTCTGTACGACAAACAACGCAACACGGCGGTCAGTCAGCAAACTCAAACGCACACTTTTATTGATCGAGAATCAAAATATACAAGGCCGGATAGGATTACTGCAAAATAACTTCCATTCCTGCACAGCGTCCGACTAGAGTCCAGGGAACAGGCAGCGGTGTCGGGCGCCAGGATCCGAGTCGTCCTTCTCCTGCACCAGCCGGTTGTTTCTCCTGCAGCTCTGGCATCCGCTTCCGAGTGTCACGATGCTCCTCCAGCTTAGGCAGGGAAAAAAAAAAAAAAAAGGTCACGAGCACTCGTTAAACTTTCGGAATACAGCTGGGGCGGCGGCGCACCTGCGGCTCATCAGGCCTCGTCAAGAAGAAGACAAGAGGAGTCTGCCGGCGGCCTCTCGAGCCAGATCGTCTGTCGTCCCTCGCGACTTCATGAACCCACCCTGGACTCTTTGCATCATGCTTCCTCCTAATTGTCAATGCCTCTCCTTGCCAGCTCCAGGTTCCCGCAGTGCCTCTCCGCAGTCGTCGATCCTTTTTACCCCTCCTGTCGTCAGCTTTTGAACCCGCTTTACCGCTGCGACGCCTGCCACCTTGTTTGGGGCTGCCAGGGAGTCGAATGTAAGGCCGCCTTAAGATCCCCGTTGGTCACTTGTCATGGCCCTTGCAATGTTCCAGCTATGTTTCCAGCCCTGACTAACCATGAACATTTGTTTTTATCTGGACAGGCTCTTGGACCCCTGACGGCACGCTGTTGCAGAACCACCTCGACGTCAGTCTCACACTTCCCTTTTGTGTGCCGCCCTATTTCGGATGGCAGTTGTTAATCCGGGCCTCCGCAGGTTCGCTACGGCTGATGCAGCCCTGTGCATTTATCTGCGCTCAGGAAGACACTAGCCCATGCCCCACAGAGGCTGCATTGGTTACGTCCCCGTCTGGAACAGCGAGAGCAAACAGGAACAAAAGTATGCAGACAAGAGTTACGGGAAAGCGTATTTATTAAAACTGTGCAAAAACAATGTTGAGTGGAAAGTTTGTGGCTCCCAAGCAGTTTGTGGCTTGGCAACCACTGCTGCCTCCAAAAGCAATTCCCAGTTCAGAGACCACGCAGCACTCAGCTGGCGCCACCCAGGACCAATAGGGGACGGCAACTGGTTACCGTTTACTAAATGCTCTCAGCTGCTCAACTGCCTGCAACATATAGAGGGAAACAGAGCCACAGATGAACAAACAGGTGCTGCAGGGAGACCAACTTACACCTCACAGGTTACAAAGCCAAGAGGACCAGGGGTTCCTGCTCAACGGGTCTACTTTCAAAAACTTTGGAAAACAGAAAGTGTATTCCAACAGGGAACAGACGCCACTCTGACACCAAATTTCTCCAGACATGAATTGAGTGCAAAGGAAGTTTCTCATCTCAAATCTTTGGACTCATCCAGCCGTTCCACAGTAGCTATCAGGAAAGAACAAAACTGAGCTGGTGTCATGTACCTGATGAAACTAGAGTTGGAACTAAAAGTGTCACTAGCCAATATATCATGGACTGTCTTAATAAAACCGCTTTAAACAAATCTAAATTCATCAGTTGAGATTAATTGAATCATGCTTGCTTACAACTCATGGGTCTTGAGTGCACCTGGACAAAAGCAACTTTGCAAGAATCTTACAGTCTACCATAGACATCACTGTCTGTTAGAGACAAATGAATGTTGCATTCAGATTCAACTAGCACACAATCAAAAGGTTAAAACTGCTGGAGGAATCTTTTTGGGAGTAGAGGAGCAAAAACAGTCTTCCATAAGGCTAAACCAAGAAAAGGAATTGCCGGGGGTCGGGCAGAAAACAGTGCAAGGCAAAAACTAACGTGTTAAGTTATCCAACAAGGGAGCAAACCCCGCAACCACATGAACTCTGGTTCTTCTTCTTCCCTTCCCCAACACTAAGTGAACCTCAAATATCTTCAAAGCACACCAACTCAATGTGTGCAAGACACCTCTCACTGGCTTCACCTCAATAAACCCATTTGTAAGTTAAAATAAAATCAGAACAAGAACTCACCAAAGACACCAGTCCACAAGCACACTCTAAACAAACACATCAGAACTGAAAGACAAAACAAAAATGTCCTTGCTCAGGCAAGAAAGACCATGCAGCACTGTCCTGGCGTCTCTCAGACACCACGTCACGGCCGGTATTTAAAAGCCCGGCGTCCTGGCAGGGACCAATAGGAGGCCGCGACCAATTAGCGTTTACTACACGCTCTCACCAATTACCTGCAACATAGAATTAGATCAGATCAACTTTATCCATCTCCAGAGGGGAAATTCATTTTTCACGGCAGTGAAATAGTTATAATGTAAAAAAATAAAAAACCATATGTAGTATAAATATAAATAGAGAGACAAAAGATAGCAAGACATCGACAAATACAACAGACAACAGATACAACAACAACATCAGGGATAAGAATGGGCAACATAAAGGAATAGTAAGGGTGAAAAATACACAACCAGAACCAAACAGCGATACGAAAGGAGTGAAAATAATAAATCGATGTAAATCGATATAAATCGTGACAATTTATGAAGAAAATAAAGAGACAGACAGAATTAAAGATCTTGAGAAAAAATCCAAAATCCAAAACCAAAAAAAAAAAAAACAGAAAAAAACTGAATGCTGCTGACAGAGTGTGTCAGCCAGGATTGTATTGGATTGGATTGATCTCTCATTAGAGCACTTGCTCACTTTCAAAATTTCTTATGTGCGTTTGTGTCAAAGTAGAGCTATTTTTTGCTGAAGTTGGTTTTCATTTACATCACATTCATTTAGCAGACGCTTTTATCCAAAGCGACTTACAAAAAGTGCAGTTCAGTCATCGAAGATCCAAAGTACCAGTAGTCGGTATTCGGAAGTCACCGCTCTACCAAATAGCCGTCTCAAATCCATATTCATACATACATTCAAATTTTTTATTTTTTATTTTTTGTTTTGTGGGGGGCAAAGTGCGATGAGCGGGGTAGTGCTTGGTGAAGAGGTATGTTTTCGGGCGCCCTCGTCACAGGCGACCGAGACCCGGTCGGTTTCGAAGACATCCGGGATTCTTTTCGATGACCCCAGGGGACGAACGCCCCGCCACCAAAAATCACGTACGCACGTATCCCAGTTCAAAATATGCAGCCATTTTATGCCGTCACAAGTGTTGGAAAGGCAGTCTAAAAGGATGTCACAAAGTACCGTTTTGTGCGACAAACAACGCAACACGGTGGTCAGTCAGCAAACTCACACGTACACTATTACATATTTTTTATTCGAGAATTGAGATATACACGGCCGGACAAAATTACAGCTAAATAACTTCCATTCTTGCACGGCGTCCGACTCGAGCTCCGGGGATCAGGCAGCGAGCCCGGGTCCGGCAGGGAGGCCGCGGGCGGAAGAGTCGTCCTTCTCCTGCACCAGCCGGTTGTTTCTTCTGCAGCTCTGGCATCCGCTTCCGGGTGTCACGATGCTCCTCCAGCTTAGGCAGGGAAAAAAAAAAAAAAGGTCACAAGCACTCGTTAAACTTTCGGAATACAGCTGGGGGCGGCGGCGCACCTGCGGCTCATCAGGCCTCGTCAAGACGGGGACAAGAGGAGTCTGCCTGCGACCGCTCAAGCCAGATCATCGGTTGTTCCTCGCTAGTTCATGATTGACCATGTGGTGATCCTATTGAGAAGAAGTGTCCTTTACTGCTCCTCTTGTCAGCTTTTGAACCAACTAGAGGCGCAACTGTCTCCCCACGCTTGACTTTTGCGACGCCCACCAGGGAGACGCATGTAAGACCCCGTCGATCACGGTGTGCCGTTATGTGTTTGTGAAAGGTCGTGTCTGAGGCGCCTCCCCTGTTCAGAGCTGGTTTTTTTTTCTGTTTTGACAGCCGGCTACTTTGACTCCCGTCTCACACCATCGGTATCCTCTGGCCAGGATATGGAAATCCATAGAGTTTCTCTGAACACTGGTGACCTACGGTATGACTGTTCTTTCCTTTGTCGTCTTCCTTCCGTTCGAACTAAACAAATACCTGAGATTGACTTCTGTTAACTCACCAAATGTGCACTTTTTTTCCCCTGTCCAAGGTGGTGATGCCGATTTGGGTTTCCTCTGACGGGCGATCGTGACACCGTCCCTTCACATGCAGACCCCTTAGTCTCGTCTGCCGAAGAAGAACTTTACACTGCTTGACAAAGTAGTGACTGAACGAACAGAAAGTTCCCCCTTGTCCACCAGTATCCTCTGCTCAGCCTTCAAACTGGCAAGCTCAAAAGTTTGGCCGTCCTTGAAATGACTTGTGTGGTTTTTATTGCCGTAAAGTGGCGTCATCCGGCAACCTTAATCTAACCATGGTGTTTTCAATATGACAATGTTATTCGGGGAGGTTTGGAGCGGTCTACTTTTTCTGTGAAATCACTGCATGTCGCCGCGGCGCCAGTGAGGGCAATGATTTAAAAGCGGTGCTGGGCTGCGTTGCCGTTGTATGAACTTGTGTGCACAGCCACCCAGGAGACTGCAGGGGCAGAACATGAGGACTGACTGACTGACTTGACCCTACCTGTGTGTCAAGGGGAAACATAACCCCAATTTTTTTTTTTTTTTTTTTTTTTGGAAGGTGCGAGGTCTGGCAGGTCTAGATATATGTGCGCCTTATTTCTAAAAATATCATATTCTGTCAAGTAAAGCCAGAACACACATAAGCATCAATCACCAGTCTGAACAGCTGGAAGTCTGATTTTAATGGACAATTTATTTACAAGCAAACACTCACCTCTTCTAAAACCAAGACCTTCTTATGAGGGGTGGACTGGTGTCCTATCAAGTTGCGCATCTTTTCTTTCTGATGAATTCATATAGAGATGAAAGTCAATATCACACACATTTGTGTGTGGAGGATAACTGAGCGGATAACTCAGTAAACTAACTTCCAAATGATATTTGGTGATTCTGATTTCTAAGTGCTTTGTGTAAAGTTGGCCGAGTGTTTGAAAATAAAGTGAAATCCTGAAGCAAAACCAAAGTCCTGTTGCCTATTTTCTTTCTAGCTGACGCAGCATGTTTGCTGCTGCTCTGCATCCTGTCTGAGTGTTGCCTAAGTGCTTTTCTCTTCATGTAAGGTTATATACGTGCTGAGCCTGACTGGTTACCTCAATCCCATAAGCTGCCAATGCCAAGTGTGGATACTGCTGGTTCGAGTCCAGCGCTGGTCAACAGCAACATTGGGTCCCGAACCTCAGTGAGAGCCGTCCCAGGATCCCCTGTGGTTGAAGCTCACAGATGGTGTAGTGGGATCAGCGACCTACCTTGCAACCGGTGGTCCAGGGTTCAAGTCTCCCTTTGCCAAATGAATCTAAGTGCAACTGTCTTTGATTTTTTTTTTTTTCTTCCTTCCCCTAAGTGCTTTTTTCCTCTAAGTGTGACGTTATATAGGAGAAACCCGGATTTCTCTCTGTGACTGGTTAGCGCAGTGCCATAAGCCACTGACGCTGTATGTGATACCGCTGGTTCAAGTCCAGTACCAGTCACACAGCCACATCGGGTACCCGCCCGGTGGAAGGCCGACAACAGCCAGGTCGGGTCCCAACCCCGATACAAGGCCGACGTGGGGGAGTCAGGCGAAGCAAGGAGGAGGGCAGGAGGCAGACAGGCCGAGATAGGGAGGAGGGGGGGCCCCACTAACCAGGGCCCCCCGGGGGGACTTTGGGAGGAGCAAGAGGGGGGCATGTAAAGATGCACGGTAAAAACAAGCCTGCTATCAAATTTTTTTTTGGGGGGGGGGGGTTTCCATCAACATAGGGACCCCAGACACACAGTTGGAGGGAGATGGATACTTTATTGATTTTCAGGAAAGATAAACATCAAACAAGATACAGGAAAAAGTATTTAAATTAAAATCAAGTTGGCTGCTAACTAAAGTTAGGAGAAACACATGATTAAAATACAAAAAAGCTTCAACACTTTGCTAACTTTACACAAAACTAGCCCCATGGCACTCTTAGGCGCTCACTGCACCTACAAGCACAAACACAACATTTAGCATTGCACTGTCAAACACCTTACAATTAAACACAAAGAAATCACAGAAAAATGTCACAACCCAACATCTTACTGACTTCAGTAAAGTCACTGCTGTTATTTTTTTAAACACAAAATAAAATGACACAAAATTATCAAGAAAAATCAAAGACGTCGCTTACCATTCATTTGCCAAGCACTTGTATGTACATTTGTGGACTCAGAGGACAATCTGAAAAACACACATTCTCATCACACTTTGCAAAACAAACATGACAATGACATTCCATCAAGGCTTCTCTTACTGTCAAGTTTCTTTCTGGATGCAAATTCACAGTCTGCATTGAAATACAACAAACACTTCAGTAGCCAGTCATCTTTAGCAAGAAACAATTTGTATTATTGAGTCTATTATTGGTATATTAAGACAAATTTTAGTTTGCCATTCAAATGGGAGCACCCAAAGGAACACATGCAATCCCAAGAGTTGTTTGACAAGACAGGATTACTTATTTCCTTCCAGAGACTACAAAGATATCGGATTTGAACCAGTACCCTTCTGTTTCAGTCAGGATCAGCCCACTGACACCAGATCTCACAACATGCACCAAATATTACACAAATGCACTGTGATCCTTCCCACCAAGCTGATTTGAAGTCTATATATGCAGTAACAGAACCTGAGTCCAACAGCTATAGATTTGAATAAATGGGAATATATCTTGCGGCCTTCAAAATCAAAGACCAGCTAGTAGAAGACAGTCCAAGAAACCACATGAATCTCAGAACATTTCAACCTACAAAAGTTGACCTCACGTGTACAAGATGTAGTCTACCTCCGCTCTTAAGTCACCTAGAAAATGTGTTCGGTTAAGCCATTTCCATCCTTTTTGCAAAGTCTACCACCATCTTTCCCTCCACAAACCTATGCCCAATATCAAATCACCACTTCATCTAACTCCCATCCTACCTACAGGTCATAGCCGCTAACATTGAGCATCACAGCTTTAAGTCGGACTTTTTCACCTTCAGAACATTCCTCAAAGTCCTCCATCAACACAACTCCAATTCTCTGCCTGTCAGCACAACAAAATCTGCCAAGTATCTCGCTTTGCACCTGTTCTCCTGTACATCCACTTTCCTTTCCTCTCCTTGCACCCACAGCAGCCCAATTTCCAACGGTACCCTGTGGGCCATCAGCACCGATGGCAGTAGTTAACCTGGGCCTTCTGTGTCACTTGTTTAACATGTCAAGTTGCATGTTTGGTTATGGCGCAAGTATCTGATGCAACCCTATGCACTCAGGGAGCCAAAACAATAGGAACAAAAGTATGCAGACAGGAGTTGCAAGAAAGCGTATTTATTAACACTGTGCAAAAACAATGGTACAAAGTGGAACGTCCTTGGCTCCAAAGCAGTTTGTGGCTTGACAACCGCTGCTGCCTCCAAAAGCAATTCCCAGTTCAGAGACCACGCAGCACTCGCCGGCACCATCCAGGACCAATAGGGGACGGCAACTGGTTACCATTTACTAAACGCTCTCCGCGGCTCAGAACTACCTGCAACAGAGGGAAACAGTGCCAATTGAACAGATTAACAAACAGGTGCTGCAGTGAAACAGACGTACACCTCAGTGTTACAAAGCTGAGGGCTAGAGCTTCCTTCTCAATGAATCTAGTTTCAGACTCCGGAATTCAGAAAATTGTTTTCCTACAAGGAATGAACAGCCACTTTAACAATCTGACATGAACGGTGTGCAAAGTTACAACTCAAATCTTTGGACTAGTACAGCCGTTCCACAGTAGCTATCAGAAAAGAGCAAAACAAAACCAAGCAGAGCCTGTGTCATGTACCTGAAACGAAAAGCAAATACAACTGGAGCGTCACTAACAAAGATTTAATTAACTGTCCCAATCAAAACAAATCTAAGTTTCAGTAAAGACTAACTGAATCATGCTTACTGTCAATTAATTAGTCCTTAACACAGCAACAGAAAAACTTCAAGCATCTTATAAATTCTACCACAGACAAGACTGCAATTTAGAAACAATAAGTGTTGCAGTCAGATTCAACTAACTCATGCAACAAAAAGGTGAAAACTATTTGCGGAACCTTTTTGGGAGTAGAGGGGCAAAAACATTGCCGTAAAAAAAAAAAAAAAACCAAGAAACTTCAGTCATGTGAAAACAGCCTTCCATTAGCAGCGCAAGCCAAAAACTGATGGGTCAATTTAGCGAGCACCGCAACCACACAAACACTGGTTCCTTCTTATCTTCCCCAATACTACGACACTTCTCCCCGGCATTGTCTCAATACACCCAAATGCCCCAAAAACAATTAGAAGAATAACTCACCGAAGATCCCAGTCCAAGAGCACAGCCCAAACTAATGCGTCAGAGCTGAAAGACAAAACAAAAGTGTGCTTCCCCGGTCAACCAAGACCACACTGCACTCACCTGTCTCTCCCCCAGAGTCCTGGTGTTTCCTGGAAATGATGTCACGGCCAGTATAAAAAGCCCAGCGTCCTGGCAGGGACCAATAGGAGGCCGCATTTACTAAACGCTTTCACCTGCTGCACATCACCTGCAACATGGAGTAAGATCTGATCCACTGTATTCATCTCCAGAGGGGAAATTCCTTTTTTTCACACCAGTGTAAAAGTTATAAAGGAATAAAGGAACAAAGTTGATCCGATCTTATGTGTTGTAGGAAATTCGCAGCAGGTGAAAGCGTTTAGTAAATGCTAATTGGTCGCGGCCTCCTATTGGTCCGTGCCAGGATGGCGGCCTTTTTATACCGGCCGTGATGTCATTTCCTGGCGATGCCGAGGCTCTGAGGAGAACCTGCTGAGTGCTGGATGGTCGCGTTTGGCTGTGGAATTGCAAGAGCTGTCTTGCACACATTGAGTTGCTGCGCTTCATCTTAGTGTTGGAAGGTAAGAAGGAACCAGAGGTTGTGCTTCAATTTAACTTTTATTTACTGCCCATTTTTGGATCTTTGGAGGAACAAAGACTGTTTTGCTTTTTCCCTTATTTCTGTCCAAGTAGGTGTTGCTGATTCGTCTCCTCTGATGGGCGATCGTGACCCCGTGCCTTCACAAGAGACTCCTCAGGCTCGTCTGTCCGGAACGCAATGCTTGGCTTTCGTTTGGATCACCACCTTTGGATGTCAGTCGGTATGTTTGCATGATTCTCCTTTCAATGTATGTGAGGTGGAGAAACCGTTCATTTTGGGAGGGTAGAGTGACACGAGTGGCCCTGAGACATTTGGACATTGCTATTGCAAACTGTCCTGAGTGACAAGATGCAGTCTTAGTATTCTGCATGAACTGCAACAGGGCTCAGAATCAGGCTGTGGGAAAACCAGCAATACTGCCTAGGAGGTGGTACCAGAGGTGTAGACAAAGTCTGATGTGTTTGTAAAAGTGACAGTATAACATTTGTAGCGTTTAAGAGTTGGTGCATTTAGAACCTGCCGATGTTGCTAGAAAAGCTTAGAAAACCAAAATGATGTTTGGCTGTTTCTTGCCCCATGTCTGGCAATAAATGGGAGCAGCTCCCAAAAAGCTCTGGTTTTGTTCGATCTGATCAGCTTTTCTGATAGCTACTGTGGAACGGTTACATTAGCATGAGATTTGAGATACACCTTCCTTTGCACAGCGCTTGTCTGCTTGTTAAAGTGGCATCTGTTAACCTATGGAAGTGCTTTAGTGTTGTAACTCTTTGCAGTGTATGTTGGTTTCACTGTCTGTTCATCTGTGGCTCTGTTTCCCTCTGTATGTTGCAGGTAGTTCTGAGCAGCTGAGAGCATTTAGTAAATGGTAACCAGTTGCCGTCCCCTATTGGTCCTGGGCGACGCCAGATACCCTCTGGGAGCTGCACCGTCTCTGAACTGGGGAATTGCTTTTGGAGGAGGCAGCGGTTGTCAAGCCACAAACTGCTTAGGAGCCGAGGACTTTCTGCTTTTTATCATTGTTTTTGCAATTTTTGAATAAATACCCTTTCCTATAACTTGTGTCTGGATACTTTGGTTCCTCTTGTTTGGTCTCCCTGGCCTAGACAGACCTGATAAATGCACAAGTTGCATCAGTATTAACCTTGGACCAGTTAGTGCCGATAGCATACAGGGTGCCAAAGGAAATTGGACTGCTGTGGGTTCAAGGAGTGTGGAAGGAAAGGAAAGTCGCTGTCAGGAAGGGAGTCGGAGTTACCTTTATGGAGGACTTTGAGGAATGTTCTGGAGGTGACCTAGCAGACTTGAGTCTGAAATTGAAGAAGTGATGGGAGTTAGATGAAGCGGTGGGTAGGTTTGGTATCCAGCATAGACTTTAGTAAATACATTTTATTAAGATGACTCATGAGCAGAGGTAGACGACCTCTTGTATATGTGAATGAAATGTTGTCGACATGCTTGCAGTTTCTTGGAACGTCGTCTACTAGCTGGTCTTTATGTGAATCTAGTCACTATATAGCTGTTGGACACAGGATGTAAAATCTGTCTCAAAGCAGGTTCTGCTCCTGCATAGATCTATATATATATACTTCAAATCAGCTTGGCAGGAAGGATCCCAGTCCATTTGCTTCATATTGCAAATGCTTATGTAGATTTATGTTTACCAGATCAGGCATCAGCAGTCTAATCTTCTGAAACAGAAGGGCACTGGTTCAAGTCCATGTATATAGTATATATCTTTGTCGTCTGTAAATAGAGAAGTAGTTCTGTCTTATCTGTAAAACAGCTCAATGGATTGCATGTATTCCTCGGGATGCTCCTGTTTGAATGGCAAACTAAAAATTGTCTTGATATACCAAAAGTAGACTCAATGTGGACATTCACAAATATTAAATAGTCAAATATGCAAATTGTCACTAAAGATGTCTGGCCACTGAGGTGACTGTTGGGTTTTGATACAGACTGTGAATTAGCATCCATAAACAAGGTTGAAGGTAAAAGAAGGCTTGATGGAACGTCATTGTATTGTTTGTTTTGCAAAGTGTGATGAGAATCTGTGTTTTTCAGATTGTCCTGAGAGTGGAGAAATGTACATCCCAAGTGTTTGTAAATATAATGGTAAGTGATGTCTTGAATTGTTGTTAATTTTGTATAATGTTATTTAGTGTTAAGCACAATGTTAATTGCTGATATTTAAGATGGATTGTTGTGTAGTTGAGGAGGTTTTCTTTGTATGCGTTGAAATCAAAGTATTGTTTGACAGTGCATCTCTAATTGTTGTTTGTGCTTGTTGCAGGTGTGGTGAGGCCAGAAGTTGTGCATGTAAGAGTGATGTGCACTCTGGCTAGCTTTGCAAAAATGAATAAAGTATGTATCCCCTCCGAGTGAGTGTGTGTGTGGCCCCTATGTGTAATTTCCCAAAAATGTAAAATTTAGAAATTTCTCTAGCAGGGCTGTTTCTACGGTGCTCGTCTGCCTGCCCCCCTCTCTCTACCCCCAAAGTCCCCCCGGGGGGCCCTGGTTAGTGGGGCCCCCCCTCCTCCCTATCTCGGCCTGTCTGCCTCCTGCCCTCCTCCTTGCTTCGCCTGACTCCCCCACGTCGGCCTTGTATCGGGGTTGGGACCCGACCTGGCTGTTGTCGGCCTTCCACCGGGCGGGTACCCGATGTGGCTGTGTGACTGGTACTGGACTTGAACCAGCGGTATCACATACAGCGTCAGTGGCTTATGGCACTGCGCTAACCAGTCACAGAGGGAAATCCGGGTTTCTCCTATATAACGTCACACTTAGAGGGAAAAAGCACTTAGGAAGAAAAAAAATTGTACTTAGATACATTTGGCAAAGAGAGACTTGATGTAGGCAATATTGACCAGTGCTGGACTCGAACCAGCAGTTTCTACATGCAGTGTCGGCAGCTTATGGCACTGAGCTAACCAGTTAGTTTCCCATTTTCGGGTTTCACGTATACAGCCCTACTCTTAGAGAAAAGCACTTAGAAGGGAAAAAAAAACTCTTAGGCAAGATGCAGAGCATGCTGTGTCAGGTAGAAAGTAAATAGGCAAAAGGACTTAGGTTTTGATTCAGAAAACACTTAGAAAAGAAAATCACCAAATGTCGATGAGACACTGAGCTTTCCGGTCAGGTGCAGAAATCCAGTTTGCACGTGTCTAACTTTACACTTAGAGAAAAATACTTAGGAAAAAAAATGGATGGAGCACTTAGGTTTTGAACCACATAGGACCCCCGGGGCACTGACTTTGCACATGGATACTTTATTTTACTTTAGCATTAAAAAAAAAAAAAAACATTTTGCTGACTTTACACAAAACACTTAGGAGGGGAAAAAAAAAAAAAATCACTAAATGTAATTTCGTCATACACAAACGTGTGCACGTATAAAAACATACCTGCAACCGTATTTTGTCGGTCTGGGAACGGAACCTTCTCCACAATGTGGACACTGACTTGTATAACCAGAAATCTCTGAATTCATCGAAAGGAAAAGATCAACTTGACAGAACCAGTCCTGAAGAGTTGAGTGTCAATAAATTGTCCGACTGGTGATTGATGCTCATGTGTGTTCTGGGTTTATTTGACAGAATTAGACGTTTTACTAATGATGGCACTTACATCTATGTGGGCCTTCAGGCTGTGATACAGTAAAGCTTATTTACATTTTGGTCCAAAAAAATTGGAGTTGTGTTTCCCCTTCACACCCAGGTAGGGTCAAGTCAGTCTTCCTGCAGACTCTGGAGGGCCTGTGGATGCAATTTCATACAACAGCACCGCGACCCAGTCAGAGATCAGCATCTGCAGGTCTCGCCCTCATGTGGCGGTCGAGGTCTTCCTTCGGACGTGAGCGCCGACCACTGAGTTTCTCTCCCGGCAGCTTCCTTGCGAATCCAAGACTGTTCACGACGAAGGCGCCGCACTTGCAAGCTGTCTCCTTGCCCAGCACTTACCTGCAGGTTCTGAACTCCTTTTCCTTTTAGTGTCATTCAACACTGAAAGGATGAACTATACAGACTCATTGCATTCTTTGGCATCACATGTACACATTTTAAATTTAGTTTCCCTGAACTAGCACTCAAAGCTTCCGTCGCTAACTTCCTGTTCAGCCCTCGGCTGGTGGTTTCAGGTGAGCGTGTTCTGAGGACCAACTCTATTCTGCCGACGACTCAGAATTTAGCTAAACTGGCTTTTTCTTACAAGAAAAAAAAAGTGGAGCTTCAGCTGAAATCCAGAGACACAATTCAGTTTTGCCAGAATAGTTTGCAGACAATGTGTCACGACATGGCGAGGCTGAGAGCCTCACCGGGACATTGATAGTTGCAGTGAAGAAACAGTCAAACATCTGTGGAGGTCACTCACCAGACTCCTCCATAGAGGACGTATCCAACGGCAACCAGAGCAACAGCCATCACGGCTTCCATTTCGTCCATTTTTCCACTGAAAAGTCACTTCCTACTTTGGCTTCGCTGCATGTTTTGCAGAGCGGATGTTAAAGAAACGCATTGCTTTTACTTTGAGGGGACGCCATGATAAGGCATTAGCATCAAATTAACTCCGCCACACTTTTACTGTTCTATAGCGTGTACGGGCAGAGCAAGTACTGTCAATACTGTGACGCGATCCGTAATTGCATCGTATGATTGGCTGGACGCCGGACAGAGTTTCACAGAAAAAAGGCTCCATAACTTATTCATTTGCGGTGCACTGAGTGTGCAGCTTAAAAAATGCAATAGACACATCCTGGTCATTTCTGACCAGTCAATGAATGTCTGAACTAAACAGTCCAAAAAGCAGACAGAAATACTGCAAGTCAATCTCAAAGTGAAGGATTTCCAAGTGCAATATTTAGAAGAAACACTGAAGATTATCTTTGCACTAAAGAGTCGCTGCATCAGACTGAGTCAAACGTAGAAAAATGTTTAACAGGAAAAGGATGAACTAAAAAGGATTTTAAAAAATAAAGTGACACTGATATCAGGGTGTACAAGTACACTTTATTGTCACAGCAGGAAAACTACAAGCATTTAAAATTGCAACAGGTAAAGACATTGCTAACTTTACACAAAAGTAAACCTATTGTACACACTACCTTTCTTGTGTTGGACAGGCTTCTTCTGGGGCTCAGGATCCTCGTCAGGAGGCCTACAAGACAAAACAAAACATTTATGGACGGCGTCTGAAAGAACCTTGGAATTAAATACATTGGCCGTAACCTGACATTTAACTCCTGCAGCTCTGAGGCAGAGCCACTAACACTGAGCATCACATCCGCAGTTTCTACTTTCACCTCCAGAACATTACCGCAAGTCCTCCTTCAAGGAACTCCAGTTCTCTTCCCATGAAGAACAAAGAACCAGTCACAAACAGTCTCCATGTGCCTAAACAGATGAGCACAGGTGCAAAGATCACCAGAGGTCAGAAACATATTTAAGCACATTTTCATTTAATAAAAAAAGTGCAAGTGCCAACTTACCCAATGAGGAAGCAAACACAGCAACCACACACTCTGGTCTCTTCTTACCTTAGGACACAAAAATAAACCTCAAATATCTTGTGAATCTTCTCCCTGGCTTTGCTTCAAGCAGCCCAATTCCAAATTAAAAAAAAAAATAAAAGGAACAAAAACTCACCAGAGACCACAGGACACAAGCACTCTCCAAGCATCAGATCTGAAAGACAAAACACACCTCTGCTTCTCACCACAAAAAAAAGCAGCAATTTCTCAGTGAACCTCAACCTCTCAGCTGGTTCTCCACGAAGATCTGGCGTCGCCCGGAAATGACGCCGGTATAAAAAGCCCAGCGTCCTGGCAGGGACCAATAGGAGGCCGCATTTACTAAACGCTTTCACCTGCTGCTCATTATCTGCAACATGGAGTAAGATCTGATCCACTGTATTCATCTCCAGTGTAATAGTTATAATGGAATAAAGGAATAAAGTTGATTTTATGTTATTCCATGTTGCAGGAAATTCACAACAGGTGAGAGTGTTTAGTAAATGCTAATTGGTCGCGGCTTCCTATTGGTCCCTGCCAGGACGCTGGGCTTTTTATACCAGCCGTGACGTCATTTCCTGCAGACGCCAGCCGAGCGCTGTCTGCTCTCTTTGGACTGAGGAATTGCAAGAAGTGTCTTGCACGCATCGAGTTGCTGCGCTTCATCTTAGTGTCAGAAGGTAAGAGGGGACTGCGATTGATTACACTTCAATTCAACTTTTATTTACTGCATGGTTTTTGCTGCTTTTCTTTTTTTGTCTCCCCATTTTTGGATCTTTGGAGGAACAAAGACTTTTTTTTTCTTTTTTTTTTTAAATCTCTCCTTTTTTTTTTTTTTTTTTTTGGGAAACATGTGAACCAGGTTGTCAGGAACCACGGCCACGTTCCTGCGGATTTCCAGGGCGATCGATTTAACACCTTGTCCCACGTGCACCAAGAGCATCCACTTGGATTTGCTGTCGTTGCCTGAGGACGGGTGTCCGACGGAGCGGTTCTTGGCCGGCCACACCAGCAGGGTGGTCCAGTCCAGACCTGAGCAGAGGACGGGTCTGTCTGAGAAGTCAGAAAGCAGGGGTTTCTAAACAGCTGGAGTGACTCTGAATGTTCTACAGATTCTGGGAAGGACAAACAAAGAAGTGCTGAAGGAAAAAAAAAAAGCTTTTTTCCAAATACTGTCAGCTCTTTTGTATTCTGATAACATATCAAAACCTTAATTTTGTTTTTTGAGCACGACTGCTACTTTGCACTAAGAAAAGCATCATGCTAAAGTTAACTTTGACTTCTTTAAAAAAGGGACAATTTACTGAGCTTTGCACTAAACTGTTCACCAAAAACCCTCTCGTCTCATCAAATATCAGCCTGTATCTGCGTGCATTTTTAGACTTCATACCTCATAGTTTCATGTGTCACTTTATTGCTAATTTGCACTCTATTTACTTCATTTCATGTCAACGTTGGCTGGTGAAAAATGTCTTCTCCATTCCTGTGTACGTCCAGGCACAGACATTTACGAAGCTGACTCTTGAGCAAAAAGTACTCGCCTTATTTTGGACCTTTTCTATAAGTGTGTCGGATCAGATAAGCGGACCACGCCTGCAGGAGCAGAGATGGTCGAAACTCCACGCATGCTTTCTGCCGTTCTTGTTTCTTTTTCTACCTTTGGGTGACTTGGAGGTCCTGGACAGGTTTGGCTGCTTCAGGCCCATCAGAGGCTCTGCTAGCTGGGCGCTCAGAACAGACACACCTGAGGGACACCACACACACACAGCTCCTTCCAACCTGTCAGTTTAACTGAAAGTAAAGGGACATTAACTGATATTTGCTGGAGGAGAAAGTCAACAGTCAGGTTTGCACAGGAGGACAGGGTTTATTCATGAAAAGGAGGTGATTACCAGTCTGTAGTCTTTGGCCAACAGCTTGGTGAACCACTGGTTGTATTCCAGGGACCTATTCAGGGGAACCAGGTCCGTGCAGGACACACACCTTGAAATCCATTGAACATTAAGCATGTACTTTCCCCAGAAACATGCAAGAGATTTGCAAAACACTGGGGAAAAATATATATACCCAGTGGCCATTCACTACTTTCATCTACACATTTAGATTCCCTGAACCGAATAAGCGAAGCTTCCGCCGCTAACTTCCGGTTTAGCCCTTGGCTGCTTCTTCCGAAATACATCGAGTGATTCTACGTCTTTTAAATTGTAATGTTGACACAGATCCACGTCAATCAAGTCGGAATCGTTCAACGAGTCATTCTCTGGCTTTTGAAATCAATAAAACGATCACCTGTGTTAATGTCGCGCCTTTCTCAACGCATTTCAAGGCAAGTTTTGGGAAAACTCCGTCACGCTAGCGCCGCCATATTTGCCATCTTCAAAACCAAGGAATCTCACAACAGCGCGGTTGGAATTATGGCGCCCTCTTGTGGACTGGCGGGGTAATTACAGCTAATTGGCATTATCAGTCCCGTTTACCGTCGGGTTCTGATGACCACTTTGGGGGGATTTCTTGCTCCTTTTTACCGCAATTGTAGCAGATATTTTGTGATTTTGTGCATATTAAACATGATGCATTTTTGGACATTTCACGCATTGTCTTGAATGTCGATTTTTAAGCAGTGAAAGGTTGTCTTTTGAGAGTCCACGTCTGGCTAATTTGAACAGAGCGGAAGCATGGAGTATTTACAAATGTCTTTTCTGTCACCAAGCAAGGAGAAAAAAAGCAACATTTATCCGTCGTTATTCAAAGCCCCATTCAGCACCTCTTGTCGCTGTTCTGCAATGTAAAAAAAACACTACAATTTCGAGAATAATTGTTGGTGATTATGAATGATTACAAAGGATGTTACATATAATCTTTATTTTAAAGCATTTAAAATCTAGGACTATCTTAAGGCAACACAACACCGTATTCAGCCCGATAAGAATGCCCTGTCTCAGAATAGGACAAAATCTGCACAGACTATCTGATAATAAGTATTATTGATTTCTGCAAATCACTGTCAAAATCTCACCTGAGAAGAAACAGCAACAGCGCCATCTTGTGGTCATTCTGAAGAAGACACTCATCCCAGCGAGGTTTGGAAATACAAGAGTCGACCAGCTGTTTTTTACCAGAAAGAAAACCTTGAATCATCCTGCACTCGTTTGCAGAAGGCATGCTGCTGCGAAGATGGAAGGATGATGACGAGGGTTTCCACTTCTCAGCCACATGCTTGCCGTCCAGTTGTCCAGTCAGAATACATTCTGTCAACTCGATAAAAAGAAATAATAAACAGTGTTTGAATCAGTTTCATTCTCTTTCTTACTCGCACACACATGTAACTACTAGCACATGCAAAGTCTTCCCATTTCAACTGGACCCATCCTTTCACCTGCCCTGAGTCACAAACCAATCTGCACTCAAATGTTTTATTTCACTGCTAACACAGCTCATATTCATAATGTTTACTATCATTATTTCCTATCATTACATATCCAAATGCACTGGGGACGGCAAAGTATGAATTTCACTGTACATGCGAAATACGTTGCCACACTGTGCATGTGACAAAAAATACTATGAATATTTAAAAAACAAATTAGTCCGCTATCCGTTACTCACCTGTATGTTCAGTTTCTTTTAAACTGTCATTCAACACAGAAGGGGAAAATTTGACACGCAATACACACTCCGACCACCAGGGGGCGCTCAATATATTTTTCGCATCAGACCTACTTTTTTGTTCTTTTTTTATTGAACATGAATAGTATAAACAAATATACATATGTACAAATAAACATGGCAAGGTAGAATTTAATGTCAATGAAACAACCGGGGATGAGGAATGATAGGACATAAGAACATTTGTTCTGTATGTAATTACTGAACCGTAGGTTAACAGTGTTAAAGGTTTGTGAGAAATGTGCTAGAAGAAAAAGAAAATAAAAAAATAGACTAAAAACAAAAACGGCAAAGAAGGATATATTATGTATTTAACTAGGTGGTTCATAAGGAATAGGCATCAGATCTACACATTTAGATTCCCTGAACCGAATAAGCGAAGATTCCGCCGCTAATTTCCGGTTTAGCCCTTGGCTGCTTCATCCGAAATACATCGAGTGATTCTACGTCTTTAAAGCTTTAGAAATGTCACAGATCCAAGTCAATCAGGTTCTGAATCGTTCAACGAGTCATTCTCTGGCTTTCGAAATCAATAAAACGATCTCCTGTGATGTTATCGTACCTTTCTCAACGCATTGGGAGGCAAGTTTTGGGCAAACTCCGTCACGCTAGCGCCGCCATATTTGCTATCTCAAAAACCAAGGAATGTCACAACAGCGCGGGTGGAATCATAGCGCCCCCCTGTGGACTGGCGGGGTAATTGCAGCAAATCGGCATTTTCAGTCCTGTTCACCTTCGGGTTCTAATGACCACTTTGGGAGGAATTTCTTGCTCGTTTTTACCACAATTGTAGCAGATATTTTGTGATTTAATGCATTTTCAACATGGTGATTTTTTTTTGAGATTTCACGCATTGCTTTGAATGTCTTTTCGATTTTATAGCTGAAAGGTATAGGAACATGGAGGGAAAGATGGTGGACTTTGCAAAAAGGATGGCAATGTCTTTAGGGAATACACTTTATAAGGTGACTTCAGTGCACACAGATATCTTGTACAGATGAAGTTATTGGTGAGTGTAGCCAGATTGGATGGTTGTAGACAGATCTGGAAGCTGAAAGGCTCTGGATGAACAACTACAGCTAATGTGATCAGGGAGATGAGCACCTTGTCTGGATGAGTTCTGAATAAGAAAGTTCAAATGTTTCTGGTGATGGAAAGTGCCCCCGTGTCTTTGGGATATTGGCTCTGAGTCCAGACTGTATTCCAATCTGCACAATGGCTGGAACAGAATTTGCAGACTTTGTCTGACCTTGTAATCTTTATTTTGCAGACATGAGAATCTGTTTTTCCTCTAACAGTCCACAGATGGACATAGAGCCTTTACCTTCTCCACTCTGACCAGGAAAAGACAACTGTGTGTGTGTGGACATCACACCTGCTGGCAATAATAATGGTTAGTGAAGTCCTTACATTTTCTTAAGTTTGTATAATAATATTAATTCATTGATGATATTTAACAGCACTGACTTTACTAAAGTCAGTAACATCTTTAAGATGTCAGGTTATGCCCATTTTTCCCTGAGGATTTCTTTGTATGTAATTGTAAGGTGTTTGACACTGCATGGCTAAATGTTGTGTTTGTGCTTGCAGGTGTGTTGAAGCGCAGAAGTAGCGTCTGTAAGAGAGCCAAGGTCTGGATAGTTTGGTGTAAAGTGAGCAAATCCTGTTGCTGTATGTTTTTTCTAATTGTAATTGTTTGTTTTTAAATTTGTATTTTTTTATCTATTGTTTCTCTTGTTGTTTTTTTTTTTACTTTTACTTTCCTTTAATTTTTTTCTAGTCTTTTTTAATTAGTTTTTTCTTTAAGTTTTTCAGTTCTTTTTTTTTTCCTTTTTTTCTTTTTTAATTTTTTTCTTTTTCTTTTTTTTTCCTTTTTTCTTTTTAATTTTTTTCTTTTTCTTTTTTTCCTTTTAAGTTTTTTCTTTTTTCTTTTGTATTTTTTAAATTTTTTTCCCAGTCTGTTTTTTTTTTTTTTTTTTAAAATCAATAAAGTATCTTCCTCCCTTCTAAATGTGTGTCTGGGGCCCCTATGTGGAAAAAAAACCTAAGCGCCACAGCCGTTTTTTTTTTATTTCTGTAGCAGGGCGGGTTCTATGGTGCATCGGGGTTGGGACCCGACCTGGCATTCAGCCTTGCGTCCGGTGAGTACCCAACTGATACTGGACTTGAACCAGCAGTATACAAACATAGCATCAGCGGTTTAAGGCACTGAGCCATCCAGTCAGATACAGATAATCCAGATTGCCTGTATACAACCTTACACTTGGCGAAAAACACTTAGATAAAAAATGGGGCGAGGCCCTTAGGTTTTGAACCACACAGGCCCAGGCACACTGGTTTTGCACATGGATGCTTTATTTCGTCGGTCTGGAAATGCAACTTTCTTCCCAATGTGGACAATGACTAGTATATCCAAATGTACACATACATCTCTCTCTATGAATTCATCAGAAGGAAAAGATCAACTCGACAGAACACCAGTCCACCCCTCATGATTAGAAAGTCTTGGTTGTAGAAGAGTCGAGTGTTTGCTTGTCAATAACTTGTCCAGACTGGTGATTGATGCTTATGTACGTTCTGGCTTTATTTGACAGAATCAGACATTTTACAAATGATGGCACACATCTATGTCTATCCAAATCTTGGACTTGAATTCTGGTCCTGCAGGCTGTGAAGCAGATTAAAAGCTTATTCACTTATTTACATTTTTGGTCCAAAAAACAAAATTTGGGATGTTTCCCCTTCACACCCAGGTAGGGTCAAGTCTGTCAGTCTTCCTGCTCTGCCCCCGCAGACCCCCGGGGGCCTGTACATACAATTTCATACAGCACCCAAGATCAATGGGGGCAATGCATCTGTAGGCATGCCCGCAGATGCGTTTGTGTTTTCTGACTGAATATAAGCAAATTCTAGTTCCCCAAAAATCTGGTTTTATCTCTAATAAAATGACCTTACCAAACAACAGAGAAGCTCGATGGAAAGAGCAGTTCATTTGAGTTTCAAACCGCCTTCCAAAAGAAGGGACATGCATGCAGCCAGACCGAGTGGCGTCGAGGTCTCCGTAGGAGGGTCGCCGGCGAGAGCGGCCCTGTTTCACCACCAGGATGCCAGGTGTGGAGCTACAAGTGCAGGTCGATAGAGAGAGAAACCTGGGAGTCCTGAGCCTCAGCGCCGGAGCCATTTCAATATCTGAAGAGGGTGTGGACGACCGGTTGGGTTCAAACCAAAACAGCCCAGTGCCAGGTTGACCTCTGACCGGAAGAGAGGTGACGTCAATGTCAGCAGGCAGGCCAACGAGATGGTGAAATAAGAAAGTGCAGGAGTATGTACGGAAAGAGTTTGGCGAAGAATTAGTGAGAAAATAAGAGCAGTCACTAGTTTGACAGTAGAAAAAGTTACACATTTTATTTAAAGCCTTATTGAAAACAGGGAACTTTTTGCAATTCAAAAACAGTTTCTCACTGTCTTAATGTGTTTCATACTATGAAAATCTACTATAAATTACTATTTCATCAATTGAGCAGAGATAAAGCACTGACCTGCTGATGCACGGAAGTGAAAAAAAAAAATCTTTTAAACACAGACCAGAGGGGGAGTTCACTGTGACTAAAGATGCATGGAGTGGAAAGAATAGGCCCATATTCCATCACCCAATAGTCAGTCATTCTACAGCTTTTAAACTGTAGAAATGCCACAGATCCAATGCAAACAAGTCTGAATCGTTCAACAAATCATTCTCAGGCTTTCCAAATCAATAAAACGATCCCCTGTGAGGATGTCGTGTCTCTCAACACATTTTGAGGGAAGTTTTGAGCAAATTCCGTCACTTTAGCGCCGCTATATTTGCCATCTTCAAACCCGAGGAATTCTCACAACACATGGTTGGGGTTATAGCGCCCTCTTGTGGCCCAATGGGGGAATTGCAGCTAATTGGCATTTTCAGTCCTTTTTCCCGTCCGGTTCTAATGACCACTTTGGGGGGAAATTTCTTGCTCGTTTTTACAATTACAGCATATTTTGTGATTTAATGCATTTTTGGAGATGCCATGCATTGTTTAGAATGTCTTTGATTTTAAAGCGCTGAAAGGAAAGAGTTGTCATTTTGAAGACGACGTTTGGAAGAAATACAAGAGTTGACCAGCTGTTTTGAACAAGGAAACCTTCAATCGTCCAGCACTCGTTTGCAGGAGACGACATGCTGCTGCAAAGATGGAAGAATGATGAGGGTTTCCGCTTCTCAGTCACATGCTGACCATCCAGTTGTCCAGTCAGAACACATTCTGTCAACTCAAAAAAAAAAGAAACAATTAAGGTTAACCAGTGTTTGGGTCTGTTGCAGTCACACACAGACACACATCGAAATGTGTCCGCTATCCATAACGGTCCTGTATTTTACAAACACTTTAAATTTCTTTTAAAATGTCGTTCAACACGGAAAGGGAAAATATGATGTACTCTTTAAGGGGTCAAATCAGATCCACACATTTTAAATTAAGATTACCTGACTCGATACGCGAAGCTTCCGCCGCTAACTTCCGCTTTAGCCCTTAGCTGCTTCATCCGAAATACAGCAAGTGATTCTACATCTCTCAAACTGTAGAAATGTCACAGATGTACGTCAATCAAGTCGGAATTGTTCAACGAGTCATTCTTAGGCTTTTGCAATCAAATCAACGATTACCTGTGTAGATGTCGCCTCTTTCTCAACAGATTTCCAGAAAGGGCCCATTAAGGATATTTACAAAAAATATTTATTAGGTGAAATCAGTTTATTTGTTTGCTACATTTTTGTTTTGTTAAGACAGATGCAGAGGATTCACTGTGGCGGCCCTTGAAGGCAGCAGGAATGAAAAGGATTCAAAAAACAACGTCACGGCAAGAGTGGGCGTAAACAACAGGCCCGAGAAAACAGCACCTGTTGTCAGGATCGAGATCGGACGTCCTGACATTGACGGGACGGCCTGGACCTGCGTTGGTCCAAGTATCCACACCCAGACGGGGACCGTCTTCATTTTTTGATGTAAACACAACATAATCGGATGCAAGTGTTAAGCTTCCTGAGATACAGAGTGACCTGTGTGATTGATTTGTGCACTTTTTTGATGGGTCTCCTCAGCTTTAAACAGGCCCAGCGGGCTCGCATGACACCGCATGTACTCGGCGTGCAAAGAGCCACAAACAAACCGACTCTTGGATTTGACATCTGTCCACAACCACACTGTTTGCTTGGAAAAGAGAGACAGGCTCAAATGACCATCAAGTCCAAAGATATACACCTTGAACTGAAAAATGCTGAGAGTTTTGAGCAAAAAGGATACAAACTAAGAAATACGGACTTATAATCATACACAAAGTTAAATCATTGTCATTACACATCTAAATGAATGACATAATAAAAACCTATCTGCATTTGGACATAGGCATTAAATTTGTTTAAAGTGGCATTAAGATGCATTTCATTAGATTCGACCAAGTCAGCTAGCATGATGCTGATGGTATGATAGCATGATGCTAGTGGTAAAAAGACTAATGCTAGTGGACACATGAACTGAGAAACGTTGAGACCTCTGTTCTCACTTTCCAACACTGATATGAAGTCAACAAAATAAATATGGATTGCACTTTTTCAGTATAATGAACAATAAAAAAACAACAAACTATACAGTGTTTAGTGTGCACGCAGATACAATCTCCTGGTACTGAGGTGAAAGGTTGATATGTTACAGTATAAACAACAGCACTGTATGTTTGTGAAAAGTTGTGTCTGAGGCCCCATCCTCTGTTCAGAGATGTTTTTTCTGTTTTTGCTTCAGGGTGTTGTGGGGTTTGAAATGTACCGGTATGTGGTGTTTGTTGAACACCCTTCAAAGTTTCTCCGAAACACCAGCAACATACGGTATGACGATGCCCTTTGGTGTGTTGTCGTCTTCCTCCTGTTCTACATTCCTGTGTTGGTTTCCTGTAAATCTTGATGTCCGGGCTTCTGCCCTGTTGGCTGTGAACGCAACCGTCCAACAAGGGGAGTCGGTATGCAGTGACGTGTTAATGTTAAACTCTGTTCTGGATGTTCAGCTCCTGATTCAGAATTTCCAGAGGGACTGAAGACGACGTCTCCTTTCTTTGGCCACTTCCACAATTCACCTGGAAGCCTGAGGAGACACAAAGAACAAAAAGACATCAAACAGCAGACAAACGAAAACCCACGTCTCCAAGAAACCTTGGAAGGCGGCTTTCAGGAGGAACTCACTGTGTGCAGCGCTGGGTTTGTCCCTCAGGACGAGGAGGAGGATTCGGGATTGAGTGTCTCCAAAACTTCTGCGCTGCTGGAAGCTGGAAGGTCAGAAACACACAATTATCAGCGGTCCTGATCCAAACTACTACCAAGTGTCAGCAGGAAACACTTCTTTGGTGGTTTCACAGAGGTTCAGGTGAACATGCTCCACCAGGGACGAAGACTGAGGAGCAACTCCATCCTGCTGATTCAGAGAATCGAACAAAAACAGCTTTTACTTACGAGACGGAGGAGCTTTGGCTGAAATACAAAGAGAGGAGAAATAATTCAGCTTTGCCAGAATAGTTTGCAGACAATGTGTCTCAGAGCCTCACACTGGGACAGAGATGTTTGCAGTGAAGAAGCAGCGAGTCAAAGTCAAACATCTGTGTGTGGAGGTCTCTCACCAGACTTCTTCTTGTAGAAGACGTATCCGACGGCAACCAGGACGAGCAGAGCGACAACAATCAGTGTCACAATGACAGCGGGGACGATGTTGCCGTTCTTTGCTGTCGAGCAAAACGCAACACAAATAGTCACCATCTGCACACACACACACACACACACACACACACACACACACACACACACACACACACACACACACACACACACACACACACACACACACACACACACACACACACACACACACACACACGATAGATCCATCTTTCACAGACTGCAGTTGTTAAAGTCTGACTGATCCCGACTTGAATTCTTCAGCAGGAAGAAAAAGCACAAGGTACGACAGAAAGTGGAGCTTCATCTCTGAATGTCTGGACGCCGACGGGAAACCAAAGGTCCGTTTCCCACCTTCATCTCCTGTGAGTCCAGTCTTACCGTTGCTCCTGATGGCGTCTCTGTCCAGGACGGTGACCACGTCCTGCTCGACACCGGAGAGCTGAAACACACACTGGTACTTCCTCAGATCTTCGGTCTCGTCCGGGAGCTGCAGGTCGGCGCTCATCTGGAAGGTTCCGTCGGCGTTGGGGAGGATCTCTCCAGACTTCTGAGGGACCTCCTGTCCGTCCTTCCTCCAGAACAGCACGGCTTCCCTGGGGAAGAAACCCGTGGCGTGGCAGCTGACCGGAGAGGAGGGCGTCTTCTGGAGGAGAGACACTCTGGGAAGCTCTGGAGGGTCAAGAGAAACACAGGACAGTTTCTGTGGACGCCTGAGCTTGGAAGAACTTCTGTTCACGAGACGTGTCGGGATGAAGGAAGGAAGAGAGAAAGAAGCAGAAAGAACACAAGAATCTGCATCCACTGAACAAAGAAGAAGGAAAGAACATTGATTACTTGGTTCAGGTTCAATGACAAGAGCTAAAATTTTCGTGGAAGTTACAAAGTCCTCAAATTCAGCAAGAAAACAAGCAAAGGTTTGAAATGAAACAGAAACACTGTTGTGCTTATGAAACGACGTCAGGTCATGTGATTCTACCTGTTCTCAGCAGGGAGCTCCTCCCGTAGTTTAGATACTTCTTCAGCTTCTCAGGACAATACTGGGTGAGGTAATTCTTCCAGTACTCATTTCTGTGCTTGTCATTGTCCCACTTCTGTTTGGTGATGAGAGCCTGTGGTCTCGTAGTGATCCATGTCAGTGTCTTCAGGTCAAATGATATTAAATCTTCTCCATCATAAGAGAACTGATTGAATACATTCACTTCTCCAGTCTCATCGTTCCACTCACAGCCGTACATCCTCTGGAAGGTGTGGACTCCTGAGAGAGAGACAGAAGCTGCAGTGAACCAGAGTGAGATCTCAGCACAGTCTGCTGCGTTTATTATGGGATGGACATCAACTCGGTGTCACTGGTGTGTGTGTGTGTGTGTGTGTGTGTGTGTGTGTACAAACCTCCAGTCTGGTTGAAACGCTGCTTTACAGTTTTAATGTCGCCTATGAAGTTCTGCTGGCTCCCCATGCAGACCTGGGTCTGGCTCTCCCAGTACTTTGGATCATCTGCTGAGACTTTGTCCATCCAGTCCTGATTGGATCCTGCCCTCTTGGTGTTGCTGTCGAAGTGAGTAATTGGAACTTCATCCACGAAACCCACAGCTACAAACTCTGGTAAGTTCGGGACTTGAGAGGATGCCGTGTAGAAATACTTCAGGGAGTGAATCACTGTAAGAAATATTTCATGCAGTGATTACATTTTGTGATGAACACTTCTATAAACAGCTTTAAGCAGTTCCTCAAAAATGTCAAAAAGTGCATCACAGACACGTCCTGGTCATTTCTGCTGAGCAGTCAGTGAATGATGGAACTTTTCTTAACAAAACTTTGAATAAATCAGAAAAGCAGTCCAACATTCAGACAGAAATACTGCAAGTCGATCTCAAACAGGAAAAACTGGAAATCTTTCCTTCTGTACATTCTTCATTGTGTATTTCCTGGATCTCTTCTTCTGCTTTCTCTTTAGCATTGGAGTGATCTTGAAGCCCAAACAATGTACATATTTGGTCTCATCTCCTCTGAACTCTAACTCAGAACTAATAACTACAGTTTCCATCAGATTATAAAAGTGCAGAGTTTAGAAGAAACCCTGAAGATGATCTTTGGACCAAAATAACATGAGTCGCTGCGTCAGACTCGTCGAGTCAAACCTTAGAAAAAGCTCTTCTGGCAAAATGACTTACCAGCCGTCACGCTGGACGTTCCCATGACAACCGCAACAAGGAGAAAGACGTTCATTGTCGCCGGTCGCATCTTCAGGTTTGCAGAACCTTCAGACGTTCACGGATTGTTGGAGCTTCAAGGTGGAAGATCAAGTCCTGATTGAAGGATCGGATGGGAGGAGGATGGAATAAACCACCGTCTGAGCCAATAAGAATTCAGAATGGGTTGCGATGTCACGGGTCACCTGGCAATACTCAAACGCAACGAGACGAAGCGAAAAAAAAAATCGCAGTTGTTTTTAGCCACTTTATTTGGCGATTTCAAGACAAATACGATCCATCTCCAGTTTCCCGACTTCCTTTTGTGCGAAAGGCATATTGTAACTTACCGATCAAAGTTTAAAAGTATACTTGTCCTTTCAGGTTGTAAAAGTGTTTCAACAAATATTTTCCGCGAGTCTCATTAATATTTGAAAGACAACGCGTCCATTCCTTTTTTTTATTGAATTTGTGTCACAATTTGTGAATTCGACATTATGGGTCACCAGGCGATCTTAAAATGGAACCGAACTTATCGATCAAAATCATGTTCTGTCAAGAATCGGATTGATTTTCTGGGAGACTACAATTCTTATAAGATTACAAGGAGTTTATGGCGCTGCAGTGAAACTATTCGTGTTCTTCTGGTCTTTATGAAAATATCAAAATATCTCCGTCAAACATGAAAACCGAACGCGTTTCCAGAGACGGGGCCAAAGGCTGGAGCAGTGCGCCTCCTAGTGGACGCCAGCGGAACTGCAACCGTTTCTCACAGGAACTGCGAAGCCCAAACATTGAGGAAGAAAATGGATCTGATCACATTTGTCCACAACCACACTGTCTGCCTGGAAAACAAAGATGGTATCTCTGCCCTTTAAGTGTTTGCACAAACACTTTCATGCGGATCTCATTGCTATTTGAAAGAAAACATGTGGCTTCCTTATGATTGAATTTCCAGAGTGTGTGTTTGTGCATCAGCCTCTGACAGATGAAATCATGATCAGTGTCAAATATCTCAACCAGTTCCAAATGAATTTGTGTCAGGTTGTCGGTCTCAGCAGGTTCATCAGCTGGAGTGAACGTGAAACCAAAGAAGTGAAGATGCTGTCGGTGCATTCATTCAAATCAAGCAAGGATGAAAAAAGGATAAGATCGACTTTATTGATTCCATCGGGGAAATTCTTTGTCACAGCAGCGAAATAGTTATAGTGTCACTAAATATGAATCTAAATTTAAGTAGAGAGAATATTAGAAGACAATTAGAAAAGCGCAAAGACAAATAAACAGACAGCAGAGATAAGAATGGACAACAGAATGGAATAATATAAAATAGACAATAAGGGTGAAAAATAGACAACCAAAAGTAAACAACAACATAAAGAGTGACAATAGCAATGACAAGACTAAAATAAAAAAAGAAAAACAGGCAGGATGCGGGTGGGCTGAGACCAACAAGGATAAAACAGACAGCAGAGTGAGGGCACGACCTGTGAGTGGGAGAGGTCTTATGAGCGGCGGTTGGGAGCATGCAGGTAGACTACATCTTGTACAGATGAGATCAGCTGAAGATATTGGGATGATCAGTTGGCTGACATGATGCAGAAAAGGACGGTGGATGTACTGTGTGTCCAGGAGAACAGGTGCAGAGCTAGATGCTCAGAGCAGATTTTGTTGTACTGACAGGAAGAGAAATGGAGTAAGAGTTACCTTGAAGGACTTTGAGGAATGTTCTGGGGGTGAAAAGTCAGACTTGAGTCTGAACTTGAGGGGGTGATGCTCAGTGTTAGTGGCTATGCGCCTTAGGTGGGATGGGAGTTAGATGAAGTGGAACTTGGTGCAGACTTCAATGGACATGTTGGTGAAGGCAAGAGGGGTGATGGGCAGGTTTGGTATCCAGTATAGCAACATGGAGGGAAAGATGGTGGTGGACTTTGCAAAAAGGATGGAAATGGCTTTAATGAATACATTTTATGAGGTGACTCAAGAGCGGTGCAGGTAGACTACATTTTTCTACAGGTGAGGTCATCTGAAGATTGCAAAGTTGTCGGTTTGTTGAATAACTTTTGAACACAAAAAGTAGTGTTCACCTGACCTGAAGTGCTTTGAGGGCAGAGTGCCCCTGAGGACTTCCCTTTGGGATATGGTCTCTGTAGGCACTCAATACAAGTTCTGTCACTAAAGATGACTGGTCACCCAAGTGACTGCTTGTTGGATTTGAAGGCAGACTGGGAATGTGCATTTATATCCAGAGATTGTAATCTAAGAGCCCACAAATGGACATCAGAAGTACTTGGCAAAATAATGGTAAGTGAGGTCCTTCATTTTTATAATGTTGTTTTGTGTTAAACACAATGTCAATTCATTGCTGCATCCCTAAATGGTTTCTTTGTGCTTGTTGTAGGTGTGGTGATCCCCAGAAGTATGGTATCTGGTATAATATGGTATAATACAAAAAGTGTAACTGCAAACTTACCCAATGAGGATGCAAACACAGCAACCACACACTCTGGTCTCTTCTTACCTTCGGACACAAAAATAAACCTCAAATATCTTTGAATCTTCTCCCTGGCTTTGCTTCAAGCAGCCCAATTCCAAATAAAAAAATCAGGAACAAACACTCACCAGAGACCACAGGACACGAAAACACTCCAAACAAATGCATCAGATCTGAAAGACAAGACAAACATCTGCATTTTTTTTTTTTTTTTTTTTTTTCTTTTTCAACACAAAACCCCAGCAACTTCCCAGTGAACCTCAACCTCTCAGCTGGCTCTCCACAGAGATCAGGCGTCACCCAAAAATGACGCCAGTATAAAAAGCCCAGCGTCCTGGCAGGGACCAATAGGAGGCCGCATTTACTAAACACTTTCACCTGCTGCACATCACCTGCAACATGGAGTAAGATCTGATCCACTGTATTCATCTCTAGAGGGGAAATTCCTTTTTTCACACCAGTGTAAAAGTTATAAAGGAATAAAGGAATAAAGTTGATCCGATCTTATGTGTTGTAGGAAATTCGCAGCAGGTGAAAGCGTTTAGTAAATGCTAATTGGTCGCGGCCTCCTATTGGTCCGTGCCAGGATGGCGGCCTTTTTATACCGGCTGCGACGTCATTCCCAGGAGATGCCGAGGCTCTGAGGAGAACCTGCTGAGTGCTGGATGGTCGCTTTTGGCTGTGGAATCGCAAGAGGTGTCTTGCACACATTGAGTTGCTGCGCTTCATCTTAGTGTTGGAAGGTAAGAAGGAACCAGAGGTTGTGCTTGACTTTTATTTACTGCTTGGTTTTTGCTGCCTTTTTCCTCCCCTTTTTTGGATCTTTGGAGGAACAAAGACTGTTTTGCTCTGCTGTTTTTTTTTTTTTTCTTGTTTCTGTCCAAGTAGGTGTTGCTGATTCGTCTCCTCTGATGGGCGATCGTGACCCCGTGCCTTCACAAGAGGCTCGTCTGTCCGGAACGCAATGCTTGGCTTTCGTTTGGATCACCACCTCTGGATGTCAGTCGGTATGTTTGCATGATTCTCCTTTCAATGTATGTGAGGTGGAGAAACAGTTCATTTTGGGAGGGTAGAGTGACACGAGTGGCCCTGAGACATTTGGACATTGCTATTGCAAACTGTCCTGAGTGACAAGATGCAGTCTTAGTATTCTGCATGAACTGCAACAGGGCTCAGAATCAGGCTGTGGGAAAACTGGCAATACTGCCTAGGAGGTGGTACCAGAGGTGTAGACAAAGTCTGATGTGTTTGTAAAAGTGACAGGATAACATTTGTAGCATTTAAGAGTTGGTGCACTTACAACCTGCCGCTGTTGCTAGAAAGCTTCGAAAACCAAAATGATGTTTGGCTGTTTCTTGCCCCATGTCTGGCAATAAATGGGAGCAGCTCCCAAAAAGCTCTGGTTTTGTTTGATCTGCTCAGCTTTTCTGGTAGCTACTGTGGAACGGCTGTATTAGCATGAGATTTGAGATACAACTTCCTTTGCACAGCGCTTGTCTGCTTGTTAAAGTGGCGTCTGTTAACCTATGGAAGTGCTTTAGTGTTGTAACTCTTTGCAGTGTATGTTGGTTTCACTGTCTGTTCATCTGTGGCTCTGTTTCCCTCTGTATGTTGCAGGTAGTTCTGAGCAGCTGAGAGCATTTAGTAAACGGTAACCAGTTGCCGTCCCCTATTGGTCCTGGGCGACGCCAGATACCCTCTGGGAGCTGCACGCTCTCTGAACTGGGAATTGCTTTTGGAGGAGGCAGCGGTTGTCAAGCCACAAACTGCTTAGGAGCCGAGGACTTTCTGCTTTGTACCATTGTTTTTGCAATTTTGAATAAATACCCTTTCCTATAACTTGTGTCTGGATACTTTGGTTCCTCTTGTTTGGTCTCCCTGGCCTAGACGGACCTGATAAATGCCATGAATGAATGCACAAGTTGCATCAGACATAACTTGTGCCATAAGAGGAAAGGTGGATGAGCAGGTGCAAAGCTAAAGACTTGGCAGAGTCAGTTGTACTGACAGGAAGTGACTTGGCGACACCTTGAGGAATGTTTTGGAGGTGAAAGTCAGACTTAATTCTGAAATGGTGGGTAGGTTTGGTGTCCACCATAGGCTTTCCTGAATAAATTTATAAGGTGACTCAAGAGCGGAGGTAGACCTCTTGTATAGGAGTTCATCTGAAGATGAGTGAGGAACTATTTTGCAGATTGAAATGTTCTCTGCAGTTTCTTGGAATGTCTTTATGTGAATCTATTCAGCTGTTGGACACAGGATGTAAAATCTGGCTCAAAGCAGGTTCTGTCCCTGATTAGATCAATATATATATATATATATATACTTCCAATCAGCTTGGCAGGAAGGATCCCAGTCCATTTGCTTCATATTTTGCACATGTTTATGTGGATTTATGTTTACCAGATCTGGCTGATCTTCTGAAACAGAAGGGCACTGGTTCAAGTCCATGTATATAGTATATATCTTTGTAGTCTCTGTAAATAGAGAAGGAATTCTGTCTTATCTGTAAAACAGCTCAATGGATTGCATGTATTCCTCGGGATGCTCCTGTTTGAAGGGCAAACTAAAAATTGTCTTGATATACCAAAAGTAGACTCAATCTGGACATTCACAAATATTAGTCAAATATGCAAATTGTCACTAAAGATGTCTGGCCACTGAGGTGACTGTTGGGTTTCAATGCAGACTGTGAATTAGCATCCATCAACAAGGTTGAAGGTAAAAGAAGGCTTGATGGAACGTCATTGTATTGTTTGTTTTGCAAAGTGTGATGAGAATCTGTGTTTTTCAGATTGTCCTGAGAGTGGAGAAATGTACATCCCAAGTGTTTGTAAATATAATGGTAAGTGATGTCTTGAATTATTCTTGTACATTTTGTATAATGTTATTTAGTGTTAAGCACAATGTTAATTGCTGATATTTAAGATGGATTGTTGTGTAGTTGAGGAGGTTTTCTTTGTATGTGTTGAAATGAAAGTATTGTGTGACAGTGCATCACTAATTGTTGTTTGTGCTTGTTGCAGGTGTGGTGAGGCCAGAAGTTGTGCATGTAAGAGTGTGCACTCTGGCTAGCTTTGCAAAAATGAATAAAGTATGTATCCCCTCCAAATGTGTGTGTGGGGCCCCTATGTGTAATTTTCCAAAAAGTAAAATTTAGAAATTTCTCTAGCAGGGCTGTTTCTACGGTGCTCGTCTGCCTGCCCCCCTCTCTCTACCCCCAAAGTCCCCCCGGGGGGCCCTGGTTAGTGGGGCCCCCCCTCCTCCCTATCTCGGCCTGTCTGCCTCCCGCCCTCCTCCTTGCTTCGCCTGACTCCCCCACGTCGGCCTTGTATCGGGGTTGGGACCCGACCTGGCTGTTGTCGGCCTTCCACCGGGCGGGTACCCGATGTGGCTGTGTGACTGGTACTGGACTTGAACCAGCGGTATCACATACAGCGTCAGTGGCTTATGGCACTGCGCTAACCAGTCACAGAGGGAAATCCGGGTTTCTCCTATATAACGTCACACTTAGAGGGAAAAAGCACTTAGGAAAAAAAAAAAAATTGTACTTAGATACATTTGGCAAAGGGAGACTTGATGTAGGCAATATTGACCGGTGCTGGACTCGAACCAGCAGTTTCCACATGCAGTGTCGGCAGCTTATGGCACTGAGCTAACCAGTTAGGTTCACGTTTTCGGGTTTCACCTATACAGCCCTACTCTTAGAGAAAAGCACTTAGAAGGAAAAAAACTCTTAGGCAAGATGCAGAGCATGCTGTGTCAGGTAGAAAGTAAATAGGCAAAAGGACTTAGAAAGAAAAAAATCACCAAATGTCGATGAGACACTGAGCTTTCCGGTCAGGTGCAGAAATCCAGTTTGCATGTGTCTAACTTTACACTTAGAGAAAAATACTTAGGAAAAAAAAAGGATGAAGCACTTAGGTTTTGAGCCACATATTTGCCCTGATTTTGCACATGGATACTTTATTTTACTTTAGCATAAAAAAACATCTTGCTAACTTTACACAAAACACTAAGGAGGGGGAAAAAAAGAATCACCAAATGTCATTTCTCCACACACAAATGTGTGCACGTATAAAAACATACCTGCAACCGTATTTTGTCGGTCTGGGAACGGAACCTTCTCCACCATGTGGACACTGACTTGTATATCCAGAAATCTCTGAATTCATGGAAAGGAAAAGATCAACTTTACAGAACCAGTCCTGAAGAGTTGAGTGTCAATAAATTGTCCGACTGGTGATTGATGCTCATGTGTGTTCTGGGTTTATTGGACAGAATCAGACGTTTTACTAATGATGGCACTTACATCTATCTGGACCTTCAGGCTGTGATACAGTAAAGCTTATTTCCATTTTGGTCCAAAAAATTGGAGTCGTGTTTCCCCTTCACACACAGGTAGGGTCAAGTCAGTCTTCCTGCAGACTCTGGAGGGCCTGTGGATGCAATTTCATACAACAGAACAGCGACCCAGTCAGAGATCAGCATCTGCAGGTCTCGCCCTCATGTGGCGGTCGAGGTCTTCCTTCGGACGTGAGCGCCGACCACTGAGTTTCTCTCCCTGCAGCTTCCTTGCGAATCCAAGAAGGTTCACAACGAAGGCGCCGCGCTTGCAAGCCGTCTCCTTGTCCCGTACTTACCTGTAGGTTCTGAACACCTTTAAGGATGAACTATACCGACTCACATGTTCTTTGGCATCACATCTACATTTTAAATTTAGTTTCCCTGAACTAGCACACAAAGCTTCCACTGCTAACTTCTGGTTCAGCCCTTGGTTGGTGGTTTCAGGTGAGTGTGTTCTGAGGAGCAAGCTCAGAATTGAACTAAAATGGTTTTTTTCTTACAAGAAAAAAACAAGTGGAGCTTCAGCTGAAATCCAGAGAAACAATTCAGCTTTGCCAGAATAGTTTGCAGACAATGTGTCCCGACATGGCCAGGCTGAGAGCCTCACTGGGACAAAGATCGTTGCAGTGAAGAAACAGTCAAACATCTGAGGAGGTCACTCCCCAGACTCCTCCATAGAGGACGTATCCGACGGCAACCAGAGCAACAGCCATCATGGCTTCCATTTCATCCATATTTTCCACTGAAAAGTCACTTCCTACTTTGGCTTCGCTGCATGTTTTGCAGAGCAGACGTTCAAGAACCGCATTGCTTTTACTTTGAGGGGACGCCATGATAAGGCGTTAGCATGTTAGCATCAAATTAACTCTGCCACACTTTTACTGTTCTATAGCGTGTACGGGCAGAGCAAGTACTGTCAATGCCGTGATTCGATGCGTAATTGCATCGTATGATTGGCTGGACGCCGGGCAGAGTTTCACAGAAAAATGATACATAACTTATTCATTTGCGGTGCACTGAGTGTGCAGCTTAAAAACATGCAATAGACACATCCTGGTCATTTCTGACCAGTCAATGATTTAATTATTCTTAAGTTTGAATTAATCATAAACAGTCCAAAATGCAGACAAAAATACTGCAAGTCAATCTCAGAGTGAAGGATTTGCAAGTGCAAGATTTAGAAGAAATACTGAAGATTATCTTTGCACTAAAGAGTCACTGCGTCAGACTCGGAGTCAAACGTAGAAAAATGTTTAACAGGAAAAGGATAAACTAAAAAGGATTTTAAAAAAATAAAGTGACACTGATATCAGGGTGTACAAGTACACTTTATTTTCACAGCAGGAAAACTACAAGCATTTAAAATTGCAACAGGTAAAGACATTGCTAACTTTACACAAAAGTAAACCTATTGTACACACTACCTTGCTTGTGTTGGACAGGCTTCTTCTGGGGCTCAGGATCCTTGTCAGGACGCCTACAAGACCAAACACAACATTTATGGACGGCGTCTGAAAGAATCTTGGAATTAAATGCATTGATTTAACCACGGCCGTAACCTGACATGTAACTCCTGCAGCTCTGAGGCAGAGCCACTAACACTGAGCATCACATCTGCGGTTTCTACTTTCACCTCCAGAACATCACCTTAAGTCCTCCTTCAAGGAACTCCAGTTCTCTTCACATGAACAAAGAATCAGTCACAAACAGTCTCCATGAGCCTAAACAGATGAGCACAGGTGCAAAGATCACCAGAGGTCAGAAACATATTTAAGCACATTTTCATTTAATAAAAAAAAAAAAAAAAAGTTCAAGTGCCAACTTACCCAATGAGGAAGCAAACACAGCAACCACACACTCTGGTCTCTTCTTACCTTCGGACACAAAAATAAACCTCAAATATCTTCTGAATCTTCTCCCTGGCTTTGCTTCAATCAGCCCAATTCCAAATAAAAAATGAGGAACAAACACTCACCAGAGACCACAGGACACGAAAACACTCCAAACAAATGCATCAGATCTGAAAGACAAGACAAAAAGTAATTTTTCATCACCAAAAACTAAAAAATAAATAAATTTATTAAAAAAAAAAAAAAAAAAAAAAAAAAAAAAAAGCAGTAATTTCCCAGTGAACCTCAACCTCTCAGCTGGCTCTCCACAGAGATCAGGCGTCGCCCAAAATGACGCCAGTATAAAAAGCCCAGCGTCCTGGCAGGGACCAATAGGAGGCCGCATTTACTAAACGCTTTCACCTGCTGCACATCACCTGCAACATGGAGTAAGATCTGATCCACTGTATTCATCTCCAGAGGGGAAATTCCTTTTTTTCACACCAGTGTAAAAGTTATAAAGGAATAAAGGAACAAAGTTGATCCGATCTTATGTGTTGTAGGAAATTCGCAGCAGGTGAAAGCGTTTAGTAAATGCTAATTGGTCGCGGCCTCCTATTGGTCCGTGCCAGGATGGCGGCCTTTTTATACCGGCTGCGACGTCATTTCCTGGCGATGCCGAGGCTCTGAGGAGAACCTGCTGAGTGCTGGATGGTCGCTTTCGGCTGTGGAATCGCAAGAGGTGTCTTGCACACGTTGAGTTGCTGCGCTTCATCTTAGTGTTGGAAGGTAAGAAGGAACCAGAGGTTGTGCTTCAATTTAACTTTTATTTACTGCCCATTTTTGGATCTTTGGAGGAACAAAAACTGTTTTGCTCTTATTTCTGTCCAAGTAGGTGTTGCTGATTCGTCTCCTCTGATGGGTGATCGTGACCCCGTGCCTTCACAAGAGTCTCCTCGGGCTCGTCTGTACGGAACGCAACGCTTGGCTTTCGTTTGGATCACCACCTCTGGATGTCAGTCGGTATGTTTGCATGATTCTCCTTTCAATGTATGTGAGGTGGAGAAACCGTTCATTTTGAGAGGGTAGAGCGACACGAGTGGCCCTGAGACATTTGGACATTGCTATTGCAAACTGTCCTGAGTGACAAGATGCAGTCTTAGTATTCTGCATGAACTGCAACAGGGCTCAGAATCAGGCTGTGGGAAAAAAAAAATCAGTACTGCCTAGGAGTTGGTACCAGAGGTGTAGGTGTTTGTTAAAGTGACAAGATAACATTTGTAGCATTTGACAGTTGGTGCACTTAGAACCTGCCATCATGAGAGCTGATGTTGCCAGAAGAGCTTAGAAAACCAAAATGATGTCTGGCTGTTTCTTGCCATATGTCTGGCAATAAATGGGAGCAGCTCCCAAAAAGCTCTGGTTTTGTTTGATCTGCTCAGCTTTTCTGATAGCTACTGTGGAACGGCTGTATTAGCATGAGATTTGAGATACAACTTCCTTTGCACAGCGCTTGTCTGCTTGTTAAAGTGGTGTCTGTTAACCTATGGAAGTGCTTTAGTGTTGTAACTCTTTGCAGTGTATGTTGGTTTCACTGTCTGTTCATCTGTGGCTCTGTTTCCCTCTGTATGTTGCAGGTAGTTCTGAGCAGCTGAGAGCATTTAGTAAATGGTAACCAGTTGCCGTCCCCTATTGGTCCTGGGCGACGCCAGATACCCTCTGGGAGCTGCACGCTCTCTGAACTGGGGAATTGCTTTTGGAGGAGGCAGCGGTTGTCAAGCCACAAACTGCTTAGGAGCCGAGGACTTTCTGCTTTGTACCATTGTTTTTGCAATTTTGAATAAATACTCTTTCCTATGACTTGTGTCTGGATACTTCCGTTCCTCTTGTTTGGTCTCCTGGCCTAGACGGACCTGATAAATGCCATGAATGAATGCACAAGTTGCATCAGAATAAACTTGTGCCATAAGAGGAAAGGTGGATGAGCAGGTGCAAAGCTAAAGACTTGGCAGAGTCAGTTGTACTGACAGGAAGTGACTTGGCGACGCCTTGAGGAATGTTTTGGAGGTGAAAGTCAGGATTAATTCTGTCATGGAAGATGTGGTGGGTAGGTTTGGTGTCCACCATAGGCTTTCCTGAATAAATTTATAAGGTGACTCAAGAGCAGAGGTAGACCTCTTGTATAGGAGTTCATCTGAAGATGAGTGAGGAACTATTTTGCAGATTGAAATGTTCTCTGCAGTTTCTTGGAATGTCTTTATGTGAATCTATTCAGCTGTTGGACACAGGATGTAAAATCTGGCTCAAAGCAGGTTCTGTCCCTGCATAGATCAATATATATATATATACTTCCAATCAGCTTGGCAGGAAGGATCCCAGTGCATTTGCTTCATGTTTTGCACATGTTTATGTAGATTTATGTTTACCAGATCTGGCTGATCTTCTGAAACAGAAGGGCACTGGTTCAAGTCCATGTATATAGTATATATCTTTGTAGTCTCTGTAAATAGAGAAGGAATTCTGTCTTATCTCTAAAACAGCTTGCCGGATTGCACGTATTCCTCGGGATGCTCCTGTTTGAAGGGCAAACTAAAAATTGTCTTGATATACCAAAAGTAGACTCAATGTGGACATTCACAAATATTAGTCAAATATGCAAATTGTCACTAAAGATGTCTGGCCACTGAGGTGACTGTTGGGTTTCAATGCAGACTGTGAATTAGCATCCAGAAACAGGGTTGAAGGTAAAAGAAGGCTTGATGGAACGTCATTGTATTGTTTGTTTTGCAAAGTGTGACGAGAATCTGTGTTTTTCAGATTGTCCTGAGAGTGGAGAAATGTACATCCCAAGTGTTTGTAAATATAATGGTAAGGGATGTCTTGAATTGTTGTTGTTAATTTTGTATAATGTTTGTGATGTCTTGAATTGTTGTTGTTAATTTTGTATAATGTTATTTCGTGTTAAGCACAATGTTAATTGATTACTGACATTTGTGTAGTTGAGGAGGTTTTCTTTGTATGTGTTGAAATGAAAGTATTGTGTGACAGTGCATCTCTAATTGTTGTTTGTGCTTGTTGCAGGTGTGGTGAGGCCAGAAGTTGTGCATGTAAGAGTGTGCACTCTGGCTAGCTTTGCAAAAATGAATAAAGTATGTATCCCCTCCAAATGTGTGTGTGTGGGCCCCCTATGTGTAATTTTCCAAAAAGTAAAATTTAGAAATTTCTCTAGCAGGGCTGTTTCTACGGTGCTCGTCTGCCTGCCCCCCTCTCTCTACCCCCAAAGTCCCCCCGGGGGGCCCTGGTTAGTGGGGCCCCCCCTCCTCCCTATCTCGGCCTGTCTGCCTCCCGCCCTCCTCCTTGCTTCGCCTGACTCCCCCACGTCGGCCTTGTATCGGGGTTGGGACCCGACCTGGCTGTTGTCGGCCTTCCACCGGGCGGGTACCCGATGTGGCTGTGTGACTGGTACTGGACTTGAACCAGCGGTATCACATACAGCGTCAGTGGCTTATGGCACTGCGCTAACCAGTCACAGAGGGAAATCCGGGTTTCTCCTATATAACGTCACACTCAGAGGGAAAAAGCACTTAGGAAAAAAACAAATTGTACTTAGATACATTTGGCAAAGAGAGACTTGATGTAGGCAATATTGACCGACACTGGACTCGAACCAGCAGTTTCCACATGCAGTGTCGGCAGCTTATGGCACTGAGCTAACCAGTTAGTTTCATGTTTTCGGGTTTCACGTATACAGCCCTACTCTTAGAGAAAAGCACTTAGAAGGAAAAAAACTCTTAGGCAAGATGCAGAGCATGCTGTGTCAGGTAGAAAGTAAATAGGCAAAAGGACTTAGAAAGAAAAAAATCACCAAATGTCGATGAGACACTGAGCTTTCCGGTCAGGTGCAGAAATCCAGTTTGCATGTGTCTAACTTTACACTTAGAGAAAAATACTTAGGAAAAAAAATGGATGGAGCACTTAGGTTTTGAGCCACATATTTGCCCTGATTTTGCACATGGATACTTTATTTTACTTTAGCATAAAAAAACATTTTGCTAACTTTACACAAAACACTAAGGAGGGGGAAAAAAAAGAATCACCAAATGTCATTTCTCCACACACGTATAAAAACATACCTGCAACCGTATTTTGTCGGTCTGGGAACGGAACCTTCTCCACCATGTGGACACTGACTTGTATATCCAGAAATCTCTGAATTCATGGAAAGGAAAAGATCAACTTGACAGAACCAGTCCTGAAGAGTTGTGTGTCAATAAATTGTCCGACTGGTGATTGATGCTCATGTGTGTTCTGGGTTTATTTGACCAAATCGGACATTTTACAAATGACGGCACTTCTATCTATCTAGACCTTCAGGCCGTAAAGCAGAAGAAGTTTATTTACATTTCGGTCCAAAAAAAATTGGGGTGTGTTTCCCCTTCACACCCAGGTAGGGTCAAGTTGTCTTCCCGCTCCTGCAGATACAATTTCATACAACAGAACAGCGACCCAGTCAGAGATCAGCATCTGCAGGTCTTGGTCTCCCGCTGTATGTATCCCTTGTGGCGGTCGAGGTCTTCCTTCGGACGTGAGCGCCGACCACTGAGTTTCTCTCCCTGCAGCTTCCTTGCGAATCCAAGAAGGTTCACGACGAAGGCACTGCGCTTGCAAGCCGTCTCCTTGTCCCGTACTTACCTGTAGGTTCTGAACACCCTTAAGTTTCTTTTCACGTCATTAAACACAGAAAGGATGAACTATACGGACTCGTGTGTTCTTTGGCATCACATCTACATTTTAAATTTAGTTTCCCTGAACTAGCACACGAAGCTTCCACCGCTAACTTCTGGTTCAGCCCGTGGTTGGTGGTTTCAGGTGAGTGTGTTCTGAGGAGCAAGCTCAGAATTGAGCTAAAATGTTTTTTTTCTAACAAGGAAAAAAAAGTGGAGCTTCAGCTGAACTTCAGAGAAACAATTCAGCTTTGCCAGAATAGTTTGCAGACAATGTGTCACGACATGGCGAGGCAACAGCAACCAGAGCAACAGCCATCATGGCTTCCAATTCGGCCATTCTTCCACTGAAAAGTCACTTCCTACTTTGGCTTCGCTGCATGTTTTGCAGAGCAGACGTTCAAGAACTGCATTGCTTTTACTTTGAGGGGACGCCATTATAAGGCGTTAGCATGTTGCAAATTAACTCCGCCACACTTTTACTGTTCTATAGCGTGTACGGGCAGAGCAAGTACTGTCAATGCCGTGATTCGATGCGTAATTGCATCGAATGATTGGCTGGACGCCGGGCAGAGTTACAGAAAAATGATACATAACTAATTCATTTGCGGTGCACTGAGTGTGCAGCTTAAAAACATGCAATTGACACATCCTGGTCATTTCTGACCAGTGAATGATTTAACTATTCTTAATTTGAATTAATCATAAACAGTCCAAAATGCAGACAGAAATACTGCAAGTCAATCTCAAAGTGAAGGATTTCCAAGTGCAATATTTAGAAGAAATAATGACGATTATCTTTGCACTAAAGAGTCACTGCGTCAGACTGAGTCAAACGTAGAAAAATGTTTCACAGGAAAAGGATAAACTAAAAAGGATTTTAAAAAATAAAGTGACACTGATATAAGGGTGTACAAGTACACTTTATTGTCACAGCAGGAAAACTACAAGCATGTAAAATTACAACAGGTAAAGACACTTCAAACATTTTGCTAACTTTACACAAAAGTAAACCTATTGTACACACTACCTTGCTTGTGTTGGACAGGCTTCTTCTGGGGCTCAGGATCCTTGTCAGAACACCTAAAAGACCAAACACAAAATTTATGGACGGCATCTGAAAGAACACTTTAGAATTAAATACATTGATTTAACCACGGCCGTAACCTGACATGTAACTCCTGCAGCTCTGAGGCAGAGCCACTAACACTGAGCATCACATCTGCAGTTTCTACTTTCACCTCCAGAACATCACCTTAAGTCCTCCTTCAGGGAACTCCAGTTCTCTTCCCATGAAGAACAAAGAACCAGTCACAAACAGTCTTCATGAGCCTAAACAGATGAGCACAGGTGCAAAGATCACCAGAGGTCAGAAACATATACAAGCACATTTTCATTTAACAAAAAAAAAAAGTGTAACTGCAAACTTACCCAATGAGGAAGCAAACACAGCAACCACACACTCTGGTCTCTTCTTACCTTCGGACACAAAAATAAACCACAAATATGTTCTGACTCTCCTCCCTGGCTTTGCTTCAATCAGCCCAATTCCAAATAAAAAATAAGGAACAAACACTCACCAGAGACCACAGGACACGAAAACACTCCAAACAAATGCATCAGATCTGAAAGACAAGACAAACATCTGCATTTTTTTTTTCCTTTTTCAACACAAAACCCCAGCAATTTCCCAGTGAACCTCAACCTCTCAGCTGGCTCTCCACAGAGATCAGGCGTCGCCCAGAAATGACGCCAGTATAAAAAGCCCAGCGTCCTGGCAGGGACCAATAGGAGGCCGCGACCAATTAGCATTTACTAAACGCTTTCACCTGCTGCACATTACCTGCAACATAGAATTAGATCAGATCAACTTTATCCATCTCCAGAGAGGAAATTAATTTTTCACAGCAGTGTAATAGTTATAATGTCCTAAAATAAAAAAGGTATATATTGTATAAATATGAATAGAGAGACAGAGGATAGCAAGACATCCACAAATAAATAGACAACAGTTATGACAACAACATAGTATAGTGAAAAATACACAACCAGAACTTAATGACGATATAAATACAGTGAAAACAATATAAATAAAGCAAGACAATTTACTAAAGAAAATAAAGAGATATAATTTAAGATCTTGAAAAAAAAGAATAAAAAAAACAATGCTCATATCACAAGCAAAGCACCTTAAGCCTATGAGCTACACACACACTTCCTGTTCAACAGTATAGCACATAGACTTACCCATACACATACAGATATGTGTGTATGTATAAATATATGTACATATATACAGTGGGGAAGAAAAGTATTTTGTTGCACCAACTTGCACCAATCGTGCAAGTTCTCTCACTTAAAAAGATGAGAGAGGCTTGTAATTTTCATCATAGGAACACTTCAACTATGAGAGACAGAATGTGAAAAAAAAATCCAGAAAATTACATTATCTGATTTTTAAAGAATTTATTTGCAAATTATGGTTGAAAATAAGTATTTGGTCACCTACAAACAAGCAAGATTTCTGGCTCTCACAGACCTGTAACTTCTTTTTGTAAGGCTACACTCTCACCTACAACTAATGTGTCGGATCTGAAAGACACTCTCGGCTACAACTACTTTGCAGTCACCGATCTCTTTCAGGTTACCTCGTCTATGCTCTTATAAGTTACCCTATGTTCCTGTTTTTTCTGGAAAAAGGTGTTCACTGCAGCCATTTCCATCCTTTTTGCAAAATCTACCACCATCTGTCCCTCTGTATTCCTATCTTCTTCTTTTTCTTCTTCTTCTTCTTTCGGCTTTTCCCGTTAGGGGTCGCCACAGCGAGTCAACTTTCTCCATCTAACCCTATTCTCTGTATCTTCCTCTCTCACACCAGCAACCTTCATATCCTCTCTCACTACATCCATAAATCTTCTCTTTGGTCTTCCTCGAGACCTCTTGCCTGGCAGCTCCAATTCCAGCATCCGTCTACCAATATATTCTCTATCTCTTCTCTGTACATGACCCAACCATCTCAGTCTGGCTTCTCTGACCTTCTCTCCAAAACCTCGAACATGTGCCGTCCCTCTGATAGACTCATTCCTGATCCTCTCCATCCTGGTCACTCCCAAAGAGAACCTCAACATCTTCATCTCTGCAACTTCTAGTTCTGCCTGCTGTCTTTTGGTCATTGTAACAGTTTCTAGTCCAAACATCATCGCTGGTCTCACCACTGTCTTGTACACCTTTCCTTTTATTCTGGCTGAAAGTCTTCTATCCCTTCGTACCCCTGACACTTTTCTCCACCCATTCCAACCTGCTTGGACCCGTCTCTTCACCTCTTTTCCGCACTCTCCGTTGCTTTGGACTGTTGACCCGAAGTACCTGAAATCCTCCAGCTTCTTGATCTCCACTCCCTGTAGCCTCACCGCTCCACCCGAGTTCCTCTCGTTCACACACATATATTCTGTCTTGCTGCGACTAACTTTCATTCCTCTCCTTTCCAGAGCATACCTCCACCTCTCTAGATTTTCCTCTACCTGTTGTCTGCTCTCATTACAGATCACGTCATCCGCAAACATCATGGTCCATGGGGATTCCTGTCTAACCTCATCTGTCAGCCTGTCCATCACCATTGCGAACAAGAAGGGGCTCAGAGCTGATCCCTGATGGAGTCCCACCTCCACCTTGAACTTCTCTGTTACCCCTACAGCACACCGTACCAGTGTCTCACAGCTAGCATACATGTCCTGCACCAGTCTAACATACTTCTCTGCCACTCCAGACTTCCTCATACAATACCAGAGCTCCTCTCTTGGCACCCCGTCATATGCTTTTTCTAGGTCTACGAAAACGCAATGCAACTCCCTCTGGCCTTCTCTGTACTTTTCTATTAGCATTCTCAACGCAAATACTGCATCTGTAGTACTCTTCCTAGGCATGAAGCCATACTGCTGTTCACAAATGCTGACTTCTGCTCTCAGTCTAGTTTCCACTACTCTTTCCCATAACTCCATTGTATGGCTCATCAACTTTATCCCTCTGTAGTTGCCACAATTCTGCACATCCCCTTTATTCTTAAAAATAGGCACCATCACACGTCGTCTCCATTCTTCAGGCATCTTCTCACTCTCTAAGATCCTGTTGAATAATCTAGTCAGAAAATCTACGGCTGCCTCTCCTAGACACTTCCACACCTCCACAGGTATATCATCAGGACCAACTGCTTTTCCACTCTTCATCCTCTTCAATGCCTTCCTCACTTCACTTTTACTAATTTTTGCTACTTTGTGGTCTACAATAGTCACCTCTTCTACCCTTGCCTCTCTTTCATTTTCCACATTCATCAGTTCTTCAAAGTACTCTTTCCATCTTCCCATCACTCTTCTAGCATCTGTCAATACATTTCCCTCTCTGTCCTTTATCACCCGGACCTGTTGTACATCCTTTCCATCTTTATCTCTCTGTTTCGCCAACCTGTATAGATCATTCTCACCCTCCTTACTATCCAACCGAGCATACAAGTCATCATAAGCCCTTTGTTTTGCCTTTGCTACCTCTATCTTTACCTTTCGCCGCACCTCCCTGAACTCCTGTCTGTTCTCTTCAGTCCTCTCAGTATCCCACTTCTTCTTCGCTAACCTCTTTCTCTGTATACACTCCTGCACTTCCTCGTTCCACCACCAAGTCTCCTTATCTACTTTCCTCCCAGATGACACACCAAGTACTCTTCTACCTGTCTCCCTGATAACACTGGCTGTAGTTGTCCAATCATCTGGAAGCGCTCCCTGACCACCCAGACCCTTTCTCAACTCCTCCCTGAAAACCATGCAACACTCCTCCCTTTTCAGCTTCCACCATTTTGTCCTCTGCTCTGCCTTTGTCCTCTTCATCTTCCTTGTCACCAGAGTCATCCTACAAACCACCATCCTATGCTGTCTGGCTACACTCTCACCTACAACTACTTTGCAGTCACTGATCTCTTTCAGGTTACCCCGTCTATACAAGATGTAGTCTACCTGTGTGCTCCTACCTCCGCTCTTATAAGTTACCCTATGTTCCTGTTTTTTCTGGAAAAAGGTGTTCACGACAGCCATTTCCATCCTTTTTGCAAAATCTACCACCATCTGTCCCTCTGCATTCCTATCCTGGATACCAAATCTGCCCATCACTTCTTCATCCCCTCTATTGCCTTCACCGACATGTCCATTGAAGTCTGCACCAATGACCACTCTCTCATTTCTGGGAATATTCTGCATCACTTCATCCAACTCATTCCAGAACTTCTCCTTCTCTTCAGATTCACATCCCACCTGCGGGGCATAGCCACTAACAACATTGAGTATCACACCTTCGATTTCCAGTTTCAGACTCATAAGTCTATCTGACATTCTTTTCACCTCTAGGACATTCCTAACAAACTCCTCCTTCAAGATAACTCCTACTCCATTTCTCTTCTTGTCAGTACCATAATAGTACAACTTAAAGCCTGCTCCTAAGCTTCTAGCCTTACTAACTTTCCACCCGGTCTCCCGCACACACAGTATATCCACCTTCCTTCACTGCGTCATGTCAACCGACTCTACCTTTTCCCGTCATAGTCCCGATATTCAAAGCCCCTACTCTCAGTCCCGGGCTCTTTCCTCACCTCCTCTCTCTGCACGTATCCAGTTAAAAATGCGTAGCCATTTTACACCGTCAAAAATGTTGGAGAGGCAGTCAAAAAGGATGTTACAAAGTACCGTTCTGTACGACAAACAACGCAACACGGCGGTCAGTCAGCAAACTCAAACGCACACTTTTATTGATCGAGAATCAAAATATACAAGGCCGGATAGGATTACTGCAAAATAACTTCCATTCCTGCACAGCGTCCGACTAGAGTCCAGGGAACAGGCAGCGGTGTCGGGCGCCAGGATCCGAGTCGTCCTTCTCCTGCACCAGCCGGTTGTTTCTCCTGCAGCTCTGGCATCCGCTTCCGGGTGTCACGATGCTCCTCCAGCTTAGGAAGGGAAAAAAAAAAAAGGTCACGAGCACTCGTTAAACTTTCGGAATACAGCTGGGGCGGCGGCGCACCTGCGGCTCATCAGGCCTCGTCAAGAAGAAGACAAGAGGAGTCTGCCGGCGGCCTCTCGAGCCAGATCGTCTGTCGTCCCTCGCGACTTCATGAACCCACCCTGGACTCTTTGCATCATGCTTCCTCCTAATTGTCAATGCCTCTCCTTGCCAGCTCCAGGTTCCCGCAGTGCCTCTCCGCAGTCGTCGATCCTTTTTACCCCTCCTGTCGTCAGCTTTTGAACCCGCTTTACCGCTGCGACGCCTGCCACCTTGTTTGGGGCTGCCAGGGAGTCGAATGTAAGGCCGCCTTAAGATCCCCGTTGGTCACTTGTCATGGCCCTTGCAATGTTCCAGCTATGTTTCCAGCCCTGACTAACCATGAACATTTGTTTTTATCTGGACAGGCTCTTGGACCCCTGACGGCACGCTGTTGCAGAACCACCTCGACGTCAGTCTCACGCTTCCCTTTTGTGTGCCGCCCTATTTCGGATGGCAGTTGTTAATCCGGGCCTCCGCAGGTTCGCTACGGCTGATGCAGCCCTGTGCATTTATCTGCGCTCAGGAAGACACTAGCCCATGCCCCACAGAGGCTGCATTGGTTACGTCCCCGTCTGGAACAGCGAGAGCAAACAAGAGGAACAAAAGTATGCAGACAAGAGTTACGGGAAAGCGTATTTATTAAAACTGTTCAAAAACAATGTTGAGTGGAAAGTTTGTGGCTCCCAAGCAGTTTGTGGCTTGGCAACCACTGCTGCCTCCAAAAGCAATTCCCAGTTCAGAGACCACGCAGCACTCAGCTGGCGCCACCCAGGACCAATAGGGGACGGCAACTGGTTACCATTTACTAAATGCTCTCAACTGCCTGCAACATATAGAGGGAAACAGAGCCACAGATGAACAAACAGGTGCTGCAGGGAGACCAACTTACACCTCACAGGTTACAAAGCCAAGAGGACCAGGGGTTCCTGCTCAACGGGTCTACTTTCAAAAACTTTGGAAAACAGAAAGTGTATTCCAACAGGGAACAGACGCCACTCTGACACCAAATTTCTCCAGACATGAATTGAGTGCAAAGGAAGTTTCTCATCTCAAATCTTTGGACTCATCCAGCCGTTCCACAGCAGCTATCAGGAAAGAACAAAACTGAGCTGGTGTCATGTACCTGATGAAACTAGAGTTGGAACTAAAAGTGTCACTAGCCAATATATCATGGACTGTCTTAATAAAACTGCTTTAAACAAATCTAAATTCATCAGTTGAGATTAATTGAATCATGCTTGCTTACAACTCATGGGTCTTGAGTGCACCTGGACAAAAGCAACTTTGCAAGAATCTTACAGTCTACCATAGACATCACTGTCTGTTAGAGACAAATGAATGTTGCATTCAGATTCAACTAGCACACAATCAAAAGGTTAAAACTGGTGGAGGAATCTTTTTGGGAGTAGAGGAGCAAAAACAGTCTTCCATAAGGCTAAACCAAGAAAAGGAATTGCCGGGGGTCGGGCAGAAAACAGTGCAAGGCAAAAACTAACGTGTTAAGTTATCCAACAAGGGAGCAAACCCCGCAACCACATGAACTCTGGTTCTTCTTCCCTTCCCCAACACTAAGTAAACCTCAAATATCTTCAGAGCACACCAACTCAATGTGTGCAAGACACCTCTCACTGGCTTCACCTCAATAAACCCATTTGTAAGTTAAAATAAAATCAGAACAAGAACTCACCAAAGACACCAGTCCACAAGCACACTCTAAACAAACACATCAGAACTGAAAGACAAAACAAAAATGTCCTTGCTCAGGCAAGAAAGACCATGCAGCACTGTCCTGGCGTCTCTCAGACACCACGTCACGGCCGGTATTTAAAAGCCCGGCGTCCTGGCAGGGACCAATAGGAGGCCGCGACCGATTAGCGTTTACTACACGCTCTCACCAATTACCTGCAACATAGAATTAGATCAGATCAACTTTATCCATCTCCAGAGGGGAAATTCATTTTTCACAGCAGTGAAATAGTTATAATGTAAAAAAATAAAAAACCATATGTAGTATAAATATAAATAGAGAGACAAAAGATAGCAAGACATCGACAAATACAACAGACAACAGATACAACAACAACATCAGGGATAAGAATGGGCAACATAAAGGAATAGTAAGGGTGAAAAATACACAACCAGAACCAAACAGCGATACGAAAGGAGTGAAAATAATAAATCGATGTAAATCGATATAAATCGTGACAATTTATGAAGAAAATAAAGAGACAGACAGAATTAAAGATCTTGAGAAAAAATCCAAAATCCAAAACCAAAAAAAAAAAAAAACAGAAAAAAACTGAATGCTGCTGACAGAGTGTGTCAGCCAGGATTGGATTGGATTGGATTGATCTCTCATTAGAGCACTTGCTCACTTTCAAAATTTCTTATGTGCGTTTGTGTCAAAGTAGAGCTATTTTTTGCTGAAGTTGGTTTTCATTTACATCACATTCATTTAGCAGACGCTTTTATCCAAAGCGACTTACAAAAAGTGCAATTCAGTCATCGAAGATCCAAAGTACCAGTAGTCGGTATTCGGAAGTCACCGCTCTACCAAATAGCCGTCTCAAATCCATATTCATACATACATTCAAATTTTTTATTTTTTATTTTTTGTTTTGTGGGGGGCAAAGTGCGATGAGCGGGGCAGTGCTTGGTGAAGAGGTATGTTTTCGGGCGCCCTCGTCACCGGCGACCGAGACCCGGTCGGTTTCGAAGACATCCGGGATTCTTTTCGATGACCCCAGGGGACGAACGCCCCGCCACCAAAAATCACGTACGCACGTATCCCAGTTCAAAATATGCAGCCATTTTATGCCGTCACAAGTGTTGGAAAGGCAGTCTAAAAGGATGTCACAAAGTACCGTTTTGTGCGACAAACAACGCAACACGGTGGTCAGTCAGCAAACTCACACGTACACTATTACATATTTTTTATTCGAGAATTGAGATATACACGGCCGGACAAAATTACAGCTAAATAACTTCCATTCTTGCACGGCGTCCGACTCGAGCTCCGGGGATCAGGCAGCGAGCCCGGGTCCGGCAGGGAGGTCGCGGGCGTAAGAGTCGTCCTTCTCCTGCACCAGCCGGTTGTTTCTTCTGCAGCTCTGGCATCCGCTTCCGGGTGTCACGATGCTCCTCCGGCTTAGGAAGGGAAAAAAAAAAAAGGTCACGAGCACTCGTTAAACTTTCGGAATACAGCTGGGGGCGGCGGCGCACCTGCGGCTCATCAGGCCTCGTCAAGACGGGGACAAGAGGAGTCTGCCTGCGACCGCTCAAGCCAGATCATCGGTTGTTCCTCGCTAGTTCATGATTGACCATGTGGTGATCCTATTGAGAAGAAGTGTCCTTTACTGCTCCTCTTGTCAGCTTTTAAACCTACTAAAGGTGCAACTGTACCCTCGATCTCTGCGACGCCCACCAGGGAGACGCATGTAAGACCCCGTCGATCACGGTGTGCCGTTATGTGTTTGTGAAAGGTCGTGTCTGAGGCGCCTCCCCTGTTCAGAGCTGGTTTTTTTTCTGTTTTGACAGCCGGCTACTTTGACTCCCATCTCACACCATCGGTATCCTCTGGCCAGGATACGGAAATCCATAGGAGTTTCTCTGAACACTGGTGACCTACGGTATGACTGTTCTTTCCTTTGTCGTCTTCCTTCCGTTCGAACTAAACAAATACCTGAGATTGACTTCTGTTAACTCACCAAATGTGCACTTTTTTTCCCCCCTGTCCAAGGTGGTGATGCCGATTTGGGTTTCCTCTGACGGGCGATCGTGACACCGTCCCTTCACATGCAGACCCCTTAGTCTCGTCTGCCGAAGAAGAACTTTACACTGCTTGACAAAGTAGTGACTGAACGAACAGAAAGTTCCCACTTGTCCACCAGTATCCTCTGCTCAGCCTTCAAACTGGCAAGCTCAAAAGTTTGGCCGTCCTTGAAATGACTTGTGTGGTTTTTATTGCCGTAAAGTGGCGTCATCCGGCAACCTTAATCTAACCATGGTGTTTTCAATATGACAATGTTATTCGGGGAGGTTTGGAGCGGTCTACTTTTTCTGTGAAATCACTGCATGTCGCCGCGGCGCCAGTGAGGGCAATGATTTAAAAGCGGTGCTGGGCTGCGTCGCCGTTGTATGAACTTGTGTGCACAGCCACCCAGGAGACTGCAGGGGCAGAACATGAGGACTGACTGACTGACTTGACCCTACCTGTGTGTCAAGGGGAAACATAACCCCAATTTTTTTTTTTTTTTTTTTGGAAGGTGCGAGGTCTGGCAGGTCTAGATATATGTGCGCCTTATTTCTAAAAATATCATATTCTGTCAAGTAAAGCCAGAACACACATAAGCATCAATCACCAGTCTGAACAGCTGGAAGTCTGATTTTAATGGACAATTTATTGACAAGCAAACACTCACCTCTTCTAAAACCAAGACCTTCTTCTGAGGGGTGGACTGGTGTCCTATCAAGTTGCGCATCTTTTCTTTCTGATGAATTCATATAGAGATGAAAGTCAATATCACACACATTTGTGTGTGGAGGATAACTGAGCGGATAACTCAGTAAACTAACTTCCAAATGATATTTGGTGATTCTGATTTCTACGTGCTTTGTGTAAAGTTGGCCGAGTGTTTGAAAATAAAGTGAAATCCTGAAGCAAAACCAAAGTCCTGTTGCCTATTTTCTTTCTAGCTGACGCAGCATGCTTGCTGCTGCTCTGCATCCTGTCTGAGTGTTGCCTAAGTGCTTTTCTCTTCATGTAAGGTTATATACGTGCTGAACCTGACTGGTTACCTCAATCCCATAAGCTGCCAATGCCAAGTGTGGATACTGCTGGTTCGAGTCCAGCGCTGGTCAACAGCAACATTGGGTCCCGAACCTCAGTGAGAGCCGTCCCAGGATCTCCTTTGGTCGAAGCTCACAGATGGTGTAGTGGGATCAGCGACCTACCTTGCAACCGGTGGTCCAGGGTTCAAGTCTCCCTTTGCCAAATGAATCTAAGTGCAACTGTCTTTGATTTTTTTTTTTTTTTCCTTCCCCTAAGTGCTTTTTTCCTCTAAGTGTGACGTCATATAGGAGAAACCCGGATTTCCCTCTGTGACTGGTTAGCGCAGTGCCATAAGCCACTGACGCTGTATGTGATACCGCTGGTTCAAGTCCAGTACCAGTCACACAGCCACATCGGGTACCCGCCCGGTGGAAGGCCGACAACAGCCAGGTCGGGTCCCAACCCCGATACAAGGCCGACGTGGGGGAGTCAGGCGAAGCAAGGAGGAGGGCGAGAGGCAGACAGGCCGAGATAGGGAGGAGGGGGGGCCCCACTAACCAGGGCCCCCCGGGGGGACTTTGGGGGTAGAGAGAGGGGGGCAGGCAGACGAGCACCGTAGAAACAGCCCTGCTAGAGAAATTTCTAAATTTTACTTTTTGGAAAATTACACATAGGGGCCCCGCACACACAGTTGGAGGGAGATGGATACTTTATTGATTTTCAGGAAAGATAAACATCAAACAAGATACAGGAAAAAGTATTTAAATTAAAATCAAGTTGGCTGCTAACTAAAGTTAGGAGAAACACATGATTAAAATACAAAAAAGCTTAAACACTTTGCTAACTTTACACAAAACTAGCCCCATGGCACTCTTAGGCGCTCACTGCACCTACAAGCACAAACACAACATTTAGCATTGCACTGTCAAACACCTTACAATTAAACACAAAGAAATCACAGAAAAATGTCACAACCCAACATCTTACTGACTTCAGTAAAGTCACTGCTGTTATTTTTTTAAACACAAAATAACATGACACAAAATTATCAAGAAAAATCAAAGACGTCGCTTACCATTCATTTGCCAAGCACTTGTATGTACATTTGTGGACTCAGAGGACAATCTGAAAAACACACATTCTCATCACACTTTGCAAAACAAACATGACAATGACATTCCATCAAGGCTTCTCTTACTGTCAAGTTTCTTTCTGGATGCAAATTCACAGTCTGCATTGAAATACAACAAACACTTCAGTAGCCAGTCATCTTTAGCAATAAACAATTTGTATTATTGAGTCTATTATTGGTATATTAAGCCAAATTTTAGTTTGCCATTCAAATGGGAGCACCCAAAGGAACACATGCAATCCCAAGAGTTGTTTGACAAGACAGGATTACTTATTTCCTTCCAGAGACTACAAAGATATGGGATTTGAACCAGTACCCTTCTGTTTCAGTCAGGATCAGCCCACTGACACCAGATCTCACAACATGCACCAAATATTACACAAATGCACTGTGATCCTTCCCACCAAGCTGATTTGAAGTCTATATATGCAGTAACAGAACCTGAGTCCAACAGCTATAGATTTGAATAAATGGGAATATATCTTGCGGCCTTCAAAATCAAAGACCAGCTAGTAGAAGACAGTCCAAGAAACCACATGAATGTCAGAACATTTCAACCTACAAAAGTTGACCTCACGTGTACAAGATGTAGTCTACCTCCGCTCTTAAGTCACCTATAAAATGTGTTCGGTTAAGCCATTTCCATCCTTTTTGCAAAGTCTACCACCATCTTTCCCTCCACAAACCTATGCCCAATATCAAATCACCACTTCATCTAACTCCCATCCTACCTACAGGTCATAGCCGCTAACATTGAGCATCACAGCTTTAAGTCTGACTTTTTCACCTTCAGAACATTCCTCAAAGTCCTCCATCAACACAACTCCAATTCTCTGCCTGTCAGCACAACAAAATCTGCCAAGTATCTCGCTTTGCACCTGTTCTCCTGTACATCCACTTTCCTTTCCTCTCCTTGCACCCACAGCAGCCCAATTTCCAACGGTACCCTGTGGGCCATCAGCACCGATGGCAGTAGTTAACATGGGCCTTCTGTGTCACTTGTTTAACATGTCAAGTTGCATGTTTGGTTATGGCGCAAGTATCTGATGCAACCCTATGCACTCAGGGAGCCAAAACAATAGGAACAAAAGTATGCAGACAGGAGTTGCAAGAAAGCGTATTTATTAACACTGTGCAAAAACAATGGTACAAAGTGGAACGTCCTTGGCTCCAAAGCAGTTTGTGGCTTGAAAACCGCTGCTGCCTCCAAAAGCAATTCCCAGTTCAGAGACCACGCAGCACTCGCCGGCACCATCCAGGACCAATAGGGGACGGCAACTGGTTACCATTTACTAAACGCTCTCCGCGGCTCAGAACTACCTGCAACAGAGGGAAACAGTGCCAATTGAACAGATTAACAAACAGGTGCTGCAGTGAAACAGACGTACACCTCAGTGTTACAAAGCTGAGGGCTAGAGCTTCCTTCTCAATGAATCTAGTTTGAGACTCCGGAATTCAGAAAATTGTTTTCCTACAAGGAATGAACAGCCACTTTAACAATCTGACATGAACGGTGTGCAAAGTTACAACTCAAATCTTTGGACTAGTACAGCCGTTCCACAGTAGCTATCAGAAAAGAGCAAAACAAAACCAAGCAGAGCCTGTGTCATGTACCTGAAACGAAAAGCAAATACAACTGGAGCGTCACTAACAAAGATTTAATTAACTGTCCCAATCAAAGCAAATCTAAGTTTCAGTAAAGACTAACTGAATCATGCTTACTGTCAATTAATTAGTCCTTAACACTGCAACAGAAAAACAAACTTCAAGCATCTTATAAATTCTACCACAGACAAGACTGCAATTTAGAAACAATAAGTGTTGCAGTCAGATTCAACTAACTCATGCAACAAAAAGGTGAAAACTATTTGCGGAACCTTTTTGGGAGTAGAGGAGCAAAAACATTGCCGTAAAAAAAAAAAAACCAAGAAACTTCAGTCATGTGAAAACAGCCTTCCATTAGCAGCGCAAGCCAAAAACTGATGGGTCAATTTAGCGAGCACCGCAACCACACAAACACTGGTTCCTTCTTATCTTCCCCAATACTACGACACTTCTCCCCGGCATTGTCTCAATACACCCAAATGCCCCAAAAACAATTAGAAGAACAACTCACCGAAGATCCCAGTCCAAGAGCACAGCCCAAACTAATGCGTCAGAGCTGAAAGACAAAACAAAAGTGTGCTTCCCCGGTCAACCAAGACCACACTGCACTCACCTGTCTCTCCCCCAGAGTCCTGGTGTTTCCTGGAAATGATGTCACGGCCAGTATAAAAAGCCCAGCGTCCTGGCAGGGACCAATAGGAGGACGCATTTACTAAACGCTTTCACCTGCTGCACATCACCTGCAACATGGAGTAAGATCTGATCCACTGTATTCATCTCTAGAGGGGAAATTCCTTTTTTCACACCAGTGTAAAAGTTATAAAGGAACAAAGTTGATCCGATCTTATGTGTTGTAGGAAATTCGCAGCAGGTGAAAGCGTTTAGTAAATGCTAATTGGTCGCGGCCTCCTATTGGTCCGTGCCAGGATGGCGGCCTTTTTATACCGGCCGTGATGTCATTTCCTGGCGATGCCGAGGCTCTGAGGAGAACCTGCTGAGTGCTGGATGGTCGCTTTCGGCTGTGGAATCGCAAGAGGTGTCTTGCACACGTTGAGTTGCTGCGCTTCATCTTAGTGTTGGAAGGTAAGAAGGAACCAGAGGTTGTGCTTCAATTTAACTTTTATTTACTGCCCATTTTTGGATCTTTGGAGGAACAAACACTGTTTTGCTTTTCTTTTTTTTCTGTCCAAGTAGGTGTTGCTGATTCGTCTCCTCTGATGGGCGATCGTGACCCCGTGCCTTCACAAGAGACTCCTCAGGCTCGTCTGTACGGAACGCAACGCTTGGCTTTCGTTTGGATCACCACCTCTGGATGTCAGTCGGTATGTTTGCATGATTCTCCTTTCAATGTATGTGAGGTGGAGAAACAGTTCGTTTTGGGAGGGTAGAGTGACACGAGTGGCCCTGAGACATTTGGACATTGCTATTGCAAACTGTCCTGAGTGACAAGATGCAGTCTTAGTATTCTGCATGAACTGCAACAGGGCTCAGAATCAGGCTGTGGGAAAAAAAAAATCAATACTGCCTAGGAGTTGGTACCAGAGGTGTAGGTGTTTGTTAAAGTGACAAGATAACATTTGTAGCATTTGACAGTTGGTGCACTTAGAAACTGCCATCATGAGAGCTGATGTTGCCAGAAGAGCTTAGAAAACCAAAATGATGTTTGGCTGTTTCTTGCCCCATGTCCGGCAATAAATGGGAGCAGCTCCCAAAAAGCTCTGGTTTTGTTTGATCTGCTGAGCTTTTGATAGCTACTGTGGAACGGCTGCATTAGCATGAGATTTGAGATGCAACTTCCTTTGCACAGCGCTTGTCTGCTTGTTAAAGTGGCGTCTGTTAACCTATGGAAGTGCTTTAGTGTTGTAACTCTTTGCAGTGTATGTCGGTTTCACTGTCTGTTCATCTGTGGCTCTGTTTCCCTCTGTATGTTGCAGGTAGTTCTGAGCAGCTGAGAGCATTTAGTAAATGGTAACCAGTTGCCGTCCCCTATTGGTCCTGGGCGACGCCAGATACCCTCTGGGAGCTGCACGCTCTCTGAACTGGGAATTTCTTTTGGAGGAGGCAGCGGTTGTCAAGCCACAAATTGCATAGGAGCCGAGGACTTTCTGCTTTGTACCATTGTTTTTGCAAATTTTGAATAAATACTCTTTCCTATAACTTGTGTCTGGATACTTTGGTTCCTCTTGTTTGGTCTCCCTGGCCTAGACGGACCTGATAAATGCCATGAATGAATGCACAAGTTGCATCAGAATAAACTTGTGCCATAAGAGGAAAGGTGGATGAGCAGGTGCAAAGCTAAAGACTTGGCAGAGTCAGTTGTACTGACAGGAAGTGACTTGGCGACACCTTGAGGAATGTTTTGGAGGTGAAAGTCAGGATTAATTCTGTAATGGAAGATGTGATGGGTAGGTTTGGTGTCCAGCATAGGCTTTAGTGAATCCATTTTATCAGGTGACTTAAGAGTGGAGGTAGACATCTTGTCTAAGAGTTCATCTGAGGTTCAGTGAGTAACTATTTTGCAGATTGAAATGTTCTCTGACATGCATGTGGTTTCTTGGAACGTCGTCTACTAGCTGGTCTTTATGTGAATCTAGTCACTATATAGCTGTTGGACACAGGATGTAAAATCTGTCTCAAAGCAGGTTCTGCTCCTGCATAGATCAATATATATATATATATATATATATACTTCAAATCAGCTTGGCAGGAAGGATCCCAGTGCATTTGCTTCATATTTTGCACATGTTTATGTGGATTTATGTTTACCAGATCTGTCATCAGCAGGCTGATCTTCTGAACCAGAAGGGCACTGGTTCAAGTCCATGTATATAGTATATATCTTTGTAGTCTCTGTAAATAGAGAAGTAATTCTGTCTTATCTGTAAAACAGCTCAATGGATTTCACGTATTCCTCAGGATGCTCCTGTTTGAAGGGCAAACTAAAAATTGTCTTGATATACCAAAAGTAGACTCAATCTGGACATTCACAAATATTAGTCAAATATGTAAATTGTCACTAAAGATGTCTGGCCACTGAGGTGACTGTTGGGTTTCAATGCAGACTGTGAATTAGCATCCAGAAACAGGGTTGAAGGTAAAAGAAGGCTTGATGGAACGTCATTGTATTGTTTGTTTTGCAAAGTGTGATGAGAATCTGTGTTTTTCAGATTGTCCTGAGAGTGGAGAAATGTACATCCCAAGTGTTTGTAAATATAATGGTAAGTGATGTCTTGAATTATTCTTGTAAATTTTGTATAATGTTATTTAGTGTTAAGCACAATGTTAATTGCTGATATTTAAGATGGATTGTTGTGTAGTTGAGGAGGTTTTCTTTGTATGTGTTGAAATGAAAGTATTGTGTGACAGTGCATCACTAATTGTTGTTTGTGCTTGTTGCAGGTGTGGTGAGGCCAGAAGTTGTGCATGTAAGAGTGTGCACTCTGGCTAGCTTTGCAAAAATGAATAAAGTATGTATCCCCTCCAAGAGTGTGTGTGTGTGTGTGGGGCCCCTATGTGTAATTTTCCAAAAAGTAAAATTTAGAAATTTCTCTAGCAGGGCTGTTTCTACGGTGCTCGTCTGCCTGCCCCCCTCTCTCTACCCCCAAAGTCCCCCCGGGGGGCCCTGGTTAGTGGGGCCCCCCCTCCTCCCTATCTCGGCCTGTCTGCCTCCCGCCCTCCTCCTTGCTTCGCCTGACTCCCCCACGTCGGCCTTGTATCGGGGTTGGGACCCGACCTGGCTGTTGTCGGCCTTCCACCGGGCGGGTACCCGATGTGGCTGTGTGACTGGTACTGGACTTGAACCAGCGGTATCACATACAGCGTCAGTGGCTTATGGCACTGCGCTAACCAGTCACAGAGGGAAATCCGGGTTTCTCCTATATAACGTCACACTTAGAGGGAAAAAGCACTTAGGAAAAAAAAAAAAAATTGTACTTAGATACATTTGGCAAAGGGAGACTTGATGTAGGCAATATTGACCGGCACTGGACTCGAACCAGCAGTTTCCACATGCAGTGTCTGCAGCTTATGGCACTGAGCTAACCAGTTAGGTTCATGTTTTCAGGTTTCACATATACAGCCCTACTCTTAGAGAAAAGCACTTAGAAAGAAAAAAAATCACCAAATGTCGATGACACTGAGCTTTCCGGTCAGGTGCAGAAATCCAGGTTGCATGTGTCTAACTTTACACTTAGAGAAAAATACTTAGGAAAAAAAAAAAGGATGAAGCACTTAGGTTTTGAACCACATATTTGCCCTGATTTTGCACTTGGATACTTTATTTTACTTTAGCATAAAAAAACATTTTGCTAACTTTACACCAAACACTAAGGAGGGGGAAAAAAAAGAATCACCAAATGTCATTTCTCCACACACAAATGTGTGCACGTATAAAAACATACCTGCAACCGTATTTTGTCGGTCTGGGAACGGAACCTTCTCCACCATGTGGACACTGACTTGTATATCCAGAAATCTCTGAATTCATGGAAAGGAAAAGATCAACTTGACAGAACCAGTCCTGAAGAGTTGTGTGTCAATAAATTGTCCGACTGGTGATTGATGCTTATGTGTGTTCTGGGTTTATTGGACAGAATCAGACGTTTTACAAATGACGGCACTTCTATCCATCTGGACCTTCAGGCCGTAAAGCAGAAGAAACTTATTTACATTTCGGTCAAAAAAAAATTGGGGTGTGTTTCCCCTTCACACCCAGGTAGGGTCAAGTTGTCTTCCCGCTCCTGCAGATACAATTTCATACAACAGAACCGCGACCCAGTCAGAGATCAGCATCTGCAGGTCTTGGTCTCCCGCTGTATGTATCCCTTGTGGCGGTCGAGGTCTTCCTTCGGACGTGAGCGCCGACCACTGAGTTTCTCTCCCTGCAGCTTCCTTGCGAATCCAAGAAGGTTCACGACGAAGGCACTGCGCTTGCAAGCCGTCTCCTTGTCCCGTACTTACCTGTAGGTTCTGAACACCTTTAAGGATGAACTATACCGACTCACATGTTCTTTGGCATCACATCTACACATTTTACATTTAGTTTCCCTGAACTAGCACACAAAGCTTCCACTGCTAACTTCCGGTTCAGCCCTTGGTTGGTGGTTTCAGGTGAGTGTGTTCTGAGGAGCAAGCTCAGAATTGAACTAAAATGTTTTTTTTCTTACAAGAAAAAAAGTGGAGCTTCAGCTGAAATTCAGAGAAACAATTCAGCTTTGCCAGAATAGTTTGCAGACAATGTGTCACGACATGGCGAGGCAACAGCAACCAGCGCAACAGCCGTCATGGCTTCGTCCATATTTTCCACTGGAAAGTCACTTCCTACTTTGGCTTCGCTGCATGTTTTGCAGAGCAGACGTTCAAGAACTGCATTGCTTTTACTTTGAGGGGACGCCATGATAAGGCGTTGCATGTTGCAAATTAACTCCGCCACACTTTTACTGTTCTATAGCGTGTACGGGCAGAGCAAGTACTGTCAATGCCGTGATTCGATGCGTAATTGCATCGTATGATTGGCTGGACGCCGGGCAGAGTTTCACAGAAAAATGATACAGGAAAAAGGCTCCATAACTTATTCATTTGCGGTGCACTGAGTGTGCAGCATAAAAACATGCAATTGACACATCCTGGTCATTTCTGACCAGTGAATGATTTAACTATTCTTAATAATTTGAATTAATCATAAACAGTCCAAAATGCAGACAGAAATACTGCAAGTCAATCTCAAAGTGAAGGATTTCCAAGTGCAAGATTTAGAAGAAATACTGACGATTATCTTTGCACTAAAGAGTCACTGCGTCAGACTCGGAGTCAAACGTAGAAAAATGTTTAACAGGAAAAGGATAAACTAAAAAGGATTTTAAAAAATAAAGTGACACTGATATCAGGGTGTACAAGTACACTTTATTGTCACAGCAGGAAAACTACAAGCATTTAAAATTGCAACAGGTAAAGACACTTCAAACATTTTGCTAACTTTACACAAAAGTAAACCTATTGTACACACTACCTTGCTTATGTTGGACAGGCTTCTTCTGGGGCTCAGGATCCTTGTCAGAACACCTAAAAGACCAAACACAACATTTATGGACGGCGTCTGAAAGAATCTTGGAATTAAATACATTGATTTAACCACGGCCGTAACCTGACATGTAACTCCTGCAGCTCTGAGGCAGAGCCACTAACACTGAGCATCACATCTGCGGTTTCTACTTTCACCTCCAGAACATTTCCTTGAGTCCTCCTTCAAGGAACTCCAGTTCTCTTCTCATGAACAAAGAATCAGTCACAAACAGTCTTCATGAGCCTGAACAGATGAGCACAGGTGCAAAGATCACCAGAGGTCAGAAACATATTTAAGCACATTTTCATTTAATAAAAAAAAAAGTGTAAGTGCCAACTTACCCAATGAGGAAGCAAACACAGCAACCACACACTCTGGTCTCTTCTTACCTTCGGACACAAAAATAAACCTCAAATATCTTCTGAATCTTCTCCCTGGCTTTGCTTCAATCAGCCCAATTCCAAATAAAAAAATAAGGAACAAACACTCACCAGAGACCACAGGACACGAAAACACTCCAAACAAATGCATCGGATCTGAAAGACAAGACAAACATCTGCATTATTATTTTTTTTTTTTTCAACACAAAACCCCAGCAATTTCCCAGTGAACCTCAACCTCTCAGCTGGCTCTCCACAGAGATCAGGCGTCGCCCAAAATGACGCCAGTATAAAAAGCCCAGCGTCCTGGCAGGGACCAATAGGAGGACGCGACCAATTAGCATTTACTAAACGCTTTCACCTGCTGCACATTACCTGCAACATAGAATTAGATCAGATCAACTTTATCCATCTCCAGAGAGGAAATTCATTTTTCACAGCAGTGTAATAGTTATAATGTCCTAAAATAAAAAAGGTATATATTGTATAAATATGAATAGAGAGACAGAGGATAGCAAGACATCCACAAATAAATAGACAACAGTTATGACAACAACATAGTATAGTGAAAAATACACAACCAGAACTTAATGACGATATAAATACAGTGAAAACAATATAAATAAAGCAAGACAATTTACGAAAGAAAATAAAGAGATATAATTTAAGATCTTGAAAAAAAAGAATAAAAAAAACAATGCTCATATCACAAGCAAAGCACCTTAAGCCTATGAGCTACACACACACTTCCTGTTCAACAGTACAGCACATAGACTTACCCATACACATACAGATATGTGTGTATGTATAAATATATGTACATATATACAGTGGGGAAGAAAAGTATTTTGTTGCACCAACTTGCACCAATCGTGCAAGTTCTCTCACTTAAAAAGATGAGAGAGGCTTGTAATTTTCATCATAGGAACACTTCAACTATGAGAGACAGAATGTGAAAAAAAAATCCAGAAAATTACATTATCTGATTTTTAAAGAATTTATTTGCAAATTATGGTTGAAAATAAGTATTTGGTCACCTACAAACAAGCAAGATTTCTGGCTCTCACAGACCTGTAACTTCTTTTTGTAAGGCTACACTCTCACCTACAACTAATGTGTCGGATCTGAAAGACACTCTCGGCTACAACTACTTTGCAGTCACCGATCTCTTTCAGGTTACCTCGTCTATACAAGATGTAGTCTACCTGCGTGCTCCTACCTCCGCTCTTATAAGTTACCCTATGTTCCTGTTTTTTCTGGAAAAAGGTGTTCACTGCAGCCATTTCCATCCTTTTTGCAAAATCTACCACCATCTGTCCCTCTGCATTCCTATCCTGTACACCAAATCTGCCCGTCACTTTTTCATCCCCTCTATTGCCTTCAACATGGCCAATGAAGTCTGCAACAATGTCCACTTTGCATCACTTCATCTAACTCATTCCAGAACTTCTCTTCAAATTCACATCCCACCTGCAGGTCATAGCCACTAACAACATTGAGCATCACACCTTCAATTTCCAGTTTCAGACTCATAAGTCTGACATTTTCACCTCCAGAATGTTCCCAACAAACTGCCTCTTCAAGAGAGCTCCTACTCCATTTCTCTTATCAGTACCATAATATTACAACTTAAAACCTGCTTCTAAGCTTACTAACTTTCCACCCGGTCTCCCGCACACACAGTATATCCACCTTCCTTCACTGCGTCATGTCAACCGACTCTACCTTTTCCCGTCATAGCCCCGATATTCAAAGCCCCTACTCTCAGTCCCGGGCTCTTTCCTCACCTCCTCTCTCTGCACGTATCCAGTTAAAAATGCGTAGCCATTTTACACCGTCAAAAATGTTGGAGAGGCAGTCAAAAAGGATGTTACAAAGTACCGTTCTGTACGACAAACAACGCAACACGGCGGTCAGTCAGCAAACTCAAACGCACACTTTTATTGATCGAGAATCAAAATATACAAGGCCGGATAGGATTACTGCAAAATAACTTCCATTCCTGCACAGCGTCCGACTAGAGTCCAGGGAACAGGCAGCGGTGTCGGGCGCCAGGATCCGAGTCGTCCTTCTCCTGCACCAGCCGGTTGTTTCTCCTGCAGCTCTGGCATCCGCTTCCGGGTGTCACGATGCTCCTCCAGCTTAGGCAGGGAAAAAAAAAAAAAAAAGGTCACGAGCACTCGTTAAACTTTCGGAATACAGCTGGGGCGGCGGCGCACCTGCGGCTCATCAGGCCTCGTCAAGAAGAAGACAAGAGGAGTCTGCCGGCGGCCTCTCGAGCCAGATCGTCTGTCGTCCCTCGCGACTTCATGAACCCACCCTGGACTCTTTGCATCATGCTTCCTCCTAATTGTCAATGCCTCTCCTTGCCAGCTCCAGGTTCCCGCAGTGCCTCTCCGCAGTCGTCGATCCTTTTTACCCCTCCTGTCGTCAGCTTTTGAACCCGCTTTACCGCTGCGACGCCTGCCACCTTGTTTGGGGCTGCCAGGGAGTCGAATGTAAGGCCGCCTTAAGATCCCCGTTGGTCACTTGTCATGGCCCTTGCAATGTTCCAGCTATGTTTCCGGCCCTGACTAACCATGAACATTTGTTTTTATCTGGACAGGCTCTTGGACCCCTGACGGCACGCTGTTGCAGAACCACCTCGACGTCAGTCTCACGCTTCCCTTTTGTGTGCCGCCCTATTTCGGATGGCAGTTGTTAATCCGGGCCTCCGCAGGTTCGCTACGGCTGATGCAGCCCTGTGCATTTATCTGCGCTCAGGAAGACACTAGCCCATGCCCCACAGAGGCTGCATTGGTTACGTCCCCGTCTGGAACAGCGAGAGCAAACAAGAGGAACAAAAGTATGCAGACAAGAGTTACGGGAAAGCATATTTATTAAAACTGTGCAAAAACAATGTTGAGTGGAAAGTTTGTGGCTCCCAAGCAGTTTGTGGCTTGGCAACCACTGCTGCCTCCAAAAGCAATTCCCAGTTCAGAGACCACGCAGCACTCAGCTGGCGCCACCCAGGACCAATAGGGGACGGCAACTGGTTACCATTTACTAAATGCTCTCAGCTGCTCAACTGCCTGCAACATACAGAGGGAAACAGAGCCACAGATGAACAAACAGGTGCTGCAGGGAGACCAACTTGCACCTCACAGGTTACAAAGCCGAGAGGACCAGGGGTTCCTGCTCAACGGGTCTACTTTCAAAAACTTTGGAAAACAGAAAGTGTATTCCAACAGGGAACAGACGCCACTCTGACACCAAATTTCTCCAGACATGAATTGAGTGCAAAGGAAGTTTCTCATCTCAAATCTTTGGACTCATCCAGCCGTTCCACAGTAGCTATCAGGAAAGAACAAAACTGAGCTGGTGTCATGTACCTGATGAAACTAGAGTTGGAACTAAAAGTGTCACTAGCCAATATATCATGGACTGTCTTAATAAAACCGCTTTAAACAAATCTAAATTCATCAGTTGAGATTAATTGAATCATGCTTGCTTACAACTCATGGGTCTTGAGTGCACCTGGACAAAAGCAACTTTGCAAGAATCTTACAGTCTACCATAGACATCACTGTCTGTTAGAGACAAATGAATGTTGCATTCAGATTCAACTAGCACACAATCAAAAGGTTAAAACTGCTGGAGGAATCTTTTTGGGAGTAGAGGAGCAAAAACAGTCTTCCATAAGGCTAAACCAAGAAAAGGAATTGCCGGGGGTCGGGCAGAAAACAGTGCAAGGCAAAAACTAACGTGTTAAGTTATCCAACAAGGGAGCAAACCCCGCAACCACATGAACTCTGGTTCTTCTTCTTCCCTTCCCCAACACTAAGTGAACCTCAAATATCTTCAAAGCACACCAACTCAATGTGTGCAAGACACCTCTCACTGGCTTCACCTCAATAAACCCATTTGTAAGTTAAAATAAAATCAGAACAAGAACTCACCAAAGACACCAGTCCACAAGCACACTCTAAACAAACACATCAGAACTGAAAGACAAAACAAAAATGTCCTTGCTCAGGCAAGAAAGACCATGCAGCACTGTCCTGGCGTCTCTCAGACACCACGTCACGGCCGGTATTTAAAAGCCCGGCGTCCTGGCAGGGACCAATAGGAGGCCGCGACCAATTAGCGTTTACTACACGCTCTCACCAATTACCTGCAACATAGAATTAGATCAGATCAACTTTATCCATCTCCAGAGGGGAAATTCATTTTTCACGGCAGTGAAATAGTTATAATGTAAAAAAATAAAAAACCATATGTAGTATAAATATAAATAGAGAGACAAAAGATAGCAAGACATCGACAAATACAACAGACAACAGATACAACAACAACATCAGGGATAAGAATGGGCAACATAAAGGAATAGTAAGGGTGAAAAATACACAACCAGAACCAAACAGCGATACGAAAGGAGTGAAAATAATAAATCGATGTAAATCGATATAAATCGTGACAATTTATGAAGAAAATAAAGAGACAGACAGAATTAAAGATCTTGAGAAAAAATCCAAAATCCAAAACCAAAAAAAAAAAAAACAGAAAAAAACTGAATGCTGCTGACAGAGTGTGTCAGCCAGGATTGTATTGGATTGGATTGATCTCTCATTAGAGCACTTGCTCACTTTCAAAATTTCTTATGTGCGTTTGTGTCAAAGTAGAGCTATTTTTTGCTGAAGTTGGTTTTCATTTACATCACATTCATTTAGCAGACGCTTTTATCCAAAGCGACTTACAAAAAGTGCAGTTCAGTCATCGAAGATCCAAAGTACCAGTAGTCGGTATTCGGAAGTCACCGCTCTACCAAATAGCCGTCTCAAATCCATATTCATACATACATTCAAATTTTTTATTTTTTATTTTTTGTTTTGTGGGGGGCAAAGTGCGATGAGCGGGGTAGTGCTTGGTGAAGAGGTATGTTTTCGGGCGCCCTCGTCACCGGCGACCGAGACCCGGTCGGTTTCGAAGACATCCGGGATTCTTTTCGATGACCCCAGGGGACGAACGCCCCGCCACCAAAAATCACGTACGCACGTATCCCAGTTCAAAATATGCAGCCATTTTATGCCGTCACAAGTGTTGGAAAGGCAGTCTAAAAGGATGTCACAAAGTACCGTTTTGTACGACAAACAACGCAACACGGTGGTCAGTCAGCAAACTCACACGTACACTATTACATATTTTTTATTCGAGAATTGAGATATACACGGCCGGACAAAATTACAGCTAAATAACTTCCATTCTTGCACGGCGTCCGACTCGAGCTCCGGGGATCAGGCAGCGAGCCCGGGTCCGGCAGGGAGGCCGCGGGCGGAAGAGTCGTCCTTCTCCTGCACCAGCCGGTTGTTTCTTCTGCAGCTCTGGCATCCGCTTCCGGGTGTCACGATGCTCCTCCGGCTTAGGAAGGGAAAAAAAAAAAAAAAAGGTCACGAGCGCTCGTTAAACTTTCGGAATACAGCTGGGGGCGGCGGCGCACCTGCGGCTCATCAGGCCTCGTCAAGACGGGGACAAGAGGAGTCTGCCTGCGACCGCTCAAGCCAGATCGTCGGTTGTTCCTCGCTAGTTCATGATTGACCATGTGGTGATCCTATTGAGAAGAAGTGTCCTTTACCCCTCTTGTCAGCTTTTGAACCTACTAAAGGTGCAACTGTACCCTCGATCTCTGCGACGCCCACCAGGGAGACGCATGTAAGACCCCGTCGATCACGGTGTGCCGTTATGTGTTTGTGAAAGGTCGTGTCTGAGGCGCCTCCCCTGTTCAGAGCTGGGTTTTTTTTCTGTTTTGACAGACTGCTTCTTTGACTCCCATCTCACACCATCGGTATCCTCTGGCCAGGATACGGAAATCCATAGGAGTTTCTCTGAACACTGGTGACCTACGGTATGACTGTTCTTTCCTTTGTCGTCTTCCTTCCGTTCGAACTAAACAAATACCTGAGATTGACTTCTGTTAACTCACCAAATGTGCACTTTTTTTTTTTCCCCTGTCCAAGGTGATGATGCCGATTTGGGTTTCCTCTGACGGGCGATCGTGACACCGTCCCTTCACATGCAGACCCCTTAGTCTCGTCTGCCGAAGAAGAACTTTACACTGCTTGACAAAGTAGTGACTGAACGAACAGAAAGTTCCCACTTGTCCACCAGTATCCTCTGCTCAGCCTTCAAACTGGCAAGCTCAAAAGTTTGGCCGTCCTTGAAATGACTTGTGTGGTTTTTATTGCCGTAAAGTGGCGTCATCCGGCAACCTTAATCTAACCATGGTGTTTTCAATATGACAATGTTATTCGGGGAGGTTTGGAGCGGTCTACTTTTTCTGTGAAATCACTGCATGTCGCCGCGGCGCCAGTGAGGGCAATGATTTAAAAGCGGTGCTGGGCTGCGTTGCCGTTGTATGAACTTGTGTGCACAGCCACCCAGGAGACTGCAGGGGCAGAACATGAGGACTGACTGACTGACTTGACCCTACCTGTGTGTCAAGGGGAAACATAACCCCAATTTTTTTTTTTTTTTTTTGGAAGGTGCGAGGTCTGGCAGGTCTAGATATATGTGCGCCTTATTTCTAAAAATATCATATTCTGTCAATTAAAGCCAGAACACACATAAGCATCAATCACCAGTCTGAACAGCTGGAAGTCTGATTTTAATGGACAATTTATTGACAAGCAAACACTCACCTCTTCTAAAACCAAGACCTTCTTCTGAGGGGTGGACTGGTGTCCTATCAAGTTGCGCATCTTTTCTTTCTGATGAATTCATATAGAGATGAAAGTCAATATCACACACATTTGTGTGTGGAGGATAACTGAGCGGATAACTCAGTAAACTAACTTCCAAATGATATTTGGTGATTCTGATTTCTAAGTGCTTTGTGTAAAGTTGGCCGAGTGTTTGAAAATAAAGTGAAATCCTGAAGCAAAACCAAAGTCCTGTTGCCTATTTTCTTTCTAGCTGACGCAGCATGCTTGCTGCTGCTCTGCATCCTGTCTGAGTGTTGCCTAAGTGCTTTTCTCTTCATGTAAGGTTATATACGTGCTGAACCTGACTGGTTACCTCAATCCCATAAGCTGCCAATGCCAAGTGTGGATACTGCTGGTTCGAGTCCAGCGCTGGTCAACAGCAACATTGGGTCCCGAACCTCAGTGAGAGCCGTCCCAGGATCCCCTGTGGTCGAAGCTCACAGATGGTGTAGTGGGATCAGCGACCTACCTTGCAACCGGCGGTCCAGGGTTCAAGTCTCCCTTTGCCAAATGAATCTAAGTGCAACTGTTTTTGATTTTTTTTTTTTCTTCCCCTAAGTGCTTTTTTCCTCTAAGTGTGACGTTATATAGGAGAAACCCGGATTTCCCTCTGTGACTGGTTAGCGCAGTGCCATAAGCCACTGACGCTGTATGTGATACCGCTGGTTCAAGTCCAGTACCAGTCACACAGCCACATCGGGTACCCGCCCGGTGGAAGGCCGACAACAGCCAGGTCGGGTCCCAACCCCGATACAAGGCCGACGTGGGGGAGTCAGGCGAAGCAAGGAGGAGGGCAGGAGGCAGACAGGCCGAGATAGGGAGGAGGGGGGGCCCCACTAACCAGGGCCCCCCGGGGGGACTTTGGGAGGAGCAAGAGGGGGGCATGTAAAGATGCACGGTAAAAACAAGCCTGCTATCAAATTTTTTTTTTTTGGGGGGGGTTTCCATCAACATAGGGACCCCAGACACACAGTTGGAGGGAGATGGATACTTTATTGATTTTCAGGAAAGATAAACATCAAACAAGATACAGGAAAAAGTATTTAAATTAAAATCAAGTTGGCTGCTAACTAAAGTTAGGAGAAACACATGATTAAAATACAAAAAAGCTTCAACACTTTGCTAACTTTACACAAAACTAGCCCCATGGCACTCTTAGGCGCTCACTGCACCTACAAGCACAAACACAACATTTAGCATTGCACTGTCAAACACCTTACAATTAAACACAAAGAAATCACAGAAAAATGTCACAACCCAACATCTTACTGACTTCAGTAAAGTCACTGCTGTTATTTTTTTAAACACAAAATAACATGACACAAAATTATCAAGAAAAATCAAAGACGTCGCTTACCATTCATTTGCCAAGCACTTGTATGTACATTTGTGGACTCAGAGGACAATCTGAAAAACACACATTCTCATCACACTTTGCAAAACAAACATGACAATGACATTCCATCAAGGCTTCTCTTACTGTCAAGTTTCTTTCTGGATGCAAATTCACAGTCTGCATTGAAATACAACAAACACTTCAGTAGCCAGTCATCTTTAGCAAGAAACAATTTGTATTATTGAGTCTATTATTGGTATATTAAGCCAAATTTTAGTTTGCCATTCAAATGGGAGCACCCAAAGGAACACATGCAATCCCAAGAGTTGTTTGACAAGACAGGATTACTTATTTCCTTCCAGAGACTACAAAGATATCGGATTGGAACCAGTACCCTTCTGTTTCAGTCAGGATCAGCCCACTGACACCAGATCTCACAACATGCACCAAATATTACACAAATGCACTGTGATCCTTCCCACCAAGCTGATTTGAAGTCTATATATGCAGTAACAGAACCTGAGTCCAACAGCTATAGATTTGAATAAATGGGAATATATCTTGCGGCCTTCAAAATCAAAGACCAGCTAGTAGAAGACAGTCCAAGAAACCACATGAATGTCAGAACATTTCAACCTACAAAAGTTGACCTCACGTGTACAAGATGTAGTCTACCTCCGCTCTTAAGTCACCTAGAAAATGTGTTCGGTTAAGCCATTTCCATCCTTTTTGCAAAGTCTACCACCATCTTTCCCTCCACAAACCTATGCCCAATATCAAATCACCACTTCATCTAACTCCCATCCTACCTACAGGTCATAGCCGCTAACATTGAGCATCACAGCTTTAAGTCGGACTTTTTCACCTTCAGAACATTCCTCAAAGTCCTCCATCAACACAACTCCAATTCTCTGCCTGTCAGCAAAACAAAATCTGCCAAGTATCTCGCTTTGCACCTGTTCTCCTGTACATCCACTTTCCTTTCCTCTCCTTGCACCCACAGCAGCCCAATTTCCAACGGTACCCTGTGGGCCATCAGCACCGATGGCAGTAGTTAACATGGGCCTTCTGTGTCACTTGTTTAACATGTCAAGTCGCATGTTTGGTTATGGCGCAAGTATCTGATGCAACCCTATGCACTCAGGGAGCCAAAATAGGAACAAAAGTATGCAGACAGGAGTTGCAAGAAAGCGTATTTATTAACACTGTGCAAAAACAATGGTACAAAGTGGAACGTCCTTGGCTCCAAAGCAGTTTGTGGCTTGAAAACCGCTGCCGCCTCCAAAAGCAATTCCCAGTTCAGAGACCACGCAGCACTCGCCGGCACCATCCAGGACCAATAGGGGACGGCAACTGGTTACCATTTACTAAACGCTCTCCGCGGCTCAGAACTACCTGCAACAGAGGGAAACAGTGCCAATTGAACAGATTAACAAACAGGTGCTGCAGTGAAACAGACGTACACCTCAGTGTTACAAAGCTGAGGGCTAGAGCTTCCTTCTCAATGAATCTAGTTTGAGACTCCGGAATTCAGAAAATTGTTTTCCTACAAGGAATGAACAGCCACTTTAACAATCTGACATGAACGGTGTGCAAAGTTACAACTCAAATCTTTGGACTAGTACAGCCGTTCCACAGTAGCCATCAGAAAAGAGCAAAACAAAACCAAGCAGAGCCTGTGTCATGTACCTGAAACGAAAAGCAAATACAACTGGAGCGTCACTAACAAAGATTTAATTAACTGTCCCAATCAAAACAAATCTAAGTTTCAGTAAAGACTAACTGAATCATGCTTACTGTCAATTAATTAGTCCTTAACACTGCAACAGAAAAACTTCAAGCATCTTATAAATTCTACCACAGACAAGACTGCAATTTAGAAACAATAAGTGTTGCAGTCAGATTCAACTAACTCATGCAACAAAAAGGTGAAAACTATTTGCGGAACCTTTTTGGGAGTAGAGGAGCAAAAACATTGCCGTAAAAAAAAAAAAAACAAGAAACTTCAGTCATGTGAAAACAGCCTTCCATTAGCAGCGCAAGCCAAAAACTGATGGGTCAATTTAGCGAGCACCGCAACCACACAAACACTGGTTCCTTCTTATCTTCCCCAATACTACGACACTTCTCCCCGGCATTGTCTCAATACACCCAAATGCCCCAAAAACAATTAGAAGAATAACTCACCGAAGATCCCAGTCCAAGAGCACAGCCCAAACTAATGCATCAGAGCTGAAAGACAAAACAAAAGTGTGCTTCCCCGGTCAACCAAGACCACACTGCACTCACCTGTCTCTCCCCCAGAGTCCTGGTGTTTCCTGGAAATGATGTCACGGCCAGTATAAAAAGCCCAGCGTCCTGGCAGGGACCAATAGGAGGCCGCATTTACTAAACGCTTTCACCTGCTGCACATGACCTGCAACATGGAGTAAGATCTGATCCACTGTATTCATCTCCAGAGGGGAAATTCCTTTTTTTCACACCAGTGTAAAAGTTATAAAGGAATAAAGTTGATCCGATCTTATGTGTTGTAGGAAATTCGCAGCAGGTGAAAGCGTTTAGTAAATGCTAATTGGTCGCGGCCTCCTATTGGTCCGTGCCAGGATGGCGGCCTTTTTATACCGGCCGTGATGTCATTTCCTGGCGATGCCGAGGCTCTGAGGAGAACCTGCTGAGTGCTGGATGGTCGCTTTCGGCTGTGGAATCGCAAGAGGTGTCTTGCACACGTTGAGTTGCTGCGCTTCATCTTAGTGTTGGAAGGTAAGAAGGAACCAGAGGTTGTGCTTCAATTTAACTTTTATTTACTGCCCATTTTTGGATCTTTGGAGGAACAAACACTGTTTTGCTTTTCTTTTTTTTCTGTCCAAGTAGGTGTTGCTGATTCGTCTCCTCTGATGGGCGATCGTGACCCCGTGCCTTCACAACAGACTCTTCAGGCTCGTCTGTCCGGAACGCAACGCTTGGCTTTCGTTTGGATCACCACCTCTGGATGTCAGTCGGTATGTTTGCATGATTCTCCTTTCAATGTATGTGAGGTGGAGAAACAGTTCGTTTTGGGAGGGTAGAGTGACACGAGTGGCCCTGAGACATTTGGACATTGCTATTGCAAACTGTCCTGAGTGACAAGATGCAGTCTTAGTATTCTGCATGAACTGCAACAGGGCTCAGAATCAGGCTGTGGGAAAAAAAAAATCAATACTGCCTAGGAGTTGGTACCAGAGGTGTAGGTGTTTGTTAAAGGGACAAGATAACATTTGTAGCATTTGACAGTTGGTGCACTTAGAAACTGCCATCATGAGAGCTGATGTTGCCAGAAGAGCTTAGAAAACCAAAATGATGTTTGGCTGTTTCTTGCCCCATGTCTGGCAATAAATGGGAGCAGCTCCCAAAAAGCTCTGGTTTTGTTTGATCTGCTGAGCTTTTGATAGCTACTGTGGAACGGCTGTATTAGCATGAGATTTGAGATGCAACTTCCTTTGCACAGCGCTTGTCTGCTTGTTAAAGTGGTGTCTGTTAACCTATGGAAGTGCTTTAGTGTTGTAACTCTTTGCAGTGCATGTCGGTTTCACTGTCTGTTCATCTGTGGCTCTGTTTCCCTCTGTATGTTGCAGGTAGTTCTGAGCAGCTGAGAGCATTTAGTAAATGGTAACCAGTTGCCGTCCCCTATTGGTCCTGGGCGACGCCAGATACCCTCTGGGAGCTGCACGCTCTCTGAACTGGGAATTTCTTTTGGAGGAGGCAGCGGTTGTCAAGCCACAAATTGCATAGGAGCCGAGGACTTTCTGCTTTGTACCATTGTTTTTGCAAATTTTGAATAAATACTCTTTCCTATAACTTGTGTCTGGATACTTTGGTTCCTCTTGTTTGGTCTCCCTGGCCTAGACGGACCTGATAAATGCCATTAATGAATGCACAAGTTGCATCAGAATAAACTTGTGCCATGAAAGGAAAGGTGGATGAGCAGGTGCAAAGCTAAAGACTTGGCAGAGTCAGTTGTACTGACAGGAAGTGACTTGGCGACACCTTGAGGAATGTTTTGGAGGTGAAAGTCAGGATTAATTCTGTAATGGAAGATGTGATGGGTAGGTTTGGTGTCCAGCATAGGCTTTAGTGAATCCATTTTATCAGGTGACTTAAGAGTGGAGGTAGACATCTTGTCTAAGAGTTCATCTGAGGTTCAGTGAGTAACTATTTTGCAGATTGAAATGTTCTCTGACATGCTTGTGGTTTCTTGGAACGTCGTCTACTAGCTGGTCTTTATGTGAATCTAGTCACTATATAGCTGTTGGACACAGGATGTAAAATCTGTCTCAAAGCAGGTTCTGCTCCTGCATAGATCAATATATATATATATATATATACTTCAAATCAGCTTGGCAGGAAGGATCCCAGTGCATTTGCTTCATATTTTGCACATGTTTATGTGGATTTATGTTTACCAGATCTGTCATCAGCAGGCTGATCTTCTGAACCAGAAGGGCACTGGTTCAAGTCCATGTATATAGTATATATCTTTGTAGTCTCTGTAAATAGAGAAGTAATTCTGTCTTATCTGTAAAACAGCTCAATGGATTTCACGTATTCCTCAGGATGCTCCTGTTTGAAGGGCAAACTAAAAATTGTCTTGATATACCAAAAGTAGACTCAATCTGGACATTCACAAATATTAGTCAAATATGTAAATTGTCACTAAAGATGTCTGGCCACTGAGGTGACTGTTGGGTTTCAATGCAGACTGTGAATTAGCATCCAGAAACAAGGTTGAAGGTAAAAGAAGCCTTGATGGAACGTCATTGTATTGTTTGTTTTGCAAAGTGTGATGAGAATCTGTGTTTTTCAGATTGTCCTGAGAGTGGAGAAATGTACATCCCAAGTGTTTGTAAATATAATGGTAAGTGATGTCTTGAATTGTTGTTGTTAATTTTGTATAATGTTTGTGTTAGGCACAATGTTAATTGATTACTGATATTTGTGTAGTTGAGGAGGTTTTCTTTGTATGCGTTGAAATGAAAGTATTGTTTGACAGTGCGTCACTAATTGTTGTTTGTGCTTGTTGCAGGTGTGGTGAGGCCAGAAGTTGTGCATGTAAGAGTGTGCACTCTGGCTAGCTTTGCAAAAATGAATAAAGTATGTATCCCCTCCAAGTGTGTGTGTGGGGCCCCTATGTGTAATTTTCCAAAAAGTAAAAATTTCTCTAGCAGGGCTGTTTCTACGGTGCTCGTCTGCCTGCCCCCCTCTCTCTACCCCCAAAGTCCCCCCGGGGGGCCCTGGTTAGTGGGGCCCCCCCTCCTCCCTATCTCGGCCTGTCTGCCTCCCGCCCTCCTCCTTGCTTCGCCTGACTCCCCCACGTCGGCCTTGTATCGGGGTTGGGACCCGACCTGGCTGTTGTCGGCCTTCCACCGGGCGGGTACCCGATGTGGCTGTGTGACTGGTACTGGACTTGAACCAGCGGTATCACATACAGCGTCAGTGGCTTATGGCACTGCGCTAACCAGTCACAGAGGGAAATCCGGGTTTCTCCTATATAACGTCACACTTAGAAGGAAAAAGCACTTAGGAAAAAAACAAATTGTACTTAGATACATTTGGCAAAGGGAGACTTGATGTAGGCAATATTGACCGACACTGGACTCGAACCAGCAGTTTCCACATGCAGTGTCGGCAGCTTATGGCACTGAGCTAACCAGTTAGTTTCATGTTTCTGGGTTTCACGTATACAGCCCTACTCTTAGAGAAAAGCACTTAGAAGGAAAAAAACTCTTAGGCAAGATGCAGAGCATGCTGTGTCAGGTAGAAAGTAAATAGGCAAAAGGACTTAGAAAAAAAAATCACCAAATGTCGATGAGACACTGAGCTTTCCGGTCAGGTGCAGAAATCCAGTTTGCATGTGTCTAACTTTACACTTAGAGAAAAATACTTAGGAAAAAAAATGGATGGCGCACTTAGGTTTTGAACCACATATTTGCCCTGATTTTGCACATGGATACTTTATTTTACTTTAGCATAAAAAAAACATTTTGCTAACTTTACACAAAACACTAAGGAGGGGGAAAAAAAGAATCACCAAATGTCATTTCTCCACACACAAATGTGTGCATGTATAAAAACATACCTGCAACCGTATTTTGTCGGTCTGGGAACGGAACCTTCTCCACCATGTGGACACTGACTCGTATATCCAGAAATCTCTGAATTCATGGAAAGGAAAAGATCAACTTGACAGAACCAGTCCTGAAGAGTTGTGTGTCAATAAATTGTCCGACTGGTGATTGATGCTTATGTGTGTTCTGGGTTTATTTGACCAAATCGGACGTTTCACTAATGATGGCACTTACATCGTTGTGGACCTTCAGGCTGTGATACAGTAAAGTTTATTTACATTTTGGTCCAAAAAATTGGGGTGTGTTTCCCCTTCACACACAGGTAGGGTCAAGTCAGTCTTCCTGCAGACTCTGGAGGGCCTGTGGATGCAATTTCATACAACAGCACCGCGACCCAGTCAGAGATCAGCATCTGCAGGTCTCGCCCTCATGTGGCGGTCGAGGTCTTCCTTCGGACGTGAGCGCCGACCACTGAGTTTCTCTCCCTGCAGCTTCCTTGCGACTCCAAGAAGGTTCACGACGAAGGCGCTGCGCTTGCAAGCCGTCTCCTTGTCCCGTACTTACCTGTAGGTTATAAACGCCCTTAAGTTTCTTTTCACGTCATTAAACACTGAAAGGATGAACTATACGGACTCATGTGTTCTTTGGCATCACATCTACATTTTAAATTTAGTTTCCCTGAACTAGCACACAAAGCTTCCACTGCTAACTGCTGCTTCAGCCCTTGGTTGGTGGTTTCAGGTGAGTGTGTTCTGAGGAGCAAGCTCAGAATTGAACTAAAATGGTTTTTTTCTTACAAGAAAAAAAAAGTGGAGCTTCAGCTGAAATTCAGAGAAACAATTCAGCTTTGCCAGAATAGTTTGCAGACAATGTGTCACGACATGGCGAGGCTGAGAGCCTCACTGGGACATTGATAGTTGCAGTGATGAAACAGCAGGTCAAAGTCAAACATCTGTGGAGGTCACTCCCCAGACTCCTCCATAGAGGACGTATCTGACGGCAACCAGAGCAACAGCCATCATGGCTTCCAATTCATCCATATTTTCCACTGAAAAGTCACTTCCTACTTTGGCTTCGCTGCATGTTTTGCAGAGCAGACGTTCAAGAACCGCATTGCTTTTACTTTGAGGGGACGCCATGATAAGGCGTTAGCATGTTAGCATCCAATTAACTCTGCCACACTTTTACTGTTCTATAGCGTGTACGGGCAGAGCAAGTACTGTCAATGCCGTGATGCGTAGCGTAATTGCATGGTATGATTGGCTGGACGCCAGGCAGAGTTACAGAAAAATGATACATAACTTATTCATTTGCGGTGCACTGAGTGTGCAGCTTAAAAACATGCAGACACATCGTGGTCATTTCTGACCAGTGAATGATTGAATTATTCTTAAGTTTGAATTAATCATAAACAGTCCAAAATGCAGACAAAAATACTGAAAGTCAATCTCAAAGTGAAGGATTTCCAAGTGCAATATTTAGAAGAAATACTGTAGATTATCTTTGCACTAAAGAGTCACTGCATCAGACTGAGTCAAACGTAGAAAAATGTTTAACAGGAAAAGGATAAACTAAAAAGCATTTTAAAAAAATAAAGTGACACTGATATCAGGGTGTACAAGTACACTTTATTTTCACAGCAGGAAAACTACAAGCATTTAAAATTGCAACAGGTAAAGACATTGCTAACTTTACACAAAAGTAAACCTATTGCACACACTACCTTGCTTGTGTTGGACAGGCTTCTTCTGGGGCTCAGGATCCTTGTCAGGACGCCTACAAGACCAAACACAACATTTATGGACGGCATCTGAAAGAACACTTTAGAAATGAATGCATTGATTTAACCACGGCCGTAACCTGACATGTAACTCCTGCAGCTCTGAGGCAGAGCCACTAACACTGAGCATCACATCTGCAGTTTCTACTTTCACCTCCAGAACATCACCTTAAGTCCTCCTTCAAGGGAACCCCAGTTCTCTTCTCATGAAGAACTGGTCCCAAACGGTCTTCAGGACTGCAAACAGATGAGCACAGGTACAAAGATCACTGGGGAGGAGAATCTGAAACTTATGGAAGCACTGAAGTCTGCAGCAACACTTGCATTGAAGACAAACAAGGACAATAACTCACCAGAGCTCTCAGGACACAAACACTCCAAACAAATGCATCAGATCTGAAAGACAAAACAAAAAGTAGTTTTTCATCACCAAAAAATGAAGGGGAAGAGAAGGAGGGAAAAAAAAAAAAAAAAAAAAAAAAAAAAAAAAAAAAAAAGCAGTAATTTCCCAGTGAACCTCAACCTCTCAGCTGGCTCTCCACAGAGATCAGGCGTCGCCCAAAATGACGCCAGTATAAAAAGCCCAGCGTCCTGGCAGGGACCAATAGGAGGCCGCATTTACTAAACGCTTTCACCTGCTGCACATGACCTGCAACATGGAGTAAGATCTGATCCACTGTATTCATCTCTAGAGGGGAAATTCCTTTTTTCACACCAGTGTAAAAGTTATAAAGGAATAAAGGAATAAAGTTGATCCGATCTTATGTGTTGTAGGAAATTCGCAGCAGGTGAAAGCGTTTAGTAAATGCTAATTGGTCGCGGCCTCCTATTGGTCCGTGCCGGGATGGCGGCCTTTTTATACCGGCCGTGATGTCATTTCCTGGCGATGCCGAGGCTCTGAGGAGAACCTGCTGAGTGCTGGATGGTCGCTTTCGGCTGTGGAATCGCAAGAGGTGTCTTGTACACATTGAGTTGCTGCGCTTCATCTTAGTGTTGGAAGGTAAGAAGGAACCAGAGGTTGTGCTTGACTTTTATTTACTGCATGATTTTTGCTGCCTTTTTCCTCCCCTTTTTTGGATCTTTGGAGGAACAAAGACTGTTTTGCTCTGCTGGGTTGTTTTTTTTCTTATTTCTGTCCAAGTAGGTGTTGCTGATTCGTCTCCTCTGATGGGCGATCGTGACCCCGTGCCTTCACAAGAGACTCTTCAGGCTCGTCTGTACGGAACGCAACGCTTGGCTTTCGTTTGGATCACCACCTCTGGATGTCAGTCGGTATGTTTGCATGATTCTCCTTTCAATGTATGTGAGGTGGAGAAACCGTTCATTTTGGGAGGGTAGAGTGACACGAGTGGCCCTGAGACATTTGGACATTGCTATTGCAAACTGTCCTGAGTGACAAGATGCAGTCTTAGTATTCTGCATGAACTGCAACAGGGCTCAGAATCAGGCTGTGGGAAAACCGGCAAAACTGCCTAGGAGGTGGTACCAGAGGTGTAGACAAAGTCTGATGTGTTTGTAAAAGTGACAGGATAACATTTGTAGCGTTTAAGAGTTGGTGCACTTAGAACCTGCCGATGTTGCTAGAAAAGCTTAGAAAACCAAAATCATGTTCTGCCGTTTGGCATATGTCCGGCAATAAATGGGAGCAGCTCCCGAAAAGCTCTGGTTTTGTTTAATCTGCTCAGCTTTTCTGGTAGCTACTGTGGAACGGCTGCATTAGCATGAGATTTGAGATACAACTTCCTTTGCACAGCGCTTGTCTGCTTGTTAAAGTGGCGTCTGTTAATCTATGGAAGTGCTTTAGTGTTGTAACTCTTTGCAGTGTATGTCGGTTTCACTGTCTGTTCATCTGTGGCTCTGTTTCCCTCTGTATGTTGCAGGTAGTTCTGAGCAGCTGAGAGCATTTAGTAAATGGGAACCAGTTGCCGTCCCCTATTGGTCCTGGGCGACGCCAGATACCCTCTGGGAGCTGCACGCTCTCTGAACTGGGGAATTGCTTTTGGAGGAGGCAGCGGTTGTCAAGCCACAAACTGCTTAGGAGCCGAGGACTTTCTGCTTTTTATCATTGTTTTTGCAAATTTTGAATAAATACTCTTTCCTGTAATTTGTGTCTGGATACTTTGGTTCCTCTTGTTTGGTCTCCCTGGCCTAGATGGACCTGACAAGTGCCATTAATAAATGCACAAGTTGCATCAGTATTAACCTTGGACCAGTTAGTGCCGATAGCATACAGGGTGCCAAAGGAAATTGGACTGCTGTGGGTTCAAGGAGTGTGGAAGGAAAGGAAAGTCGCTGTCAGGAAGGGAGTTGGAGTTACCTTTATGGAGGACTTTGAGGAATGTTCTGGAGGTGACCTAGCAGACTTGAGTCTGAAATTGAAGACGTGATGGGAGTTAGATGAAGTGGTGGGTAGGTTTGGTATCCAGCATAGACTTTAGTAAATACATTCTATTAAGATGACTCATGAGCAGAGGTAGACGACCTCTTGTATATGTGAATGAAATGTTGTCGACATGCTTGCAGTTTCTTGGAACGTCGTCTACTAGCTGGTCTTTATGTGAATCTAGTCACTATATAGCTGTTGGACACAGGATGTAAAATCTGTCTCAAAGCAGGTTCTGCTCCTGCATAGATCAATATATATATACTTCAAATCAGCTTGGCAGGAAGGATCCCAGTGCATTTGCTTCATATTGCACATGTTTATGTAGATTTATGTTTACCAGATCAGGCATCAGTGGGCTGATTTTCTGAAACAGAAGGACACTGGTTCAAGTCCATGTATATAGTATATATATTTGTAGTCTCTGTAAATAGAGAAGTAATTCTGTCTTATCTGTAAAACAGCTCAATGGATTGCATGTATTCCTCAGAATGCTCCTGTTTGACTGAAGGGCAAACTAAAAATTGTCTTGATATACCAAAAGTAGAGTCAATCTGGACATTCACAAATATTAAATAGTGAATAATACAATTTGTCACTAAAGATGTCTGGCCACTGAGGTGACTGTTGGGTTTCAATGCAGACTGTGAATTAGCATCCATAAACAAGGTTGAAGGTAAAAGAAGGCTTGATGGAACGTCATTGTATTGTTTGTTTTGCAAAGTGTGATGAGAATCTGTGTTTTTCAGATTGTCCTGAGAGTGGAGAAATGTACATCCCAAGTGTTTGTAAATATAATGGTAAGTGATGTCTTGAATTGTTGTTGTTAATTTTGTATAATGTTTGTGTTAGGCACAATGTTAATTGATTACTGATATTTGTGTAGTTGAGGAGGTTTTCTTTGTATGTGTTGAAATGAAAGTATTGTTTGACAGTGCATCTCTAATTGTTGTTTGTGCTTGTTGCAGGTGTGGTGAGGCCAGAAGTTGTGCATGTAAGAGTGTGCACTCTGGCTAGCTTTGCAAAAATGAATAAAGTATGTATCCCCTCCAAGTGTGTGTGTGGGGCCCCTATGTGTAATTTTCCAAAAAGTAAAAATTTCTCTAGCAGGGCTGTTTCTACGGTGCTCGTCTGCCTGCCCCCCTCTCTCTACCCCCAAAGTCCCCCCGGGGGGCCCTGGTTAGTGGGGCCCCCCCTCCTCCCTATCTCGGCCTGTCTGCCTCCCGCCCTCCTCCTTGCTTCGCCTGACTCCCCCACGTCGGCCTTGTATCGGGGTTGGGACCCGACCTGGCTGTTGTCGGCCTTCCACCGGGCGGGTACCCGATGTGGCTGTGTGACTGGTACTGGACTTGAACCAGCGGTATCACATACAGCGTCAGTGGCTTATGGCACTGCGCTAACCAGTCACAGAGGGAAATCCGGGTTTCTCCTATATAACGTCACACTTAGAGGGAAAAAGCACTTAGGAAAAAAAAAAATTGTACTTAGATACATTTGGCAAAGGGAGACTTGATGTAGGCAATATTGACCGACACTGGACTCGAACCAGCAGTTTCCAAATGCAGTGTCGGCAGCTTATGGCACTGAGCTAACCAGTTAGTTTCGCATTTTCGGGTTTCACGTATACAACCCTACTCTTAGAGAAAAGCACTTAGAAGGAAAAAAAAAATCTCTTTGGCAGAGGCAGAGCATGCTGTGTCAGGTAAAAAGTAAATAGGAAAAAGGACTTAGGATTTGATTCAGAAAACACTTGGAAAAAAAAAAATCAGCAAATGTCGATGAGACACTGAGCTTTCCGGTCAGGTGCAGAAATCCAGTTTGCATGTGTCTAACTTTACACTTAGAGAAAAATACTTAGGAAAAAAAAAGGATGAAGCACTTAGGTTTTGAGCCACATATTTGCCCTGATTTTCCACATGGATACTTTATTTTACTTTAGCATAAAAAAACATTTTGCTAACTTTACACAAAACACTAAGGAGGGGGAAAAAAAGAATCACCAAATGTCATTTCTCCACACACAAATGTGTGCACGTATAAAAACATACCTGCAACCGTATTTTGTCGGTCTGGGAACGGAACCTTCTCCACCATGTGGACACTGACTTGTATATCCAGAAATCTCTGAATTCATGGAAAGGAAAAGATCAACTTTACAGAATCAGTCCTGAAGAGTTGTGTGTCAATAAATTGTCCGACTGGTGATTGATGCTCATGTGTGTTCTGGGTTTATTGGACAGAATCAGACGTTTCACTAATGATGGCACTTCCATCTATGTGGACCTTCAGGCTGTGATACAGTAAAGTTTATTTACATTTTGGTCCAAAAAATTGGGGTGTGTTTCCCCTTCACACCCAGGTAGGGTCAAGTTGTCTTCCTGCTCCTGCAGATACAATTTCATACAACAGAACAGCGACCCAGTCAGAGATCAGCATCTGCAGGTCTTGGTCTCCCGCTGTATGTATCCCTTGTGGCGGTCGAGTTCCTTCGGACGTGAGCGCCGACCACTGAGTTTCTCTCCCTGCAGCTTCCTTGCGAATCCATAAAGTTTCATGACGAAGGCGCCGCGCTTGTGAACCCAGAACTTACCTGTAGGTAATAAACTATACTGACTCATGGAGTTCTTTAGCATCCATACACACATTTTAAATTAGGATTCTTGAACTAATTTCGGCTAAGTTTAGCCCTCAGCTGGTGGTTTCAGAAGTTCAGGTGAGCGTGCTCCCGAGGAGCAACTCCATTCAAAATAGGCTCTTTCACGACGGAGGAGCTTCAGCTGAAAGAAACAATTCAGCTTTGCCAGAATAGTTTGCAGACAATGAGTCCACGACACGGCGAGGCTGAGAGCCTCACTGGGACAAAGATATTTGCAGTGAAGAAACAGTCAAAGTCAAACATCTCAATGGAGGTCACCCTGACTCCTCCATAGAGGACGTATCCGACGGCAACCAGAACAGCCATCATGGCTTCCATTTCGTCCATATTTTCCACTGGAAAAGTCACTTCCTACTTTGGCTTCGCTGCATGTTTTGCAGAGCAGACGTTCAAGAACCACATTGCTTTTACTTTGGTGAGGAGATGCCATGATAAGGCGTTAGCATGTTAGCATCAAATTAACACTACCACACTTTTACTGTTAGAGCGTGTACGGGCCGAGCATGATGCAGAAAAAAGGTTAAATATCTAATTTGCAGTGTGCAGCTTAAAAACATGCAGACACATCCTGGTCATTTCTGACCAGTCAATGAACGATTGAACTTTGAATCAAACAGGCCAAAATGCAGACGGAAATCTTTCACTTTGAGATTGACTTGCAGTGTTTCTAAGTGCAATATTTAGAAGAAACACTGTAGATTATCTTTGCACTAAAGAGTCACTGCGTCAGACTCTGAGTCAAACGTAGAAAAAGGTTTAACAGGAAAAGGATAAACTAAAAAGGATTTTAAAAAATAAAGTGACACTGATATCAGGGTGTACAAGTACACTTTATTTTCACAGCAGGAAAACTACAAGCATTTAAAATTGCAACAGGTAAAGACAAACATTTTGCTAACTTTACACAAAAGTAAACCTATTGTACACACTACCTTGCTTGTGTTGGACAGGCTTCTTCTGGGGCTCAGGATCCTTGTCAGGACGCCTACAAGACCAAACACAACATTTATGGACGGCGTCTGAAAGAACACTTTAGAATTAAATACATTGATTTAACCACGGCCGTAACCTGACATGTAACTCCTGCAGCTCTGAGGCAGAGCCACTAACACTGAGCATCACATCTGCAGTTTCTACTTTCACCTCCAGAACATCACCTTAAGTCCTCCTTCAAGGAACTCCAGTTCTCTTCTCATGAACAAAGAACCAGTCACAAACAGTCTCCATGAGCCTAAACAGATGAGCACAGGTACAAAGATCACCAGAGGTCAGAAACATATTTAAGCATATTTTCATTTAATAAAAAAAAAAGTGTAAGTGCCAACTTACCCAATGAGGAAGCAAACACAGCAACCACACACTCTGGTCTCTTCTTACCTTCGGACACAAAAATAAACCTCAAATATCTTCTGAATCTTCTCCCTGGCTTTGCTTCAATCAGCCCAATTCCAAATAAAAAATAAGGAACAAACACTCACCAGAGACCACAGGACACGAAAACACTCCAAACAAATGCATCAGATCTGAAAGACAAGACAAACATCTGCATTTTTTTTTTCTTTTTCAACACAAAACCCCAGCAATTTCCCAGTGAACCTCAACCTCTCAGCTGGCTCTCCACAGAGATCAGGCGTCGCCCAAAATGACGCCAGTATAAAAAGCCCAGCGTCCTGGCAGGGACCAATAGGAGGCCGCATTTACTAAACGCTTTCACCTGCTGCACATGACCTGCAACATGGAGTAAGATCTGATCCACTGTATTCATCTCCAGAGGGGAAATTCCTTTTTTCACACCAGTGTAAAAGTTATAAAGGAATAAAGTTGATCCGATCTTATGTGTTGTAGGAAATTCGCAGCAGGTGAAAGCGTTTAGTAAATGCTAATTGGTCGCGGCCTCCTATTGGTCCGTGCCAGGATGGCAGCCTTTTTATACCGGCCGTGATGTCATTTCCTGGCGATGCCGAGGCTCTGAGGAGAACCTGCTGAGTGCTGGATGGTCGCTTTCGGCTGTGGAATCGCAAGAGGTGTCTTGCACACATTGAGTTGCTGCGCTTCATCTTAGTGTTGGAAGGTAAGAAGGAACCAGAGGTTGTGCTTCAATTTAACTTTTATTTACTGCCCATTTTTGGATCTTTGGAGGAACAAAAACTGTTTTGCTCTTATTTCTGTCCAAGTAGGTGTTGCTGATTCGTCTCCTCTGATGGGCGATCGTGACCCCGTGCCTTCACAAGAGACTCCTCAGGCTCGTCTGTCCGGAACGCAACGCTTGGCTTTCGTTTGGATCACCACCTCTGGATGTCAGTCGGTATGTTTGCATGATTCTCCTTTCAATGTATGTGAGGTGGAGAAACCGTTCATTTTGAGAGGGTAGAGTGACACGAGTGGCCCTGAGACATTTGGACATTGCTATTGCAAACTGTCCTGAGTGACAAGATGCAGTCTTCGTATTCTGCATGAACTGCAACAGGGCTCAGAATCAGGCTGTGGGAAAAAAAAATCAATACTGCCTAGGAGGTGGTACCAGAGGTGTAGGTGTTTGTTAAAGGGACAAGATAACATTTGTAGCATTTGACAGTTGGTGCACTTAGAAACTGCCATCATGAGAGCTGATGTTGCCAGAAGAGCTTAGAAAACCAAAATGATGTCTGGCTGTTTCTTGCCCCATGTCTGGCAATAAATGGGAGCAGCTCCCAAAAAGCTCTGGTTTTGTTTGATCTGCTCAGCTTTTCTGATAGCTACTGTAGAACGGCTGTATTAGCATGAGATTTGAGATGCAACTTCCTTTGCACAGCGCTTGTCTGCTTGTTAAAGTGGTGTCTGTTAATCTATGGAAGTGCTTTAGTGTTGTAACTCTTTGCAGTGCATGTCGGTTTCACTGTCTGTTCATCTGTGGCTCTGTTTCCCTCTGTATGTTGCAGGTAGTTCTGAGCAGCTGAGAGCATTTAGTAAATGGTAACCAGTTGCCGTCCCCTATTGGTCCTGGGCGACGCCAGATACCCTCTGGGAGCTGCACGCTCTCTGAACTGGGAATTGCTTTTGGAGGAGGCAGCGGTTGTCAAGCCACAAACTGCTTAGGAGCCGAGGACTTTCTGCTTTGTACCATTGTTTTTGCAAATTTTGAATAAATACTCTTTCCTATAACTTGTGTCTGGATACTTCCGTTCCTCTTGTTTGGTCTCCCTGGCCTAGACGGACCTGATAAATGCCATGAATGAATGCACAAGTTGCATCAGACATAACTTGTGCCATAAGAGGAAAGGTGGATGAGCAGGTGCAAAGCTAAAGACTTGGCAGAGTCAGTTGTACTGACAGGAAGTGACTTGGCGACACCTTGAGGAATGTTTTGGAGGTGAAAGTCAGGCTTAATTCTGTAATGGAAGATGTGGTGGGTAGGTTTGGTGTCCACCATAGGCTTTCCTGAATAAATTTATAAGGTGACTCAAGAGCAGAGGTAGACCTCTTGTATAGGAGTTCATCTGAAGATGAGTGAGGAACTATTTTGCAGATTGAAATGTTCTCTGCAGTTTCTTGGAATGTCTTTATGTGAATCTATTCAGCTGTTGGACACAGGATGTAAAATCTGGCTCAAAGCAGGTTCTGTCCCTGCACAATCAATATATATATATACTTCAAATCAGCTTGGTGTGAAGGATCCCAGTCCATTTGCTTCATATTGCAAATGTTTATGTGGATTTATGTTTACCAGATCTGGCTGATCTTCTGAAAGAGAAGGGCACTGGTTCAAGTCCATGTATATAGAATATATCTTTGTAGTCTGTAAATAGAGAAGTAATTCTGTCTTATCTCTAAAACAGCTCAATGGATTGCATGTATTCCTCAGGACGCTCCTGTTTGACTGAAGGGCAAATTAAAAATTGTCTTGCTATACCAAAAGTAGACTCAATCTGGACATTCACAAATATTAAATAGTGAATAATACAAATTGTCACTAAAGATGTCTGGCCACTGAGGTGACTGTTGGGTTTCAATGCAGACTGTGAATTATCATCCAGAAACAGGGTTGAAGGTAAAAGAAGGCTTGATGGAACGTCATTGTATTGTTTGTTTTGCAAAGTGTGACGAGAATCTGTGTTTTTCAGATTGTCCTGAGAGTGGAGAAATGTACATCCCAAGTGTTTGTAAATATAATGGTAAGTGATGTCTTGAAATATTCTTGTACATTTTGTATAATGTTTGTGTTAGGCACAATGTTAATTGATTACTGATATTTGTGTAGTTGAGGAGGTTTTCTTTGTATGTGTTGAAATGAAAGTATTGTGTGACAGTGCATCACTAATTGTTGTTTGTGCTTGTTGCAGGTGTGGTGAGGCCAGAAGTTGTGCATGTAAGAGTGATGTGCACTCTGGCTAGCTTTGCAAAAATGAATAAAGTATGTATCCCCTCCAAATGTGTGTGTGTGTGTGGGCCCCTATGTGTAATTTTCCAAAAATGTAAAATTTAGAAATTTCTCTAGCAGGGCTGTTTCTACGGTGCTCGTCTGCCTGCCCCCCTCTCTCTACCCCCAAAGTCCCCCCGGGGGGCCCTGGTTAGTGGGGCCCCCCCTCCTCCCTATCTCGGCCTGTCTGCCTCCCGCCCTCCTCCTTGCTTCGCCTGACTCCCCCACGTCGGCCTTGTATCGGGGTTGGGACCCGACCTGGCTGTTGTCGGCCTTCCACCGGGCGGGTACCCGATGTGGCTGTGTGACTGGTACTGGACTTGAACCAGCGGTATCACATACAGCGTCAGTGGCTTATGGCACTGCGCTAACCAGTCACAGAGGGAAATCCGGGTTTCTCCTACATAACGTCACACTTAGAGGAAAAAAGCACTTAGAAAAAAATTGTACTCAGATATATTTGGCAAAGAGAGACTTGATATAGGCAATATTGACCCGTGCTGGACTCGAACCAGCAGTTTCCACATGCAGTGTCAGCAGCTTATGGCACTGAACTAACCAGTTAGGTTCGCATTTTCGGGTTTCACCTATACAGCCCTGCTCTTAGAGAAAAGCACTTAGAAGGAAAAACTCTTAGGCAAGATGCAGAGCATGCTGTGTCAGGTAGAAAGTAAATAGGCAAAAGGACTTAGGTTTTGATTCAGAAAACACTTGGAAAAAAAAAAAAATCACCAAATGTCGATGAGACACTGAGCTTTCCGGTCAGGTGCAGAAATTCAGGTTGAATGTGTCTAACTTTACACTTAGAGAAAAATACTTAGGAAAAAAAAAGGATGAAGCACTTAGGTTTTGAGCCACATATTTGCCCTGATTTTCCACATGGATACTTTATTTTACTTTAGCATAAAAAAACGTTTTGCTAACTTTACACAAAACACTAAGGAGGGGGAAAAAAAGAATCACCAAATGTCATTTCTCCACACACAAATGTGTGCACGTATAAAAACATACCTGCAACCGTATTTTGTCGGTCTGGGAACGGAACCTTCTCCACCATGTGGACACTGACTTGTATATCCAGAAATCTCTGAATTCATGGAAAGGAAAAGATCAACTTTACAGAATCAGTCCTGAAGAGTTGTGTGTCAATAAATTGTCCGACTGGTGATTGATGCTCATGTGTGTTCTGGGTTTATTGGACAGAATCAGACGTTTCACTAATGATGGCACTTCCATCTATGTGGACCTTCAGGCTGTGATACAGTAAAGTTTATTTACATTTTGGTCCAAAAAATTGGGGTGTGTTTCCCCTTCACACCCAGGTAGGGTCAAGTTGTCTTCCTGCTCCTGCAGATACAATTTCATACAACAGAACAGCGACCCAGTCAGAGATCAGCATCTGCAGGTCTTGGTCTCCCGCTGTATGTATCCCTTGTGGCGGTCGAGTTCCTTCGGACGTGAGCGCCGACCACTGAGTTTCTCTCCCTGCAGCTTCCTTGCGAATCCATAAAGTTTCATGACGAAGGCGCCGCGCTTGTGAACCCAGAACTTACCTGTAGGTAATAAACTATACTGACTCATGGAGTTCTTTAGCATCCATACACACATTTTAAATTAGGATTCTTGAACTAATTTCGGCTAAGTTTAGCCCTCAGCTGGTGGTTTCAGAAGTTCAGGTGAGCGTGCTCCCGAGGAGCAACTCCATTCAAAATAGGCTCTTTCACGACGGAGGAGCTTCAGCTGAAAGAAACAATTCAGCTTTGCCAGAATAGTTTGCAGACAATGAGTCCACGACACGGCGAGGCTGAGAGCCTCACTGGGACAAAGATATTTGCAGTGAAGAAACAGTCAAAGTCAAACATCTCAATGGAGGTCACCCTGACTCCTCCATAGAGGACGTATCCGACGGCAACCAGAACAGCCATCATGGCTTCCATTTCGTCCATATTTTCCACTGGAAAAGTCACTTCCTACTTTGGCTTCGCTGCATGTTTTGCAGAGCAGACGTTCAAGAACCGCATTGCTTTTACTTTGGTGAGGAGATGCCATGATAAGGCGTTAGCATGTTAGCATCAAATTAACACTACCACACTTTTACTGTTAGAGCGTGTACGGGCCGAGCATGATGCAGAAAAAAGGTTAAATATCTAATTTGCAGTGTGCAGCTTAAAAACATGCAGACACATCCTGGTCATTTCTGACCAGTCAATGAACGATTGAACTTTGAATCAAACAGGCCAAAATGCAGACGGAAATCTTTCACTTTGAGATTGACTTGCAGTGTTTCTAAGTGCAATATTTAGAAGAAACACTGTAGATTATCTTTGCACTAAAGAGTCACTGCGTCAGACTCTGAGTCAAACGTAGAAAAAGGTTTAACAGGAAAAGGATAAACTAAAAAGGATTTTAAAAAATAAAGTGACACTGATATCAGGGTGTACAAGTACACTTTATTTTCACAGCAGGAAAACTACAAGCATTTAAAATTGCAACAGGTAAAGACAAACATTTTGCTAACTTTACACAAAAGTAAACCTATTGTACACACTACCTTGCTTGTGTTGGACAGGCTTCTTCTGGGGCTCAGGATCCTTGTCAGGACGCCTACAAGACCAAACACAACATTTATGGACGGCGTCTGAAAGAACACTTTAGAATTAAATACATTGATTTAACCACGGCCGTAACCTGACATGTAACTCCTGCAGCTCTGAGGCAGAGCCACTAACACTGAGCATCACATCTGCAGTTTCTACTTTCACCTCCAGAACATCACCTTAAGTCCTCCTTCAAGGAACTCCAGTTCTCTTCTCATGAACAAAGAACCAGTCACAAACAGTCTCCATGAGCCTAAACAGATGAGCACAGGTACAAAGATCACCAGAGGTCAGAAACATATTTAAGCATATTTTCATTTAATAAAAAAAAAAGTGTAAGTGCCAACTTACCCAATGAGGAAGCAAACACAGCAACCACACACTCTGGTCTCTTCTTACCTTCGGACACAAAAATAAACCTCAAATATCTTCTGAATCTTCTCCCTGGCTTTGCTTCAATCAGCCCAATTCCAAATAAAAAATAAGGAACAAACACTCACCAGAGACCACAGGACACGAAAACACTCCAAACAAATGCATCAGATCTGAAAGACAAGACAAACATCTGCATTTTTTTTTTCTTTTTCAACACAAAACCCCAGCAATTTCCCAGTGAACCTCAACCTCTCAGCTGGCTCTCCACAGAGATCAGGCGTCGCCCAAAATGACGCCAGTATAAAAAGCCCAGCGTCCTGGCAGGGACCAATAGGAGGCCGCATTTACTAAACGCTTTCACCTGCTGCACATGACCTGCAACATGGAGTAAGATCTGATCCACTGTATTCATCTCCAGAGGGGAAATTCCTTTTTTCACACCAGTGTAAAAGTTATAAAGGAATAAAGTTGATCCGATCTTATGTGTTGTAGGAAATTCGCAGCAGGTGAAAGCGTTTAGTAAATGCTAATTGGTCGCGGCCTCCTATTGGTCCGTGCCAGGATGGCAGCCTTTTTATACCGGCCGTGATGTCATTTCCTGGCGATGCCGAGGCTCTGAGGAGAACCTGCTGAGTGCTGGATGGTCGCTTTCGGCTGTGGAATCGCAAGAGGTGTCTTGCACACATTGAGTTGCTGCGCTTCATCTTAGTGTTGGAAGGTAAGAAGGAACCAGAGGTTGTGCTTCAATTTAACTTTTATTTACTGCCCATTTTTGGATCTTTGGAGGAACAAAAACTGTTTTGCTCTTATTTCTGTCCAAGTAGGTGTTGCTGATTCGTCTCCTCTGATGGGCGATCGTGACCCCGTGCCTTCACAAGAGACTCCTCAGGCTCGTCTGTCCGGAACGCAACGCTTGGCTTTCGTTTGGATCACCACCTCTGGATGTCAGTCGGTATGTTTGCATGATTCTCCTTTCAATGTATGTGAGGTGGAGAAACCGTTCATTTTGAGAGGGTAGAGTGACACGAGTGGCCCTGAGACATTTGGACATTGCTATTGCAAACTGTCCTGAGTGACAAGATGCAGTCTTCGTATTCTGCATGAACTGCAACAGGGCTCAGAATCAGGCTGTGGGAAAAAAAAATCAATACTGCCTAGGAGGTGGTACCAGAGGTGTAGGTGTTTGTTAAAGGGACAAGATAACATTTGTAGCATTTGACAGTTGGTGCACTTAGAAACTGCCATCATGAGAGCTGATGTTGCCAGAAGAGCTTAGAAAACCAAAATGATGTCTGGCTGTTTCTTGCCCCATGTCTGGCAATAAATGGGAGCAGCTCCCAAAAAGCTCTGGTTTTGTTTGATCTGCTCAGCTTTTCTGATAGCTACTGTAGAACGGCTGTATTAGCATGAGATTTGAGATGCAACTTCCTTTGCACAGCGCTTGTCTGCTTGTTAAAGTGGTGTCTGTTAATCTATGGAAGTGCTTTAGTGTTGTAACTCTTTGCAGTGCATGTCGGTTTCACTGTCTGTTCATCTGTGGCTCTGTTTCCCTCTGTATGTTGCAGGTAGTTCTGAGCAGCTGAGAGCATTTAGTAAATGGTAACCAGTTGCCGTCCCCTATTGGTCCTGGGCGACGCCAGATACCCTCTGGGAGCTGCACGCTCTCTGAACTGGGAATTGCTTTTGGAGGAGGCAGCGGTTGTCAAGCCACAAACTGCTTAGGAGCCGAGGACTTTCTGCTTTGTACCATTGTTTTTGCAAATTTTGAATAAATACTCTTTCCTATAACTTGTGTCTGGATACTTCCGTTCCTCTTGTTTGGTCTCCCTGGCCTAGACGGACCTGATAAATGCCATGAATGAATGCACAAGTTGCATCAGACATAACTTGTGCCATAAGAGGAAAGGTGGATGAGCAGGTGCAAAGCTAAAGACTTGGCAGAGTCAGTTGTACTGACAGGAAGTGACTTGGCGACACCTTGAGGAATGTTTTGGAGGTGAAAGTCAGGCTTAATTCTGTAATGGAAGATGTGGTGGGTAGGTTTGGTGTCCACCATAGGCTTTCCTGAATAAATTTATAAGGTGACTCAAGAGCAGAGGTAGACCTCTTGTATAGGAGTTCATCTGAAGATGAGTGAGGAACTATTTTGCAGATTGAAATGTTCTCTGCAGTTTCTTGGAATGTCTTTATGTGAATCTATTCAGCTGTTGGACACAGGATGTAAAATCTGGCTCAAAGCAGGTTCTGTCCCTGCACAATCAATATATATATATACTTCAAATCAGCTTGGTGTGAAGGATCCCAGTCCATTTGCTTCATATTGCAAATGTTTATGTGGATTTATGTTTACCAGATCTGGCTGATCTTCTGAAAGAGAAGGGCACTGGTTCAAGTCCATGTATATAGAATATATCTTTGTAGTCTGTAAATAGAGAAGTAATTCTGTCTTATCTCTAAAACAGCTCAATGGATTGCATGTATTCCTCAGGACGCTCCTGTTTGACTGAAGGGCAAATTAAAAATTGTCTTGCTATACCAAAAGTAGACTCAATCTGGACATTCACAAATATTAAATAGTGAATAATACAAATTGTCACTAAAGATGTCTGGCCACTGAGGTGACTGTTGGGTTTCAATGCAGACTGTGAATTATCATCCAGAAACAGGGTTGAAGGTAAAAGAAGGCTTGATGGAACGTCATTGTATTGTTTGTTTTGCAAAGTGTGATGAGAATCTGTGTTTTTCAGATTGTCCTGAGAGTGGAGAAATGTACATCCCAAGTGTTTGTAAATATAATGGTAAGTGATGTCTTGAAATATTCTTGTACATTTTGTATAATGTTTGTGTTAGGCACAATGTTAATTGATTACTGATATTTGTGTAGTTGAGGAGGTTTTCTTTGTATGTGTTGAAATGAAAGTATTGTTTGACAGTGCATCACTAATTGTTGTTTGTGCTTGTTGCAGGTGTGGTGAGGCCAGAAGTTGTGCATGTAAGAGTGTGCACTCTGGCTAGCTTTGCAAAAATCAATAAAGTATGTATCCCCTCCAAGAGTGTGTGTGTGGGGCCCCTATGTGTAATTTTCCCAAAAATGTAAAATTTAGAAATTTCTCTAGCAGGGCTGTTTCTACGGTGCTCGTCTGCCTGCCCCCCTCTCTCTACCCCCAAAGTCCCCCCGGGGGGCCCTGGTTAGTGGGGCCCCCCCTCCTCCCTATCTCGGCCTGTCTGCCTCCCGCCCTCCTCCTTGCTTCGCCTGACTCCCCCACGTCGGCCTTGTATCGGGGTTGGGACCCGACCTGGCTGTTGTCGGCCTTCCACCGGGCGGGTACCCGATGTGGCTGTGTGACTGGTACTGGACTTGAACCAGCGGTATCACATACAGCGTCAGTGGCTTATGGCACTGCGCTAACCAGTCACAGAGGGAAATCCGGGTTTCTCCTATATAACGTCACACTTAGAGGGAAAAAGCACTTAGGAAAAAAACAAATTGTACTTAGATACATTTGGCAAAGGAAGACTTGATGTAGGCAATATTGACCGGCGCTGGACTCAAACCAGCAGTTTCCAAATGCAGTGTCGGCAGCTTATGGCACTGAGCTAACCAGTTAGTTTCATGTTTTTGGGTTTCACGTATACAACCCTACTCTTAGAGAAAAGCACTTAGAAGGAAAAAAAACTCTTAGGCAAGATGCAGAGCATGCTGTGTCAGGTAGAAAGTAAATAGGCAAAAGGACTTAGGATTTGATTCAGAAAACACTTGGAAACAAAAAATCACCAAATGTCGATGAGACACTGAGCTTTCCGGTCAGGTGCAGAAATCCAGTTTGCATGTGTCTAACTTTACACTTGGAGAAAAATACTTAGGAAAAAAAATGGATGGAGCACTTAGGTTTTGAACCACATATTTGCCCTGATTTTGCACATGGATACTTTATTTTACTTTAGCATAAAAAAACATTTTGCTAACTTTACACAAAACACGTGGGGGGGGGGGAATAATCGCTGTCATTTCTCCACACATGTGTGCACGTATAGAAACATACCTGCTACCGTATTTTGCCGGTCTGGGAACGGAACCTTCTCCACCATGTGGACACTGACTTGTATATCCAGAAATCTCTAAATTCATTAAAAGGAAAAGATCAATTTGACAGAACCAGTCCTGAAGAGTTGTGTGTCAATAAATTGTCCGACTGGTGATTGATGCTCATGTGTGTTCTGGGTTTATTTGACCAAATCGGACATTTTACTAATGATGGCACTTCTATCTATCTGGACCTTCAGGCCGTAAAGCAGAAGAAGTTTATTTACATTTCGGTCCAAAAAAAATTGGGGTGTGTTTCCCCTTCACACCCAGGTAGGGTCAAGTTGTCTTCCCGCTCCTGCAGATACAATTTCATACAACAGCACCGCGACCCAGTCAGAGATCAGCATCTGCAGGTCTCGCCCTCATGTGGCGGTCGAGGTCTTCCTTCGGACGTGAGCGCCGACCACTGAGTTTCTCTCCCTGCAGCTTCCTTGCGAATCCAAGAAGGTTCACGACGAAGGCGCCGCGCTTGCAAGCCGTCTCCTTGTCCCGTACTTACCTGTAGGTTCTGAACACCTTTAAGTTTCTTTTCACGTCATTAAACACTGAAAGGATGAACTATACGGACTCACATGTTCTTTGGCATCACATCTACATTTTAAATTTAGTTTCCCTGAACTAGCACACAAAGCTTCCACTGCTAACTTCTGGTTCAGCCCTTGGTTGGTGGTTTCAGGTGAGTGTGTTCTGAGGAGCAAGCTCAGAATTGAACTAAAATGGTTTTTTCTTACAAGAAAAAAAAGTGGAGCTTCAGCTGAACGTCAGAGAAACAATTCAGCTTTGCCAGAATAGTTTGCAGACAATGTGTCACGACATGGCGAGGCAACAGCAACCAGAGCAACAGCCATCATGGCTTCCAATTCGTCCATTTTTCCACTGGAAAAGTCACTTCCTACTTTGGCTTCGCTGCATGTTTTGCAGAGCAGACGTTCAAGAACTGCATTGCTTTTACTTTGAGGGGACGCCATGATAAGGCGTTAGCATGTTAGCATCAAATTAACTCTGCCACACTTTTACTGTTCTATAGCGTGTACGGGCAGAGCAAGTACTGTCAATGCCGTGATTCGATGCGTAATTGCATCGTATGATTGGCTGGACGCCGGGCAGAGTTTCACAGAAAAATGATACAGGAAAAAGGCTCCATAACTTATTCATTTGCGGTGCACTGAGTGTGCAGCATAAAAACATGCAATTGACACATCCTGGTCATTTCTGACCAGTGAATGATTTAACTATTCTTAATAGTTCAAATTAATCATAAACAGTCCAAAATGCAGACAGAAATACTGCAAGTCAATCTCAAAGTGAAGGATTTCCAAGTGCAATATTTAGAAGAAATACTGAAGATTATCTTTGCACTAAAGAGTCACTGCGTCAGACTCGGAGTCAAACGTAGAAAAATGTTTAACAGGAAAAGGATAAACTAAAAAGGATTTTAAAAAATAAAGTGACACTGATATCAGGGTGTACAAGTACACTTTATTGTCACAGCAGGAAAACTACAAGCATTTAAAATTGCAACAGGTAAAGACACTTCAAACATTTTGCTAACTTTACACAAAAGTAAACCTATTGTACACACTACCTTGCTGGTGTTGGACAGGCTTCTTCTGGGGCTCAGGATCCTTGTCAGGACGCCTACAAGACCAAACACAACATTTATGGACGGCGTCTGAAAGAATCTTGGAATTAAATGCATTGATTTAACCACGGCCGTAACCTGACATGTAACTCCTGCAGCTCTGAGGCAGAGCCACTAACACTGAGCATCACATCTGCAGTTTCTACTTTCACCTCCAGAACATTACCTTAAGTCCTCCTTCAGGGAACTCCAGTTCTCTTCTCATGTAGAACAAAGAATCAGTCACAAACAGTCTCCATGAGCCTAAACAGATGAGCACAGGTGCAAAGATCACCAGAGGTCAGAAACATATTCAAGCACATTTTCATTTAATAAAAAAAAAAAAGTGTAAGTGCCAACTTACCCAATGAGGAAGCAAACACAGCAACCACACACTCTGGTCTCTTCTTACCTTCGGACACAAAAATAAACCTCAAATATCTTCTGAATCTTCTCCCTGGCTTTGCTTCAAGCAGCCCAATTCCAAATAAAAAAATAAGGAACAAACACTCACCAGAGACCACAGGACACGAAAACACTCCAAACAAATGCATCAGATCTGAAAGACAAGACAAACATCTGCATTATTATTTATTATTTATTTATTTTATTTTTTATTTTTTTTTTAACACAAAACCCCAGCAATTTCCCAGTGAACCTCAACCTCTCAGCTGGCTCTCCACAGAGATCAGGCGTCGCCCAAAATGACGCCAGTATAAAAAGCCCAGCGTCCTGGCAGGGACCAATAGGAGGCCGCGACCAATTAGCATTTACTAAACGCTTTCACCTGCTGCACATTACCTGCAACATAGAATTAGATCAGATCAACTTTATCCATCTCCAGAGAGGAAATTCATTTTTCACAGCAGTGTAATAGTTATAATGTCCTAAAATAAAAAAGGTATATATTGTATAAATATGAATAGAGAGACAGAGGATAGCAAGACATCCACAAATAAATAGACAACAGTTATGACAACAACATAGTATAGTGAAAAATACACAACCAGAACTTAATGACGATATAAATACAGTGAAAACAATATAAATAAAGCAAGACAATTTACTAAAGAAAATAGAGATATAATTTAAGATCTTGAAAAAAAAGAATAAAAAAAACAATGCTCATATCACAAGCAAAGCACCTTAAGCCTATGAGCTACACACACACTTCCTGTTCAACAGTATAGCACATAGACTTACCCATACACATACAGATATGTGTGTATGTATAAATATATGTACATATATACAGTGGGGAAGAAAAGTATTTTGTTGCACCAACTTGCACCAATCGTGCAAGTTCTCTCACTTAAAAAGATGAGAGAGGCTTGTAATTTTCATCATAGGAACACTTCAACTATGAGAGACAGAATGTGAAAAAAAAATCCAGAAAATTACATTATCTGATTTTTAAAGAATTTATTTGCAAATTATGGTTGAAAATAAGTATTTGGTCACCTACAAACAAGCAAGATTTCTGGCTCTCACAGACCTGCAACTTCTTTTTGTAAGGCTACACTCTCACCTACAACTAATGTGTCGGATCTGAAAGACACTCTCGGCTACAACTACTTTGCAGTCACCGATCTCTTTCAGGTGACCTCGTCTATACAAGATGTAGTCTACCTGCGTGCTCCTACCTCCGCTCTTATAAGTTACCCTATGTTCCTGTTTTTTCTGGAAAAAGGTGTTCACTGCAGCCATTTCCATCCTTTTTGCAAAATCTACCACCATCTGTCCCTCTGCATTCCTATCCTGTACACCAAATCTGCCCGTCACTTTTTCATCCCCTCTATTGCCTTCAACATGGCCAATGAAGTCTGCAACAATGTCCACTTTGCATCACTTCATCTAACTCATTCCAGAACTTCTCTTCAAATTCACATCCCACCTGCAGGTCATAGCCACTAACAACATTGAGCATCACACCTTCAATTTCCAGTTTCAGACTCATAAGTCTGACATTCTTTTCACCTCCAGAATGTTCCCAACAAACTGCCTCTTCAAGAGAGCTCCTACTCCATTTCTCTTATCAGTACCATAATATTACAACTTAAAACCTGCTCCTAAGCTTCTAGCCTTACTAACTTTCCACCCGGTCTCCCGCACACACAGTATATCCACCTTCCTTCACTGCGTCATGTCAACCGACTCTACCTTTTCCCGTCATAGTCCCGATATTCAAAGCCCCTACTCTCAGTCCCGGGCTCTTTCCTCACCTCCTCTCTCTGCACGTATCCAGTTAAAAATGCGTAGCCATTTTACACCGTCAAAAATGTTGGAGAGGCAGTCAAAAAGGATGTTACAAAGTACCGTTCTGTACGACAAACAACGCAACACGGCGGTCAGTCAGCAAACTCAAACGCACACTTTTATTGATCGAGAATCAAAATATACAAGGCCGGATAGGATTACTGCAAAATAACTTCCATTCCTGCACAGCGTCCGACTAGAGTCCACGGAACAGGCAGCGGTGTCGGGCGCCAGGATCCGAGTCGTCCTTCTCCTGCACCAGCCGGTTGTTTCTCCTGCAGCTCTGGCATCCGCTTCCGGGTGTCACGATGCTCCTCCAGCTTAGGAAGGGGAAAAAAAAAAAAAAAGGTCACGAGCACTCGTTAAACTTTCGGAATACAGCTGGGGCGGCGGCGCACCTGCGGCTCATCAGGCCTCGTCAAGAAGAAGACAAGAGGAGTCTGCCGGCGGCCTCTCGAGCCAGATCGTCTGTCGTCCCTCGCGACTTCATGAACCCACCCTGGACTCTTTGCATCATGCTTCCTCCTAATTGTCAATGCCTCTCCTTGCCAGCTCCAGGTTCCCGCAGTGCCTCTCCGCAGTCGTCGATCCTTTTTACCCCTCCTGTCGTCAGCTTTTGAACCCGCTTTACCGCTGCGACGCCTGCCACCTTGTTTGGGGCTGCCAGGGAGTCGAATGTAAGGCCGCCTTAAGATCCCCGTTGGTCACTTGTCATGGCCCTTGCAATGTTCCAGCTATGTTTCCGGCCCTGACTAACCATGAACATTTGTTTTTATCTGGACAGGCTCTTGGACCCCTGACGGCACGCTGTTGCAGAACCACCTCGACGTCAGTCTCACGCTTCCCTTTTGTGTGCCGCCCTATTTCGGATGGCAGTTGTTAATCCGGGCCTCCGCAGGTTCGCTACGGCTGATGCAGCCCTGTGCATTTATCTGCGCTCAGGAAGACACTAGCCCATGCCCCACAGAGGCTGCATTGGTTACGTCCCCGTCTGGAACAGCGAGAGCAAACAAGAGGAACAAAAGTATGCAGACAAGAGTTACGGGAAAGCGTATTTATTAAAACTGTGCAAAAACAATGTTGAGTGGAAAGTTTGTGGCTCCCAAGCAGTTTGTGGCTTGGCAACCACTGCTGCCTCCAAAAGCAATTCCCAGTTCAGAGACCACGCAGCACTCAGCTGGCGCCACCCAGGACCAATAGGGGACGGCAACTGGTTACCATTTACTAAATGCTCTCAGCTGCTCAGAACTGCCTGCAACATATAGAGGGAAACAGAGCCACAGATGAACAGACAGGTGCTGCAGGGAGACCAACTTACACCTCACAGGTTACAAAGCCAAGAGGACCAGGGGTTCCTGCTCAACGGGTCTAGTTTCAAAAACTTTGGAAAACAGAAAGTGTTTTCCAACAGGGAACAGACAGCAACTCTGACACCAAATTTCTCCAGACATGAACTGAGTGCAAAGGAAGTTTCTCATCTCAAATCTTTGGACTCATCCAGCCGTTCCACAGTAGCTATCAGGAAAGAACAAAACTGAGCTGGTGTCATGTACCTGATGAAACTAGAGTTGGAACTAAAAGTGTCACTAGCCAATATATCATGGACTGTCTTAATAAAACCGCTTTAAACAAATCTAAATTCATCAGTTGAGATTAATTGAATCATGCTTGCTTACAACTCATGGGTCTTGAGTGCACCTGGACAAAAGCAACTTTGCAAGAATCTTACAGTCTACCATAGACATCACTGTCTGTTAGAGACAAATGAATGTTGCATTCAGATTCAACTAACACACAATCAAAAGGGTAAAACTGCTGGAGGAATCTTTTTGGGAGTAGAGGAGCAAAAACAGTCTTCCATAAGGCTAAACCAAGAAAAGGAATTGCCGGGGGTCGGGCAGAAAACAGTGCAAGGCAAAAACTAACGTGTTAAGTTATCCAACAAGGGAGCAAACCCCGCAACCACATGAACTCTGGTTCTTCTTCCCTTCCCCAACACTAAGTAAACCTCAAATATCTTCAAAGCACACCAACTCAATGTGTGCAAGACACCTCTCACTGGCTTCACCTCAATAAACCCATTTGTAAGTTAAAATAAAATCAGAACAAGAACTCACCAAAGACACCAGTCCACAAGCACACTCTAAACAAACACATCAGAACTGAAAGACAAAACAAAAATGTCCTTGCTCAGGCAAGAAAGACCATGCAGCACTGTCCTGGCGTCTCTCAGACACCACGTCATGGCCGGTATTTAAAAGCCCGGCGTCCTGGCAGGGACCAATAGGAGGCCGCGACCAATTAGCGTTTACTACACGCTCTCACCAATTACCTGCAACATAGAATTAGATCAGATCAACTTTATCCATCTCCAGAGGGGAAATTCATTTTTCACGGCAGTGAAATAGTTATAATGTAAAAAAATAAAAAACCATATGTAGTATAAATATAAATAGAGAGACAAAAGATAGCAAGACATCGACAAATACAACAGACAACAGATACAACAACAACATCAGGGATAAGAATGGGCAACATAAAGGAATAGTAAGGGTGAAAAATACACAACCAGAACCAAACAGCGATACGAAAGGAGTGAAAATAATAAATCGATGTAAATCGATATAAATCGTGACAATTTATGAAGAAAATAAAGAGACAGACAGAATTAAAGATCTTGAGAAAAAATCCAAAATCCAAAACCAAAAAAAAAAAAACAGAAAAAAACTGAATGCTGCTGACAGAGTGTGTCAGCCAGGATTGTATTGGATTGGATTGATCTCTCATTAGAGCACTTGCTCACTTTCAAAATTTCTTATGTGCGTTTGTGTCAAAGTAGAGCTATTTTTTGCTGAAGTTGGTTTTCATTTACATCACATTCATTTAGCAGACGCTTTTATCCAAAGCGACTTACAAAAAGTGCAATTCAGTCATCGAAGATCCAAAGTACCAGTAGTCGGTATTCGGAAGTCACCGCTCTACCAAATAGCCGTCTCAAATCCATATTCATACATACATTCAAATTTTTTATTTTTTATTTTTTTGTTTTGTGGGGGGCAAAGTGCGATGAGCGGGGTAGTGCTTGGTGAAGAGGTATGTTTTCGGGCGCCCTCGTCACCGGCGACCGAGACCCGGTCGGTTTCGAAGACATCCGGGATTCTTTTCGATGACCCCAGGGGACGAACGCCCCGCCACCAAAAATCACGTACGCACGTATCCCAGTTCAAAATATGCAGCCATTTTATGCCGTCACAAGTGTTGGAAAGGCAGTCTAAAAGGATGTCACAAAGTACCGTTTTGTACGACAAACAACGCAACACGGTGGTCAGTCAGCAAACTCACACGTACACTATTACATATTTTTTATTCGAGAATTGAGATATACACGGCCGGACAAAATTACAGCTAAATAACTTCCATTCTTGCACGGCGTCCGACTCGAGCTCCGGGGATCAGGCAGCGAGCCCGGGTCCGGCAGGGAGGCCGCGGGCGGAAGAGTCGTCCTTCTCCTGCACCAGCCGGTTGTTTCTTCTGCAGCTCTGGCATCCGCTTCCGGGTGTCACGATGCTCCTCCGGCTTAGGAAGGGAAAAAAACAAAAAGGTCACGAGCACTCGTTAAACTTTCGGAATACAGCTGGGGGCGGCGGCGCACCTGCGGCTCATCAGGCCTCGTCAAGACGGGGACAAGAGGAGTCTGCCTGCGACCGCTCAAGCCAGATCGTCGGTTGTTCCTCGCTAGTTCATGATTGACCATGTGGTGATCCTATTGAGAAGAAGTGTCCTTTACCCCTCTTGTCAGCTTTTAAACCTACTAAAGGTGCAACTGTACCCTCGATCTCTGCGACGCCCACCAGGGAGACGCATGTAAGACCCCGTCGATCACGGTGTGCCGTTATGTGTTTGTGAAAGGTCGTGTCTGAGGCGCCTCCCCTGTTCAGAGCTGGTTTTTTTTCTGTTTTGACAGCCGGCTTCTTTGACTCCCATCTCACACCATCGGTATCCTCTGGCCAGGATACGGAAATCCATAGGAGTTTCTCTGAACACTGGTGACCTACGGTATGACTGTTCTTTCCTTTGTCGTCTTCCTTCCGTTCGAACTAAACAAATACCTGAGATTGACTTCTGTTAACTCACCAAATGTGCACTTTTTTTCCCCCTGTCCAAGGTGATGATGCCGATTTGGGTTTCCTCTGACGGGCGATCGTGACACCGTCCCTTCACATGCAGACCCCTTAGTCTCGTCTGCCGAAGAAGAACTTTACACTGCTTGACAAAGTAGCGACTGAACGAACAGAAAGTTCCCACTTGTCCACCAGTATCCTCTGCTCAGCCTTCAAACTGGCAAGCTCAAAAGTTTGGCCGTCCTTGAAATGACTTGTGTGGTTTTTATTGCCGTAAAGTGGCGTCATCCAGCAACCTTAATCTAACCATGGTGTTTTCAATATGACAATGTTATTCGGGGAGGTTTGGAGCGGTCTACTTTTTCTGTGAAATCACTGCATGTCGCCGCGGCGCCACTGAGGGCAATGATTTAAAAGCGGTGCTGGGCTGCGTTGCCGTTGTATGAACTTGTGTGCACAGCCACCCAGGAGACTGCAGGGGCAGAACATGAGGACTGACTGACTGACTTGACCCTACCTGTGTGTCAAGGGGAAACATAACCCCAATTTTTTTTTTTTTTTTTTTTTTTTTGGAAGGTGCGAGGTCTGGCAGGTCTAGATATATGTGCGCCTTATTTCTAAAAATATCATATTCTGTCAATTAAAGCCAGAACACACATAAGCATCAATCACCAGTCTGAACAGCTGGAAGTCTGATTTTAATGGACAATTTATTTACAAGCAAACACTCACCTCTTCTAAAACCAAGACCTTCTTCTGAGGGGTGGACTGGTGTCCTATCAAGTTGCGCATCTTTTCTTTCTGATGAATTCATATAGAGATGAAAGTCAATATCACACACATTTGTGTGTGGAGGATAACTGAGCGGATAACTCAGTAAACTAACTTCCAAATGATATTTGGTGATTCTGATTTCTAAGGTGGTGTAGTGGGATCAGCGACCTACCTTGCAACCGGTGGTCCAGGGTTCAAGTCTCCCTTTGCCAAATGAATCTAAGTGCAACTGTCTTTGATTTTTTTTTTTTTTCTTCCCCTAAGTGCTTTTTTCCTCTAAGTGTGACGTCATATAGGAGAAACCCGGATTTCCCTCTGTGACTGGTTAGCGCAGTGCCATAAGCCACTGACGCTGTATGTGATACCGCTGGTTCAAGTCCAGTACCAGTCACACAGCCACATCGGGTACCCGCCCGGTGGAAGGCCGACAACAGCCAGGTCGGGTCCCAACCCCGATACAAGGCCGACGTGGGGGAGTCAGGCGAAGCAAGGAGGAGGGCAGGAGGCAGACAGGCCGAGATAGGGAGGAGGGGGGGCCCCACTAACCAGGGCCCCCCGGGGGGACTTTGGGAGGAGCAAGAGGGGGGCGTGTAAAGATGCACGGTAAAAACAAGCCTGCTATCAAATTTTTTTTTTTGGGGGGGGGGGGTTTCCATCAACATAGGGACCCCAGACACACAGTTGGAGGGAGATGGATACTTTATTGATTTTCAGGAAAGATAAACATCAAACAAGATACAGGAAAAAGTATTTAAATTAAAATCAAGTTGGCTGCTAACTAAAGTTAGGAGAAACACATGATTAAAATACAAAAAAGCTTCAACACTTTGCTAACTTTACACAAAACTAGCCCCATGGCACTCTTAGGCGCTCACTGCACCTACAAGCACAAACACAACATTTAGCATTGCACTGTCAAACACCTTACAATTAAACACAAAGAAATCACAGAAAAATGTCACAACCCAACATCTTACTGACTTCAGTAAAGTCACTGCTGTTATTTTTTTTAAACACAAAATAACATGACACAAAATTATCAAGAAAAATCAAAGACGTCGCTTACCATTCATTTGCCAAGCACTTGTATGTACATTTGTGGACTCAGAGGACAATCTGAAAAACACACATTCTCATCACACTTTGCAAAACAAACATGACAATGACATTCCATCAAGGCTTCTCTTACTGTCAAGTTTCTTTCTGGATGCAAATTCACAGTCTGCATTGAAATACAACAAACACTTCAGTAGCCAGTCATCTTTAGCAATAAACAATTTGTATTATTGAGTCTATTATTGGTATATTAAGCCAAATTTTAGTTTGCCATTCAAATGGGAGCACCCAAAGGAACACATGCAATCCCAAGAGTTGTTTGACAAGACAGGATTACTTATTTCCTTCCAGAGACTACAAAGATATGGGATTTGAACCAGTACCCTTCTGTTTCAGTCAGGATCAGCCCACTGACACCAGATCTCACAACATGCACCAAATATTACACAAATGCACTGTGATCCTTCCCACCAAGCTGATTTGAAGTCTATATATGCAGTAACAGAACCTGAGTCCAACAGCTATAGATTTGAATAAATGGGAATATATCTTGCGGCCTTCAAAATCAAAGACCAGCTAGTAGAAGACAGTCCAAGAAACCACATGAATGTCAGAACATTTCAACCTACAAAAGTTGACCTCACGTGTACAAGATGTAGTCTACCTCCGCTCTTAAGTCACCTATAAAATGTGTTCGGTGAAGCCATTTCCATCCTTTTTGCAAAGTCTACCACCATCTTTCCCTCCACAAACCTATGCCCAATATCAAATCACCACTTCATCTAACTCCCATCCTACCTACAGGTCATAGCCGCTAACATTGAGCATCACAGCTTTAAGTCGGACTTTTTCACCTTCAGAACATTCCTCAAAGTCCTCCATCAACATAACTCCAATTCTCTGCCTGTCAGCAAAACAAAATCTGCCAAGTATCTCGCTTTGCACCTGTTCTCCTGTACATCCACTTTCCTTTCCTCTCCTTGCACCCACAGCAGCCCAATTTCCAACGGTACCCTGTGGGCCATCAGCACCGATGGCAGTAGTTAACCTGGGCCTTCTGTGTCACTTGTTTAACATGTCAAGTTGCATGTTTGGTTATGGCGCAAGTATCTGATGCAACCCTATGCACTCAGGGAGCCAAAACAATAGGAACAAAAGTATGCAGACAGGAGTTGCAAGAAAGCGTATTTATTAACACTGTGCAAAAACAATGGTACAAAGTGGAACGTCCTTGGCTCCAAAGCAGTTTGTGGCTTGAAAACCGCTGCCGCCTCCAAAAGCAATTCCCAGTTCAGAGACCACGCAGCACTCGCCGGCACCATCCAGGACCAATAGGGGACGGCAACTGGTTACCATTTACTAAACGCTCTCCGCGGCTCAGAACTACCTGCAACAGAGGGAAACAGTGCCAATTGAACAGATTAACAAACAGGTGCTGCAGTGAAACAGACGTACACCTCAGTGTTACAAAGCTGAGGGCTAGAGCTTCCTTCTCAATGAATCTAGTTTGAGACTCCGGAATTCAGAAAATTGTTTTCCTACAAGGAATGAACAGCCACTTTAACAATCTGACATGAACGGTGTGCAAAGTTACAACTCAAATCTTTGGACTAGTACAGCCGTTCCACAGTAGCTCAGAAAAGAGCAAAACAAAACCAAGCAGAGCCTGTGTCATGTACCTGAAACGAAAAGCAAATACAACTGGAGCGTCACTAACAAAGATTTAATTAACTGTCCCAATCAGTCCCAATTAACCACACAAACACTGGTTCCTTCTTATCTTCCCCAATACTACGACACTTCTCCCCGGCATTGTCTCAATACACCCAAATGCCCCAAAAACAATTAGAAGAACAACTCACCAAAGATCCCAGTCCAAGAGCACAGCCCAAACTAATGCGTCAGAGCTGAAAGACAAAACAAAAGTGTGCTTCCCCGGTCAACCAAGACCACACTGCACTCACCTGTCTCTCCCCCAGAGTCCTGGTGTTTCCTGGAAATGATGTCACGGCCAGTATAAAAAGCCCAGCGTCCTGGCAGGGACCAATAGGAGGCCGCATTTACTAAACGCTTTCACCTGCTGCACATCACCTGCAACATGGAGTAAGATCTGATCCACTGTATTCATCTCTAGAGGGGAAATTCCTTTTTTCACACCAGCGTAAAAGTTATAAAGGCATAAAGGGATAAAGTTGATCCGATCTTATGCGTTGTAGGAAATTCGCAGCAGGTGAAAGCGTTTAGTAAATGCTAATTGGTCGCGGTCTCCTATTGGTCCGTGCCAGGATGGCAGCCTTTTTATACCGGCTGCGACGTCATTTCCAGGAGATGCCGAGGCTCTGAGGAGAACCTGCTGAGTGCTGGATGGTCGCTTTCGGCTGTGGAATCGCAAGAGGTGTCTTGCACACGTTGAGTTGCTGCGCTTCATCTTAGAGTCGAAAGGTAAGAAGGAACCAGAGGTTGTGCTTTAATTTAACTTTTATTTACTGCTTGTTTTTTGCTGCCTTTTTTTCTCCCCGTTTTTGGATCTCTGGCGGAACAAAGACTGTTTTGCTTTTTTCTTCCTTGTCCAAGTAGGTGTTGCCGATTCGTCTCCTCTGATGGGCGATCGTGACCCCGTGCCTTCACAAGAGACTCCTCAGGCTCGTCTGTCCGGAACGCAATGCTTGGCTTTCGTTTGGATCACCACCTCTGGATGTCAGTCGGTATGTTTGCATGATTCTCCTTTCAAATGTATGTGAGGTGGAGAAACAGTTCATTTTGGGAGGGTAGAGTGACACGAGTGGCCCTGAGACATTTGGACATTGCTATTGCAAACTGTCCTGAGTGACAAGATGCAGTCTTAGTATTCTGCATGAACTGCAACAGGGCTCAGAATCAGGCCGTGGGAAAACTGGCAATACTGCCTAGGAGGTGGTACCAGAGGTGTAGACAAATTCTGATGTGTTTGTAAAAGTGACAGGGTAACATTTGTAGCGTTTAAGAGTTGGTGCACTTACAACCTGCCGATGTTGCTAGAAGAGCTTAGAAAACCAAAATGATGTTTGGCTGTTTCTTGCCATATGTCTGGCAATAAATGGGAGCAGCTCCCAAAAAGCTCTGGTTTTGTTCAATCTGCTCAGCTTTTCTGATAGCTACTGTGGAACGGCTGTATTAGCATGAGATTTGAGATTCAACTTCCTTTGCACAGCGCTTGTCTGCTTGTTAAAGTGGCATCTGTTAACCTATGGAAGTGCTTTAGTGTTGTAACTCTTTGCAGTGTATGTCGGTTTCACTGTCTGTTCATCTGTGGCTCTGTTTCCCTCTGTATGTTGCAGGTAGTTCTGAGCAGCTGAGAGCATTTAGTAAATGGGAACCAGTTGCCGTCCCCTATTGGTCCTGGGCGACGCCAGATACCCTCTGGGAGCTGCACGCTCTCTGAACTGGGGAATTTCTTTTGGAGGAGGCAGCGGTTGTCAAGCCACAAACTGCATAGGAGCCGAGGACTTTCTGCTTTTTACCATTGTTTTTGCAAATTTTGAATAAATACTCTTTCCTATGACTTGTGTCTGGATACTTCCGTTCCTCTTGTTTGGTCTCCCTGGCCTAGATGGACCTGATAAATGCCATTAATGAATGCACAAGTTGCATCAGTATTAACCTTGGACCAGTTAGTGCCGATAGCATACAGGGTGCCAAAGGAAATTGGACTGCTGTGGGTTCAAGGAGTGTGGAAGGAAAGGAAAGTCGCTGTCAGGAAGGGAGTCGGAGTTACCTTTACGGAGGACTTTGAGGAATGTTCTGGAGGTGACAAGTGAGACTTGAGTCTGAAATTGAAGACGTGATGAGAGTTAGATGAAGTGGTGGGTAGGTTTGGTATCCAGCATAGACTTTACATTTCTTAAGATGACTCATGAGCAGAGGTAGACGACCTCTTGTATATATGAATGAAATGTTGTCGACATGCTTGTAGTTTCTTGGAACGTCGTCTACTAGCCGGTCTTTATGTGAATCTAGTCACTATATAGTTGTTGGACACAGGATGTAAAATCTGTCTCAAAGCAGGTTCTGCTCCTGCATAGATCTATATATATACTTCAAATCAGCTTGGTGTGAAGGATCCCAGTGCATTTGCTTCATATTTTGCACATGTTTATGTAGATTTATGTTTACCAGATCAGGCATCAGCAGGCTGATCTTCTGAAACAGAAGGGCACTGGTTCAAGTCCATGTATATAGTATATGTCGTCTGTAAATAGAGAAGTAGTTCTGTCTTTAAAACAGCTTGCTGGATTGCACGTATTCCTCGGGACGCTCCTGTTTGAAGGGCAAACTAAAAAATGGCCTAATATACCAAAAGTAGACTCAATGTGGACATTCACAAATATTAAATAGTCAAATATGCAAATTGTCACTAAAGATGTCTGGCCACTGAGGTGACTGTTGGGTTTCAATGCAGACTGTGAATTAGCATCCATAAACAAGGTTGAAGGTAAAAGAAGCCTTGATGGAACATCATTGTATTGTTTGTTTTGCAAAGTGTGATGAGAATCTGTGTTTTTCAGATTGTCCTGAGAGTGGAGAAATGTACATCCCAAGTGTTTGTAAATATAATGGTAAGTGATGTCTTGAATTGTTGTTGTTAATTTTGTATAATGTTTGTGTTAGACACAATGTTAATTGATTACTGATATTTGTGTAGTTGAAGAGGTTTTCTTTGTATGTGTTGAAATGAAAGTATTGTGTGACAGTGCATCTCTAATTGTTGTTTGTGCTTGTTGCAGGTGTGGTGAGGCCAGAAGTTGTGCATGTAAGAGTGTGCACTCTGGCTAGCTTTGCAAAAATGAATAAAGTATGTATCCCCTCCAAATGTGTGTGTGGGGCCCCTATGTGTAATTTTCCAAAAATGTAAAATTTAGAAATTTCTCTAGCAGGGCTGTTTCTACGGTGCTCGTCTGCCTGCCCCCCTCTCTCTACCCCCAAAGTCCCCCCGGGGGGCCCTGGTTAGTGGGGCCCCCCCTCCTCCCTATCTCGGCCTGTCTGCCTCCCGCCCTCCCCCTTGCTTCGCCTGACTCCCCCACGTCGGCCTTGTATCGGGGTTGGGACCCGACCTGGCTGTTGTCGGCCTTCCACCGGGCGGGTACCCGATGTGGCTGTGTGACTGGTACTGGACTTGAACCAGCGGTATCACATACAGCGTCAGTGGCTTATGGCACTGCGCTAACCAGTCACAGAGGGAAATCCGGGTTTCTCCTATATAACGTCACACTTAGAGGGAAAAAGCACTTAGGAAAAAAAAAAAAAAAATTGTACTTAGATACATTTGGCAAAGGGAGACTTGATGTAGGCAATATTGACCAGCGCTGGACTCGAACCAGCAGTTTCCAAATGCAGTGTCGGCAGCTTATGGCACTGAACTAACCAGTTAGGTTCGCATTTTCGGGTTTCACGTATACAGCCCTACTCTTAGAGAAAAGCACTTAGAAGGAAAAAAACTCTTAGGCAAGATGCAGAGCATGCTGTGTCAGGTAGAAAGTAAATAGGCAAAAGGACTTAGAAAGAAAAAAATCACCAAATGTCGATGAGACACTGAGCTTTCCGGTCAGGTGCAGAAATCCAGTTTGCATGTGTCTAACTTTACACTTAGAGAAAAATACTTAGGGAAAAAAATGGATGAAGCACTTAGGTTTTGAGCCACATATTTGCCCTGATTTTGCACATGTATACTTTATTTTACTTTAGCATAAAAAAAACATTTTGCTAACTTTACACAAAACACTAAGGAGGGGGAAAAAAAGAATCACCAAATGTCATTTCTCCACACACAAACGTGTGCACGTATAAAAACATACCTGCAACCGTATTTTGTCGGTCTGGGAACGGAACCTTCTCCACCATGTGGACACTGACTTGTATATCCAGAAATCTCTGAATTCATTAAAAGGAAAAGATCAACTTGACAGAACCAGTCCTGAAGAGTTGTGTGTCAATAAATTGTCCGACTGGTGATTGATGCTCATGTGTGTTCTGGGTTTATTGGACAGAATCAGACATTTTACTAATGATGGCACTTACATCTAAGTGGACCTTCAGGCTGTGATACAGTAAAGCTTATTTCCATTTTGGTCCAAAAAATTGGGGTGTGTTTCCCCTTCACACACAGGTAGGGTCAAGTCAGTCTTCCTGCAGACTCTGGAGGGCCTGTGGATACAATTTCATACAACAGAACAGCGACCCAGTCAGAGATCAGCATCTGCAGGTCTCGCCCTCATGTGGCGGTTGAGGTCTTCCTTCGGACGTGAGCGCCGACCACTGAGTTTCTCTCCCTGCAGCTTCCTTGCGAATCCAAGAAGGTTCACGACGAAGGCACTGCGCTTGCAAGCCGTCTCCTTGTCCCGTACTTACCTGTAGGTTCTGAACACCCTTAAGTTTCTTTTCACGTCATTAAACACTGAAAGGATGAACTATACGGACTCATGTGTTCTTTGGCATCACATCTACAGTTTAAATTTAGTTTCCCTGAACTAGCACACAAAGCTTCCACTGCTAACTTCTGGTTCAGCCCTTGGTTGGTGGTTTCAGGTGAGTGTGTTCTGAGGAGCAAGCTCAGAATTGAACTATGGTTTTTTTCTTACAAGAAAAAAAACAAGTGGAGCTTCAGCTGAACTTCAGAGAAACAATTCAACTTTGCCAGAATAGTTTGCAGACAATGTGTCACGACATGGCCAGGCTGAGAGCCTCACCGGGACATTGATAGTTGCAGTGAAGAAACAGTCAAACATCTGAGGAGGTCACTCCCCAGACTCCTCCATAGAGGACGTATCCGACGGCAACCAGAGCAACAGCCATCATGGCTTCGTCCATATTTTCCACTGAAAAGTCACTTCCTACTTTGGCTTCGCTGCATGTTTTGCAGAGCAGACGTTCAAGAACCGCATTGCTTTTACTTTGAGGGGACGCCATGATAAGGCGTTAGCATGTTAGCATCAAATTAACTCTGCCACACTTTTACTGTTCTATAGCGTGTACGGGCAGAGCAAGTACTGTCAATGCTGTGATTCGATGCGTAATTGCATCGTATGATTGGCTGGACGCCGGGCAGAGTTACACAGAAAAATGATACATAACTTATTCATTTGCGGTGCACTGAGTGTGCAGCTTAAAAACATGCAATAGACACATCCTGGTCATTTCTGACCAGTCAATGATTTAATTATTCTTAAGTTTGAATTAATCATAAACAGTCCAAAATGCAGACAAAAATACTGCAAGTCAATCTCAAAGTGAAGGATTTGCAAGTGCAAGATTTAGAAGAAATACTGAAGATTATCTTTGCACTAAAGAGTCACTGCATCAGACTCGGAGTCAAACGTAGAAAAATGTTTAACAGGAAAAGGATAAACTAAAAAGGATTTTAAAAAATAAAGTGACACTGATATCAGGGTGTACAAGTACACTTTATTTTCACAGCAGGAAAATTACAAGCATTTAAAATTACAACAGGTAAAGACATTGCTAACTGTACACAAAAGTAAACTTAATGCACACACACACACACACTACCTTGCTTGTGTTGGACAGGCTTCTTCTGGGGCTCAGGATCCTTGTCAGGAGGCCTACAAGACCAAACACAACATTTATGGACATCATCTGAAAGAACACTTTAGAAATAAATACATTGATTTAACCACGGCCGGAACCTGACATGTAACTCCTGCAGCTCTGAGGCAGAGCCACTAACACTGAGCATCACATCTGCAGTTTCTACTTTCACCTCCAGAACATCACCTTAAGTCTTCCTTCAGGGGAACCCCAGTTCTCTTCACATGAAGAACTGGTCCCAAACAGTCTTCAGGACTGCAAACAGATGAGCACAGGTACAAAGATCACCAGAGGTCAGAAACATATTTAAGCACATTTTCATTTAATAAAAAAAAAAAGTGTAAGTGCCAACTTACCCAATGAGGAAGCAAACACAGCAACCACACACTCTGGTCTCTTCTTACCTTCGGACACAAAAATGAACCTCAAATATCTTCTGAATCTTCTCCCTGGCTTTGCTTCAATCAGCCCAATTCCAAATAAAAAATGAGGAACAAACACTCACCAGAGACCACAGGACACGAAAACACTCCAAACAAATGCATCAGATCTGAAAGACAAGACAAACATCTGCATTTTTTTTTTCTTTTTCAACACAAAACCCCAGTAATTTCCCAGTGAACCTCAACCTCTCAGCTGGCTCTCCACAGAGATCAGGCGTCGCCCAAAATGACGCCAGTATAAAAAGCCCAGCGTCCTGGCAGGGACCAATAGGAGGCCGCATTTACTAAACGCTTTCACCTGCTGCACATGACCTGCAACATGGAGTAAGATCTGATCCACTGTATTCATCTCCAGAGGAGAAATTCCTTTTTTCACACCAGTGTAAAAGTTATAAAGGAATAAAGTTGATCCGATCTTATGTGTTGTAGGAAATTCGCAGCAGGTGAAAGCGTTTAGTAAATGCTAATTGGTCGCGGCCTCCTATTGGTCCGTGCCAGGATGGCGGCCTTTTTATACCGGCCGTGATGTCATTTCCTGGAGATGCCGAGGCTCTGAGGAGAACCTGCTGAGTGCTGGATGGTCGCTTTCGGCTGTGGAATCGCAAGAGGTGTCTTGCACACATTGAGTTGCTGCGCTTCATCTTAGTGTTGGAAGGTAAGAAGGAACCAGAGGTTGTGCTTCAATTTAACTTTTATTTACTGCCCATTTTTGGATCTTTGGAGGAACAAAGACTGTTTTGCTCTTATTTCTGTCCAAGTAGGTGTTGCTGATTCGTCTCCTCTGATGGGCGATCGTGACCCCGTGCCTTCACGAGAGACTCCTCAGGCTCGTCTGTACGGAACGCAACGCTTGGCTTTCGTTTGGATCACCACCTCTGGATGTCAGTCGGTATGTTTGCATGATTCTCCTTTCAATGTATGTGAGGTGGAGAAACTGTTCATTTTGGGAGGGTAGAGTGACACGAGTGGCCCTGAGACATTTGGACATTGCTATTGCAAACTGTCCTGAGTGACAAGATGCAGTCTTAGTATTCTGCATGAACTGCAACAGGGCTCAGAATCAGGCAATACTGCCTAGGAGGTGGTACCAGAGGTGTAGACAAAGTCTGATGTGTTTGTAAAAGTGACAGGATAACATTTGTAGCGTTTAAGAGTTGGTGCATTTAGAACCTGCCGATGTTGCTAGAAAAGCTTAGAAAACCAAAATAATGTCTGGCTGTTTCTTGCCCCATGTCTGGCAATAAATGGGAGCAGCTCCCAAAAAGCTCTGGTTTTGTTTGATCTGCTCAGCTTTTCTGGTAGCTACTGTGGAACGGCTGTATTAGCCTGAGATTTGAAATACAACTTCCTTTGCACAGCGCTTGTCTGCTTGTTAAAGTGGCGTCTGTTAACCTATGGAAGTGCTTTAGTGTTGTAACTCTTTGCAGTGCATGTTGGTTTCACTGTCTGTTCATCTGTGGCTCTGTTTCCCTCTGTATGTTGCAGGTAGTTCTGAGCAGCTGAGAGCATTTAGTAAATGGTAACCAGTTGCCGTCCCCTATTGGTCCTGGGCGACGCCAGATACCCTCTGGGAGCTGCACGCTCTCTGAACTGGGAATTGCTTTTGGAGGAGGCAGCGGTTGTCAAGCCACGAACTGCATAGGAGCCGAGGACTTTCTGCTTTGTACCATTGTTTTTGCAAATTTTGAATAAATACTCTTTCCTATAACTTGTGTCTGGATACTTTGGTTCCTCTTGTTTGGTCTCCCTGGCCTAGACGGACCTGATAAATGCCATGAATGAATGCACAAGTTGCATCAGACATAACTTGTGCCATAAGAGGAAAGTCTGCAGAGAAGGAAGGTGGATGAGCAGGTGCAAAGCTAAAGACTTGGCAGAGTCAGTTGTACTGACAGGAAGTGACTTGGCGACACCTTGAGGAATGTTTTGGAGGTGAAAGTCAGGATTAATTCTGTCATGGAAGATGTGGTGGGTAGGTTTGGTGTCCAGCATAAGCTTTCCTGAATAAATTTATAAGGTGACTCAAGAGCGGAGGTAGACCTCTTGTATAGGAGTTCATCTGAAGATGAGAGAGGAACTATTTTGCAGATTGAAATGTTCTCTGCAGTTTCTTGGAATGTCTTTATGTGAATATATTAAGCTGTTGGACACAGGATGTAAAATGTCTCAAAGCAGGTTCTGTCCCTGCATAGATCAATATATATATATATACTTCAAATCAGCTTGGCAGGAAGGATCCCAGTGCATTTGCTTCATATTTTGCACATGTTTATGTGGATTTATGTTTACCAGATCTGGCTGATCTTCTGAATCAGAAGGGCACTGATTCAAGTCCATGTATATAGTATATATCTTTGTAGTCTCTGTAAATAGAGAAGTAATTCTGTCTTATCTCTAAAACAGCTCAATGGATTGCATGTATTCCTCGGGACGCTCCTGTTTGAAGGGCAAACTAAAAATTGTCTTGATATACCAAAAGTAGACTCAATCTGGACATTCACAAATATTAAATAGTGAATAATACAAATTGTCACTAAAGATGTCTGGCCACTGAGGTGACTGTTGGGTTTCAATGCAGACTGTGAATTATCATCCATAAACAAGGTTGAAGGTAAAAGAAGGCTTGATGGAACGTCATTGTATTGTTTGTTTTGCAAAGTGTGATGAGAATCTGTGTTTTTCAGATTGTCCTGAGAGTGGAGAAATGTACATCCCAAGTGTTTGTAAATATAATGGTAAGTGATGTCTTGAATTGTTGTTGTTAATTTTGTATAATGTTTGTGTTAGACACAATGTTAATTGATTACTGATATTTGTGTAGTTGAGGAGGTTTTCTTTGTATGTGTTGAAATGAAAGTATTGTTTGACAGTGCATCTCTAATTGTTGTTTGTGCTTGTTGCAGGTGTGGTGAGGCCAGAAGTTGTGCATGTAAGAGTGTGCACTCTGGCTAGCTTTGCAAAAATGAATAAAGTATGTATCCCCTCCAAATATGTGTGTGGGGCCCCTATGTGTAATTTTCCAAAAAGTAAAATTTAGAAATTTCTCTAGCAGGGCTGTTTCTACGGTGCTCGTCTGCCTGCCCCCCTCTCTCTACCCCCAAAGTCCCCCCGGGGGGCCCTGGTTAGTGGGGCCCCCCCTCCTCCCTATCTCGGCCTGTCTGCCTCCCGCCCTCCTCCTTGCTTCGCCTGACTCCCCCACGTCGGCCTTGTATCGGGGTTGGGACCCGACCTGGCTGTTGTCGGCCTTCCACCGGGCGGGTACCCGATGTGGCTGTGTGACTGGTACTGGACTTGAACCAGCGGTATCACATACAGCGTCAGTGGCTTATGGCACTGCGCTAACCAGTCACAGAGGGAAATCCGGGTTTCTCCTATATAACGTCACACTTAGAGGAAAAAAGCACTTAGGAAAAAAAAAAATTGTACTTAGATACATTTGGCAAAGGGAGACTTGATGTAGGCAATATTGACCTGCACTGGACTCGAACCAGCAGTTTCCAAATGCAGTGTCGGCAGCTTATGGCACTGAGCTAACCAGTTAGTTTCGCATTTTCGGGTTTCACGTATACAACCCTACTCTTAGAGAAAAGCACTTAGAAGGAAAAAAAAAATCTCTTTGGCAGAGGCAGAGCATGCTGTGTCAGGTAAAAAGTAAATAGGAAAAAGGACTTAGGATTTGATTCAGAAAACACTTGGAAAAAAAAAAATCAGCAAATGTCGATGAGACACTGAGCTTTCCGGTCAGGTGCAGAAATCCAGTTTGCATGTGTCTAACTTTACACTTAGAGAAAAATACTTAGGAAAAAAAAAGGATGAAGCACTTAGGTTTTGAGCCACATATTTGCCCTGATTTTCCACATGGATACTTTATTTTACTTTAGCATAAAAAAACATTTTGCTAACTTTACACAAAACACTAAGGAGGGGGAAAAAAAGAATCACCAAATGTCATTTCTCCACACACAAATGTGTGCACGTATAAAAACATACCTGCAACCGTATTTTGTCGGTCTGGGAACGGAACCTTCTCCACCATGTGGACACTGACTTGTATATCCAGAAATCTCTGAATTCATGGAAAGGAAAAGATCAACTTTACAGAATCAGTCCTGAAGAGTTGTGTGTCAATAAATTGTCCGACTGGTGATTGATGCTCATGTGTGTTCTGGGTTTATTGGACAGAATCAGACGTTTCACTAATGATGGCACTTACATCTATGTGGACCTTCAGGCTGTGATACAGTAAAGTTTATTTACATTTTGGTCCAAAAAATTGGGGTGTGTTTCCCCTTCACACCCAGGTAGGGTCAAGTTGTCTTCCTGCTCCTGCAGATACAATTTCATACAACAGAACAGCGACCCAGTCAGAGATCAGCATCTGCAGGTCTTGGTCTCCCGCTGTATGTATCCCTTGTGGCGGTCGAGTTCCTTCGGACGTGAGCGCCGACCACTGAGTTTCTCTCCCTGCAGCTTCCTTGCGAATCCATAAAGTTTCATGACGAAGGCGCCGCGCTTGTGAACCCAGAACTTACCTGTAGGTAATAAACTATACTGACTCATGGAGTTCTTTAGCATCCATACACACATTTTAAATTAGGATTCTTGAACTAATTTCGGCTAAGTTTAGCCCTCAGCTGGTGGTTTCAGAAGTTCAGGTGAGCGTGCTCCCGAGGAGCAACTCCATTCAAAATAGGCTCTTTCACGACGGAGGAGCTTCAGCTGAAAGAAACAATTCAGCTTTGCCAGAATAGTTTGCAGACAATGAGTCCACGACACGGCGAGGCTGAGAGCCTCACTGGGACAAAGATATTTGCAGTGAAAAAACAGTCAAAGTCAAACATCTCAATGGAGGTCACCCTGACTCCTCCATAGAGGACGTATCCGACGGCAACCAGAACAGCCATCATGGCTTCCATTTCGTCCATATTTTCCACTGGAAAAGTCACTTCCTACTTTGGCTTCGCTGCATGTTTTGCAGAGCAGACGTTCAAGAACCGCATTGCTTTTACTTTGGTGAGGAGATGCCATGATAAGGCGTTAGCATGTTAGCATCAAATTAACACTACCACAGTTTTACTGTTAGAGCGTGTACGGGCAGAGCATGATGCAGAAAAAAGGTTAAATATCTAATTTGCAGTGTGCAGCTTAAAAACATGCAGACACATCCTGGTCATTTCTGACCAGTCAATGAACGATTGAACTTTGAATCAAACAGGCCAAAATGCAGACGGAAATCTTTCACTTTGAGATTGACTTGCAGTATTTCTAAGTGCAATATTTAGAAGAAACACTGTAGATTATCTTTGCACTAAAGAGTCACTGCGTCAGACTCTGAGTCAAACGTAGAAAAATGTTTAACAGGAAAAGGATAAACTAAAAAGGATTTTAAAAAATAAAGTGACACTGATATCAGGGTGTACAAGTACACTTTATTTTCACAGCAGGAAAACTACAAGCATTTAAAATTGCAACAGGTAAAGACAAACATTTTGCTAACTTTACACAAAAGTAAACCTATTGTACACACTACCTTGCTTGTGTTGGACAGGCTTCTTCTGGGGCTCAGGATCCTTGTCAGGACGCCTACAAGACCAAACACAACATTTATGGACGGCGTCTGAAAGAACACTTTAGAATTAAATACATTGATTTAACCACGGCCGGAACCTGACATGTAACTCCTGCAGCTCTGAGGCAGAGCCACTAACACTGAGCATCACATCTGCAGTTTCTACTTTCACCTCCAGAACATTACCTTAAGTCCTCCTTCAGGGGAACTCCAGTTCTCTTCTCATGAAGAACTGGTCCCAAACAGTCTTCAGGACTGCAAACAGATGAGCACAGGTACAAAGATCACTGGGGAGGAGAATCTGAAACTTATTGAAGCACTGAAGTCTGCAGCAACACTTGCATTGAAGACAAACAAGGACAATAACTCACCAGAGCTCTCAGGACACAAACACTCCAAACAAATGCATTGGATCTGAAAGACAAAACAAAAAAAGTTTTTCATCACCAAAAAATGAGGAGAGAAGAAGAGGAAGGAGAGAGAAGAGAGAGAAGGGGGGAGAAAGAAAAAAAAAAAAAAAAAAAAAAAAAAAAAAAAAAAAAGCAGCAATTTCCCAGTGAACCTCAACCTCTCAGCTGGCTCTCCACAGAGATCAGGCGTCGCCCAAAATGACGCCAGTATAAAAAGCCCAGCGTCCTGGCAGGGACCAATAGGAGGCCGCATTTACTAAACACTTTCACCTGCTGCACATGACCTGCAACATGGAGTAAGATCTGATCCACTGTATTCATCTCCAGAGGGGAAATTCCTTTTTTCACACCAGTGTAAAAGTTATAAAGGAATAAAGTTGATCCGATCTTATGTGTTGTAGGAAATTCGCAGCAGGTGAAAGCGTTTAGTAAATGCTAATTGGTCGCGGCCTCCTATTGGTCCGTGCCAGGATGGCAGCCTTTTTATACCGGCTGCAACGTCATTTCCAGGAGATGCCGAGGCTCTGAGGAGAACCTGCTGAGTGCTGGATGGTCGCTTTCGGCTGTGGAATCGCAAGAGGTGTCTTGCACACATTGAGTTGCTGCGCTTCATCTTAGTGTTGGAAGGTAAGAAGGAACCAGAGGTTGTGCTTCAATTTAACTTTTATTTACTGCCCATTTTTGGATCTTTGGAGGAACAAAAACTGTTTTGCTCTTATTTCTGTCCAAGTAGGTGTTGTTGATTCGTCTCCTCTGATGGGCGATCGTGACCCCGTGCCTTCACAAGAGACTCCTCAGGCTCGTCTGTCCGGAACGCAACGCTTGGCTTTCGTTTGGATCACCACCTCTGGATGTCAGTCGGTATGTTTGCATGATTCTCCTTTCAATGTATGTGAGGTGGAGAAACTGTTCATTTTGGGAGGGTAGAGTGACACGAGTGGCCCTGAGACATTTGGACATTGCTATTGCAAACTGTCCTGAGTGACAAGATGCAGTCTTAGTATTCTGCATGAACTGCAACAGGGCTCAGAATCAGGCTGTGGGAAAAAAAATCAATACTGCCTAGGAGTTGGTACCAGAGGTGTAGGTGTTTGTTAAAGGGACAAGATAACATTTGTAGCATTTGACAGTTGGTGCACTTAGAAACTGCCATCATGAGAGCTGATGTTGCCAGAAGAGCTTAGAAAACCAAAATGATGTCTGGCTGTTTCTTGCCATATGTCCGGCAATAAATGGGAGCAGCTCCCAAAAAGCTCTGGTTTTGTTTGATCTGCTCAGCTTTTCTGGTAGCTACTGTGGAACGGCTGTATTAGCATGTGATTTGAGATACAACTTCCCTTGCACAGCGATTGTCTGCTTGTTAAAGTGGCGTCTGTTAACCTATGGAAGTGCTTTAGTGTTGTAACTCTTTGCAGTGTATGTTGGTTTCACTGTCTGTTCATCTGTGGCTCTGTTTCCCTCTGTATGTTGCAGGTAGTTCTGAGCAGCTGAGAGCATTTAGTAAATGGGAACCAGTTGCCGTCCCCTATTGGTCCTGGGCGATGCCAGATACCCTCTGGGAGCTGCACCGTCTCTGAACTGGGGAATTGCTTTTGGAGGAGGCAGCGGTTGTCAAGCCACAAACTGCTTAGGAGCCGAGGACTTTCTGCTTTGTACCATTGTTTTTGCAAATTTTGAATAAATACTCTTTCCTGTAACTTGTGTCTGGATACTTTGGTTCCTCTTGTTTGGTCTCCTGGCCTAGATGGACCTGACAAGTGCCATTAATAAATGCACAAGTTGCATCAGTATTAACCTTGGACCAGTTAGTGCCGATAGCATACAGGGTGCCAAAGGAAATTGGACTGCTGTGGGTTCAAGGAGTGTGGAAGGAAAGGAAAGTCGCTGTCAGGAAGGGAGTTGGAGTTACCTTTATGGAGGACTTTGAGGAATGTTCTGGAGGTGACCTAGCAGACTTGAGTCTGAAATTGAAGACGTGATGGGAGTTAGATGAAGTGGTGGGTAGGTTTGGTATCCAGCATAGACTTTAGTAAATACATTTTATTAAGATGACTCATGAGCAGAGGTAGACGACCTCTTGTATATGTGAATGAAATGTTGTCGACATGCTTGCAGTTTCTTGGAACGTCGTCTACTAGCTGGTCTTTATGTGAATCTAGTCACTATATAGCTGTTGGACACAGGATGTAAAATCTGTCTCAAAGCAGGTTCTGCTCCTGCATAGATCAATATATATATACTTCCAATCAGCTTGGCAGGAAGGATCCCAGTGCATTTGCTTCATATTGCAAATGTTTATGTGGATTTATGTTTACCAGATCAGGCATCAGTGGGCTGATTTTCTGAAACAGAAGGACACTGGTTCAAGTCCATGTATATAGTATATATATTTGTAGTCTCTGTAAATAGAGAAGTAACTAAAACAGCTCAATGGATTGCATGTATTCCTCAGAATGCTCCTGTTTGACTGAAGGGCAAACTAAAAATTGTCTTGATATACCAAAAGTAGACTCAATCTGGACATTCACAAATATTAAATAGTGAATAATACAATTTGTCACTAAAGATGTCTGGCCACTGATGTGACTGTTGGGTTTCAATGCAGACTGTGAATTAGCATCCATAAACAAGGTTGAAGGTAAAAGAAGCCTTGATGGAACGTCATTGTATTGTTTGTTTTGCAAAGTGTGATGAGAATCTGTGTTTTTCAGATTGTCCTGAGAGTGGAGAAATGTACATCCCAAGTGTTTGTAAATATAATGGTAAGTGATGTCTTGAATTGTTGTTGTTAATTTTGTATAATGTTATTTAGTGTTAAGCACAATGTTAATTGCTGATATTTAAGATGGATTGTTGTGTAGTTGAGGAGGTTTTCTTTGTATGTGTTGAAATGAAAGTATTGTTTGACAGTGCATCTCTAATTGTTGTTTGTGCTTGTTGCAGGTGTGGTGAGGCCAGAAGTTGTGCATGTAAGAGTGTGCACTCTGGCTAGCTTTGCAAAAATGAATAAAGTATGTATCCCCTCCAAGAGTGTGTGTGTGTGTGTGTGTGTGTGTGTGTGTGTGTGTGTGTGTGTGTGTGGGGGCCCCCTATGTGTAATTTTCCAAAAAGTAAAATTTAGAAATTTCTCTAGCAGGGCTGTTTCTACGGTGCTCGTCTGCCTGCCCCCCTCTCTCTACCCCCAAAGTCCCCCCGGGGGGCCCTGGTTAGTGGGGCCCCCCCTCCTCCCTATCTCGGCCTGTCTGCCTCCCGCCCTCCTCCTTGCTTCGCCTGACTCCCCCACGTCGGCCTTGTATCGGGGTTGGGACCCGACCTGGCTGTTGTCGGCCTTCCACCGGGCGGGTACCCGATGTGGCTGTGTGACTGGTACTGGACTTGAACCAGCGGTATCACATACAGCGTCAGTGGCTTATGGCACTGCGCTAACCAGTCACAGAGGGAAATCCGGGTTTCTCCTATATAACGTCACACTTAGAGGGAAAAAGCACTTAGGAAAAAAAAAAAAAAATTGTACTTAGATACATTTGGCAAAGGGAGACTTGATGTAGGCAATATTGACCGGTGCTGGACTCGAACCAGCAGTTTCCACATGTAGTGTCGGCAGCTTATGGCACTGAGCTAACCAGTTAGGTTCAGATGTACGGGTTTCACGTATACAGCCCTACTCTTAGAGAAAAGCACTTGGAAGGAAAAAAACTCTTTGGCAGATGCAGAGCATGCTGTGTCAGGTAGAAAGTAAATAGGCAAAAGGACTTAGAAAGAAAAAAATCACCAAATGTCGATGAGACACTGAGCTTTCCGGTCAGGTGCAGAAATCCAGTTTGCATGTGTCTAACTTTACACTTGGAGAAAAATACTTAGGAAAAAAAATGGATGGAGCACTTAGGTTTTGAGCCACATATTTGCCCTGATTTTGCACATGGATACTTTATTTTACTTTAGCATAAAAAAACATTTTGCTATCTTTACACAAAACACTTAAGGGGGGGGGGGGGGGGGGGGGGTGGAAGAATCACCAAATGTCATTTCTCCACACACAAATGTGTGCACGTATAAAAACATACCTGCAACCGTATTTTGTCGGTCTGGGAACGGAACCTTCTCCACCATGTGGACACTGACTCGTATATCCAGAAATCTCTGAATTCATTAAAAGGAAAAGATCAACTTGACAGAACCAGTCCTGAAGAGTTGTGTGTCAATAAATTGTCCGACTGGTGATTGATGCTCATGTGTGTTCTGGGTTTATTGGACAGAATCAGACGTTTTACTAATGATGGCACTTACATCTAAGTGGACCTTCAGGCTGTGATACAGTAAAGCTTATTTCCATTTTGGTCCAAAAAATTGGAGTTGTGTTTCCCCTTCACACACAGGTAGGGTCAAGTCAGTCTTCCTGCAGACTCTGGAGGGCCTGTGGATGCAATTTCATACAACAGAACCGCGACCCAGTCAGAGATCAGCATCTGCAGGTCTCGCCCTCATGTGGCGGTCGAGGTCTTCCTTCGGACGTGAGCGCCGACCACTGAGTTTCTCTCCCTGCAGCTTCCTTGCGACTCCAAGAAGGTTCACAACGAAGACGCTGCGCTTGCAAGCCGTCTCCTTGTCCCGTACTTACCTGTAGGTTATAAACGCCCTTAAGTTTCTTTTCATGTCATTAAACACTGAAAGGATGAACTATATTGACTCATTGTGTTCTTTGGCATCACATCTACATTTTAAATTTAGTTTCCCTGAACTAGCACACAAAGCTTCCACTGCTAACTTCTGGTTCAGCCCTTGGTTGGTGGTTTCAGGTGAGTGTGTTCTGAGGAGCAAGCTCAGAATTGAACTAAAATGGTTTTTTCTTACAAGAAAAAAAAGTGGAGCTTCAGCTGAAATCCAGAGAAACAATTCAGCTTTGCCAGAATAGTTTGCAGACAATGTGTCACGACATGGCGAGGCAACAGCAACCAGAGCAACAGCCATCATGGCTTCCAATTCGTCCATTTTTCCACTGGAAAAGTCACTTCCTACTTTGGCTTCGCTGCATGTTTTGCAGAGCAGACGTTCAAGAACTGCATTGCTTTTACTTTGAGGGGACGCCATGATAAGGCGTTAGCATGTTAGCATCAAATTAACTCTGCCACACTTTTACTGTTCTATAGCGTGTACGGGCAGAGCAAGTACTGTCAATGCCGTGATTCGATGCGTAATTGCATCGTATGATTGGCTGGACGCCGGGCAGAGTTTCACAGAAAAATGATACAGGAAAAAGGCTCCATAACTTATTCATTTGCGGTGCACTGAGTGTGCAGCATAAAAACATGCAATTGACACATCCTGGTCATTTCTGACCAGTGAATGATTTAACTATTCTTAATAATTTGAATTAATCATAAACAGTCCAAAATGCAGACAGAAATACTGCAAGTCAATCTCAAAGTGAAGGATTTCCAAGTGCAATATTTAGAAGAAATACTGAAGATTATCTTTGCACTAAAGAGTCACTGCGTCAGACTCGGAGTCAAACGTAGAAAAATGTTTAACAGGAAAAGGATAAACTAAAAAGGATTTTAAAAAATAAAGTGACACTGATATCAGGGTGTACAAGTACACTTTATTGTCACAGCAGGAAAACTACAAGCATGTAAAATTGCAACAGGTAAAGACACTGCAAACATTTTGCTAACTTTACACAAAAGTAAACCTATTGTACACACTACCTTGCTTGTGTTGGACAGGCTTCTTCTGGGGCTCAGGATCCTTGTCAGGACGCCTACAAGACCAAACACAAAATTTATGGACGGCATCTGAAAGAACACTTTAGAATTAAATACATTGATTTAACCACGGCCGTAACCTGACATGTAACTCCTGCAGCTCTGAGGCAGAGCCACTAACACTGAGCATCACATCTGCAGTTTCTACTTTCACCTCCAGAACATCACCTTAAGTCCTCCTTCAGGGGAACTCCAGTTCTCTTCTCATGAACAAAGAATCAGTCACAAACAGTCTTCATGAGCCTAAACAGATGAGCACAGGTGCAAAGATCACCAGAGGTCAGAAACATATACAAGCACATTTTCATTTAACAAAAAAAAAAAAGTGTAACTGCAAACTTACCCAATGAGGAAGCAAACACAGCAACCACACACTCTGGTCTCTTCTTACCTTCGGACACAAAAATAAACCACAAATATGTTCTGACTCTCCTCCCTGGCTTTGCTTCAAGCAGCCCAATTCCAAATAAAAAATAAGGAACAAACACTCACCAGAGACCACAGGACACGAAAACACTCCAAACAAATGCATCAGATCTGAAAGACAAGACAAACATCTGCATTTTTTTTTTTCCTTTTTCAACACAAAACCCCAGCAATTTCCCAGTGAACCTCAACCTCTCAGCTGGCTCTCCACAGAGATCAGGCGTCGCCCAAAATGACGCCAGTATAAAAAGCCCAGCGTCCTGGCAGGGACCAATAGGAGGACGCGACCAATTAGCATTTACTAAACGCTTTCACCTGCTGCACATTACCTGCAACATAGAATTAGATCAGATCAACTTTATCCATCTCCAGAGAGGAAATTCATTTTTCACAGCAGTGTAATAGTTATAATGTCCTAAAATAAAAAAGGTATATATTGTATAAATATGAATAGAGAGACAGAGGATAGCAAGACATCCACAAATAAATAGACAACAGTTATGACAACAACATAGTATAGTGAAAAATACACAACCAGAACTTAATGACGATATAAATACAGTGAAAACAATATAAATAAAGCAAGACAATTTACTAAAGAAAATAAAGAGATATAATTTAAGATCTTGAAAAAAAAGAATAAAAAAAAACAATGCTCATATCACAAGCAAAGCACCTTAAGCCTATGAGCTACACACACACTTCCTGTTCAACAGTATAGCACATAGACTTACCCATACACATACAGATATGTGTGTATGTATAAATATATGTACATATATACAGTGGGGAAGAAAAGTATTTTGTTGCACCAACTTGCACCAATCGTGCAAGTTCTCTCACTTAAAAAGATGAGAGAGGCTTGTAATTTTCATCATAGGACCACTTCAACTATGAGAGACAGAATGTGAAAAAAAAAATCCAGAAAATCACATTATCTGATTTTTAAAGAATTTATTTGCAAATTATGGTTGAAAATAAGTATTTGGTCACCTACAAACAAGCAAGATTTCTGGCTCTCACAGACCTGTAACTTCTTTTTGTAAGGCTACACTCTCACCTACAACTAATGTGTCGGATCTGAAAGACACTCTCGGCTACAACTACTTTGCAGTCACCGATCTCTTTCAGGTTACCTCGTCTATGCTCTTATAAGTTACCCTATGTTCCTGTTTTTTCTGGAAAAAGGTGTTCACTGCAGCCATTTCCATCCTTTTTGCAAAATCTACCACCATCTGTCCCTCTGCATTCCTATCCTGTACACCAAATCTGCCCGTCACTTTTTCATCCCCTCTATTGCCTTCAACATGGCCAATGAAGTCTGCAACAATGTCCACTTTGCATCACTTCATCTAACTCATTCCAGAACTTCTCTTCAAATTCACATCCCACCTGCAGGTCATAGCCACTAACAACATTGAGCATCACACCTTCAATTTCCAGTTTCAGACTCATAAGTCTGACATTTTCACCTCCAGAATGTTCCCAACAAACTGCCTCTTCAAGAGAGCTCCTACTCCATTTCTCTTATCAGTACCATAATATTACAACTTAAAACATGCTTCTAAGCTTCTAGCCTTACTAACTTTCCACCCGGTCTCCCGCACACACAGTATATCCACCTTCCTTCACTGCGTCATGTCAACCGACTCTACCTTTTCCCGTCATAGCCCCGATATTCAAAGCCCCTACTCTCAGTCCCGGGCTCTTTCCTCACCTCCTCTCTCTGCACGTATCCAGTTAAAAATGCGTAGCCATTTTACACCGTCAAAAATGTTGGAGAGGCAGTCAAAAAGGATGTTACAAAGTACCGTTCTGTACGACAAACAACACAACACGGCGGTCAGTCAGCAAACTCAAACGCACACTTTTATTGATCGAGAATCAAAATATACAAGGCCGGATAGGATTACTGCAAAATAACTTCCATTCCTGCACAGCGTCCGACTAGAGTCCAGGGAACAGGCAGCGGTGTCGGGCGCCAGGATCCGAGTCGTCCTTCTCCTGCACCAGCCGGTTGTTTCTTCTGCAGCTCTGGCATCCGCTTCCGGGTGTCACGATGCTCCTCCGGCTTAGGAAGGGAAAAAAAAAAAAAAGGTCACGAGCACTCGTTAAACTTTCGGAATACAGCTGGGGGCGGCGGCGCACCTGCGGCTCATCAGGCCTCGTCAAGACGGGGACAAGAGGAGTCTGCCTGCGACCGCTCAAGCCAGATCGTCGGTTGTTCCTCGCTAGTTCATGATTGACCATGTGGTGATCCTATTGAGAAGAAGTGTCCTTTACCCCTCTTGTCAGCTTTTGAACCTACTAAAGGTGCAACTGTACCCTCGATCTCTGCGACGCCCACCAGGGAGATGCATGTAAGACCCCGTCGATCACGGTGTGCCGTTATGTGTTTGTGAAAGGTCGTGTCTGAGGCGCCTCCCCTGTTCAGAGCTGGTTTTTTTTTCTGTTTTGACAGCCGGCTTCTTTGACTCCCATCTCACACCATCGGTATCCTCTGGCCAGGATATGGAAATCCATAGAGTTTCTCTGAACACTGGTGACCTACGGTATGACTTCCTTTGTCGTCTTCCTTCCGTTCGAACTAAACAAATACCTGAGATTGACTTCTGTTAACTCACCAAATGTGCACTTTTTTTTCCCCTGTCCAAGGTGGTGATGCCGATTTGGGTTTCCTCTGACGGGCGATCGTGACACCGTCCCTTCACATGCAGACCCCTTAGTCTCGTCTGCCGAAGAAGAACTTTACACTGCTTGACAAAGTAGTGACTGAACGAACAGAAAGTTCCCACTTGTCCACCAGTATCCTCTGCTCAGCCTTCAAACTGGCAAGCTCAAAAGTTTGGCCGTCCTTGAAATGACTTGTGTGGTTTTTATTGCCGTAAAGTGGCGTCATCCGGCAACCTTAATCTAACCATGCTGTTTTCAATATGACAATGTTATTCGGGGAGGTTTGGAGCGGTCTACTTTTTCTGTGAAATCACTGCATGTCGCCGCGGCGCCAGTGAGGGCAATGATTTAAAAGCGGTGCTGGGCTGCGTTGCCGTTGTATGAACTTGTGTGCACAGCCACCCTGGAGACTGCAGGGGCAGAACATGAGGACTGACTGACTGACTTGACCCTACCTGTGTGTCAAGGGGAAACATAACCCCAATTTTTTTTTTTTTTTTTTTTGGAAGGTGCGAGGTCTGGCAGGTCTAGATATATGTGCGCCTTATTTCTAAAAATATCATATTCTGTCAAGTAAAGCCAGAACACACATAAGCATCAATCACCAGTCTGAACAGCTGGAAGTCTGATTTTAATGGACAATTTATTTACAAGCAAACACTCACCTCTTCTAAAACCAAGACCTTCTTCTGAGGGGTGGACTGGTGTCCTATCAAGTTGCGCATCTTTTCTTTCTGATGAATTCATATAGAGATGAAAGTCAATATCACACACATTTGTGTGTGGAGGATAACTGAGCGGATAACTCAGTAAACTAACTTCCAAATGATATTTGGTGATTCTGATTTCTACGTGCTTTGTGTAAAGTTGGCCGAGTGTTTGAAAATAAAGTGAAATCCTGAAGCAAAACCAAAGTCCTGTTGCCTATTTTCTTTCTAGCTGACGCAGCATGTTTGCTGCTGCTCTGCATCCTGTCTGAGTGTTGCCTAAGTGCTTTTCTCTTCATGTAAGGTTATATACGTGCTGAACCTGACTGGTTACCTCAATCCCATAAGCTGCCAATGCCAAGTGTGGATACTGCTGGTTCGAGTCCAGCGCTGGTCAACAGCAACATTGGGTCCCGAACCTCAGTGAGAGCCGTCCCAGGATCCCCTGTGGTTGAAGCTCACAGATGGTGTAGTGGGATCAGCGACCTACCTTGCAACCGGTGGTCCAGGGTTCAAGTCTCCCTTTGCCAAATGAATCTAAGTGCAACTGTCTTTGATTTTTTTTTTTTTCTTCCTTCCCCTAAGTGCTTTTTTCCTCTAAGTGTGACGTTATATAGGAGAAACCCGGATTTCTCTCTGTGACTGGTTAGCGCAGTGCCATAAGCCACTGACGCTGTATGTGATACCGCTGGTTCAAGTCCAGTACCAGTCACACAGCCACATCGGGTACCCGCCCGGTGGAAGGCCGACAACAGCCAGGTCGGGTCCCAACCCCGATACAAGGCCGACGTGGGGGAGTCAGGCGAAGCAAGGAGGAGGGCGGGAGGCAGACAGGCCGAGATAGGGAGGAGGGGGGGCCCCACTAACCAGGGCCCCCCGGGGGGACTTTGGGGGTAGAGAGAGGGGGGCATGTAAAGATGCACGGTAAAAACAAGCCTGCTATCAAATTTTTTTTTTGGGGGGGGGGGGTTTCCATCAACATAGGGACCCCAGACACACAGTTGGAGGGAGATGGATACTTTATTGATTTTCAGGAAAGATAAACAAGATACAGGAAAAAGTATTTAAATTAAAATCAAGTTGGCTGCTAACTAAAGTTAGGAGAAACACATGATTAAAATACAAAAAAGCTTAAACACTTTGCTAACTTTACACAAAACTAGTCCCATGGCACTCTTAGGCGCTCACTGCACCTACAAGCACAAACACAACATTTAGCATTGCACTGTCAAACACCTTACAATTAAACACAAAGAAATCACAGAAAAATGTCACAACCCAACATCTTACTGACTTCAGTAAAGTCACTGCTGTTATTTTTTTAAACACAAAATAACATGACACAAAATTATCAAGAAAAATCAAAGACGTCGCTTACCATTCATTTGCCAAGCACTTGTATGTACATTTGTGGACTCAGAGGACAATCTGAAAAACACACATTCTCATCACACTTTGCAAAACAAACATGACAATGACATTCCATCAAGGCTTCTCTTACTGTCAAGTTTGTTTCTGGATGCAAATTCACAGTCTGCATTGAAATACAACAAACACTTCAGTAGCCAGTCATCTTTAGCAATAAACAATTTGTATTATTGAGTCTATTATTGGTATATTAAGCCAAATTTTAGTTTGCCATTCAAATGGGAGCACCCAAAGGAACACATGCAATCCCAAGAGTTGTTTGACAAAACAGGATTACTTATTTCCTTCCAGAGACTACAAAGATATGGGATTTGAACCAGTACCCTTCTGTTTCAGTCAGGATCAGCCCACTGACACCAGATCTCACAACATGCACCAAATATTACACAAATGCACTGTGATCCTTCCCACCAAGCTGATTTGAAGTCTATATATGCAGTAACAGAACCTGAGTCCAACAGCTATATATTTGAATAAATGGGAATATATCTTGCGGCCTTCAAAATCAAAGACCAGCTAGTAGAAGACAGTCCAAGAAACCACATGAATGTCAGAACATTTCAACCTACAAAAGTTGACCTCACGTGTACAAGATGTAGTCTACCTCCGCTCTTAAGTCACCTATAAAATGTGTTCGGTTAAGCCATTTCCATCCTTTTTGCAAAGTCTACCACCATCTTTCCCTCCACAAACCTATGCCCAATATCAAATCCCCACTTCATCTAACTCCCATCCTACCTACAGGTCATAGCCGCTAACATTGAGCATCACAGCTTTAAGTCGGACTTTTTCACCTTCAGAACATTCCTCAAAGTCCTCCATCAACACAACTCCAATTCTCTGCCTGTCAGCACAACAAAATCTGCCAAGTATCTCGCTTTGCACCTGTTCTCCTGTACATCCACTTTCCTTTCCTCTCCTCGCACCCACAGCAGCCCAATTTCCAACGGTACCCTGTGGGCCATCAGCACCGATGGCAGTAGTTAACCTGGGCCTTCTGTGTCACTTGTTTAACATGTCAAGTTGCATGTTTGGTTATGGCGCAAGTATCTGATGCAACCCTATGCACTCAGGGAGCCAAAACAATAGGAACAAAAGTATGCAGACAGGAGTTGCAAGAAAGCGTATTTATTAACACTGTGCAAAAACAATGGTACAAAGTGGAACGTCCTTGGCTCCAAAGCAGTTTGTGGCTTGAAAACCGCTGCTGCCTCCAAAAGCAATTCCCAGTTCAGAGACCACGCAGCACTCGCCGGCACCATCCAGGACCAATAGGGGACGGCAACTGGTTACCATTTACTAAACGCTCTCCGCGGCTCAGAACTACCTGCAACAGAGGGAAACAGTGCCAATTGAACAGATTAACAAACAGGTGCTGCAGTGAAACAGACGTACACCTCAGTGTTACAAAGCTGAGGGCTAGAGCTTCCTTCTCAATGAATCTAGTTTGAGACTCCGGAATTCAGAAAATTGTTTTCCTACAAGGAATGAACAGCCACTTTAACAATCTGACATGAACGGTGTGCAAAGTTACAACTCAAATCTTTGGACTAGTACAGCCGTTCCACAGTAGCCATCAGAAAAGAGCAAAACAAAACCAAGCAGAGCCTGTGTCATGTACCTGAAACGAAAAGCAAATACAACTGGAGCGTCACTAACAAAGATTTAATTAACTGTCCCAATCAAAACAAATCTAAGTTTCAGTAAAGACTAACTGAATCATGCTTACTGTCAATTAATTAGTCCTTAACACTGCAACAGAAAAACTTCAAGCATCTTATAAATTCTACCACAGACAAGACTGCAATTTAGAAACAATAAGTGTTGCAGTCAGATTCAACTAACTCATGCAACAAAAAGGTGAAAACTATTTGCGGAGCCTTTTTGGGAGTAGAGGGGCAAAAACATTGCCGTAAAAAAAAAAAAAAAACAAGAAACTTCAGTCATGTGAAAACAGCCTTCCATTAGCAGCGCAAGCCAAAAACTGATGGGTCAATTTAGCGAGCACCGCAACCACACAAACACTGGTTCCTTCTTATCTTCCCCAATACTACGACACTTCTCCCCGGCATTGTCTCAATACACCCAAATGCCCCAAAAACAATTAGAAGAATAACTCACCGAAGATCCCAGTCCAAGAGCACAGCCCAAACTAATGCGTCAGAGCTGAAAGACAAAACAAAAGTGTGCTTCCCCGGTCAACCAAGACCACACTGCACTCACCTGTCTCTCCCCCAGAGTCCTGGTGTTTCCTGGAAATGATGTCACGGCCAGTATAAAAAGCCCAGCGTCCTGGCAGGGACCAATAGGAGGCCGCATTTACTAAACGCTTTCACCTGCTGCACATCACCTGCAACATGGAGTAAGATCTGATCCACTGTATTCATCTCCAGAGGGGAAATTCCTTTTTTCACACCAGTGTAAAAGTTATAAAGGAATAAAGGAACAAAGTTGATCCGATCTTATGTGTTGTAGGAAATTCGCAGCAGGTGAAAGCGTTTAGTAAATGCTAATTGGTCGCGGCCTCCTATTGGTCCGTGCCAGGATGGCGGCCTTTTTATACCGGCTGCGACGTCATTTCCTGGCGATGCCGAGGCTCTGAGGAGAACCTGCTGAGTGCTGGATGGTCGCTTTCGGCTGTGGAATCGCAAGAGGTGTCTTGCACACGTTGAGTTGCTGCGCTTCATCTTAGTGTTGGAAGGTAAGAAGGAACCAGAGGTTGTGCTTCAATTTAACTTTTATTTACTGCCCATTTTTGGATCTTTGGAGGAACAAAAACTGTTTTGCTCTTATTTCTGTCCAAGTAGGTGTTGCTGATTCGTCTCCTCTGATGGGCGATCGTGACCCCGTGCCTTCACAAGAGACTCCTCAGGCTCGTCCGTCCGGAACGCAACGCTTGGCTTTCGTTTGGATCACCACCTCTGGATGTCAGTCGGTATGTTTGCATGATTCTCCTTTCAATGTATGTGAGGTGGAGAAACTGTTCATTTTGGGAGGGTAGAGTGACACGAGTGGCCCTGAGACATTTGGACATTGCTATTGCAAACTGTCCTGAGTGACAAGATGCAGTCTTAGTATTCTGCATGAACTGCAACAGGGCTCAGAATCAGGCAATACTGCCTAGGAGGTGGTACCAGAGGTGTAGACAAAGTCTGATGTGTTTGTAAAAGTGACAGGATAACATTTGTAGCGTTTAAGAGTTGGTGCATTTAGAACCTGCCGATGTTGCTAGAAAAGCTTAGAAAACCAAAATGATGTTTGGCTGTTTCTTGCCCCATGTCTGGCAATAAATGGGAGCAGCTCCCAAAAAGCTCTGATTTTGTTCGATCTGCTCAGCTTTTCTGATAGCTACTGTGGAACGGCTGTATTAGTATGAGATTTGAGATGCAACTTCCTTTGCACAGCGCTTGTCTGCTTGTTAAAGTGGCGTCTGTTAACCTATGGAAGTGCTTTAGTGTTGTAACTCTTTGCAGTGTATGTTGGTTTCACTGTCTGTTCATCTGTGGCTCTGTTTCCCTCTGTATGTTGCAGGTAGTTCTGAGCAGCTGAGAGCGTTTAGTAAATGGTAACCAGTTGCCGTCCCCTATTGGTCCTGGGCGACGCCAGATACCCTCTGGGAGCTGCACGCTCTCTGAACTGGGAATTGCTTTTGGAGGAGGCAGCGGTTGTCAAACCACAAACTGCTTAGGAGCCGAGGACTTTCTGCTTTGTACCATTGTTTTTGCAATTTTGAATAAATACCCTTTCCTGTAACTTGTGTCTGGATACTTTGGTTCCTCTTGTTTGGTCTCCTGGCCTAGACGGACCTGACAAGTGCCATTAATAAATGCACAAGTTGCATCAGTATTAACCTTGGACCAGTTAGTGCCGATAGCATACAGGGTGCCAAAGGAAATTGGACTGCTGTGGGTTCAAGGAGTGTGGAAGGAAAGGAAAGTCGCTGTCAGGAAGGGAGTTGGAGTTACCTTTATGGAGGACTTTGAGGAATGTTCTGGAGGTGAAAGTCAGGCTTAATTCTGAAACGGTGGGTAGGTTTGGTGTCCACCATAGGCTTTCCTGAATAAATTTATAAGGTGACTCAAGAGTGGAGGTAGACCTCTTGTATAGGAGTTCATCTGAAGATGAGTGAGGAACTATTTTGCAGATTGAAATGTTCTCTGCAGTTTCTTGGAATGTCTTTATGTGAATCTATTCAGCTGTTGGACACAGGATGTAAAATCTGGCTCAAAGCAGGTTCTGTCCCTGATTAGATCAATATATATATATATATATACTTCCAATCAGCTTGGCAGGAAGGATCCCAGTGCATTTGCTTCATATTTTGCACATGTTTATGTAGATTTATGTTTACCTGATCTTCTGAAACAGAAGGGCACTGGTTCAAGTCCATGTATATAGTATATATCTTTGTAGTCTCTGTAAATAGAGAAGTAATTCTGTCTTATCTGTGAAACAGCTTGCCGGATTGCACGTATTCCTCAGGATGCTCCTGTTTGAAGGGCAAACTAAAAATTGTCTTGATATACCAAAAGTAGACTCAATCTGGACGTTCACAAATATTAAATAGTGAATAATACAAATTGTCACTAAAGATGTCTGGCCACTGAAGTAACTGTTGGGTTTCAATGCAGACTGTGAATTAGCATCCAGAAACAAGGTTGAAGGTAAAAGAAGCCTTGATGGAACGTCATTGTATTGTTTGTTTTGCAAAGTGTGATGAGAATCTGTGTTTTTCAGATTGTCCTGAGAGTGGAGAAATGTACATCCCAAGTGTTTGTAAATATAATGGTAAGTGATGTCTTGAATTATTCTTGTAAATTTTGTATAATGTTATTTAGTGTTAAGCACAATGTTAATTGCTGATATTTAAGATGGATTGTTGTGTAGTTGAGGAGGTTTTCTTTGTATGTGTTGAAATGAAAGTATTGTGTGACAGTGCATCTCTAATTGTTGTTTGTGCTTGTTGCAGGTGTGGTGAGGCCAGAAGTTGTGCATGTAAGAGTGTGCACTCTGGCTAGCTTTGCAAAAATGAATAAAGTATGTATCCCCTCCAAATGTGTTTCTGGGCCCCTATGTGTAATTTTCCAAAAAGTAAAAATTTCTCTAGCAGGGCTGTTTCTACGGTGCTCGTCTGCCTGCCCCCCTCTCTCTACCCCCAAAGTCCCCCCGGGGGGCCCTGGTTAGTGGGGCCCCCCCTCCTCCCTATCTCGGCCTGTCTGCCTCCCGCCCTCCCCCTTGCTTCGCCTGACTCCCCCACGTCGGCCTTGTATCGGGGTTGGGACCCGACCTGGCTGTTGTCGGCCTTCCACCGGGCGGGTACCCGATGTGGCTGTGTGACTGGTACTGGACTTGAACCAGCGGTATCACATACAGCGTCAGTGGCTTATGGCACTGCGCTAACCAGTCACAGAGGGAAATCCGGGTTTCTCCTATATAACGTCACACTTAGAGGGAAAAAGCACTTAGGAAAAAAAAAAAAAATTGTACTTAGATACATTTGGCAAAGAGAGACTTGATGTAGGCAATATTGGCATACGCTGGACTCGATCCAACAGTTTCCACATGCAGTGTCGGCAGCTTATGGCACTGAGCTAACCAGTTAGTTTCACATTTCCGGGTTTCACGTATACAGCCCTACTCTTAGAGAAAAGCACTTAGAAGGAAAAAAACTCTTAGGCAAGATGCAGAGCATGCTGTGTCAGGTAGAAAGTAAATAGGTAAAAGGACTTAGGTTTTGATTCAGAAAACACTTGGAAACAAAAAATCACCAAATGTCGATGAGACACTGAGCTTTCCGGTCAGGTGCAGAAATCCAGTTTGCATGTGTCTAACTTTACACTTAGAGAAAAATACTTAGGAAAAAAAATGGATGGAGCACTTAGGTTTTGAACCACATATTTGCCCTGATTTTGCACATGGATACTTTATTTTACTTTAGCATAAAAAAACATTTTGCTAACTTTACACAAAACACATGGGGGGGGGGAATAATCGCTGTCATTTCTCCACACATGTGTGCACGTATAGAAACATACCTGCTACCGTATTTTGCCGATCTGGGAACGGAACCTTCTCCACCATGTGGACACTGACTTGTATATCCAGAAATCTCTAAATTCATTAAAAGGAAAAGATCAACTTGACAGAACCAGTCCTGAAGAGTTGTGTGTCAATAAATTGTCCGACTGCTGATTGATGCTCATGTGTGTTCTGGGTTTATTTGACCAAATCGGACATTTTACTAATGATGGCACTTCTATCTATCTGGACCTTCAGGCCGTAAAGCAGAAGAAACGTATTTACATTTCGGTCCAAAAAAAATTGGGGTGTGTTTCCCCTTCACACCCAGGTAGGGTCAAGTTGTCTTCCCGCTCCTGCAGATACAATTTCATACAACAGAACAGCGACCCAGTCAGAGATCAGCATCTGCAGGTCTCGCCCTCATGTGGCGGTCGAGGTCTTCCTTCGGACGTGAGCGCCGACCACTGAGTTTCTCTCCCTGCAGCTTCCTTGCGAATCCAAGAAGGTTCACGACGAAGGCGCCGCGCTTGCAAGCCGTCTCCTTGTCCCGTACTTACCTGTAGGTTCTGAACACCCTTAAGTTTCTTTTCACGTCATTAAACACTGAAAGGATGAACTATACGGACTCATGTGTTCTTTGGCATCACATCTACATTTTAAATTTAGTTTCCCTGAACTAGCACACAAAGCTTCCACTGCTAACTTCTGGTTCAGCCCTTGTTTGGTGGTTTCAGGTGAGCGTGTTCTGAGGACCAACTCCATTCTGCCAGCGACTCAGAATTGAGCTAAAATGTTTTTTTTCTTACAAGAAAAAAAAGTGGAGCTTCATCAGAAATCCAGAGAAACAATTCAGCTTTGCCAGAATAGTTTGCAGACAATGTGTCATGACATGGCCAGGCTGAGAGCCTCACTGGGACATTGATAGTTGCAGTGAAGAAACAGTCAAACATCTGTGGAGGTCACTCCCCAGACTCCTCCATAGAGGACGTATCCGACGGCAACCAGAGCAACAGCCATCATGGCTTCCATTTCATCCATATTTTCCACTGGAAAAGTCACTTCCTACTTTGGCTTCGCTGCATGTTTTGCAGAGCAGACGTTCAAGAACCGCATTGCTTTTACTTTGAGGGGACGCCATGATAAGGCGTTAGCGTCAAATTAACTGCCACACTTTTACTGTTCTATAGCGTGTACGGGCAGAGCAAGTACTGTCAATGCTGTGATGCGATCCGTAATTGCATCGTATGATTGGCTGGACGCCGGGCAGAGTTACAGAAAAATGATACATAACTAATTCATTTGCGGTGCACTGAGTGTGCAGCATAAAAACATGCAGACACATCCTGGTCATTTCTGACCAGTGAATGATTGAATTATTCTTAATAGTTCAAATTAATCAAACAGTCCAAAATGCAGACAGAAATACTGCAAGTCAATCTCAGAGTGAAGGATTTCCAAGTGCAATATTTAGAAGAAATACTGAAGATTATCTTTGCACTAAAGAGTCACTGCATCAGACTCGGAGTCAAATGTAGAAAAATGTTTAACAGGAAAAGGACAAACTAAAAAGGATTTTAAAAAATAAAGTGACACTGATATCAGGGTGTACAAGTACACTTTATTTTCACAGCAGGAAAACTACAAGCATGTAAAATTGCAACAGGTAAAGACACCTCAAACATTTTGCTAACTTTACACAAAAGTAAACCTATTGCACACACTACCTTGCTTGTGTTGGACAGGCTTCTTCTGGGGCTCAGGATCCTTGTCAGGACGCCTAAAAGACCAAACACAACATTTATGGACGGCGTCTGAAAGAATCTTGGAATTAAATACATTGATTTAACCACGGCCGGAACCTGACATGTAACTCCTGCAGCTCTGAGGCAGAGCCACTAACACTGAGCATCACATCTGCAGTTTCTACTTTCACCTCCAGAACATTACCTTAAGTCCTCCTTCAGGGGAACTCCAGTTCTCTTCCCATGAAGAACAAAGAACCAGTCACAAACAGTCTTCATGAGCCTAAACAGATGAGCACAGGTGCAAAGATCACCAGAGGTCAGAAACATATACAAGCACATTTTCATTTAACAAAAAAAAAAGTGTAAGTGCCAACTTACCCAATGAGGAAGCAAACACAGCAACCACACACTCTGGTCTCTTCTTACCTTCGGACACAAAAATAAACCTCAAATATCTTCTGAATCTTCTCCCTGGCTTTGCTTCAATCAGCCCAATTCCAAATAAAAAAATAAGGAACAAACACTCACCAGAGACCACAGGACACGAAAACACTCCAAACAAATGCATCGGATCTGAAAGACAAGACAAACATCTGCATTTTTTTTTTCCTTTTTCAACACAAAACCCCAGTAATTTCCCAGTGAACCTCAACCTCTCAGCTGGCTCTCCACAGAGATCAGGCGTCGCCCAGAAATGACGCCAGTATAAAAAGCCCAGCGTCCTGGCAGGGACCAATAGGAGGCCGCGACCAATTAGCATTTACTAAACGCTTTCACCTGCTGCACATTACCTGCAACATAGAATTAGATCAGATCAACTTTATCCATCTCCAGAGAGGAAATTCATTTTTCACAGCAGTGTAATAGTTATAATGTCCTAAAATAAAAAAGGTATATATTGTATAAATATGAATAGAGAGACAGAGGATAGCAAGACATCCACAAATAAATAGACAACAGTTATGACAACAACATAGTATAGTGAAAAATACACAACCAGAACTTAATGACGATATAAATACAGTGAAAACAATATAAATAAAGCAAGACAATTTACTAAAGAAAATAAAGAGATATAATTTAAGATCTTGAAAAAAAAGAATAAAAAAAACAATGCTCATATCACAAGCAAAGCACCTTAAGCCTATGAGCTACACACACACTTCCTGTTCAACAGTATAGCACATAGACTTACCCATACACATACAGATATGTGTGTATGTATAAATATATGTACATATATACAGTGGGGAAGAAAAGTATTTTGTTGCACCAACTTGCACCAATCGTGCAAGTTCTCTCACTTAAAAAGATGAGAGAGGCTTGTAATTTTCATCATAGGACCACTTCAACTATGAGAGACAGAATGTGAAAAAAAAATCCAGAAAATTACATTATCTGATTTTTAAAGAATTTATTTGCAAATTATGGTTGAAAATAAGTATTTGGTCACCTACAAACAAGCAAGATTTCTGGCTCTCACAGACCTGTAACTTCTTTTTGTAAGGCTACACTCTCACCTACAACTAATGTGTCGGATCTGAAAGACACTCTCGGCTACAACTACTTTGCAGTCACCGATCTCTTTCAGGTTACCTCGTCTATGCTCTTATAAGTTACCCTATGTTCCTGTTTTTTCTGGAAAAAGGTGTTCACTGCAGCCATTTCCATCCTTTTTGCAAAATCTACCACCATCTGTCCCTCTGCATTCCTATCCTGTACACCAAATCTGCCCGTCACTTTTTCATCCCCTCTATTGCCTTCAACATGGCCAATGAAGTCTGCAACAATGTCCACTTTGCATCACTTCATCTAACTCATTCCAGAACCTCTCTTCAAATTCACATCCCACCTGCAGGTCATAGCCACTAACAACATTGAGCATCACACCTTCAATTTCCAGTTTCAGACTCATAAGTCTGACATTTTCACCTCCAGAATGTTCCCAACAAACTGCCTCTTCAAGAGAGCTCCTACTCCATTTCTCTTATCCGTACCATAATATTACAACTTAAAACCTGCTCCTAAGCTTCTAGCCTTACTAACTTTCCACCCGGTCTCCCGCACACACCGTATATCCACCTTCCTTCACTGCGTCATGTCAACCGACTCTACCTTTTCCCGTCATAGCCCCGATATTCAAAGCCCCTACTCTCAGTCCCGGGCTCTTTCCTCACCTCCTCTCTCTGCACGTATCCAGTTAAAAATGCGTAGCCATTTTACACCGTCAAAAATGTTGGAGAGGCAGTCAAAAAGGATGTTACAAAGTACCGTTCTGTACGACAAACAACGCAACACGGTGGTCAGTCAGCAAACTCAAACGCACACTTTTATTGATCGAGAATCAAAATATACAAGGCCGGATAGGATTACTGCAAAATAACTTCCATTCCTGCACAGCGTCCGACTAGAGTCCAGGGAACAGGCAGCGGTGTCGGGCGCCAGGATCCGAGTCGTCCTTCTCCTGCACCAGCCGGTTGTTTCTTCTGCAGCTCTGGCATCCGCTTCCGGGTGTCACGATGCTCCTCCAGCTTAGGAAGGGAAAAAAAAAAAAAGGTCACGAGCACTCGTTAAACTTTCGGAATACAGCTGGGGCGGCGGCGCACCTGCGGCTCATCAGGCCTCGTCAAGAAGAAGACAAGAGGAGTCTGCCGGCGGCCTCTCGAGCCAGATCGTCTGTCGTCCCTCGCGACTTCATGAACCCACCCTGGACTCTTTGCATCATGCTTCCTCCTAATTGTCAATGCCTCTCCTTGCCAGCTCCAGGTTCCCGCAGTGCCTCTCCGCAGTCGTCGATCCTTTTTACCCCTCCTGTCGTCAGCTTTTGAACCCGCTTTACCGCTGCGACGCCTGCCACCTTGTTTGGGGCTGCCAGGGAGTCGAATGTAAGGCCGCCTTAAGATCCCCGTTGGTCACTTGTCATGGCCCTTGCAATGTTCCAGCTATGTTTCCAGCCCTGACTAACCATGAACATTTGTTTTTATCTGGACAGGCTCTTGGACCCCTGACGGCACGCTGTTGCAGAACCACCTCGACGTCAGTCTCACGCTTCCCTTTTGTGTGCCGCCCTATTTCGGATGGCAGTTGTTAATCCGGGCCTCCGCAGGTTCGCTACGGCTGATGCAGCCCTGTGCATTTATCTGCGCTCAGGAAGACACTAGCCCATGCCCCACAGAGGCTGCATTGGTTACGTCCCCGTCTGGAACAGCGAGAGCAAACAAGAGGAACAAAAGTATGCAGACAAGAGTTACGAGAAAGCGTATTTATTAAAACTGTGCAAAAACAATGTTGAGTGGAAAGTTTGTGGCTCCCAAGCAGTTTGTGGCTTGGCAACCACTGCTGCCTCCAAAAGCAATTCCCAGTTCAGAGACCACGCAGCACTCAGCTGGCGCCACCCAGGACCAATAGGGGACGGCAACTGGTTACCATTTACTAAATGCTCTCAGCTGCTCACCTGCCTGCAACATACAGAGGGAAACAGAGCCACAGATGAACAAACAGGTGCTGCAGGGAGACCAACTTACACCTCACAGGTTACAAAGCCAAGAGGACCAGGGGTTCCTGCTCAACGGGTCTACTTTCAAAAACTTTGGAAAACAGAAAGTGTATTCCAACAGGGAACAGACAGCAACTCTGACACCAAATTTCTCCAGACATGAACTGAGTGCAAAGGAAGTTTCTCATCTCAAATCTTTGGACTCATCCAGCCGTTCCACAGTAGCTATCAGGAAAGAACAAAACTGAGCTGGTGTCATGTACCTGATGAAACTAGAGTTGGAACTAAAAGTGTCACTAGCCAATATATCATGGACTGTCTTAATAAAACCGCTTTAAACAAATCTAAATTCATCAGTTGAGATTAATTGAATCATGCTTGCTTACAACTCATGGGTCTTGAGTGCACCTGGACAAAAGCAACTTTGCAAGAATCTTACAGTCTACCATAGACATCACTGTCTGTTAGAGACAAATGAATGTTGCATTCAGATTCAACTAGCACACAATCAAAAGGGTAAAACTGGTGGAGGAATCTTTTTGGGAGTAGAGGAGCAAAAACAGTCTTCCATAAGGCTAAACCAAGAAAAGGAATTGCCGGGGGTCGGGCAGAAAACAGTGCAAGGCAAAAACTAACGTGTTAAGTTATCCAACAAGGGAGCAAACCCCGCAACCACATGAACTCTGGTTCTTCTTCCCTTCCCCAACACTAAGTGAACCTCAAATATCTTCAAAGCACACCAACTCAATGTGTGCAAGACACCTCTCACTGGCTTCACCTCAATAAACCCATTTGTAAGTTAAAATAAAATCAGAACAAGAACTCACCAAAGACACCAGTCCACAAGCACACTCTAAACAAACACATCAGAACTGAAAGACAAAACAAAAATGTCCTTGCTCAGGCAAGAAAGACCATGCAGCACTGTCCTGGCGTCTCTCAGACACCACGTCATGGCCGGTATTTAAAAGCCCGGCGTCCTGGCAGGGACCAATAGGAGGCCGCGACCAATTAGCGTTTACTACACGCTCTCACCAATTACCTGCAACATAGAATTAGATCAGATCAACTTTATCCATCTCCAGAGGGGAAATTCATTTTTCACGGCAGTGAAATAGTTATAATGTAAAAAAATAAAAAACCATATGTAGTATAAATATAAATAGAGAGACAAAAGATAGCAAGACGTCGACAAATACAACAGACAACAGATACAACAACAACATCAGGGATAAGAATGGGCAACATAAAGGAATAGTAAGGGTGAAAAATACACAACCAGAACCAAACAGCGATACGAAAGGAGTGAAAATAATAAATCGATGTAAATCGATATAAATCGTGACAATTTATTAAGAAAATAAAGAGACAGACAGAATTAAAGATCTTGAGAAAAAATCCAAAATCCAAAACCAAAAAAAAAAAAAAACAGAAAAAAACTGAATGCTGCTGACAGAGTGTGTCAGCCAGGATTGTATTGGATTGGATTGATCTCTCATTAGAGCACTTGCTCACTTTCAAAATTTCTTATGTGCGTTTGTGTCAAAGTAGAGCTATTTTTTGCTCAAGTTGGTTTTCATTTACATCACATTCATTTAGCAGACGCTTTTATCCAAAGCGACTTACAAAAAGTGCAGTTCAGTCATCGAAGATCCAAAGTACCAGTAGTCGGTATTCGGAAGTCACCGCTCTACCAAATAGCCGTCTCAAATCCATATTCATACATACATTCAAATTTTTTATTTTTTATTTTTTGTTTTGTGGGGGGCAAAGTGCGATGAGCGGGGTAGTGCTTGGTGAAGAGGTATGTTTTCGGGCGCCCTCGTCACCGGCGACCGAGACCCGGTCGGTTTCGAAGACATCCGGGATTCTTTTCGATGACCCCAGGGGACGAACGCCCCGCCACCAAAAATCACGTACGCACGTATCCCAGTTCAAAATATGCAGCCATTTTATGCCGTCACAAGTGTTGGAAAGGCAGTCTAAAAGGATGTCACAAAGTACCGTTTTGTACGACAAACAACGCAACACGGTGGTCAGTCAGCAAACTCACACGTACACTATTACATATTTTTTATTCGAGAATTGAGATATACACGGCCGGACAAAATTACAGCTAAATAACTTCCATTCTTGCACGGCGTCCGACTCGAGCTCCGGGGATCAGGCAGCGAGCCCGGGTCCGGCAGGGAGGCCGCGGGCGGAAGAGTCGTCCTTCTCCTGCACCAGCCGGTTGTTTCTTCTGCAGCTCTGGCATCCGCTTCCGGGTGTCACGATGCTCCTCCGGCTTAGGAAGGGAAAAAAAAAAAAAAGGTCACGAGCACTCGTTAAACTTTCGGAATACAGCTGGGGGCGGCGGCGCACCTGCGGCTCATCAGGCCTCGTCAAGACGGGGACAAGAGGAGTCTGCCTGCGACCGCTCAAGCCAGATCGTCGGTTGTTCCTCGCTAGTTCATTGGTTGACCATGTGGTGATCCTATTGAGAAGAAGTGTCCTTTACCCCTCTTGTCAGCTTTTGAACCTACTAAAGGTGCAACTGTACCCTCGATCTCTGCGACGCCCACCAGGGAGACGCATGTAAGACCCCGTCGATCACGGTGTGCCGTTATGTGTTTGTGAAAGGTCGTGTCTGAGGCGCCTCCCCTGTTCAGAGCTGGTTTTTTTTTCTGTTTTGACAGCCGGCTTCTTTGACTCCCATCTCACACCATCGGTATCCTCTGGCCAGGATACGGAAATCCATAGGAGTTTCTCTGAACACTGGTGACCTACGGTATGACTGTTCTTTCCTTTGTCGTCTTCCTTCCGTTCGAACTAAACAAATACCTGAGATTGACTTCTGTTAACTCACCAAATGTGCACTTTTTTTTTTTTCCCCTGTCCAAGGTGGTGATGCCGATTTGGGTTTCCTCTGACGGGCGATCGTGACACCGTCCCTTCACATGCAGACCCCTTAGTCTCGTCTGCCGAAGAAGAACTTTACACTGCTTGACAAAGTAGTGACTGAACGAACAGAAAGTTCCCACTTGTCCACCAGTATCCTCTGCTCAGCCTTCAAACTGGCAAGCTCAAAAGTTTGGCCGTCCTTGAAATGACTTGTGTGGTTTTTATTGCCGTAAAGTGGCGTCATCCGGCAACCTTAATCTAACCATGGTGTTTTCAATATGACAATGTTATTCGGGGAGGTTTGGAGCGGTCTACTTTTTCTGTGAAATCACTGCATGTCGCCGCGGCGCCAGTGAGGGCAATGATTTAAAAGCGGTGCTGGGCTGCGTTGCCGTTGTATGAACTTGTGTGCACAGCCACCCAGGAGACTGCAGGGGCAGAACATGAGGACTGACTGACTGACTTGACCCTACCTGTGTGTCAAGGGGAAACATAACCCCAATTTTTTTTTTTTTTTTTTTGGAAGGTGCGAGGTCTGGCAGGTCTAGATATATGTGCGCCTTATTTCTAAAAATATCATATTCTGTCAAGTAAAGCCAGAACACACATAAGCATCAATCACCAGTCTGAACAGTCCTGTTGCCTATTTTCTTTCTAGCTGACGCAGCATGCTTGCTGCTGCTCTGCATCCTGTCTGAGTGTTGCCTAAGTGCTTTTCTCTTCATGTAAGGTTATATACGTGCTGAACCTGACTGGTTACCTCAATCCCATAAGCTGCCAATGCCAAGTGTGGATACTGCTGGTTCGAGTCCAGCGCTGGTCAACAGCAACATTGGGTCCCGAACCTCAGTGAGAGCCGTCCCAGGATCCCCTGTGGTCGAAGCTCACAGATGGTGTAGTGGGATCAGCGACCTACCTTGCAACCGGTGGTCCAGGGTTCAAGTCTCCCTTTGCCAAATGAATCTAAGTGCAACTGTCTTTGATTTTTTTTTTTTTTTTTCTTCCTTCCCCTAAGTGCTTTTTCCCTCTAAGTGTGACGTCATATAGGAGAAACCCGGATTTCTCTCTGTGACTGGTTAGCGCAGTGCCATAAGCCACTGACGCTGTATGTGATACCGCTGGTTCAAGTCCAGTACCAGTCACACAGCCACATCGGGTACCCGCCCGGTGGAAGGCCGACAACAGCCAGGTCGGGTCCCAACCCCGATACAAGGCCGACGTGGGGGAGTCAGGCGAAGCAAGGAGGAGGGCGGGAGGCAGACAGGCCGAGATAGGGAGGAGGGGGGGCCCCACTAACCAGGGCCCCCCGGGGGGACTTTGGGAGGAGCGAGAGGGGGGCATGTAAAGATGCACGGTAAAAACAAGCCTGCTATCAAATTTTTTTTGGGGGGTTTCCATCAACATAGGGACCCCAGACACACAGTTGGAGGGAGATGGATACTTTATTGATTTTCAGGAAAGATAAACATCAAACAAGATACAGGAAAAAGTATTTAAATTAAAATCAAGTTGGCTGCCAACTAAAGTTAGGAGAAACACATGATTAAAATACAAAAAAGCTTAAACACTTTGCTAACTTTACACAAAACTAGCCCCATGGCACTCTTAGGCGCTCACTGCACCTACAAGCACAAACACAACATTTAGCATTGCACTGTCAAACACCTTACAATTAAACACAAAGAAATCACAGAAAAATGTCACAACCCAACATCTTACTGACTTCAGTAAAGTCACTGCTGTTATTTTTTTAAACACAAAATAACATGACACAAAATTATCAAGAAAAATCAAAGACGTCGCTTACCATTCATTTGCCAAGCACTTGTATGTACATTTGTGGACTCAGAGGACAATCTGAAAAACACACATTCTCATCACACTTTGCAAAACAAACATGACAATGACATTCCATCAAGGCTTCTCTTACTGTCAAGTTTCTTTCTGGATGCAAATTCACAGTCTGCATTGAAATACAACAAACACTTCAGTAGCCAGTCATCTTTAGCAAGAAACAATTTGTATTATTGAGTCTATTATTGGTATATTAAGCCAAATTTTAGTTTGCCATTCAAATGGGAGCACCCAAAGGAACACATGCAATCCCAAGAGTTGTTTGACAAGACAGGATTACTTATTTCCTTCCAGAGACTACAAAGATATGGGATTTGAACCAGTACCCTTCTGTTTCAGTCAGGATCAGCCCACTGACACCAGATCTCACAACATGCACCAAATATTACACAAATGCACTGTGATCCTTCCCACCAAGCTGATTTGAAGTCTATATATGCAGTAACAGAACCTGAGTCCAACAGCTATATATTTGAATAAATGGGAATATATCTTGCGGCCTTCAAAATCAAAGACCAGCTAGTAGAAGACAGTCCAAGAAACCACATGAATGTCAGAACATTTCAACCTACAAAAGTTGACCTCACGTGTACAAGATGTAGTCTACCTCCGCTCTTAAGTCACCTAGAAAATGTGTTCGGTTAAGCCATTTCCATCCTTTTTGCAAAGTCTACCACCATCTTTCCCTCCACAAACCTATGCCCAATATCAAATCACCACTTCATCTAACTCCCATCCTACCTACAGGTCATAGCCGCTAACATTGAGCATCACAGCTTTAAGTCGGACTTTTTCACCTTCAGAACATTCCTCAAAGTCCTCCATCAACACAACTCCAATTCTCTGCCTGTCAGCACAACAAAATCTGCCAAGTATCTCGCTTTGCACCTGTTCTCCTGTACATCCACTTTCCTTTCCTCTCCTTGCACCCACAGCAGCCCAATTTCCAACGGTACCCTGTGGGCCATCAGCACCGATGGCAGTAGTTAACCTGGGCCTTCTGTGTCACTTGTTTAACATGTCAAGTCGCATGTTTGGTTATGGCGCAAGTATCTGATGCAACCCTATGCACTCAGGGAGCCAAAACAATAGGAACAAAAGTATGCAGACAGGAGTTGCAAGAAAGCGTATTTATTAACACTGTGCAAAAACAATGGTACAAAGTGGAACGTCCTTGGCTCCAAAGCAGTTTGTGGCTTGAAAACCGCTGCTGCCTCCAAAAGCAATTCCCAGTTCAGAGACCACGCAGCACTCGCCGGCACCATCCAGGACCAATAGGGGACGGCAACTGGTTACCATTTACTAAACGCTCTCCGCGGCTCAGAACTACCTGCAACAGAGGGAAACTGCCAATTGAACAGATTAACAAACAGGTGCTGCAGTGAAACAGACGTACACCTCAGTGTTACAAAGCTGAGGGCTAGAGCTTCCTTCTCAATGAATCTAGTTTGAGACTCCGGAATTCAGAAAATTGTTTTCCTACAAGGAATGAACAGCCACTTTAACAATCTGACATGAACGGTGTGCAAAGTTACAACTCAAATCTTTGGACTAGTACAGCCGTTCCACAGTAGCTCAGAAAAGAGCAAAACAAAACCAAGCAGAGCCTGTGTCATGTACCTGAAACTAAAAGCAAATACAACTGGAGCGTCACTAACAAAGATTTAATTAACTGTCCCAATCAGTCCCAATTAACCACACAAACACTGGTTCCTTCTTATCTTCCCCAATACTACGACACTTCTCCCCGGCATTGTCTCAATACACCCAAATGCCCCAAAAACAATTAGAAGAACAACTCACCGAAGATCCCAGTCCAAGAGCACAGCCCAAACTAATGCGTCAGAGCTGAAAGACAAAACAAAAGTGTGCTTCCCCGGTCAACCAAGACCACACTGCACTCACCTGTCTCTCCCCCAGAGTCCTGGTGTTTCCTGGAAATGATGTCACGGCCAGTATAAAAAGCCCAGCGTCCTGGCAGGGACCAATAGGAGGCCGCATTTACTAAACGCTTTCACCTGCTGCACATCACCTGCAACATGGAGTAAGATCTGATCCACTGTATTCATCTCTAGAGGGGAAATTCCTTTTTTCACACCAGCGTAAAAGTTATAAAGGCATAAAGGGATAAAGTTGATCCGATCTTATGCGTTGTAGGAAATTCGCAGCAGGTGAAAGCGTTTAGTAAATGCTAATTGGTCGCGGTCTCCTATTGGTCCGTGCCAGGATGGCAGCCTTTTTATACCGGCTGCGACGTCATTTCCAGGAGATGCCGAGGCTCTGAGGAGAACCTGCTGAGTGCTGGATGGTCGCTTTCGGCTGTGGAATCGCAAGAGGTGTCTTGCACACGTTGAGTTGCTGCGCTTCATCTTAGAGTCGAAAGGTAAGAAGGAACCAGAGGTTGTGCTTTAATTTAACTTTTATTTACTGCTTGTTTTTTGCTGCCTTTTTTTCTCCCCGTTTTTGGATCTCTGGCGGAACAAAGACTGTTTTGCTTTTTTCTTCCTTGTCCAAGTAGGTGTTGCTGATTCGTCTCCTCTGATGGGCGATCGTGACCCCGTGCCTTCACAAGAGACTCCTCAGGCTCGTCTGTCCGGAACGCAATGCTTGGCTTTCGTTTGGATCACCACCTCTGGATGTCAGTCGGTATGTTTGCATGATTCTCCTTTCAAATGTATGTGAGGTGGAGAAACAGTTCATTTTGGGAGGGTAGAGTGACACGAGTGGCCCTGAGACATTTGGACATTGCTATTGCAAACTGTCCTGAGTGACAAGATGCAGTCTTAGTATTCTGCATGAACTGCAACAGGGCTCAGAATCAGGCAATACTGCCTAGGAGGTGGTACCAGAGGTGTAGACAAATTCTGATGTGTTTGTAAAAGTGACAGGGTAACATTTGTAGCGTTTAAGAGTTGGTGCACTTACAACCTGCCGATGTTGCTAGAAGAGCTTAGAAAACCAAAATGATGTTTGGCTGTTTCTTGCCATATGTCTGGCAATAAATGGGAGCAGCTCCCAAAAAGCTCTGGTTTTGTTCAATCTGCTCAGCTTTTCTGATAGCTACTGTGGAACGGCTGTATTAGCATGAGATTTGAGATTCAACTTCCTTTGCACAGCGCTTGTCTGCTTGTTAAAGTGGCATCTGTTAATCTATGGAAGTGCTTTAGTGTTGTAACTCTTTGCAGTGTATGTCGGTTTCACTGTCTGTTCATCTGTGGCTCTGTTTCCCTCTGTATGTTGCAGGTAGTTCTGAGCAGCTGAGAGCATTTAGTAAATGGGAACCAGTTGCCGTCCCCTATTGGTCCTGGGCGATGCCAGATACCCTCTGGGAGCTGCACGCTCTCTGAACTGGGGAATTTCTTTTGGAGGAGGCAGCGGTTGTCAAGCCACAAACTGCATAGGAGCCGAGGACTTTCTGCTTTTTACCATTGTTTTTGCAAATTTTGAATAAATACTCTTTCCTATAACTTGTGTCTGGATACTTCCGGTCTTTATGTGAATCTAGTCACTATATAGCTGTTGGACACAGGATGTAAAATCTGTCTCAAAGCAGGTTCTGTCCCTGCATAGATCAATATATATATATATACTTGAAATCAGCTTGGTGTGAAGGATCCCAGTGCATTTGCTTCATATTTTGCACATGTTTATGTGGATTTATGTTTACCAGATCTGGCTGATCTTCTGAAACAGAAGGGCACTGGTTCAAGTCCATGTATATAGTATATATCTTTGTAGTCTCTGTAAATAGAGAAGTAATTGTGTCTTATCTGTAAAACAGCTTGCCGGATTGCATGTATTCCTCGGGACGCTCCTGTTTGAAGGGCAAACTAAAAATTGTCTTGATATACCAAAAGTAGAGTCAATCTGGACATTCACAAATATTAGTGAATAATACAAATTGTCACTAAAGATGTCTGGCCACTGAGGTGACTGTTGGGTTTCAATGCAGACTGTGAATTATCATCCATAAACAAGGTTGAAGGTAAAAGAAGCCTTGATGGAACGTCATTGTATTGTTTGTTTTGCAAAGTGTGATGAGAATCTGTGTTTTTCAGATTGTCCTGAGAGTGGAGAAATGTACATCCCAAGTGTTTGTAAATATAATGGTAAGTGATGTCTTGAATTGTTGTTGTTAATTTTGTATAATGTTTGTGTTAGACACAATGTTAATTGATTACTGATATTTGTGTAGTTGAGGAGGTTTTCTTTGTATGTGTTGAAATGAAAGTATTGTTTGACAGTGCATCTCTAATTGTTGTTTGTGCTTGTTGCAGGTGTGGTGAGGCCAGAAGTTGTGCATGTAAGAGTGTGCACTCTGGCTAGCTTTGCAAAAATGAATAAAGTATGTATCCCCTCCAAATGTGTGTGTGGGGGCCCCTATGTGTAATTTTCCAGAAAGTAAAATTTAGAAATTTCTCTAGCAGGGCTGTTTCTACGGTGCTCGTCTGCCTGCCCCCCTCTCTCTACCCCCAAAGTCCCCCCGGGGGGCCCTGGTTAGTGGGGCCCCCCCTCCTCCCTATCTCGGCCTGTCTGCCTCCCGCCCTCCTCCTTGCTTCGCCTGACTCCCCCACGTCGGCCTTGTATCGGGGTTGGGACCCGACCTGGCTGTTGTCGGCCTTCCACCGGGCGGGTACCCGATGTGGCTGTGTGACTGGTACTGGACTTGAACCAGCGGTATCACATACAGCGTCAGTGGCTTATGGCACTGCGCTAACCAGTCACAGAGGGAAATCCGGGTTTCTCCTATATAACGTCACACTTAGAGGGAAAAAGCACTTAGGAAAAAAAAAAAAATTGTACTTAGATACATTTGGCAAAGGGAGACTTGAACCCGATACGGCCAATATTGACCGGCACTGGACTCGAACCAGCAGTTTCCACATGCAGTGTCGGCAGCTTATGGCACTGAGCTAACCAGTTAGGTTCAGATGTACGGGTTTCACCTATACAGCCCTACTCTTAGAGAAAAGCACTTGGAAGGAAAAAAAACTCTTTGGCAGATGCAGAGCATGCTGTGTCAGGTAGAAAGTAAATAGGCAAAAGGACTTAGAAAGAAAAAAATCACCAAATGTCGATGAGACACTGAGCTTTCCGGTCAGGTGCAGAAATCCAGTTTGCATGTGTCTAACTTTACACTTAGAGAAAAATACTTAGGAAAAAAAATGGATGGAGCACTTAGGTTTTGAACCACATATTTGCCCTGATTTTGCACATGGATACTTTATTTTACTTTAGCATAAAAAAACATCTTGCTATCTTTACACAAAACACTAAGGAGGGGGAAAAAAAGAATCACCAAATGTCATTTCTCCACACACAAATGTGTGCACGTATAAAAACATACCTGCAACCGTATTTTGTCGGTCTGGGAACGGAACCTTCTCCACCATGTGGACACTGACTTGTATATCCAGAAATCTCTGAATTCATGGAAAGGAAAAGATCAACTTGACAGAACCAGTCCTGAAGAGTTGTGTGTCAATAAATTGTCCGACTGGTGATTGATGCTTATGTGTGTTCTGGGTTTATTGGACAGAATCAGACGTTTTACAAATGACGGCACTTCTATCTATCTGGACCTTCAGGCCGTAAAGCAGAAGAAGCTTATTTACATTTTGGTCCAAAAAAATTGGGGTGTGTTTCCCCTTCCCACACAGGTAGGGTCAAGTCAGTCTTCCTGCAGACTCTGGAGGGCCTGTGCATGCAATTTCATACAACAGAACAGCGACCCAGTCAGAGATCAGCATCTGCAGGTCTCGCCCTCATGTGGCGGTCGAGGTCTTCCTTCAGACGTGAGCGCCGACCACTGAGTTTCTCTCCCAGCAGCTTCCTTGCGAATCCAAGAAGGTTCACGACGAAGGCGCCGCGCTTGCAAGCCGTCTCCTTGTCCCGTACTTACCTGTAGGTTCTGAACACCCTTAAGTTTCTTTTCACGTCATTAAACACTGAAAGGATGAACTATACGGACTCATGTGTTCTTTGGCATCACATCTACATTTTAAATTTAGTTTCCCTGAACTAGCACACAAAGCTTCCACTGCTAACTTCTGGTTCAGCCCTTGGTTGGTGGTTTCAGGTGAGTGTGTTCTGAGGAGCAAGCTCAGAATTGAACTATGGTTTTTTTCTTACAAGAAAAAAACAAGTGGAGCTTCAGCTGAACTTCAGAGAAACAATTCAACTTTGCCAGAATAGTTTGCAGACAATGTGTCACGACATGGCCAGGCTGAGAGCCTCACTGGGACATTGATAGTTGCAGTGAAGAAACAGTCAAACATCTGTGGAGGTCACTCCCCAGACTCCTCCATAGAGGACGTATCCGATGGCAACCAGAGCAACAGCCATCATGGCTTCGTCCATATTTTCCACTGGAAAAGTCACTTCCTACTTTGGCTTCGCTGCATGTTTTGCAGAGCAGACGTTCAAGAACTGCATTGCTTTTACTTTGAGGGGACGCCATGATAAGGCGTTAGCATGTTAGCATCCAATTAACTCCGCCACACTTTTACTGTTCTATAGCGTGTACGGGCAGAGCAAGTACTGTCAATGCCGTGATTCGATGCGTAATTGCATCGTATGATTGGCTTGACGCCGGGCAGAGTTTCACAGAAAAAGGCTCCATAACTTATTCATTTGCGGTGCACTGAGTGTGCAGCATAAAAACATGCAATTGACACATCCTGGTCATTTCTGACCAGTCAATGATTTAATTATTCTTAAGTTTGAATTAATCATAAACAGTCCAAAATGCAGACAAAAATACTGCAAGTCAATCTCAAAGTGAAGGATTTGCAAGTGCAAGATTTAGAAGAAATACTGAAGATTATCTTTGCACTAAAGAGTCACTGCATCAGACTGAGTCAAACGTAGAAAAATGTTTAACAGGAAAAGGATAAACTAAAAAGGATTTTAAAAAATAAAGTGACACTGATATCAGGGTGTACAAGTACACTTTATTTTCACAGCAGGAAAATTACAAGCATGTAAAATTGCAACAGGTAAAGACATTGCTAACTGTACACAAAAGTAAACTTAATGCACACACACACACACTACCTTGCTTGTGTTGGACAGGCTTCTTCTGGGGCTCAGGATCCTTGTCAGAACACCTAAAAGACCAAACACAACATTTATGGACAGCGTCTGAAAGAATCTTGGAATTAAATGCATTGATTTAACCACGGCCGTAACCTGACATGTAACTCCTGCAGCTCTGAGGCAGAGCCACTAACACTGAGCATCACATCTGCAGTTTCTACTTTCACCTCCAGAACATTTCCTTAAGTCCTCCTTCAAGGAACTCCAGTTCTCTTCTCATGAAGAAAGAATCAGTCACAAACAGTCTCCATGAGCCTAAACAGATGAGCACAGGTGCAAAGATCACCAGAGGTCAGAAACATATTTAAGCACATTTTCATTTAATAAAAAAAAAAGTGTAAGTGCCGACTTACCCAATGAGGAAGCAAACACAGCAACCACACACTCTGGTCTCTTCTTACCTTCGGACACAAAAATAAACCTCAAATATCTTCTGAATCTTCTCCCTGGCTTTGCTTCAATCAGCCCAATTCCAAATAAAAAATAAGGAACAAACACTCACCAGAGACCACAGGACACGAAAACACTCCAAACAAATGCATCAGATCTGAAAGACAAAACCAACATCTGCATTTTTTTTTTCTTTTTCAACACAAAACCCCAGCAATTTCCCAGTGAACCTCAACCTCTCAGCTGGCTCTCCACAGAGATCAGGCGTCGCCCAGAAATGACGCCAGTATAAAAAGCCCAGCGTCCTGGCAGGGACCAATAGGAGGACGCGACCAATTAGCATTTACTAAACGCTTTCACCTGCTGCACATTACCTGCAACATAGAATTAGATCAGATCAACTTTATCCATCTCCAGAGAGGAAATTCATTTTTCACAGCAGTGTAATAGTTATAATGTCCTAAAATAAAAAAGGTATATATTGTATAAATATGAATAGAGAGACAGAGGATAGCAAGACATCCACAAATAAATAGACAACAGTTATGACAACAACATAGTATAGTGAAAAATACACAACCAGAACTTAATGACGATATAAATACAGTGAAAACAATATAAATAAAGCAAGACAATTTACGAAAGAAAATAAAGAGATATAATTTAAGATCTTGAAAAAAAAGAATAAAAAAAACAATGCTCATATCACAAGCAAAGCACCTTAAGCCTATGAGCTACACACACACTTCCTGTTCAACAGTATAGCACATAGACTTACCCATACACATACAGATATGTGTGTATGTATAAATATATGTACATATATACAGTGGGGAAGAAAAGTATTTTGTTGCACCAACTTGCACCAATCGTGCAAGTTCTCTCACTTAAAAAGATGAGAGAGGCTTGTAATTTTCATCATAGGAACACTTCAACTATGAGAGACAGAATGTGAAAAAAAAATCCAGAAAATTACATTATCTGATTTTTAAAGAATTTATTTGCAAATTATGGTTGAAAATAAGTATTTGGTCACCTACAAACAAGCAAGATTTCTGGCTCTCACAGACCTGTAACTTCTTTTTGTAAGGCTACACTCTCACCTACAACTAATGTGTCGGATCTGAAAGACACTCTCGGCTACAACTACTTTGCAGTCACCGATCTCTTTCAGGTGACCTCGTCTATGCTCTTATAAGTTACCCTATGTTCCTGTTTTTTCTGGAAAAAGGTGTTCACTGCAGCCATTTCCATCCTTTTTGCAAAATCTACCACCATCTGTCCCTCTGCATTCCTATCCTGTACACCAAATCTGCCCGTCACTTTTTCATCCCCTCTACTGCCTTCAACATGGCCAATGAAGTCTGCAACAATGTCCACTTTGCATCACTTCATCTAACTCATTCCAGAACTTCTCTTCAAATTCACATCCCACCTGCAGGTCATAGCCACTAACAACATTGAGCATCACACCTTCAATTTCCAGTTTCAGACTCATAAGTCTGACATTTTCACCTCCAGAATGTTCCCAACAAACTGCCTCTTCAAGAGAGCTCCTACTCCATTTCTCTTATCAGTACCATAATATTACAACTTAAAACCTGCTTCTAAGCTTCTAGCCTTACTAACTTTCCACCCGGTCTCCCGCACACACAGTATATCCACCTTCCTTCACTGCGTCATGTCAACCGACTCTACCTTTTCCCGTCATAGCCCCGATATTCAAAGCCCCTACTCTCAGTCCCGGGCTCTTTCCTCACCTCCTCTCTCTGCACGTATCCAGTTAAAAATGCGTAGCCATTTTACACCGTCAAAAATGTCGGAGAGGCAGTCAAAAAGGATGTTACAAAGTACCGTTCTGTACGACAAACAACGCAACACGGTGGTCAGTCAGCAAACTCAAACGCACACTTTTATTGATCGAGAATCAAAATATACAAGGCCGGATAGGATTACTGCAAAATAACTTCCATTCCTGCACAGCGTCCGACTAGAGTCCAGGGAACAGGCAGCGGTGTCGGGCGCCAGGATCCGAGTCGTCCTTCTCCTGCACCAGCCGGTTGTTTCTTCTGCAGCTCTGGCATCCGCTTCCGGGTGTCACGATGCTCCTCCAGCTTAGGAAGGGGAAAAAAAAAAAAAAAAGGTCACGAGCACTCGTTAAACTTTCGGAATACAGCTGGGGCGGCGGCGCACCTGCGGCTCATCAGGCCTCGTCAAGAAGAAGACAAGAGGAGTCTGCCGGCGGCCTCTCGAGCCAGATCGTCTGTCGTCCCTCGCGACTTCATGAACCCACCCTGGACTCTTTGCATCATGCTTCCTCCTAATTGTCAATGCCTCTCCTTGCCAGCTCCAGGTTCCCGCAGTGCCTCTCCGCAGTCGTCGATCCTTTTTACCCCTCCTGTCGTCAGCTTTTGAACCCGCTTTACCGCTGCGACGCCTGCCACCTTGTTTGGGGCTGCCAGGGAGTCGAATGTAAGGCCGCCTTAAGATCCCCGTTGGTCACTTGTCATGGCCCTTGCAATGTTCCAGCTATGTTTCCGGCCCTGACTAACCATGAACATTTGTTTTTATCTGGACAGGCTCTTGGACCCCTGACGGCACGCTGTTGCAGAACCACCTCGACGTCAGTCTCACACTTCCCTTTTGTGTGCCGCCCTATTTCGGATGGCAGTTGTTAATCCGGGCCTCCGCAGGTTCGCTACGGCTGATGCAGCCCTGTGCATTTATCTGCGCTCAGGAAGACACTAGCCCATGCCCCACAGAGGCTGCATTGGTTACGTCCCCGTCTGGAACAGCGAGAGCAAACAAGAGGAACAAAAGTATGCAGACAAGAGTTACGGGAAAGCGTATTTATTAAAACTGTGCAAAAACAATGTTGAGTGGAAAGTTTGTGGCTCCCAAGCAGTTTGTGGCTTGGCAACCACTGCTGCCTCCAAAAGCAATTCCCAGTTCAGAGACCACGCAGCACTCAGCTGGCGCCACCCAGGACCAATAGGGGACGGCAACTGGTTACCATTTACTAAATGCTCTCAACTGCCTGCAACATATAGAGGGAAACAGAGCCACAGATGAACAAACAGGTGCTGCAGGGAGACCAACTTACACCTCACAGGTTACAAAGCCAAGAGGACCAGGGGTTCCTGCTCAACGGGTCTACTTTCAAAAACTTTGGAAAACAGAAAGTGTTTTCCAACAGGGAACAGACGCCACTCTGACACCAAATTTCTCCAGACATGAACTGAGTGCAAAGGAAGTTTCTCATCTCAAATCTTTGGACTCATCCAGCCGTTCCACAGTAGCTATCAGGAAAGAACAAAACTGAGCTGGTGTCATGTACCTGATGAAACTAGAGTTGGAACTAAAAGTGTCACTAGCCAATATATCATGGACTGTCTTAATAAAACCGCTTTAAACAAATCTAAATTCATCAGTTGAGATTAATTGAATCATGCTTGCTTACAACTCATGGGTCTTGAGTGCACCTGGACAAAAGCAACTTTGCAAGAATCTTACAGTCTACCATAGACATCACTGTCTGTTAGAGACAAATGAATGTTGCATTCAGATTCAACTAGCACACAATCAAAAGGGTAAAACTGGTGGAGGAATCTTTTTGGGAGTAGAGGAGCAAAAACAGTCTTCCATAAGGCTAAACCAAGAAAAGGAATTGCCGGGGGTCGGGCAGAAAACAGTGCAAGGCAAAAACTAATGTGTTAAGTTATCCAACAAGGACACAAACCCCGCAACCACATGAACTCTGGTTCTTCTTCCCTTCCCCAACACTAAGTGAACCTCAAATATCTTCAAAGCACACCAACTCAATGTGTGCAAGACACCTCTCACTGGCTTCACCTCAATAAACCCATTTGTAAGTTAAAATAAAATCAGAACAAGAACTCACCAAAGACACCAGTCCACAAGCACACTCTAAACAAACACATCAGAACTGAAAGACAAAACAAAAATGTCCTTGCTCAGGCAAGAAAGACCATGCAGCACTGTCCTGGCGTCTCTCAGACACCACGTCATGGCCGGTATTTAAAAGCCCGGCGTCCTGGCAGGGACCAATAGGAGGCCGCGACCAATTAGCGTTTACTACACGCTCTCACCAATTACCTGCAACATAGAATTAGATCAGATCAACTTTATCCATCTCCAGAGGGGAAATTCATTTTTCACGGCAGTGAAATAGTTATAATGTAAAAAAATAAAAAAACATATGTAGTATAAATATAAATAGAGAGACAAAAGATAGCAAGACATCGACAAATACAACAGACAACAGATACAACAACAACATCAGGGATAAGAATGGGCAACATAAAGGAATAGTAAGGGTGAAAAATACACAACCAGAACCAAACAGCGATACGAAAGGAGTGAAAATAATAAATCGATGTAAATCGATATAAATCGTGACAATTTATGAAGAAAATAAAGAGACAGACAGAATTAAAGATCTTGAGAAAAAATCCAAAATCCAAAACCAAAAAAAAAAAAAAAACTGAATGCTGCTGACAGAGTGTGTCAGCCAGGATTGTATTGGATTGGATTGATCTCTCATTAGAGCACTTGCTCACTTTCAAAATTTCTTATGTGCGTTTGTGTCAAAGTAGAGCTATTTTTTGCTGAAGTTGGTTTTCATTTACATCACATTCATTTAGCAGACGCTTTTATCCAAAGCGACTTACAAAAAGTGCAGTTCAGTCATCGAAGATCCAAAGTACCAGTAGTCGGTATTCGGAAGTCACCGCTCTACCAAATAGCCGTCTCAAATCCATATTCATACATACATTCAAATTTTTTATTTTTTATTTTTTTGTTTTGTGGGGGGCAAAGTGCGATGAGCGGGGTAGTGCTTGGTGAAGAGGTATGTTTTCGGGCGCCCTCGTCACCGGCGACCGAGACCCGGTCGGTTTCGAAGACATCCGGGATTCTTTTCGATGACCCCAGGGGACGAACGCCCCGCCACCAAAAATCACGTACGCACGTATCCCAGTTCAAAATATGCAGCCATTTTATGCCGTCACAAGTGTTGGAAAGGCAGTCTAAAAGGATGTCACAAAGTACCGTTTTGTACGACAAACAACGCAACACGGTGGTCAGTCAGCAAACTCACACGTACACTATTACATATTTTTTATTCGAGAATTGAGATATACACGGCCGGACAAAATTACAGCTAAATAACTTCCATTCTTGCACGGCGTCCGACTCGAGCTCCGGGGATCAGGCAGCGAGCCCGGGTCCGGCAGGGAGGCCGCGGGCGGAAGAGTCGTCCTTCTCCTGCACCAGCCGGTTGTTTCTTCTGCAGCTCTGGCATCCGCTTCCGGGTGTCACGATGCTCCTCCGGCTTAGGAAGGGAAAAAAAAAAAAGGTCACGAGCACTCGTTAAACTTTCGGAATACAGCTGGGGGCGGCGGCGCACCTGCGGCTCATCAGGCCTCGTCAAGACGGGGACAAGAGGAGTCTGCCTGCGACCGCTCAAGCCAGATCGTCGGTTGTTCCTCGCTAGTTCATGATTGACCATGTGGTGATCCTATTGAGAAGAAGTGCCCTTTACTGCTCCTGTTGTCAGCTTTTGAACCAACTAGAGGCGCAACTGTCTCCCCACGCTTGACTTTTGCGACGCCCACCAGGGAGACGCATGTAAGACCCCGTCGATCACGGTGTGCCGTTATGTGTTTGTGAAAGGTCGTGTCTGAGGCGCCTCCCCTGTTCAGAGCTGGTTTTTTTTTCTGTTTTGACAGCCGGCTTCTTTGACTCCCATCTCACACCATCGGTATCCTCTGGCCAGGATACGGAAATCCATAGAGTTTCTCTGAACACTGGTGACCTACGGTATGACTGTTCTTTCCTTTGTCGTCTTCCTTCCGTTCGAACTAAACAAATACCTGAGATTGACTTCTGTTAACTCACCAAATGTGCACTTTTTTTTCCCCCTGTCCAAGGTGGTGATGCCGATTTGGGTTTCCTCTGACGGGCGATCGTGACACCGGCCCTTCACATGCAGACCCCTTAGTCTCGTCTGCCGAAGAAGAACTTTACACTGCTTGACAAAGTAGTGACTGAACGAACAGAAAGTTCCCACTTGTCCACCAGTATCCTCTGCTCAGCCTTCAAACTGGCAAGCTCAAAAGTTTGGCCGTCCTTGAAATGACTTGTGTGGTTTTTATTGCCGTAAAGTGGCGTCATCCAGCAACCTTAATCTAACCATGGTGTTTTCAATATGACAATGTTATTCGGGGAGGTTTGGAGCGGTCTACTTTTTCTGTGAAATCACTGCATGTCGCCGCGGCGCCAGTGAGGGCAATGATTTAAAAGCGGTGCTGGGCTGCGTTGCCGTTGTATGAACTTGTGTGCACAGCCACCCAGGAGACTGCAGGGGCAGAACATGAGGACTGACTGACTGACTTGACCCTACCTGTGTGTCAAGGGGAAACATAACCCCAATTTTTTTTTTTTTTTTTTTGGAAGGTGCGAGGTCTGGCAGGTCTAGATATATGTGCGCCTTATTTCTAAAAATATCATATTCTGTCAATTAAAGCCAGAACACACATAAGCATCAATCACCAGTCTGAACAGCTGGAAGTCTGATTTTAATGGACAATTTATTTACAAGCAAACACTCACCTCTTCTAAAACCAAGACCTTCTTCTGAGGGGTGGACTGGTGTCCTATCAAGTTGCGCATCTTTTCTTTCTGATGAATTCATATAGAGATGAAAGTCAATATCACACACATTTGTGTGTGGAGGATAACTGAGCGGATAACTCAGTAAACTAACTTCCAAATGATATTTGGTGATTCTGATTTCTAAGTGCTTTGTGTAAAGTTGGCCGAGTGTTTGAAAATAAAGTGAAATCCTGAAGCAAAACCAAAGTCCTGTTGCCTATTTTCTTTCTAGCTGACGCAGCATGCTTGCTGCTGCTCTGCATCCTGTCTGAGTGTTGCCTAAGTGCTTTTCTCTTCATGTAAGGTTATATACGTGCTGAGCCTGACTGGTTACCTCAATCCCATAAGCTGCCAATGCCAAGTGTGGATACTGCTGGTTCGAGTCCAGCGCTGGTCAACAGCAACATTGGGTCCCGAACCTCAGTGAGAGCCGTCCCAGGATCCCCTGTGGTCGAAGCTCACAGATGGTGTAGTGGGATCAGCGACCTACCTTGCAACCGGCGGTCCAGGGTTCAAGTCTCCCTTTGCCAAATGAATCTAAGTGCAACTGTTTTTGATTTTTTTTTTTTCTTCCCCTAAGTGCTTTTTTCCTCTAAGTGTGACGTCATATAGGAAAAACCCGGATTTCCCTCTGTGACTGGTTAGCGCAGTGCCATAAGCCACTGACGCTGTATGTGATACCGCTGGTTCAAGTCCAGTACCAGTCACACAGCCACATCGGGTACCCGCCCGGTGGAAGGCCGACAACAGCCAGGTCGGGTCCCAACCCCGATACAAGGCCGACGTGGGGGAGTCAGGCGAAGCAAGGAGGAGGGCGGGAGGCAGACAGGCCGAGATAGGGAGGAGGGGGGGCCCCACTAACCAGGGCCCCCCGGGGGGACTTTGGGAGGAGCAAGAGGGGGGCATGCAAAGATGCACGGTAAAAACAAGCCTGCTATCAAATTTTTTTTTTTTGGGGGGGGGGGGTTTCCATCAACATAGGGACCCCAGACACACAGTTGGAGGGAGATGGATACTTTATTGATTTTCAGGAAAGATAAACATCAAACAAGATACAGGAAAAAGTATTTAAATTAAAATCAAGTTGGCTGCTAACTAAAGTTAGGAGAAACACATGATTAAAATACAAAAAAGCTTCAACACTTTGCTAACTTTACACAAAACTAGCCCCATGGCACTCTTAGGCGCTCACTGCACCTACAAGCACAAACACAACATTTAGCATTGCACTGTCAAACACCTTACAATTAAACACAAAGAAATCACAGAAAAATGTCACAACCCAACATCTTACTGACTTCAGTAAAGTCACTGCTGTTATTTTTTTAAACACAAAATAACATGACACAAAATGATCAAGAAAAATCAAAGACGTCACTTACCATTCATTTGCCAAGCACTTGTATGTACATTTCTCGACTCTCAGGACAATCTGAAAAACACACATTCTCATCACACTTTGCAAAACAAACATGACAATGACATTCCATCAAGGCTTCTCTTACTGTCAAGTTTCTTTCTGGATGCAAATTCACAGTCTGCATTGAAATACAACAAACACTTCAGTAGCCAGTCATCTTTAGCAATAAACAATTTGTATTATTGAGTCTATTATTGGTATATTAAGCCAAATTTTAGTTTGCCATTCAAATGGGAGCACCCAAAGGAACACATGCAATCCCAAGAGTTGTTTGACAAGACAGGATTACTTATTTCCTTCCAGAGACTACAAAGATATGGGAGTGGAACCAGTACCCTTCTGTTTCAGTCAGGATCAGCCCACTGACACCAGATCTCACAACATGCACCAAATATTACACAAATGCACTGTGATCCTTCCCACCAAGCTGATTTGAAGTCTATATATGCAGTAACAGAACCTGAGTCCAACAGCTATAGATTTGAATAAATGGGAATATATCTTGCGGCCTTCAAAATCAAAGACCAGCTAGTAGAAGACAGTCCAAGAAACCACATGAATGTCAGAACATTTCAACCTACAAAAGTTGACCTCACGTGTACAAGATGTAGTCTACCTCCGCTCTTAAGTCACCTATTAAATGTGTTCGGTTAAGCCATTTCCATCCTTTTTGCAAAGTCTACCACCATCTTTCCCTCCACAAACCTATGCCCAATATCAAATCACCACTTCATCTAACTCCCATCCTACCTACAGGTCATAGCCGCTAACATTGAGCATCACAGCTTTAAGTCGGACTTTTTCACCTTCAGAACATTCCTCAAAGTCCTCCATCAACACAACTCCAATTCTCTGCCTGTCAGCACAACAAAATCTGCCAAGTATCTCGCTTTGCACCTGTTCTCCTGTACATCCACTTTCCTTTCCTCTCCTTGCACCCACAGCAGCCCAATTTCCAACGGTACCCTGTGGGCCATCAGCACCGATGGCAGTAGTTAACCTGGGCCTTCTGTGTCACTTGTTTAACATGTCAAGTCGCATGTTTGGTTATGGCGCAAGTATCTGATGCAACCCTATGCACTCAGGGAGCCAAAATAGGAACAAAAGTATGCAGACAGGAGTTGCAAGAAAGCGTATTTATTAACACTGTGCAAAAACAATGGTACAAAGTGGAACGTCCTTGGCTCCAAAGCAGTTTGTGGCTTGACAACCGCTGCTGCCTCCAAAAGCAATTCCCAGTTCAGAGACCACGCAGCACTCGCCGGCACCATCCAGGACCAATAGGGGACGGCAACTGGTTACCATTTACTAAACGCTCTCCGCGGCTCAGAACTACCTGCAACAGAGGGAAACAGTGCCAATTGAACAGATTAACAAACAGGTGCTGCAGTGAAACAGACGTACACCTCAGTGTTACAAAGCTGAGGGCTAGAGCTTCCTTCTCAATGAATCTAGTTTGAGACTCCGGAATTCAGAAAATTGTTTTCCTACAAGGAACGAACAGCCACTTTAACAATCTGACATGAACGGTGTGCAAAGTTACAACTCAAATCTTTGGACTAGTACAGCCGTTCCACAGTAGCTATCAGAAAAGAGCAAAACAAAACCAAGCAGAGCCTGTGTCATGTACCTGAAACGAAAAGCAAATACAACTGGAGCGTCACTAACAAAGATTTAATTATCTGTCCCAATCAAAACAAATCTAAGTTTCAGTAAAGACTAACTGAATCATGCTTACTGTCAATTAATTAGTCCTTAACACTGCAACAGAAAAACTTCAAGCATCTTATAAATTCTACCACAGACAAGACTGCAATTTAGAAACAATAAGTGTTGCAGTCAGATTCAACTAACTCATGCAACAAAAAGGTGAAAACTATTTGCGGAACCTTTTTGGGAGTAGAGGGGCAAAAACATTGCCGTAAAAAAAAAAAAAAAAAACCAAGAAACTTCAGTCATGTGAAAACAGCCTTCCATTAGCAGCGCAAGCCAAAAACTGATGGGTCAATTTAGCGAGCACCGCAACCACACAAACACTGGTTCCTTCTTATCTTCCCCAATACTACGACACTTCTCCCCGGCATTGTCTCAATACACCCAAATGCCCCAAAAACAATTAGAAGAATAACTCACCGAAGATCCCAGTCCAAGAGCACAGCCCAAACTAATGCATCAGAGCTGAAAGACAAAACAAAAGTGTGCTTCCCCGGTCAACCAAGACCACACTGCACTCACCTGTCTCTCCCCCAGAGTCCTGGTGTTTCCTGGAAATGATGTCACGGCCAGTATAAAAAGCCCAGCGTCCTGGCAGGGACCAATAGGAGGCCGCATTTACTAAACGCTTTCACCTGCTGCACATGACCTGCAACATGGAGTAAGATCTGATCCACTGTATTCATCTCCAGAGAGGAAATTCCTTTTTTCACACCAGTGTAAAAGTTATAAAGGAATAAAGGAATAAAGTTGCTCCGATCTTATGTGTTGTACGAAATTCGCAGCAGGTGAAAGCGTTTAGTAAATGCTAATTGGTCGCGGCCTCCTATTGGTCCGTGCCAGGATGGCGGCCTTTTTATACCGGCCGTGATGTCATTTCCTGGCGATGCCGAGGCTCTGAGGAGAACCTGCTGAGTGCTGGATGGTCGCTTTCGGCTGTGGAATCGCAAGAGGTGTCTTGCACACATTGAGTTGCTGCGCTTCATCTTAGTGTTGGAAGGTAAGAAGGAACCAGAGGTTGTGCTTCAATTTAACTTTTATTTACTGCTTGGTTTTTGCTGCCTTTTTTTTCTCCCCGTTTTTGGATCTTTGGAGGAACAAAGACTGTTTTGCTCTGCTGGGTTTTTTTTTTTCTTATTTCTGTCCAAGTAGGTGTTGCTGATTCGTCTCCTCTGATGGGCGATCGTGACCCCGTGCCTTCACAAGAGACTCCTCGGGCTCGTCTGTCCGGAACGCAATGCTTGGCTTTCGTTTGGATCACCACCTCTGGATGTCAGTCGGTATGTTTGCATGATTCTCCTTTCAATGTATGTGAGGTGGAGAAACCGTTCATTTTGGGAGGGTAGAGTGACACGAGTGGCCCTGAGACATTTGGACATTGCTATTGCAAACTGTCCTGAGTGACAAGATGCAGTCTTAGTATTCTGCATGAACTGCAACAGGGCTCAGAATCAGGCAATACTGCCTAGGAGGTGGTACCAGAGGTGTAGACAAAGTCTGATGTGTTTGCAACAGTGCAGGATAACATTTGTAGTGTTTAAGAGTTGGTGCACTTAGAACCTGCCGATGTTGCTTGAAAAGCTTAGAAAACCAAAATGATTGTCTGTTTCTTGCCATATGTCTGGCAATAAATGGGAGCAGCTCCCAAAAAGCTCTGATTTTGTTCAATCTGCTCAGCTTTTCTGGTAGCTACTGTGGAACGGCTGTATTAGCATGAGATTTGAGATACAACTTCCTTTGCACAGCGCTTGTCTGCTTGTTAAAGTGGCGTCTGTTAACCTATGGAAGTGCTTTAGTGTTGTAACTCTTTGCAGTGCATGTTGGTTTCACTGTCTGTTCATCTGTGGCTCTGTTTCCCTCTGTATGTTGCAGGTAGTTCTGAGCAGCTGAGAGCATTTAGTAAATGGTAACCAGTCGCCGTCCCCTATTGGTCCTGGGCGACGCCAGATACCCTCTGGGAGCTGCACGCTCTCTGAACTGGGAATTGCTTTTGGAGGAGGCAGCGGTTGTCAAGCCACAAACTGCTTAGGAGCCGAGGACTTTCTGCTTTTTACCATTGTTTTTGCAAATTTTGAATAAATACTCTTTCCTGTAACTTGTGTCTGGATACTTCCGTTCCTCTTGTTTGGTCTCCCTGGCCTAGACGGACCTGATAAATGCCATGAATGAATGCACAAGTTGCATCAGACATAACTTGTGCCATAAGAGGAAAGGTGGATGAGCAGATGCAAAGCTAAAGACTTGGCAGAGTCAGTTGTACTGACAGGAAGTGACTTGGCGACACCTTGAGGAATGTTTTGGAGGTGAAAGTCAGGATTAATTCTGTCATGGAAGATGTGGTGGGTAGGTTTGGTGTCCAGCATAAGCTTTAGTGAATAAATTTTATAAGGTGACTTAAGAGCGGAGGTAGACATCTTGTCTAAGAGTTCATCTGAGCTTCAGTGAGTAACTATTTTGCAGATGGAAATGTTCTCTGACGTGCATGTGGTTTCTTGGAACGTCGTCTACTAGCTGGTCTTTATGTGGATGTAGTCACTATATAGCTGTTGGACACAGGATGTAAAATCTGTCTCAAAGCAGGTTCTGTTCCTGCATAGATCAATATATATATATATATATATATATATACTTCAAATCAGCTTGGTGTGAAGGATCCCAGTCCATTTGCTTCATATTTTGCACATGTTTATGTGGATTTATGTTTACCAGATCTGTCATCAGCAGGCTGATCTTCCGAAAGAGAAGGGCACTGGTTCAAGTCCATGTATATAGTATATATCTTTGTAGTCTCTGTAAATAGAGAAGTAATTCTGTCTTATCTGTAAAACAGCTTAGTGGATTGCACGTATTCCTCAGGACGCTCCTGTTTGACTGAAGGGCATATTAAAAATTGTCTTGATATACCAAAAGTAGACTCAATCTGGACATTCACAAATATTAAATAGTCAAATATGCAAATTGTCACTAAAGATGTCTGGCCACTGAAGTGACTGTTTCAATGCAGACTGTGAATTAGCATCCATAAACAAGGTTGAAGGTAAAAGAAGGCTTGATGGAACGTCATTGTATTGTTTGTTTTGCAAAGTGTGATGAGAATCTGTGTTTTTCAGATTGTCCTGAGAGTGGAGAAATGTACATCCCAAGTGTTTGTAAATATAATGGTAAGTGATGTCTTGAATTGTTGTTGTTAATGTTGTATAATGTTATTTAGTGTTAAGCACAATGTTAATTGCTGATATTTAAGATGGATTGTTGTGTAGTTGAGGAGGTTTTCTTTGTATGTGTTGAAATGAAAGTATTGTTTGACAGTGCATCTCTAATTGTTGTTTGTGCTTGTTGCAGGTGTGGTGAGGCCAGAAGTTGTGTTTGTAAGAGTGTGCACTCTGGCTAGCTTTGCAAAAATGAATAAAGTATGTATCCCCTCCAAATGTGTGGGGCCCCTATGTGTAATTTTCCAAAAAATAGAAATTTCTCTAGCAGGGCTGTTTCTACGGTGCTCGTCTGCCTGCCCCCCTCTCTCTACCCCCAAAGTCCCCCCGGGGGGCCCTGGTTAGTGGGGCCCCCCCTCCTCCCTATCTCGGCCTGTCTGCCTCCCGCCCTCCTCCTTGCTTCGCCTGACTCCCCCACGTCGGCCTTGTATCGGGGTTGGGACCCGACCTGGCTGTTGTCGGCCTTCCACCGGGCGGGTACCCGATGTGGCTGTGTGACTGGTACTGGACTTGAACCAGCGGTATCACATACAGCGTCAGTGGCTTATGGCACTGCGCTAACCAGTCACAGAGGGAAATCCGGGTTTCTCCTATATAACGTCACACTTAGAGGGAAAAAGCACTTAGGAAAAAAACAAATTGTACTTAGATACATTTGGCAAAGGGAGACTTGATGTAGGCAATATTGACCGGCGCTGGACTCGAACCAGCAGTTTCCACATGCAGTGTCAGCAGCTTATGGCACTGAGCTAACCAGTTGGGTTCACATTTTCGGGTTTCACGTATACAGCCCTACTCTTAGAGAAAAGCACTTAGAAGGAAAAAAACTCTTAGGCAAGATGCAGAGCATGCTGTGTCAGGTAGAAAGTAAATAGGCAAAAGGACTTAGAAAAAAAAATCACCAAATGTCGATGAGACACTGAGCTTTCCGGTCAGGTGCAGAAATCCAGTTTGCATGTGTCTAACTTTACACTTAGAGAAAAATACTTAGGAAAAAAAATGGATGGAGCACTTAGGTTTTGAGCCACATATTTGCCCTGATTTTGCACATGGATACTTTATTTTACTTTAGCATAAAAAAACATCTTGCTAACTTTACACAAAACACTAAGGAGGGGGAAAAAGAATCACCAAATGTCATTTCTCCACACACAAATGTGTGCACGTATAAAAACATACCTGCAACCGTATTTTGTCGGTCTGGGAACGGAACCTTCTCCACCATGTGGACACTGACTTGTATATCCAGAAATCTCTGAATTCATGGAAAGGAAAAGATCAACTTGACAGAACCAGTCCTGAAGAGTTGTGTGTCAATAAATTGTCCGACTGGTGATTGATGCTCATGTGTGTTCTGGGTTTATTGGACAGAATCAGACGTTTTACAAATGATGGCACTTACATCTATGTGGACCTTCAGGCTGTGATACAGTAAAGCTTATTTCCATTTTGGTCCAAAAAATTGGAGTTGTGTTTCCCCTTCACACACAGGTAGGGTCAAGTCAGTCTTCCTGCAGACTCTGGAGGGCCTGTGGATGCAATTTCATACAACAGCACCGCGACCCAGTCAGGGATCAGCATCCGCAGGTCTCGCCCTCATGTGGCGGTCGAGGTCTTCCTTCGGACGTGAGCGCCGACCACTGAGTTTCTCTCCCAGCAGCTTCCTTGCGAATCCAAGAAGGTTCACGACGAAGACACTGCGCTTGCAAGCCGTCTCCTTGCCCAGCACTTACCTGCAGGTTCTGAACACCTTTTCCTTTTAGTGTCATTCAACACTGAAAGGATGAACTATACAGACTCATTGCATTCTTTGGCATCACATGTTCACATTTTAAATTTAGTTTCCCTGAACTAGCACTCAAAGCTTCCGTCGCTAACTTCCTGTTCAGCCCTCAGCTGGTGGTTTCAGGTGAGCGTGTTCTGAGGAGCAACTCTATTCTGCCGACGACTCAGAATTTAGCTAAACTGGCTTTTTCTTACAAGAAAAAAAAAGTGGAGCTTCAGCTGAAATCCAGAGAAACAATTCAGTTTTGCCAGAATAGTTTGCAGACAATGTGTCACGACATGGCGAGGCTGAGAGCCTCACTGGGACATTGATAGTTGCAGTGAAGAAACAGTCAAACATCTGAGGAGGTCACTCACCAGACTCCTCCATAGAGGACGTATCCGATGGCAACCAGAGCAACAGCCATCATGGCTTCCATTTCATCCATATTTTCCACTGGAAAAGTCACTTCCTACTTTGGCTTCGCTGCATGTTTTGCAGAGCGGATGTTAAAGAACCGCATTGCTTTTACTTTGAGGGGACGCCATGATAAGGCGTTGCATCAAATTAACTCCGCCACACTTTTACTGTTTTATAGCGTGTACGGGCAGAGCAAGTACTGTCAATACTGTGACGCGATCCGTAATTGCATCGTATGATTGGCTGGACGCCGGGCAGAGTTTCACAGAAAAAAGGCTCCATAACTTATTCATTTGTGGTGCACTGAGTGTGCAGCTTAAAAAATGCAATAGACACATCCTGGTCATTTCTGACCAGTCAATGAATGTCTGAACTAAACAGTCCAAAAAGCAGACAGAAATACTGCAAGTCAATCTCAAAGTGAAGAATTTCCAAGTGCAATATTTTGAAGAAACACTGAAGATTATCTTTGCACTAAAGAGTCGCTGCGTCAGACTCGGAGTCAAACGTAGAAAAATGTTTAACAGGAAAAGGATGAACTAAAAAGGATTTTAAAAAATAAAGTGACACTGATATCAGGGTGTACAAGTACACTTTATTGTCACAGCAGGAAAACTACAAGCATTTAAAATTGCAACAGGTAAAGACACCTCAAACATTTTGCTAACTTTACACAAAAGTAAACCTATTGTACACACTACCTTTCTTGTGTTGGACAGGCTTCTTCTGGGGCTCAGGATCCTCATCAGGAGGCCTACAAGACAAAACAAAACATTTATGGACGGCGTCTGAAAGAACCTTGGAATTAAATACATTGATTTAACCACGGCCGTAACCTGACATGTAACTCCTGCAGCTCTGAGGCAGAGCCACTAACACTGAGCATCACATCCGCAGTTTCTACTTTCACCTCCAGAACATCACCTTAAGTCCTCCTTCAAGGAACTCCAGTTCTCTTCCCATGAAGAACAAAGAACCAGTCACAAACAGTCTCCATGTGCCTAAACAGATGAGCACAGGTGCAAAGATCACCAGAGGTCAGAAACATATTTAAGCACATTTTCATTTAATAAAAAAAGTGCAAGTGCCAACTTACCCAATGAGGAAGCAAACACAGCAACCACACACTCTGGTTTCTTCTTACCTTAGGACACAAAAATAAACCTCAAATATCTTGTGAATCTTCTCCCTGGCTTTGCTTCAAGCAGCCCAATTCCAAATTAAAAAAAAAAATAAAAGGAACAAAAACTCACCAGAGACCACAGGACACAAGCACTCTCCAAGCATCAGATCTGAAAGACAAAACAAACCTCTGCTTCTCACCACAAAAAAAGCAGCAATTTCTCAGTGAACCTCAACCTCTCAGCTGGTTCTCCACGAAGATCTGGCGTCGCCCGGAAATGACGCCGGTATAAAAAGCCCAGCGTCCTGGCAGGGACCAATAGGAGGCCGCATTTACTAAACGCTTTCACCTGCTGCACATGACCTGCAACATGGAGTAAGATCTGATCCACTGTATTCATCTCCAGAGGGGAAATTCCTTTTTTCACAGCAGTGTAATAGTTATAATGGAATAAAGGAATAAAGTTGATTTTATGTTATTCCATGTTGCAGGAAATTCACAACAGGTGAGAGTGTTTAGTAAATGCTAATTGGTCGCGGCTTCCTATTGGTCCCTGCCAGGACGCTGGGCTTTTTATACCAGCCGTGACGTCATTTCCTGCAGACGCCAGCCGAGCGCTGTCTGCTCTCTTTGGACTGAGGAATTGCAAGAAGTGTCTTGCACGCATCGAGTTGCTGCGCTTCATCTTAGTGTCAGAAGGTAAGAGGGGACTGCGATTGATTACACTTCAATTCAACTTTTATTTACTGCATGGTTTTTGCTGCTTTTCTTTTTTTTGTCTCCCCATTTTTGGATCTTTGGAGGAACAAAGACTTTTTTTTTCTTTTTTTTTAAATCTCTTTTTTTTTTTTTTTTTTTTTTTTTTTTTTTTTTGGGAAACATGTGAACCAGGTTGTCAGGAACCACGGCCACGTTCCTGCGGATTTCCAGGGCGATCGATTTAACACCTTGTCCCACGTGCACCGAGAGCATCCACTTGGATTTGCTGTCGTTGCCTGAGGACGGGTGTCTGATGGAGCGGTTCTTGGCCGGCCACACCAGCAGGGTGGTCCAGTCCAGACCTGAGCAGAGGACGGGTCTGTCTGAGAAGTCAGAAAGCAGGGGTTTCTAAACAGCTGGAGTGACTCTGAATGTTCTACAGATTCTGGGAAGGACAAACAAAGAAGTGCTGAAGGGAAAAAAAAAAAGCTTTTTTCCAAATACTGTCAGCTCTTTTGTATTCTGATAACATATCAAAACCTTAATTTTGTTTTTTTGAGCACGACTGCTACTTTGCACTAAGAAAAGCATCGTGCTAAAGTTAACTTTGACTTCTTTAAAAAAGGGACAATTTACTGAGCTTTGCACTAAACTGTTCACCAAAAACCCTCTCGTCTCATCAAATATCAGCCTGTATCTGCGTGCATTTTAAGACTTCATACCTCATCGTTTCATGTGTCACTTTATTGCTAATTTGCACTCTATTTACTTCATTTCATGTCAACGTTGGCTGGTGAAAAATGTCTTCTCCATTCCTGTGTACGTCCAGGCACAGACATTTACGAAGCTGACTCTTGAGCAAAAAGTACTCGCCTTATTTTGGACCTTTTCTATAAGTGTGTCGGATCAGGTAAGCGGACCACGCCTGCAGGAGCAGAGATGGTCGAAACTCCACGCGTGCTTTCTGCCGTTCTTGTTTCTTTTTCTACCTTTGGGTGACTTGGAGGTCCTGGACAGGTTCGGCTGCTTCAGGCCCATCAGAGGCTCTGCCAGCTGGGCGCTCAGAGCAGACACACCTGAGGGACACCACACACACACACAGCTCCTTCCAACCTGTCAGTTTAACTGAAAGTAAAGGGACATTAACTGATATTTGCTGGAGGAGAAAGTCAAGAGTCAGGTTTGCACAGGAGGACAGGGTTTATTCATGAAAAGGAGGTGATTACCAGTTTGTAGTCTTTGGCCAACAGCTTGGTGAACCACTGGTTGTATTCCAGGGACCTATTGAGGGGAACCAGGTCCGTGCAGGACACACACCTTGAAATCCATTGAACATTAAGCATGTACTTTCCCCAGAAACATGCAAGAGATTTGCAAAACACTGGGGAAAAATATATATACCCAGTTGCCAAGGGTTTCCTACACATTTAGATTCCCTGAACCGAATAAGCGAAGCCGCTAACTTCCGGTTCAGCCCTTGGCTGCTTCTTCCGAAATACATCGAGTGATTCTACGTCTTTTAAATTGTAATGTTGACACAGATCCAAGTCAATCAAGTTGGAATCGTTCAACGAGTCATTCTCTGGCTTTTGAAATCAATAAAACGATCATCTGTGTTAATGTCGCGCCTTTCTCAACGCATTTCAAGGCAAGTTTTAGGAAAACTCCGTCACGATAGCGCCGCCATATTTGCCATCTTCAAAACCAAGGAATCTCACAACAGCGCGGTTGGAATTATGGCGCCCCCTTGTGGACTGGCGGGGTAATTACAGCTAATTGGCATTATCAGTCCCGTTTACCGTCGGGTTCTAATGACCACTTTGGGGGGATTTCTTGCTCCTTTTTACCACAATTGTAGCAGATATTTTGTGATTTTGTGCATATTAAACATGATGTATTTTTGGACATTTCACGCATTGTCTTGAATGTTGATTTTTAAGCAGTGAAAGGTTGTCTTTTGAGAGTCCACGTCTGGCTAATTTGAACAGAGCGGAAGCATGGAGTATTTACAAATGTCTTTTCTGTCACCAAGCAAGGAGAAAAAAAGCAACATTTATCCGTCGTTATTCAAAGCCCCATTCAGCACCTCTTGTCGCTGTTCTGCAATGTAAAAAAAACACTAGAATTTCGAGAATAATTGTTGGTGATTATGAATGATTACAAAGGATGTTACATATAATCTTTATTTTAAAGCATTTAAAATCTAGGACTATCTTAAGGCAACACAACACCGTATTCAGCCCGATAAGAATGCCCTGTCTCAGAATAGGACAGAATCTGCACAGACTATCTGATAATAAGTATTATTGATTTCTGCAAATCACTGTCAAAATCTCACCTGAGAAGAAACAGCAACAGCGCCATCTTGTGGTCATTCTGAAGAAGACACTCATCCCAGCGAGGTTTGGAAATACAAGAGTCGACCAGCTGTTTTTTACCAGAAAGAAAACCTTGAATCATCCTGCACTCGTTTGCAGAAGGCATGCTGCTGCGAAGATGGAAGGATGATGACGAGGGTTTCCACTTCTCAGCCACATGCTTGCCGTCCAGTTGTCCAGTCAGAATACATTCTGTCAACTCGATAAAAAGAAATAATAAACAGTGTTTGAATCAGTTTCATTCTCTTTCTTACTCGCACACACATGTAACTACTAGCACATGCAAAGTCTTCCCATTTCAACTGGACCCATCCTTTCACCTGCCCTGAGTCACAAACCAAGCTGCACTCAAATGTTTTATTTCACTGCTAACACTGCTCATATTCATAATGCTTACTATCATTATTTCCTATCAATACATATCCAAATGCACTGGGGACAGCAAAGTATGAATTTCACTGTACATGCGAAATACGTTGCCACACTGTGCATGTGACAAAAAATACTATGAATATTTAAAAAACAAATTAGTCCGCTATCCGTTACTCACCTGTATGTTCAGTTTCTTTTAAACTGTCATTCAACACAGAAGGGGAAAATTTGACACGCAATACCCACTCCGACCACCAGGGGGCGCTCAATATATTTTTTCGCATCAGATCTACTTTTTGTTCTTTTTTTATTGAACATAAATAGTATAAACAAATATACATATGTACAAATAAACATGGCAAGGTAGAATTTAATGTCAATGAAACAACCGGGGATGAGGAATGATAGGACATAAGAACATTTGTTCTATATGTAATTACTGAACCGTTGGTTAACAGTGTTAAAGGTTTGTGAGAAATGAGCTAGAAGAAAAAGAAAATAAAAAAGTAGACTAAAAACAAAAACGGCAAAGAAGGATATATTATGTATTTAACTAGGTGGTTCATAAGGAATAGGCATCAGATCTACACATTTAGATTCCCTGAACCGAATAAGCGAAGATTCCGCCGCTAATTTTCGGTTTAGCCCTTGGCTGCTTCATCCGAAATACATCGAGTGATTCTACGTCTTTAAAGCTTTAGAAATGTCACAGATCCAAGTCAATCAGGTTCTGAATCGTTCAACGAGTCATTCTCTGGCTTTCGAAATCAATAAAACGATCTCCTGTGATGTTATCGTACCTTTCTCAACGCATTGGGAGGCAAGTTTTGGGCAAACTCCGTCACGCTAGCGCCGCCATATTTGCTATCTCAAAAACCAAGGAATGTCACAACAGCGCGGGTGGAATCATAGCGCCCCCCTGTGGACTGGCGGGGTAATTGCAGCAACTCGGCATTTTCAGTCCTGTTCACCTTCGGGTTCTAATGACCACTTTGGGAGGAATTTCTTGCTCGTTTTTACCACAATTGTAGCAGATATTTTGTGATTTAATGCATTTTCAACATGGTGTTTTTTTTTTGAGATTTCACGCATTGCTTTGAATGTCTTTTCAATTTTATAGCTGAAAGGTATAGGAACATGGAGGGAAAGATGGTGGACTTTGCAAAAAGGATGGCAATGTCTTTAGGGAATACACTTTATAAGGTGACTTCAGTGCACACAGATATCTTGTACAGATGAAGTTATTGGTGAGTGTAGCCAGATTGGATGGTTGTAGACAGATCTGGAAGCTGAAAGGCTCTGGATGAACAACTACAGCTAATGTGATCAGGGAGATGAGCACCTTGTCTGGATGAGTTCTGAATAAGAAAGTTCAAATGTTTCTGGTGATGGAAAGTGCCCCCGTGTCTTTGGGATATTGGCTCTGAGTCCAGACTGTATTCCAACCTGCACAATGGCTGGAACAGAATTTGCAGAGCCATAACTCTGACTTGTCATGCAGGAACTCAATAAGACAAACACTAAAGATGTTTGGCCACTGGTGTGACTGCAGACTGAATTAGCATTTATATCCAGAAATAACCTTGAAGGTAAGAGAAGCCTTTGTCTGACCTTGTAATCTTTATTTTGCAGACATGAGAATCTGTTTTTCCTCTAACAGTCCACAGATGGACATAAAGCCTTTACCTTCTCCACTCTGACCAGGAAAAGACAACTGTGTGTGTGTGGACATCACACCTGCTGGCAATAATAATGGTTAGTGAAGTCCTTACATTTTCTTAAGTTTGTATAATGATATTAATTCATTGATGATATTTAACAGCACTGACTTTACTAAAGTCAGTAACATCTTTAAGATGTCAGGTTATGCCCATTTTTCCCTGAGTATTTCTTTGTATGTAATTGTAAGGTGTTTGACACTGCATGGCTAAATGTTGTGTTTGTGCTTGCAGGTGTGTTGAAGCCCAGAAGTAGCGTCTGTAAGAGAGCCAAGGTCTGGATAGTTTGGTGTAAAGTGAGCAAATCCTGTTGCTGTATGTTTTTTCTAATTGTAATTATTTGTTTTTAAATTTGTATTTTTTTATCTTTTGTTTCTCTTGTTGTTTTTTTTTTTACTTTTACTTTCCTTTAATTTTTTTCTAGTCTTTTTTAATTAGTTTTTTCTTTAAGTTTTTCAGTTCTTTTTTTTTCCTTTTTTTCTTTTTTAATTTTTTTCTTTTTCTTTTTTTTCCTTTTTTCTTTTTAATTTTTTTCTTTTTCTTTTTTTCCTTTTAATTTTTTTCTTTTTTCTTTTGTATTTTTTAAATTTTTTTCCCAGTCTGTTTTTTTTTTTTTTTAAAAAATCAATAAAGTATCTTCCTCCCTTCTAAATGTGTGTCTGGGGCCCCTATGTGGAAAAAAAACCTAAGCGCCACAGCAGTTTTTTTTTTTATTTCTGTAGCAGGGCAGGTTCTACGGTGCATCGGGGTTGGGACCCGACCTGGCATTCAGCCTTGCGTCGGGTGGGTACCCAACGGGGCTGTTGTGAACTGATACTGGACTTGAACCAGCAGCATACAAACACAGCACAGCGGTTTAAGGCACTGAGCCATCCAGTCAGATACAGATAATCCAGATTGCCTGTATACAACCTTACACTTGGCGAAAAACACTTAGATAAAAAATGGGGCGAGGCCCTTAGGTTTTGAACCACACAGGCCCAGGCACACTGGTTTTGCACATGGATGCTTTATTTCGTCGGTCTGGAAATGCAACTTTCTTCCCAATGTGGACAATGACTAGTATATCCAGATGTACACATACATCTCTATGAATTCATCAGAAGGAAAAGATCAACTCGACAGAACACCAGTCCACCCCTCATGATTAGAAAGTCTTGGTTGTAGAAGAGTCGAGTGTTTGCTTGTCAATAACTTGTCCAGACTGGTGATTGATGCTTATGTACGTTCTGGCTTTATTTGACAGAATCAGACATTTTACAAATGATGGCACACATCTATGTCTATCCAAATCTTGGACTTGAATTCTGGTCCTGCAGGCTGTGAAGCAGATTAAAAGCTTATTCACTTATTTACATTTTTGGTCCAAAAAACAAAATTTGGGATGTTTCCCCTTCACACCCAGGTAGGGTCAAGTCTGTCAGTCTTCCTGCTCTGCCCCCGCAGACCCCCGGGGGCCTGTACATACAATTTCATACAGCACCCAAGATCAATGGGGGCAATGCATCTGTAGGCATGCCCGCAGATGCGTTTGTGTTTTCTGACTGAATACAAGCAAATTCTAGTTCCCCAAAAATCTGGTTTTATCTCTAATAAAATGACCTTACCAAACAACAGAGAAGCTCGATGGAAAGAGCAGTTCATTTGAGTTTCAAACCGCCTTCCAAAAGAAGGGACATGCATGCAGCCAGACCGAGTGGCGTCGAGGTCTCCGTAGGAGGGTCGCCGGCGAGAGCGGCCCTGTTTCACCACCAGGATGCCAGGTGTGGAGCTACAAGTGCAGGTCGATAGAGAGAGAAACCTGGGAGTCCTGAGCCTCAGCGCCGGAGCCATTTCAATATCTGAAGAGGGTGTGGACGACCGGTTGGGTTCAAACCAAAACAGCCCAGTGCCAGGTTGACCTCTGACCGGAAGAGAGGTGACGTCAATGTTAGCAGGCAGGCCAACGAGATGGTGAAATAAGAAAGTGCAGGAGTATGTACGGAAAGAGTTTGGCGAAGAATTAGTGAGAAAATAAGAGCAGTCACTAGTTTGACAGTAGAAAAAGTTACACATTTTATTTAAAGCCTTATTGAAAACAGGGAACTTTTTGCAATTCAAAAACAGTTTCTCACTGTCTTAATGTGTTTCATACTATGAAAATCTACTATAAATCACTATTTCATCAATTGAGCAGAGATAAAGCATTGACCTGCTGATGCACGGAAGTGAAAAAAAAAATCTTTTAAATACAGACTAGAGGGGGAGTTCACTGACTAAAGATGCATGGAGTGGAAAGAATAGGCCCATATTCCATCACCCAATAGTCAGTCATTCTACAGCTTTTAAACTGTAGAAATGCCACAGATCCAATGCAAACAAGTCTGAATCGTTCAACAAATCATTCTCAGGCTTTCCAAATCAATAAAACGATCCCCTGTGAGGATGTCGTGTCTCTCAACACATTTTGAGGGAAGTTTTGAGCAAATTCCGTCACTTTAGCGCCGCTATATTTGCCATCTTCAAACCCGAGGAATTCTCACAACACATGGTTGGGGTTATAGCGCCCTCTTGTGGCCCAATGGGGTAATTGCAGCTAATTGGCATTTTCAGTCCTTTTTCCCGTCCGGTTCTAATGACCACTTTGGGGGGAAATTTCTTGCTCGTTTTTACAATTACAGCATATTTTGTGATTTAATGCATTTTTGGAGATGCCATGCATTGTTTAGAATGTCTTTGATTTTAAAGCGCTGAAAGGAAAGAGTTGTCATTTTGAAGACAACGTTTGGAAGAAATACAAGAGTTGACCAGCTGTTTTGAACAAGGAAACCTTCAATCGTCCAGCACTCGTTTGCAGGAGACGACATGCTGCTGCAAAGATGGAAGAATGATGAGGGTTTCCGCTTCTCAGTCACATGCTGGCCATCCAGTTGTCCAGTCAGAACACATTCTGTCAACTCAAAAAAAAAAGAAACAATTAAGGTTAACCAGGATCGAGATCGGACGTCCTGACATTGACGGGACGGCCTGGACCTGCGTTGGTCCAAGTATCCACACCCAGACGGGGACCGTCTTCATTTTTTGAGATAAACACGACATAATCGGATGCAAGTGTTAAGCTTCCTGAGATACAGAGTGACCTGTGTGATTGATTTGTGCACTTTTTTGATGGGTCTCCTCAGCTTTAAACAGGCCCAGTGGGCTCGCATGACACCGCATGTACTCGGCGTGCAAAGAGCCACAAACAAACCGACTCTTGGATTTGACATCTGTCCACAACCACACTGTTCGCTTGGAAAAGAGAGACAGGCTCAAATGACCATCAAGTCCAAGGAAATACACCTTGAACTGAAAAATGCTGAGAGAGTTTTGAGCAAAAAGGATACAAACTAAGAAATACGGACTTATAATCATACACAAAGTTAAATCATTGTCATTACACATCTAAATGAATGACATAATAAAAACCTATCTGCATTTGGACATAGGCATTAAATTTGTTTAAAGTGGCATTAAGATGCATTTCATTAGATTCGACCAAGTCAGCTAGCATGATGCTGATGGTATGATAGCATGATGCTAGTGGTAAAAAGACTAATGCTAGTGGACACATGAACTGAGAAACGTTGAGACCTCTGTTCTCACTTTCCAACACTGATATGAAGTCAACAAAATAAATATGGATTGCACTTTTTCAGTATAATGAACAATAAAAAAACAACAAACTATACAGTGTTTAGTGTGCACGCAGATACAATCTCCTGGTACTGAGGTGAAAGGTTGATATGTTACAGTATAAACAACAGCACTGTATGTTTGTGAAAAGTTGTGTCTGAGGCCCCATCCTCTGTTCAGAGATGTTTTTTCTGTTTTTGCTTCAGGGTGTTGTGGGGTTTGAAATGTACCGGTATGTGGTGTTTGTTGAACACCCTTCAAAGTTTCTCCGAAACACCAGCAACATACGGTATGACGATGCCCTTTGGTGTGTTGTCGTCTTCCTCCTGTTCTACATTCCTGTGTTGGTTTCCTGTAAATCTTGATGTCCGGGCTTCTGCCCTGTTGGCTGTGAACGCAACCGTCCAACAAGGGGAGTCGGTATGCAGTGACGTGTTAATGTTAAACTCTGTTCTGGATGTTCAGCTCCTGATTCAGAATTTCCAGAGGGACTGAAGACGACGTCTCCTTTCTTTGGCCACTTCCACAATTCACCTGGAAGCCTGAGGAGACACAAAGAACAAAAAGACATCAAACAGCAGACAAACGAAAACCCACGTCTCCAAGAAACCTTGGAAGGCGGCTTTCAGGAGGAACTCACTGTGTGCAGCGCTGGGTTTGTCCCTCAGGACGAGGAGGAGGATTCGGGATTGAGTGTCTCCAAAACTTCTGCGCTGCTGGAAGCTGGAAGGTCAGAAACACACAATTATCAGCGGTCCTGATCCAAACTACTACCAAGTGTCAGCAGGAAACACTTCTTTGGTGGTTTCACAGAGGTTCAGGTGAACATGCTCCACCAGGGACGAAGACTGAGGAGCAACTCCATCCTGCTGATTCAGAGAATCGAACAAAAACGGCTTTTACTTACGAGACGGAGGAGCTTTGGCTGAAATACAAAGAGAGGAGAAATAATTCAGCTTTGCCAGAATAGTTTGCAGACAATGTGTCTCAGAGCCTCACACTGGGACAGAGATGTTTGCAGTGAAGAAGCAGCGAGTCAAAGTCAAACATCTGTGTGTGGAGGTCTCTCACCAGACTTCTTCTTGTAGAAGACGTATCCGACGGCAACCAGGACGAGCAGAGCGACAACATTCAGTGTCACAATGACAGCGGTGACGATGTTGCCGTTCTTTGCTGTCGAGCAAAACGCAACACAAATAGTCACCATCTGCACACACACACACACACACACACACACACACACACACACACACACACACACACACACACACACACACACACACACACACACACACACACACACACACACACACACACACACACACACACACACACACACACGATAGATCCATCTTTCACAGACTGCAGTTGTTAAAGTCTGACTGATCCCGACTTGAATTCTTCAGCAGGAAGAAAAAGCACGAGGTACGACAGAAAGTGGAGCTTCATCTCTGAATGTCTGGACGCCGACGGGAAACCAAAGGTCCGTTTCCCACCTTCATCTCCTGTGAGTCCAGTCTTACCGTTGCTCCTGATGGCGTCTCTGTCCAGGACGGTGACCACGTCCTGCTCGACACCGGAGAGCTGAAACACACACTGGTACTTCCTCAGATCTTCGGTCTCGTCCGGGAGCTGCAGGTCGGCGCTCATCTGGAAGGTTCCGTCGGCGTTGGGGAGGATCTCTCCAGACTTCTGAGGGACCTCCTGTCCGTCCTTCCTCCAGAACAGCACGGCTTCCCTGGGGAAGAAACCCGTGGCGTGGCAGCTGACCGGAGAGGAGGGCGTCTTCTGGAGGAGAGACACTCCGGGAAGCTCTGGAGGGTCAAGAGAAACACAGGACAGTTTCTGTGGACGCCTGAGCTTGGAAGAACTTCTGTTCACGAGACGTGTCGGGATGAAGGAAGGAAGAGAGAAAGAAGCAGAAAGAACACAAGAATCTGCATCCACTGAACAAAGAAGAAGGAAAGAACATTGATTACTTGGTTCAGGTTCAATGACAAGAGCTAAAATTTTCGTGGAAGTTACAAAGTCCTCAAATTCAGCAAGAAAACAAGCAAAGGTTTGAAATGAAACAGAAACACTGTTGTGCTTATGAAACGACGTCAGGTCATGTGATTCTACCTGTTCTCAGCAGGGAGCTCCTCCCGTAGTTTAGATACTTCTTCAGCTTCTCAGGACAATACTGGGTGAGGTAATTCTTCCAGTACTCATTTCTGTGCTTGTCATTGTCCCACTTCTGTTTGGTGATGAGAGCCTGTGGTCTCGTAGTGATCCATGTCAGTGTCTTCAGGTCAAATGATATTAAATCTTCTCCATCATAAGAGAACTGATTGAATACATTCACTTCTCCAGTCTCATCGTTCCACTCACAGCCGTACATCCTCTGGAAGGTGTGGACTCCTGAGAGAGAGACAGAAGCTGCAGTGAACCAGAGTGAGATCTCAGCACAGTCTGCTGCGTTTATTATGGGATGGACATCAACTCGGTGTCACTGGTGTGTGTGTGTGTGTGTGTGTGTGTGTGTGTGTACAAACCTCCAGTCTGGTTGAAACGCTGCTTTACAGTTTTAATGTCGCCTATGAAGTTCTGCTGGCTCCCCATGCAGACCTGGGTCTGGCTCTCCCAGTACTTTGGATCATCTGCTGAGACTTTGTCCATCCAGTCCTGATTGGATCCTGCCCTCTTGGTGTTGCTGTCGAAGTGAGTAATTGGAACTTCATCCACGAAACCCACAGCTACAAACTCTGGTAAGTTCGGGACTTGAGAGGATGCCGTGTAGAAATACTTCAGGGAGTGAATCACTGTAAGAAATATTTCATGCAGTGATTACATTTTGTGATGAACACTTCTATAAACAGCTTTAAGCAGTTCCTCAAAAATGTCAAAAAGTGCATCACAGACACGTCCTGGTCATTTCTGCTGAGCAGTCAGTGAATGATGGAACTTTTCTTAACAAAACTTTGAATAAATCAGAAAAGCAGTCCAACATTCAGACAGAAATACTGCAAGTCGATCTCAAACAGGAAAAACTGGAAATCTTTCCTTCTGTACATTCTTCATTGTGTATTTCCTGGATCTCTTCTTCTGCTTTCTCTTTAGCATTGGAGTGATCTTGAAGCCCAAACAATGTACATATTTGGTCTCATCTCCTCTGAACTCTAACTCAGAACTAATAACTACAGTTTCCATCAGATTATAAAAGTGCAGAGTTTAGAAGAAACCCTGAAGATGATCTTTGGACCAAATTAACATGAGTCGCTGCGTCAGACTCGTCGAGTCAAACCTTAGAAAAAGCTCTTCTGGCAAAATGACTTACCAGCCGTCACGCTGGACGTTCCCATGACAACCGCAACAAGGAGAAAGACGTTCATTGTCGCCGGTCGCATCTTCAGGTTTGCAGAACCTTCAGACGTTCACGGATTGTTGGAGCTTCAAGGTGGAAGATCAAGTCCTGATTGAAGGATCGGATGGGAGGAGGATGGAATAAACCACCGTCTGAGCCAATAAGAATTCAGAATGGGTTGCGATGTCACGGGTCACCTGGCAATACTCAAACGCAACGAGACGAAGCGAAAAAAAAAATCGCAGTTGTTTTTAGCCACTTTATTTGGCGATTTCAAGACAAATACGATCCATCTCCAGTTTCCCGACTTCCTTTTGTGCGAAAGGCATATTGTAACTTACCGATCAAAGTTTAAAAGTATACTTGTCCTTTCAGGTTGTAAAAGTGTTTCAACAAATATTTTCCGCGAGTCTCATTAATATTTGAAAGACAACGCGTCCATTCCTTTTTTTTATTGAATTTGTGTCACAATTTGTGAATTCGACATTATGGGTCACCAGGCGATCTTAAAATGGAACCGAACTTATCGATCAAAATCATGTTCTGTCAAGAATCGGATTGATTTTCTGGGAGACTACAATTCTTATAAGATTACAAGGAGTTTATGGCGCTGCAGTGAAACTATTCGTGTTCTTCTGGTCTTTATGAAAATATCAAAATATCTCCGTCAAACATGAAAACCGAACGCGTTTCCAGAGACGGGGCCAAAGGCTGGAGCAGTGCGCCTCCTAGTGGACGCCAGCGGAACTGCAACCGTTTCTCACAGGAACTGCGAAGCCCAAACATTGAGGAAGAAAATGGATCTGATCACATTTGTCCACAACCACACTGTCTGCCTGGAAAACAAAGATGGTATCTCTGCCCTTTAAGTGTTTGCACAAACACTTTCATGCGGATCTCATTGCTATTTGAAAGAAAACATGTGGCTTCCTTATGATTGAATTTCCAGAGTGTGTGTTTGTGCATCAGCCTCTGACAGATGAAATCATGATCAGTGTCAAATATCTCAACCAGTTCCAAATGAATTTGTGTCAGGTTGTCGGTCTCAGCAGGTTCATCAGCTGGAGTGAACGTGAAACCAAAGAAGTGAAGATGCTGTCGGTGCATTCATTCAAATCAAGCAAGGATGAAAAAAGGATAAGATCGACTTTATTGATTCCATCGGGGAAATTCTTTGTCACAGCAGCGAAATAGTTATAGTGTCACTAAATATGAATCTAAATTTAAGTAGAGAGAATATTAGAAGACAATTAGAAAAGCGCAAAGACAAATAAACAGACAGCAGAGATAAGAATGGACAACAGAATGGAATAATATAAAATAGACAATAAGGGTGAAAAATAGACAACCAAAAGTAAACGACAACATAAAGAGTGACAATAGCAATGACAAGACTAAAATAAAAAAAGAAACAGGCAGGATGCGGGTGGGCTGAGACCAACAAGGATAAAACAGACAGCAGAGTGAGGGCACGACCTGTGAGTGGGAGAGGTCTTATGAGTGGCGGTTGGGAGCATGCAGGTAGACTACATCTTGTACAGATGAGATCAGCTGAAGATATTGGGATGATCAGTTGGCTGACATGATGCAGAAAAGGACGGTGGATGTACTGTGTGTCCAGGAGAACAGGTGCAGAGCTAGATGCTCAGAGCAGATTTTGTTGTACTGACAGGAAGAGAAATGGAGTAAGAGTTACCTTGAAGGACTTTGAGGAATGTTCTGGGGGTGAAAAGTCAGACTTGAGTCTGAACTTGAGGGGGTGATGCTCAGTGTTAGTGGCTATGCGCCTTAGGTGGGATGGGAGTTAGATGAAGTGGAACTTGGTGCAGACTTCAATGGACATGTTGGTGAAGGCAAGAGGGGTGATGGGCAGGTTTGGTATCCAGTATAGCAACATGGAGGGAAAGATGGTGGTGGACTTTGCAAAAAGGATGGAAATGGCTTTAATGAATACATTTTATGAGGTGACTCAAGAGCGGTGCAGGTAGACTACATTTTTCTACAGGTGAGGTCATCTGAAGATTGCAAAGTTGTCGGTTTGTTGAATAACTTTTGAACACAAAAAGTAGTGTTCACCTGACCTGAAGTGCTTTGAGGGCAGAGTGCCCCTGAGGACTTCCCTTTGGGATATGGTCTCTGTAGGCACTCAATACAAGTTCTGTCACTAAAGATGACTGGTCACCCAAGTGACTGCTTGTTGGATTTGAAGGCAGACTGGGAATGTGCATTTATATCCAGAGATTGTAATCTAAGAGCCCACAAATGGACATCAGAAGTGCTTGGCAAAATAATGGTAAGTGAGGTCCTTCATTTTTATAATGTTGTTTTGTGTTAAACACAATGTCAATTCATTGCTGCATCCCTAAATGGTTTCTTTGTGCTTGTTGTAGGTGTGGTGATCCCCAGAAGTATGGTATCTGGTATAATATGGTATAATACAAAAAGTGTAACTGCAAACTTACCCAATGAGGAAGCAAACACAGCAACCACACACTCTGGTCTCTTCTTACCTTCGGACACAAAAATAAACCTCAAATATCTTTGAATCTTCTCCCTGGCTTTGCTTCAAGCAGCCCAATTCCAAATAAAAAAATCAGGAACAAACACTCACCAGAGACCACAGGACACGAAAACACTCCAAACAAATGCATCAGATCTGAAAGACAAGACAAACATCTGCATTTTTTTTTTTTTTTCTTTTTCAACACAAAACCCCAGCAATTTCCCAGTGAACCTCAACCTCTCAGCTGGCTCTCCACAGAGATCAGGCGTCGCCCAAAATGACGCCAGTATAAAAAGCCCAGCGTCCTGGCAGGGACCAATAGGAGGCCGCATTTACTAAACACTTTCACCTGCTGCACATCACCTGCAACATGGAGTAAGATCTGATCCACTGTATTCATCTCCAGAGGGGAAATTCCTTTTTTCACACCAGTGTAAAAGTTATAAAGGAATAAAGTTGATCCGATCTTATGTGTTGTAGGAAATTTGCAGCAGGTGAAAGCGTTTAGTAAATGCTAATTGGTCGCGGCCTCCTATTGGTCCGTGCCAGGATGGCGGCCTTTTTATACCGGCTGCGACGTCATTCCCAGGAGATGCCGAGGCTCTGAGGAGAACCTGCTGAGTGCTGGATGGTCGCTTTTGGCTGTGGAATCGCAAGAGGTGTCTTGCACACGTTGAGTTGCTGCGCTTCATCTTAGTGTTGGAAGGTAAGAAGGAACCAGAGGTTGTGCTTGACTTTTATTTACTGCTTGGTTTTTGCTGCCTTTTTCCTCCCCTTTTTTGGATCTTTGGAGGAACAAAGACTGTTTTGCTCTGCTGTTTTTTTTTTTTTCTTGTTTCTGTCCAAGTAGGTGTTGCTGATTCGTCTCCTCTGATGGGCGATCGTGACCCCGTGCCTTCACAAGAGGCTCGTCTGTCCGGAACGCAATGCTTGGCTTTCGTTTGGATCACCACCTCTGGATGTCAGTCGGTATGTTTGCATGATTCTCCTTTCAATGTATGTGAGGTGGAGAAACAGTTCATTTTGGGAGGGTAGAGTGACACGAGTGGCCCTGAGACATTTGGACATTGCTATTGCAAACTGTCCTGAGTGACAAGATGCAGTCTTAGTATTCTGCATGAACTGCAACAGGGCTCAGAATCAGGCTGTGGGAAAACCGGCAATACTGCCTAGGAGTTGGTACCAGAGGTGTAGACAAAGTCTGATGTGTTTGTAAAAGTGACAGGATAACATTTGTAGCATTTAAGAGTTGGTGCACTTACAACCTGCCGATGTTGCTAGAAAGCTTCGAAAACCAAAATGATGTTTGGCTGTTTCTTGCCCCATGTCTGGCAATAAATGGGAGCAGCTCCCAAAAAGCTCTGGTTTTGTTTGATCTGCTCAGCTTTTCTGGTAGCTACTGTGGAACGGCTGTATTAGCATGAGATTTGAGATACAACTTCCTTTGCACAGCGCTTGTCTGCTTGTTAAAGTGGTGTCTGTTAACCTATGGAAGTGCTTTAGTGTTGTAACTCTTTGCAGTGTATGTCGGTTTCACTGTCTGTTCATCTGTGGCTCTGTTTCCCTCTGTATGTTGCAGGTAGTTCTGAGCAGCTGAGAGCATTTAGTAAATGGGAACCAGTTGCCGTCCCCTATTGGTCCTGGGCGACGCCAGATACCCTCTGGGAGCTGCACGCTCTCTGAACTGGGAATTGCTTTTGGAGGAGGCAGCGGTTGTCAAGCCACAAACTGCTTAGGAGCCGAGGACTTTCCACTTTGTACCATTTTTTGCAATTTTGAATAAATACCCTTTCCTGTAACTTGTGTCTGGATACTTCCGTTCCTCTTGTTTGGTCTCCCTGGCCTAGACGGACCTGATAAATGCCATGAATGAATGCACAAGTTGCATCAGACATAACTTGTGCCATGAAAGGAAAGTCTGCTGTGATGCAGAGAAGGAAGGTGGATGAGCAGGTGCAAAGCTAAAGACTTGGCAGAGTCAGTTGTACTGACAGGAAGTGACTTGGCGACACCTTGAGGAATGTTTTGGAGGTGAAAGTCAGGATTAATTCTGAAAAGGAAGATTTGGTGTCTAGCATAGGCTTTAGTGAATAGATTTTATAAGGTAAGAGTGGAGGTAGACATCTTGTATAGGAGTTGATCTGAAGATGCGTGAGTAACTATTTTATCTAACTGGGATTTCTTCTTGGAACGTCGTCTACTAGCTGGTCTTTATGTGAATCTAGTCACTATATAGTTGTTGGACACAGGATGTAAAATCTGTCTCAAAGCAGGTTCTGCTCCTGCATAGATCTATATATATATATACTTCAAATCAGCTTGGCAGGAAGGATCCCAGTGCATTTGCTTCATATTGCAAATGCTTATGTAGATTTATATTTACCAGATCAGGCATCAGCAGGCTGATCTTCTGAAACAGAAGGGCACTGGTTCAAGTCCATGTATATAGTATATATCTTTGTAGTCTCTGTAAATAGAGAAGTAATTCTGTCTTATCTGTAAAACAGCTCAATGGATTGCATGTATTCCTCAGGATGCTCCTGTTTGAAGGGCAAACTAAAAATTGGCCTAATATACCAAAAGTAGACTCAATGTGGACATTCACAAATATTAAATAGTGAATAATACAAATTGTCACTAAAGATGTCTGGCCACTGAGGTGACTGTTGGGTTTCAATGCAGACTGTGAATTAGCATCCATAAACAAGGTTGAAGATAAAAGAAGCCTTGATGGAACGTCATTGTATTGTTTGTTTTGCAAAGTGTGATGAGAATCTGTGTTTTTCAGATTGTCCTGAGAGTGGAGAAATGTACATCCCAAGTGTTTGTAAATATAATGGTAAGTGATGTCTTGAATTATTCTTGTAAATTTTGTATAATGTTATTTCGTGTTAAGCACAATGTTAATTGCTGATATTTAAGATGGATTGTTGTGTAGTTGAGGAGGTTTTCTTTGTATGTGTTGAAATGAAAGTATTGTTTGACAGTGCATCACTAATTGTTGTTTGTGCTTGTTGCAGGTGTGGTGAGGCCAGAAGTTGTGCATGTAAGAGTGTGCACTCTGGCTAGCTTTGCAAAAATGAATAAAGTATGTATCCCCTCCAAATGTGTGTGTGGGGCCCCTATGTGTAATTTTCCAAAAATGTAAAATTTAGAAATTTCTGTAGCAGGGCTGTTTCTACGGTGCTCGTCTGCCTGCCCCCCTCTCTCTACCCCCAAAGTCCCCCCGGGGGGCCCTGGTTAGTGGGGCCCCCCCTCCTCCCTATCTCGGCCTGTCTGCCTCCCGCCCTCCTCCTTGCTTCGCCTGACTCCCCCACGTCGGCCTTGTATCGGGGTTGGGACCCGACCTGGCTGTTGTCGGCCTTCCACCGGGCGGGTACCCGATGTGGCTGTGTGACTGGTACTGGACTTGAACCAGCGGTATCACATACAGCGTCAGTGGCTTATGGCACTGCGCTAACCAGTCACAGAGGGAAATCCGGGTTTCTCCTATATAACGTCACACTCAGAGGAAAAAAGCACTTAGGAAAAAAAACAAATTGTACTTAGATACATTTGGCAAAGGAAGACTTGAACCCTATATCGCCAATTTTAACCAGCGCTGGACTCGAACCAGCAGTTTCCACATGCAGTGTCAGCAGCTTATGGCACTGAGCTAACCAGTTAGGTTCGCATTTTTGGGTTTCACCTATACAACCCTACTCTTAGAGAAAAGCACTTAGAAGGAAAAAATCACCAAATGTCGATGAGACACTGAGCTTTCCGGTCAGGTGCAGAAATCCAGTTTGCATGTGTCTAACTTTACACTTAGAGAAAAATACTTAGGAAAAAAAATGGATGAAGCACTTAGGTTTTGAACCACATATTTGCCCTGATTTTGCACATGGATACTTTATTTTACTTTAGCATAAAAAAACATTTTGCTAACTTTACACAAAACACTTAGGAGGGGGAAAAAAAAGAATCACCAAATGTCATTTCTCCACACACAAATGTGTGCACGTATAAAAACATACCTGCTACCGTATTTCGTCGGTCTGGGAACGGAACCTTCTCCACCATGTGGACACTGACTTGTATATCCAGAAATCTCTGAATTCATGGAAAGGAAAAGATCAACTTGACAGAACCAGTCCTGAAGAGTTGTGTGTCAATAAATTGTCCGACTGGTGATTGATGCTCATGTGTGTTCTGGGTTTATTTGACCAAATCGGACATTTTACAAATGACGGCACTTCTATCTATCTGGACCTTCAGGCCGTAAAGCAGAAGAAGCTTATTTACATTTCGGTCCAAAAAAAATTGGGGTGTGTTTCCCCTTCACACCCAGGTAGGGTCAAGTTGTCTTCCCGCTCCTGCAGATACAATTTCATACAACAGAACCGCGACCCAGTCAGAGATCAGCATCTGCAGGTCTCGCCCTCATGTGGCGGTCGAGGTCTTCCTTCGGACGTGAGCGCCGACCACTGAGTTTCTCTCCCAGCAGCTTCCTTGCGAATCCAAGAAGGTTCACGACGAAGGCACTGCGCTTGCAAGCCGTCTCCTTGTCCCGTACTTACCTGTAGGTTCTGAACACCTTTAAGTTTCTTTTCACGTCATTAAACACTGAAAGGATGAACTATACGGACTCATGTGTTCTTTGGCATCACATCTACATTTTAAATTTAGTTTCCCTGAACTAGCACACAAAGCTTCCACCGCTAACTTCTGGTTCAGCCCTTGGTTGGTGGTTTCAGGTGAGTGTGTTCTGAGGAGCAAGCTCAGACTTGAGCTAAAATGTTTTTTTTCTTACAAGAAAAAAAAAGTGGAGCTTCAGCTGAACTTCAGAGAAACAATTCAGCTTTGCCAGAATAGTTTGCAGACAATGTGTCACGACATGGCCACGCTGAGAGCCTCACTGGGACAAAGATCGTTGCAGTGAAGAAACAGCAGGTCAAACATCTGTGGAGGTCACTCACCAGACTCCTCCATAGAGGACGTATCCGACGGCAACCAGAGCAACAGCCATCATGGCTTCGTCCATATTTTCCACTGAAAAGTCACTTCCTACTTTGGCTTCGCTGCATGTTTTGCAGAGCAGACGTTCAAGAACCGCATTGCTTTTACTTTGAGGGGACGCCATGATAAGGCGTTAGCATGTTAGCATCAAATTAACTCTGCCACACTTTTACTGTTCTATAGCGTGTACGGGCAGAGCAAGTAGTGTCAATGCCGTGATTCGATGCGTAATTGCATCGTATGATTGGCTGGACGCCGGGCAGAGTTTCACAGAAAAATGATACATAACTTATTCATTTGCGGTGCACTGAGTGTGCAGCTTAAAAACATGCAGACACATCCTGGTCATTTCTGACCAGTGAATGATTGAATTATTCTTAATAGTTCGAATTAATCATAAACAGTCCAAAATGCAGACAAAAATACTGCAAGTCAATCTCAAAGTGAAGGATTTCCAAGTGCAAGATTTAGAAGAAATACTGAAGATTATCTTTGCACTAAAGAGTCACTGCATCAGACTCGGAGTCAAACGTAGAAAAATGTTTAACAGGAAAAGGATAAACTAAAAAGGATTTTAAAAAAATAAAGTGACACTGATATCAGGGTGTACAAGTACACTTTATTTTCACAGCAGGAAAACTACAAGCATTTAAAATTGCAACAGGTAAAGACACCTCAAACATTTTGCTAACTTTACACAAAAGTAAACTTATTGCGCGCGCACACACACACACACACTACCTTGCTTGTGTTGGACAGGCTTCTTCTGGGGCTCAGGATCCTTGTCAGGACGCCTACAAGACAAAACACAACATTTATGGACGTCATCTGAAAGAACACTTTAGAAATAAATGCATTGATTTAACCACGGCCGTAACCTGACATGTAACTCCTGCAGCTCTGAGGCAGAGCCACTAACACTGAGCATCACATCTGCAGTTTCTACTTTCACCTCCAGAACATCACCTTGAGTCCTCCTTCAGGGAACTCCAGTTCTCTTCTCATGAACAAAGAATCAGTCCCAAACAGTCTCCATGAGCCTAAACAGATGAGCACAGGTGCAAAGATCACCAGAGGTCAGAAACATATTTAAGCACATTTTCATTTAATAAAAAAAAAAAAAAAAAGTGTAAGTGCCAACTTACCCAATGAGGAAGCAAACACAGCAACCACACACTCTGGTCTCTTCTTACCTTCGGACACAAAAATAAACCTCAAATATCTTCTGAATCTTCTCCCTGGCTTTGCTTCAATCAGCCCAATTCCAAATAAAAAATAAGGAACAAACACTCACCAGAGACCACAGGACACGAAAACACTCCAAACAAATGCATCAGATCTGAAAGACAAGACAAACATCTGCATTATTATTTATTATTTATTTATTTATTTATTTATTTATTTATTTATTTATTTTTTTTTTAACACAAAACCCCAGCAATTTCCCAGTGAACCTCAACCTCTCAGCTGGCTCTCCACAGAGATCAGGCGTCGCCCAGAAATGACGCCAGTATAAAAAGCCCAGCGTCCTGGCAGGGACCAATAGGAGGCCGCGACCAATTAGCATTTACTAAACGCTTTCACCTGCTGCACATTACCTGCAACATAGAATTAGATCAGATCAACTTTATCCATCTCCAGAGAGGAAATTCATTTTTCACAGCAGTGTAATAGTTATAATGTCCTAAAATAAAAAAGGTATATATTGTATAAATATGAATAGAGAGACAGAGGATAGCAAGACATCCACAAATAAATAGACAACAGTTATGACAACAACATAGTATAGTGAAAAATACACAACCAGAACTTAATGACGATATAAATACAGTGAAAACAATATAAATAAAGCAAGACAATTTACGAAAGAAAATAAAGAGATATAATTTAAGATCTTGAAAAAAAAGAATAAAAAAAACAATGCTCATATCACAAGCAAAGCACCTTAAGCCTATGAGCTACACACACACTTCCTGTTCAACAGTATAGCACATAGACTTACCCATACACATACAGATATGTGTGTATGTATAAATATATGTACATATATACAGTGGGGAAGAAAAGTATTTTGTTGCACCAACTTGCACCAATCGTGCAAGTTCTCTCACTTAAAAAGATGAGAGAGGCTTGTAATTTTCATCATAGGACCACTTCAACTATGAGAGACAGAATGTGAAAAAAAAATCCAGAAAATTACATTATCTGATTTTTAAAGAATTTATTTGCAAATTATGGTTGAAAATAAGTATTTGGTCACCTACAAACGAGCAAGATTTCTGGCTCTCACAGACCTGTAACTTCTTTTTGTAAGGCTACACTCTCACCTACAACTAATGTGTCGGATCTGAAAGACACTCTCGGCTACAACTACTTTGCAGTCACCGATCTCTTTCAGGTTACCTCGTCTATGCTCTTATAAGTTACCCTATGTTCCTGTTTTTTCTGGAAAAAGGTGTTCACTGCAGCCATTTCCATCCTTTTTGCAAAATCTACCACCATCTGTCCCTCTGTATTCCTATCCTGTACACCAAATCTGCCCGTCACTTTTTCATCCCCTCTATTGCCTTCAACATGGCCAATGAAGTCTGCAACAATGTCCACTTTGCATCACTTCATCTAACTCATTCCAGAACTTCTCTTCAAATTCACATCCCACCTGCAGGTCATAGCCACTAACAACATTGAGCATCACACCTTCAATTTCCAGTTTCAGACTCATAAGTCTGACATTCTTTTCACCTCCAGAATGTTCCCAACAAACTGCCTCTTCAAGAGAGCTCCTACTCCATTTCTCTTATCAGTACCATAATATTACAACTTAAAACCTGCTCCTAAGCTTCTAGCCTTACTAACTTTCCACCCGGTCTCCCGCACACACAGTATATCCACCTTCCTTCACTGCGTCATGTCAACCGACTCTACCTTTTCCCGTCATAGTCCCGATATTCAAAGCCCCTACTCTCAGTCCCGGGCTCTTTCCTCACCTCCTCTCTCTGCACGTATCCAGTTAAAAATGCGTAGCCATTTTACACCGTCAAAAATGTTGGAGAGGCAGTCAAAAAGGATGTTACAAAGTACCGTTCTGTACGACAAACAACGCAACACGGTGGTCAGTCAGCAAACTCAAACGCACACTTTTATTGATCGAGAATCAAAATATACAAGGCCGGATAGGATTACTGCAAAATAACTTCCATTCCTGCACAGCGTCCGACTAGAGTCCAGGGAACAGGCAGCGGTGTCGGGCGCCAGGATCCGAGTCGTCCTTCTCCTGCACCAGCTGGTTGTTTCTTCTGCAGCTCTGGCATCCGCTTCCGGGTGTCACGATGCTCCTCCAGCTTAGGAAGGGAAAAAAAAAAAAAAGGTCACAAGCACTCGTTAAACTTTCGGAATACAGCTGGGGCGGCGGCGCACCTGCGGCTCATCAGGCCTCGTCAAGAAGAGGACAAGAGGAGTCTGCCGGCGGCCTCTCGAGCCAGATCGTCTGTCGTCCCTCGCGACTTCATGAACCCACCCTGGACTCTTTGCATCATGCTTCCTCCTAATTGTCAATGCCTCTCCTTGCCAGCTCCAGGTTCCCGCAGTGCCTCTCCGCAGTCGTCGATCCTTTTTACCCCTCCTGTCGTCAGCTTTTGAACCCGCTTTACCGCTGCGACGCCTGCCACCTTGTTTGGGGCTGCCAGGGAGTCGAATGTAAGGCCGCCTTAAGATCCCCGTTGGTCACTTGTCATGGCCCTTGCAATGTTCCAGCTATGTTTCCGGCCCTGACTAACCATGAACATTTGTTTTTATCTGGACAGGCTCTTGGACCCCTGACGGCACGCTGTTGCAGAACCACCTCGACGTCAGTCTCACTTCCCTTTTGTGTGCCGCCCTATTTCGGATGGCAGTTGTTAATCCGGGCCTCCGCAGGTTCGCTACGGCTGATGCAGCCCTGTGCATTTATCTGCGCTCAGGAAGACACTAGCCCATGCCCCACAGAGGCTGCATTGGTTACGTCCCCGTCTGGAACAGCGAGAGCAAACAAGTGGAACAAAAGTATGCAGACAAGAGTTACGGGAAAGCGTATTTATTAAAACTGTTCAAAAACAATGTTAAGTGGAAAGTTTGTGGCTCCCAAGCAGTTTGTGGCTCGGCAACCACTGCTGCCTCAAAAAGCAATTCCCAGTTCAGAGACCACGCAGCACTCAGCCGGCGCCACCCAGGACCAATAGGGGACGGCAACTGGTTACCATTTACTAAATGCTCTCAGCTGCTCAACTGCCTGCAACATATAGAGGGAAACAGAGCCACAGATGAACAAACAGGTGCTGCAGGGAGACCAACTTACACCTCACAGGTTACAAAGCCGAGAGGACCAGGGGTTCCTGCTCAACGGGTCTACTTTCAAAAACTTTGGAAAACAGAAAGTGTTTTCCAACAGGGAACAGACGCCACTCTGACACCAAATTTCTCCAGACATGAATTGAGTGCAAAGGAAGTTTCTCATCTCAAATCTTTGGACTCATCCAGCCGTTCCACAGTAGCTATCAGGAAAGAACAAAACTGAGCTGGTGTCATGTACCTGATGAAACTAGAGTTGGAACTAAAAGTGTCACTAGCCAATATATCATGGACTGTCTTAATAAAACCGCTTTAAACAAATCTAAATTCATCAGTTGAGATTAATTGAATCATGCTTGCTTACAACTCATGGGTCTTGAGTGCACCTGGACAAAAGCAACTTTGCAAGAATCTTACAGTCTACCATAGACATCACTGTCTGTTAGAGACAAATGAATGTTGCATTCAGATTCAACTAGCACACAATCAAAAGGGTAAAACTGGTGGAGGAATCTTTTTGGGAGTAGAGGAGCAAAAACAGTCTTCCATAAGGCTAAACCAAGAAAAGGAATTGCCGGGGGTCGGGCAGAAAACAGTGCAAGGCAAAAACTAACGTGTTAAGTTATCCAACAAGGGAGCAAACCCCGCAACCACATGAACTCTGGTTCTTCTTCTTCCCTTCCCCAACACTAAGTGAACCTCAAATATCTTCAAAGCACACCAACTCAATGTGTGCAAGACACCTCTCACTGGCTTCACCTCAATAAACCCATTTGTAAGTTAAAATAAAATCAGAACAAGAACTCACCAAAGACACCAGTCCACAAGCACACTCTAAACAAACACATCAGAACTGAAAGACAAAACAAAAATGTCCTTGCTCAGGCAAGAAAGACCATGCAGCACTGTCCTGGCGTCTCTCAGACACCACGTCACGGCCGGTATTTAAAAGCCCGGCGTCCTGGCAGGGACCAATAGGAGGCCGCGACCAATTAGCGTTTACTACACGCTCTCACCAATTACCTGCAACATAGAATTAGATCAGATCAACTTTATCCATCTCCAGAGGGGAAATTCATTTTTCACGGCAGTGAAATAGTTATAATGTAAAAAAATAAAAAACCATATGTAGTATAAATATAAATAGAGAGACAAAAGATAGCAAGACATCGACAAATACAACAGACAACAGATACAACAACAACATCAGGGATAAGAATGGGCAACATAAAGGAATAGTAAGGGTGAAAAATACACAACCAGAACCAAACAGCGATACGAAAGGAGTGAAAATAATAAATCGATGTAAATCGATATAAATCGTGACAATTTATGAAGAAAATAAAGAGACAGACAGAATTAAAGATCTTGAGAAAAAATCCAAAATCCAAAACCAAAAAAAAAAAAAAACAGAAAAAAACTGAATGCTGCTGACAGAGTGTGTCAGCCAGGATTGTATTGGATTGGATTGATCTCTCATTAGAGCACTTGCTCACTTTCAAAATTTCTTATGTGCGTTTGTGTCAAAGTAGAGCTATTTTTTGCTGAAGTTGGTTTTCATTTACATCACATTCATTTAGCAGACGCTTTTATCCAAAGCGACTTACAAAAAGTGCAATTCAGTCATCGAAGATCCAAAGTACCAGTAGTCGGTATTCGGAAGTCACCGCTCTACCAAATAGCCGTCTCAAATCCATATTCATACATACATTCAAATTTTTTATTTTTTATTTTTTGTTTTGTGGGGGGCAAAGTGCGATGAGCGGGGTAGTGCTTGGTGAAGAGGTATGTTTTCGGGCGCCCTCGTCACAGGCGACCGAGACCCGGTCGGTTTCGAAGACATCCGGGATTCTTTTCGATGACCCCAGGGGACGAACGCCCCGCCACCAAAAATCACGTACGCACGTATCCCAGTTCAAAATATGCAGCCATTTTATGCCGTCACAAGTGTTGGAAAGGCAGTCTAAAAGGATGTCACAAAGTACCGTTTTGTACGACAAACAACGCAACACGGTGGTCAGTCAGCAAACTCACACGTACACTATTACATATTTTTTATTCGAGAATTGAGATATACACGGCCAGACAAAATTACAGCTAAATAACTTCCATTCTTGCACGGCGTCCGACTCGAGCTCCGGGGATCAGGCAGCGAGCCCGGGTCCGGCAGGGAGGCCGCGGGCGGAAGAGTCGTCCTTCTCCTGCACCAGCCGGTTGTTTCTTCTGCAGCTCTGGCATCCGCTTCCGGGTGTCACGATGCTCCTCCGGCTTAGGAAGGGAAAAAAAAAAAAAAGGTCACGAGCACTCGTTAAACTTTCGGAATACAGCTGGGGGCGGCGGCGCACCTGCGGCTCATCAGGCCTCGTCAAGACGGGGACAAGAGGAGTCTGCCTGCGACCGCTCAAGCCAGATCATCGGTTGTTCCTCGCCAGTTCATGATTGACCATGTGGTGATCCTATTGAGAAGAAGTGTCCTTTACCCCTCTTGTCAGCTTTTGAACCTACTAAAGGTGCAACTGTACCCTCGATCTCTGCGACGCCCACCAGGGAGACGCATGTAAGACCCCGTCGATCACGGTGTGCCGTTATGTGTTTGTGAAAGGTCGTGTCTGAGGCGCCTCCCCTGTTCAGAGCTGTTTTTTTTTCTGTTTTGACAGCCGGCTTCTTTGACTCCCATCTCACACCATCGGTATCCTCTGGCCAGGAGACGGAAATCCATAAGAGTTTCTCTGAACACTGGTGACCTACGGTATGACTGTTTCCTTTGTCGTCTTCCTTCCGTTCGAACTAAACAAATACCTGAGATTGACTTCTGTTAACTCACCAAATGTGCACTTTTTTTTCCCCTGTCCAAGGTGGTGATGCCGATTTGGGTTTCCTCTGACGGGCGATCGTGACACCGTCCCTTCACATGCAGACCCCTTAGTCTCGTCTGCCGAAGAAGAACTTTACACTGCTTGACAAAGTAGTGACTGAACGAACAGAAAGTTCCCACTTGTCCACCAGTATCCTCTGCTCAGCCTTCAAACTGGCAAGCTCAAAAGTTTGGCCGTCCTTGAAATGACTTGTGTGGTTTTTATTGCCGTAAGGTGGCGTCATCCGGCAACCTTAATCTAACCATGGTGTTTTCAATATGACAATGTTATTCGGGGAGGTTTGGAGCGGTCTACTTTTTCTGTGAAATCACTGCATGTCGCCGCGGCGCCACTGAGGGCAATGATTTAAAAGCGGTGCTGGGCTGTGTTGCCGTTGTATGAACTTGTGTGCACAGCCACCCAGGAGACTGCAGGGGCAGAACATGAGGACTGACTGACTGACTTGACCCTACCTGTGTGTCAAGGGGAAACATAACCCCAATTTTTTTTTTTTTTTTTTTGGAAGGTGCGAGGTCTGGCAGGTCTAGATATATGTGCGCCTTATTTCTAAAAATATCATATTCTGTCAATTAAAGCCAGAACACACATAAGCATCAATCACCAGTCTGAACAGCTGGAAGTCTGATTTTAATGGACAATTTATTTACAAGCAAACACTCACCTCTTCTAAAACCAAGACCTTCTTCTGAGGGGTGGACTGGTGTCCTATCAAGTTGCGCATCTTTTCTTTCTGATGAATTCATATAGAGATGAAAGTCAATATCACACACATTTGTGTGTGGAGGATAACTGAGCGGATAACTCAGTAAACTAACTTCCAAATGATATTTGGTGATTCTGATTTCTAAGTGCTTTGTGTAAAGTTGGCCGAGTGTTTGAAAATAAAGTGAAATCCTGAAGCAAAACCAAAGTCCTGTTGCCTATTTTCTTTCTAGCTGACGCAGCATGTTTGCTGCTGCTCTGCATCCTGTCTGAGTGTTGCCTAAGTGCTTTTCTCTTCATGTAAGGTTATATACGTGCTGAGCCTGACTGGTTACCTCAATCCCATAAGCTGCCAATGCCAAGTGTGGATACTGCTGGTTCGAGTCCAGCGCTGGTCAACAGCAACATTGGGTCCCGAACCTCAGTGAGAGCCGTCCCAGGATCCCCTGTGGTCGAAGCTCACAGATGGTGTAGTGGGATCAGCGACCTACCTTGCAACCGGTGGTCCAGGGTTCAAGTCTCCCTTTGCCAAATGAATCTAAGTGCAACTGTCTTTGATTTTTTTTTTTTTCTTCCTCTAAGTGTGACGTCATATAGGAGAAACCCGGATTTCCCTCTGTGACTGGTTAGCGCAGTGCCATAAGCCACTGACGCTGTATGTGATACCGCTGGTTCAAGTCCAGTACCAGTCACACAGCCACATCGGGTACCCGCCCGGTGGAAGGCCGACAACAGCCAGGTCGGGTCCCAACCCCGATACAAGGCCGACGTGGGGGAGTCAGGCGAAGCAAGGAGGAGGGCGGGAGGCAGACAGGCCGAGATAGGGAGGAGGGGGGGCCCCACTAACCAGGGCCCCCCGGGGGGACTTTGGGAGGAGCGAGAGGGGGGCATGTAAAGATGCACGGTAAAAACAAGCCTGCTATCAAATTTTTTTTGGGGGGTTTCCATCAACATAGGGACCCCAGACACACAGTTGGAGGGAGATGGATACTTTATTGATTTTCAGGAAAGATAAACATCAAACAAGATACAGGAAAAAGTATTTAAATTAAAATCAAGTTGGCTGCTAACTAAAGTTAGGAGAAACACATGATTAAAATACAAAAAAGCTTCAACACTTTGCTAACTTTACACAAAACTAGCCCCATGGCACTCTTAGGCGCTCACTGCACCTACAAGCACAAACACAACATTTAGCATTGCACTGTCAAACACCTTACAATTAAACACAAAGAAATCACAGAAAAATGTCACAACCCAACATCTTACTGACTTCAGTAAAGTCACTGCTGTTATTTTTTTAAACACAAAATAACATGACACAAAATTATCAAGAAAAATCAAAGACGTCGCTTACCATTCATTTGCCAAGCACTTGTATGTACATTTGTGGACTCAGAGGACAATCTGAAAAACACACATTCTCATCACACTTTGCAAAACAAACATGACAATGACATTCCATCAAGGCTTCTCTTACTGTCAAGTTTCTTTCTGGATGCAAATTCACAGTCTGCATTGAAATACAACAAACACTTCAGTAGCCAGTCATCTTTAGCAATAAACAATTTGTATTATTGAGTCTATTATTGGTATATTAAGCCAAATTTTAGTTTGCCATTCAAATGGGAGCACCCAAAGGAACACATGCAATCCCAAGAGTTGTTTGACAAGACAGGATTACTTATTTCCTTCCAGAGACTACAAAGATATGGGATTTGAACCAGTACCCTTCTGTTTCAGTCAGGATCAGCCCACTGACACCAGATCTCACAACATGCACCAAATATTACACAAATGCACTGTGATCCTTCCCACCAAGCTGATTTGAAGTCTATATATGCAGTAACAGAACCTGAGTCCAACAGCTATATATTTGAATAAATGGGAATATATCTTGCGGCCTTCAAAATCAGACCAGCTAGTAGAAGACAGTCCAAGAAACCACATGAATGTCAGAACATTTCAACCTACAAAAGTTGACCTCACGTGTACAAGATGTAGTCTACCTCCGCTCTTAAGTCACCTATAAAATGTGTTCGGTTAAGCCATTTCCATCCTTTTTGCAAAGTCTACCACCATCTTTCCCTCCACAAACCTATGCCCAATATCAAATCACCACTTCATCGAACTCCCATCCTACCTACAGGTCATAGCCGCTAACATTGAGCATCACAGCTTTAAGTCTGACTTTTTCACCTTCAGAACATTCCTCAAAGTCCTCCATCAACATAACTCCAATTCTCTGCCTGTCAGCACAACAAAATCTGCCAAGTATCTCGCTTTGCACCTGTTCTCCTGTACATCCACTTTCCTTTCCTCTCCTTGCACCCACAGCAGCCCAATTTCCAACGGTACCCTGTGGGCCATCAGCACCGATGGCAGTAGTTAACATGGGCCTTCTGTGTCACTTGTTTAACATGTCAAGTCGCATGTTTGGTTATGGCGCAAGTATCTGATGCAACCCTATGCACTCAGGGAGCCAAAATAGGAACAAAAGTATGCAGACAGGAGTTGCAAGAAAGCGTATTTATTAACACTGTGCAAAAACAATGGTACAAAGTGGAACGTCCTTGGCTCCAAAGCAGTTTGTGGCTTGAAAACCGCTGCTGCCTCCAAAAGCAATTCCCAGTTCAGAGACCACGCAGCACTCGCCGGCACCATCCAGGACCAATAGGGGACGGCAACTGGTTACCATTTACTAAACGCTCTCCGCGGCTCAGAACTACCTGCAACAGAGGGAAACAGTGCCAATTGAACAGATTAACAAACAGGTGCTGCAGTGAAACAGACGTACACCTCAGTGTTACAAAGCTGAGGGCTAGAGCTTCCTTCTCAATGAATCTAGTTTGAGACTCCGGAATTCAGAAAATTGTTTTCCTACAAGGAATGAACAGCCACTTTAACAATCTGACATGAACGGTGTGCAAAGTTACAACTCAAATCTTTGGACTAGTACAGCCGTTCCACAGTAGCTATCAGAAAAGAGCAAAACAAAACCAAGCAGAGCCTGTGTCATGTACCTGAAACGAAAAGCAAATACAACTGGAGCGTCACTAACAAAGATTTAATTAACTGTCCCAATCAAAACAAATCTAAGTTTCAGTAAAGACTAACTGAATCATGCTTACTGTCAATTAATTAGTCCTTAACACTGCAACAGAAAAACAAACTTCAAGCATCTTATAAATTCTACCACAGACAAGACTGCAATTTAGAAACAATAAGTGTTGCAGTCAGATTCAACTAACTCATGCAACAAAAAGGTGAAAACTATTTGCGGAACCTTTTTGGGAGTAGAGGAGCAAAAACATTGCCGTAAAAAAAAAAAAACCAAGAAACTTCAGTCATGTGAAAACAGCCTTCCATTAGCAGCGCAAGCCAAAAACTGATGGGTCAATTTAGCGAGCACCGCAACCACACAAACACTGGTTCCTTCTTATCTTCCCCAATACTACGACACTTCTCCCCGGCATTGTCTCAATACACCCAAATGCCCCAAAAACAATTAGAAGAACAACTCACCGAAGATCCCAGTCCAAGAGCACAGCCCAAACTAATGCGTCAGAGCTGAAAGACAAAACAAAAGTGTGCTTCCCCGGTCAACCAAGACCACACTGCACTCACCTGTCTCTCCCCCAGAGTCCTGGTGTTTCCTGGAAATGATGTCACGGCCAGTATAAAAAGCCCAGCGTCCTGGCAGGGACCAATAGGAGGCCGCATTTACTAAACGCTTTCACCTGCTGCACATGACCTGCAACATGGAGTAAGATCTGATCCACTGTATTCATCTCTAGAGGGGAAATTCCTTTTTTCACACCAGTGTAAAAGTTATAAAGGAACAAAGTTGATCCGATCTTATGTGTTGTAGGAAATTCGCAGCAGGTGAAAGCGTTTAGTAAATGCTAATTGGTCGCGGCCTCCTATTGGTCCGTGCCAGGATGGCGGCCTTTTTATACCGGCCGTGATGTCATTTCCTGGCGATGCCGAGGCTCTGAGGAGAACCTGCTGAGTGCTGGATGGTCGCTTTCGGCTGTGGAATCGCAAGAGGTGTCTTGCACACGTTGAGTTGCTGCGCTTCATCTTAGTGTTGGAAGGTAAGAAGGAACCAGAGGTTGTGCTTCAATTTAACTTTTATTTACTGCCCATTTTTGGATCTTTGGAGGAACAAACACTGTTTTGCTTTTCTTTTTTTTCTGTCCAAGTAGGTGTTGCTGATTCGTCTCCTCTGATGGGCGATCGTGACCCCGTGCCTTCACAACAGACTCTTCAGGCTCGTCTGTCCGGAACGCAACGCTTGGCTTTCGTTTGGATCACCACCTCTGGATGTCAGTCGGTATGTTTGCATGATTCTCCTTTCAATGTATGTGAGGTGGAGAAACAGTTCGTTTTGGGAGGGTAGAGTGACACGAGTGGCCCTGAGACATTTGGACATTGCTATTGCAAACTGTCCTGAGTGACAAGATGCAGTCTTAGTATTCTGCATGAACTGCAACAGGGCTCAGAATCAGGCTGTGGGAAAAAAAAAATCAATACTGCCTAGGAGTTGGTACCAGAGGTGTAGGTGTTTGTTAAAGTGACAAGATAACATTTGTAGCATTTGACAGTTGGTGCACTTAGAAACTGCCATCATGAGAGCTGATGTTGCCAGAAGAGCTTAGAAAACCAAAATGATGTTTGGCTGTTTCTTGCCCCATGTCCGGCAATAAATGGGAGCAGCTCCCAAAAAGCTCTGGTTTTGTTTGATCTGCTGAGCTTTTGATAGCTACTGTGGAACGGCTGCATTAGCATGAGATTTGAGATGCAACTTCCTTTGCACAGCGCTTGTCTGCTTGTTAAAGTGGCGTCTGTTAACCTATGGAAGTGCTTTAGTGTTGTAACTCTTTGCAGTGTATGTCGGTTTCACTGTCTGTTCATCTGTGGCTCTGTTTCCCTCTGTATGTTGCAGGTAGTTCTGAGCAGCTGAGAGCATTTAGTAAATGGTAACCAGTTGCCGTCCCCTATTGGTCCTGGGCGACGCCAGATACCCTCTGGGAGCTGCACGCTCTCTGAACTGGGAATTTCTTTTGGAGGAGGCAGCGGTTGTCAAGCCACAAATTGCATAGGAGCCGAGGACTTTCTGCTTTGTACCATTGTTTTTGCAAATTTTGAATAAATACTCTTTCCTATAACTTGTGTCTGGATACTTTGGTTCCTCTTGTTTGGTCTCCCTGGCCTAGACGGACCTGATAAATGCCATGAATGAATGCACAAGTTGCATCAGACATAACTTGTGCCATAAGAGGAAAGTCTGCAGAGAAGGAAGGTGGATGAGCAGGTGCAAAGCTAAAGACTTGGCAGAGTCAGTTGTACTGACAGGAAGTGACTTGGCGACACCTTGAGGAATGTTTTGGAGGTGAAAGTCAGGATTAATTCTGTAATGGAAGATGTGATGGGTAGGTTTGGTGTCCAGCATAGGCTTTAGTGAATCCATTTTATCAGGTGACTTAAGAGTGGAGGTAGACATCTTGTCTAAGAGTTCATCTGAGGTTCAGTGAGTAACTATTTTGCAGATTGAAATGTTCTCTGACATGCATGTGGTTTCTTGGAACGTCGTCTACTAGCTGGTCTTTATGTGAATCTAGTCACTATATAGCTGTTGGACACAGGATGTAAAATCTGTCTCAAAGCAGGTTCTGCTCCTGCATAGATCAATATATATATATATATATATACTTCAAATCAGCTTGGCAGGAAGGATCCCAGTGCATTTGCTTCATATTTTGCACATGTTTATGTGGATTTATGTTTACCAGATCTGTCATCAGCAGGCTGATCTTCTGAACCAGAAGGGCACTGGTTCAAGTCCATGTATATAGTATATATCTTTGTAGTCTCTGTAAATAGAGAAGTAATTCTGTCTTATCTGTAAAACAGCTCAATGGATTTCACGTATTCCTCAGGATGCTCCTGTTTGAAGGGCAAACTAAAAATTGTCTTGATATACCAAAAGTAGACTCAATCTGGACATTCACAAATATTAGTCAAATATGTAAATTGTCACTAAAGATGTCTGGCCACTGAGGTGACTGTTGGGTTTCAATGCAGACTGTGAATTAGCATCCAGAAACAGGGTTGAAGGTAAAAGAAGGCTTGATGGAACGTCATTGTATTGTTTGTTTTGCAAAGTGTGATGAGAATCTGTGTTTTTCAGATTGTCCTGAGAGTGGAGAAATGTACATCCCAAGTGTTTGTAAATATAATGGTAAGTGATGTCTTGAATTATTCTTGTAAATTTTGTATAATGTTATTTAGTGTTAAGCACAATGTTAATTGCTGATATTTAAGATGGATTGTTGTGTAGTTGAGGAGGTTTTCTTTGTATGTGTTGAAATGAAAGTATTGTGTGACAGTGCATCACTAATTGTTGTTTGTGCTTGTTGCAGGTGTGGTGAGGCCAGAAGTTGTGCATGTAAGAGTGTGCACTCTGGCTAGCTTTGCAAAAATGAATAAAGTATGTATCCCCTCCAAGAGTGTGTGTGTGTGGGGCCCCTATGTGTAATTTTCCAAAAAGTAAAATTTAGAAATTTCTCTAGCAGGGCTGTTTCTACGGTGCTCGTCTGCCTGCCCCCCTCTCTCTACCCCCAAAGTCCCCCCGGGGGGCCCTGGTTAGTGGGGCCCCCCCTCCTCCCTATCTCGGCCTGTCTGCCTCCCGCCCTCCTCCTTGCTTCGCCTGACTCCCCCACGTCGGCCTTGTATCGGGGTTGGGACCCGACCTGGCTGTTGTCGGCCTTCCACCGGGCGGGTACCCGATGTGGCTGTGTGACTGGTACTGGACTTGAACCAGCGGTATCACATACAGCGTCAGTGGCTTATGGCACTGCGCTAACCAGTCACAGAGGGAAATCCGGGTTTCTCCTATATAACGTCACACTTAGAGGGAAAAAGCACTTAGGAAAAAAACAAATTGTACTTAGATACATTTGGCAAAGGGAGACTTGATGTAGGCAATATTGACCGGCGCTGGACTCGAACCAGCAGTTTCCACATGCAGTGTCAGCAGCTTATGGCACTGAGCTAACCAGTTGGGTTCACATTTTCGGGTTTCACGTATACAGCCCTACTCTTAGAGAAAAGCACTTAGAAGGAAAAAACTCTTAGGCAAGATGCAGAGCATGCTGTGTCAGGTAGAAAGTATATAGGCAAAAGGACTTAGGATTTGATTCAGAAAACACTTGGAAACAAAAAAAATCACCAAATGTCGATAAGACACTGAGCTTTCCGGTCAGGTGCAGAAATCCAGGTTGCATGTGTCTAACTTTACACTTAGAGAAAAATACTTAGGAAAAAAAAAAAGGATGAAGCACTTAGGTTTTGAACCACATATTTGCCCTGATTTTGCACTTGGATACTTTATTTTACTTTAGCATAAAAAAAACATTTTGCTAACTTTACACCAAACACTAAGGAGGGGGAAAAAAAAGAATCACCAAATGTCATTTCTCCACACACAAATGTGTGCACGTATAAAAACATACCTGCAACCGTATTTTGTCGGTCTGGGAACGGAACCTTCTCCACCATGTGGACACTGACTTGTATATCCAGAAATCTCTGAATTCATGGAAAGGAAAAGATCAACTTGACAGAACCAGTCCTGAAGAGTTGTGTGTCAATAAATTGTCCGACTGGTGATTGATGCTTATGTGTGTTCTGGGTTTATTGGACAGAATCAGACGTTTTACAAATGACGGCACTTCTATCCATCTGGACCTTCAGGCCGTAAAGCAGAAGAAACTTATTTACATTTCGGTCAAAAAAAAATTGGGGTGTGTTTCCCCTTCACACCCAGGTAGGGTCAAGTTGTCTTCACGCTCCTGCAGATACAATTTCATACAACAGAACCGCGACCCAGTCAGAGATCAGCATCTGCAGGTCTTGGTCTCCCGCTGTATGTATCCCTTGTGGCGGTCGAGGTCTTCCTTCGGACGTGAGCGCCGACCACTGAGTTTCTCTCCCTGCAGCTTCCTTGCGAATCCAAGAAGGTTCACGACGAAGGCACTGCGCTTGCAAGCCGTCTCCTTGTCCCGTACTTACCTGTAGGTTCTGAACACCTTTAAGGATGAACTATACCGACTCACATGTTCTTTGGCATCACATCTACACATTTTACATTTAGTTTCCCTGAACTAGCACACAAAGCTTCCACTGCTAACTTCCGGTTCAGCCCTTGGTTGGTGGTTTCAGGTGAGTGTGTTCTGAGGAGCAAGCTCAGAATTGAACTAAAATGTTTTTTTTCTTACAAGAAAAAAAGTGGAGCTTCAGCTGAAATTCAGAGAAACAATTCAGCTTTGCCAGAATAGTTTGCAGACAATGTGTCACGACATGGCGAGGCAACAGCAACCAGAGCAACAGCCGTCATGGCTTCGTCCATATTTTCCACTGGAAAGTCACTTCCTACTTTGGCTTCGCTGCATGTTTTGCAGAGCAGACGTTCAAGAACTGCATTGCTTTTACTTTGAGGGGACGCCATGATAAGGCGTTGCATGTTGCAAATTAACTCCGCCACACTTTTACTGTTCTATAGCGTGTACGGGCAGAGCAAGTACTGTCAATGCCGTGATTCGATGCGTAATTGCATCGTATGATTGGCTGGACGCCGGGCAGAGTTTCACAGAAAAATGATACAGGAAAAAGGCTCCATAACTTATTCATTTGCGGTGCACTGAGTGTGCAGCATAAAAACATGCAATTGACACATCCTGGTCATTTCTGACCAGTGAATGATTTAACTATTCTTAATAATTTGAATTAATCATAAACAGTCCAAAATGCAGACAGAAATACTGCAAGTCAATCTCAAAGTGAAGGATTTCCAAGTGCAATATTTAGAAGAAATACTGAAGATTATCTTTGCACTAAAGAGTCACTGCGTCAGACTCGGAGTCAAACGTAGAAAAATGTTTAACAGGAAAAGGATAAACTAAAAAGGATTTTAAAAAATAAAGTGACACTGATATCAGGGTGTACAAGTACACTTTATTTTCACAGCAGGAAAATTACAAGCATGTAAAATTGCAACAGGTAAAGACATTGCTAACTGTACACAAAAGTAAACTTAATGCACACACACACACACTACCTTGCTTGTGTTGGACAGGCTTCTTCTGGGGCTCAGGATCCTTGTCAGAACACCTAAAAGACCAAACACAACATTTATGGACAGCGTCTGAAAGAATCTTGGAATTAAATGCATTGATTTAACCACGGCCGTAACCTGACATGTAACTCCTGCAGCTCTGAGGCAGAGCCACTAACACTGAGCATCACATCTGCAGTTTCTACTTTCACCTCCAGAACATTTCCTTAAGTCCTCCTTCAAGGAACTCCAGTTCTCTTCTCATGAAGAAAGAATCAGTCACAAACAGTCTCCATGAGCCTAAACAGATGAGCACAGGTGCAAAGATCACCAGAGGTCAGAAACATATTTAAGCACATTTTCATTTAATAAAAAAAAAAGTGTAAGTGCCGACTTACCCAATGAGGAAGCAAACACAGCAACCACACACTCTGGTCTCTTCTTACCTTCGGACACAAAAATAAACCTCAAATATCTTCTGAATCTTCTCCCTGGCTTTGCTTCAATCAGCCCAATTCCAAATAAAAAAATAAGGAACAAACACTCACCAGAGACCACAGGACACGAAAACACTCCAAACAAATGCATCGGATCTGAAAGACAAGACAAACATCTGCATTATTATTTTTTTTTTTTTCAACACAAAACCCCAGCAATTTCCCAGTGAACCTCAACCTCTCAGCTGGCTCTCCACAGAGATCAGGCGTCGCCCAAAATGACGCCAGTATAAAAAGCCCAGCGTCCTGGCAGGGACCAATAGGAGGCCGCATTTACTAAACGCTTTCACCTGCTGCACATTACCTGCAACATAGAATTAGATCAGATCAACTTTATCCATCTCCAGAGAGGAAATTCATTTTTCACAGCAGTGTAATAGTTATAATGTCCTAAAATAAAAAAGGTATATATTGTATAAATATGAATAGAGAGACAGAGGATAGCAAGACATCCACAAATAAATAGACAACAGTTATGACAACAACATAGTATAGTGAAAAATACACAACCAGAACTTAATGACGATATAAATACAGTGAAAACAATATAAATAAAGCAAGACAATTTACGAAAGAAAATAAAGAGATATAATTTAAGATCTTGAAAAAAAAGAATAAAAAAAACAATGCTCATATCACAAGCAAAGCACCTTAAGCCTATGAGCTACACACACACTTCCTGTTCAACAGTATAGCACATAGACTTACCCATACACATACAGATATGTGTGTATGTATAAATATATGTACATATATACAGTGGGGAAGAAAAGTATTTTGTTGCACCAACTTGCACCAATCGTGCAAGTTCTCTCACTTAAAAAGATGAGAGAGGCTTGTAATTTTCATCATAGGAACACTTCAACTATGAGAGACAGAATGTGAAAAAAAAATCCAGAAAATTACATTATCTGATTTTTAAAGAATTTATTTGCAAATTATGGTTGAAAATAAGTATTTGGTCACCTACAAACAAGCAAGATTTCTGGCTCTCACAGACCTGTAACTTCTTTTTGTAAGGCTACACTCTCACCTACAACTAATGTGTCGGATCTGAAAGACACTCTCGGCTACAACTACTTTGCAGTCACCGATCTCTTTCAGGTGACCTCGTCTACACAAGATGTAGTCTACCTGCGTGCTCCTACCTCCGCTCTTATAAGTTACCCTATGTTCCTGTTTTTTCTGGAAAAAGGTGTTCACTGCAGCCATTTCCATCCTTTTTGCAAAATCTACCACCATCTGTCCCTCTGCATTCCTATCCTGTACACCAAATCTGCCCGTCACTTTTTCATCCCCTCTATTGCCTTCAACATGGCCAATGAAGTCTGCAACAATGTCCACTTTGCATCACTTCATCTAACTCATTCCAGAACTTCTCTTCAAATTCACATCCCACCTGCAGGTCATAGCCACTAACAACATTGAGCATCACACCTTCAATTTCCAGTTTCAGACTCATAAGTCTGACATTTTCACCTCCAGAATGTTCCCAACAAACTGCCTCTTCAAGAGAGCTCCTACTCCATTTCTCTTATCAGTACCATAATATTACAACTTAAAACCTGCTTCTAAGCTTCTAGCCTTACTAACTTTCCACCCGGTCTCCCGCACACACAGTATATCCACCTTCCTTCACTGCGTCATGTCAACCGACTCTACCTTTTCCCGTCATAGTCCCGATATTCAAAGCCCCTACTCTCAGTCCCGGGCTCTTTCCTCACCTCCTCTCTCTGCACGTATCCAGTTAAAAATGCGTAGCCATTTTACACCGTCAAAAATGTTGGAGAGGCAGTCAAAAAGGATGTTACAAAGTACCGTTCTGTACGACAAACAACGCAACACGGTGGTCAGTCAGCAAACTCAAACGCACACTTTTATTGATCGAGAATCAAAATATACAAGGCCGGATAGGATTACTGCAAAATAACTTCCATTCCTGCACAGCGTCCGACTAGAGTCCAGGGAACAGGCAGCGGTGTCGGGCGCCAGGATCCGAGTCGTCCTTCTCCTGCACCAGCCGGTTGTTTCTCCTGCAGCTCTGGCATCCGCTTCCGGGTGTCACGATGCTCCTCCAGCTTAGGAAGGGAAAAAAAAAAAAAAAGGTCACGAGCACTCGTTAAACTTTCGGAATACAGCTGGGGCGGCGGCGCACCTGCGGCTCATCAGGCCTCGTCAAGAAGAAGACAAGAGGAGTCTGCCGGCGGCCTCTCGAGCCAGATCGTCTGTCGTCCCTCGCGACTTCATGAACCCACCCTGGACTCTTTGCATCATGCTTCCTCCTAATTGTCAATGCCTCTCCTTGCCAGCTCCAGGTTCCCGCAGTGCCTCTCCGCAGTCGTCGATCCTTTTTACCCCTCCTGTCGTCAGCTTTTGAACCCGCTTTACCGCTGCGACGCCTGCCACCTTGTTTGGGGCTGCCAGGGAGTCGAATGTAAGGCCGCCTTAAGATCCCCGTTGGTCACTTGTCATGGCCCTTGCAATGTTCCAGCTATGTTTCCGGCCCTGACTAACCATGAACATTTGTTTTTATCTGGACAGGCTCTAGGACCCCTGACGGCACGCTGTTGCAGAACCACCTCGACGTCAGTCTCACGCTTCCCTTTTGTGTGCCGCCTTATTTCGGATGGCAGTTGTTAATCCGGGCCTCCGCAGGTTCGCTACGGCTGATGCAGCCCTGTGCATTTATCTGCGCTCAGGAAGACACTAGCCCATGCCCCACAGAGGCTGCATTGGTTACGTCCCCGTCTGGAACAGCGAGAGCAAACAAGAGGAACAAAAGTATGCAGACAAGAGTTACGGGAAAGCGTATTTATTAAAACTGTGCAAAAACAATGTTGAGTGGAAAGTTTGTGGCTCCCAAGCAGTTTGTGGCTTGGCAACCACTGCTGCCTCAAAAAGCAATTCCCAGTTCAGAGACCACGCAGCACTCAGCTGGCGCCACCCAGGACCAATAGGGGACGGCAACTGGTTACCATTTACTAAATGCTCTCAGCTGCTCAACTGCCTGCAACATATAGAGGGAAACAGAGCCACAGATGAACAAACAGGTGCTGCAGGGAGACCAACTTACACCTCACAGGTTACAAAGCCGAGAGGACCAGGGGTTCCTGCTCAACGGGTCTACTTTCAAAAACTTTGGAAAACAGAAAGTGTATTCCAACAGGGAACAGACGCCACTCTGACACCAAATTTCTCCAGACATGAACTGAGTGCAAAGGAAGTTTCTCATCTCAAATCTTTGGACTCATCCAGCCGTTCCACAGTAGCTATCAGGAAAGAACAAAACTGAGCTGGTGTCATGTACCTGATGAAACTAGAGTTGGAACTAAAAGTGTCACTAGCCAATATATCATGGACTGTCTTAATAAAACCGCTTTAAACAAATCTAAATTCATCAGTTGAGATTAATTGAATCATGCTTGCTTACAACTCATGGGTCTTGAGTGCACCTGGACAAAAGCAACTTTGCAAGAATCTTACAGTCTACCATAGACATCACTGTCTGTTAGAGACAAATGAATGTTGCATTCAGATTCAACTAGCACACAATCAAAAGGTTAAAACTGCTGGAGGAATCTTTTTGGGAGTAGAGGAGCAAAAACAGTCTTCCATAAGGCTAAACCAAGAAAAGGAATTGCCGGGGGTCGGGCAGAAAACAGTGCAAGGCAAAAACTAACGTGTTAAGTTATCCAACAAGGGAGCAAACCCCGCAACCACATGAACTCTGGTTCTTCTTCCCTTCCCCAACACTAAGTAAACCTCAAATATCTTCAAAGCACACCAACTCAATGTGTGCAAGACACCTCTCACTGGCTTCACCTCAATAAACCCATTTGTAAGTTAAAATAAAATCAGAACAAGAACTCACCAAAGACACCAGTCCACAAGCACACTCTAAACAAACACATCAGAACTGAAAGACAAAACAAAAATGTCCTTGCTCAGGCAAGAAAGACCATGCAGCACTGTCCTGGCGTCTCTCAGACACCACGTCACGGCCGGTATTTAAAAGCCCGGCGTCCTGGCAGGGACCAATAGGAGGCCGCGACCAATTAGCGTTTACTACACGCTCTCACCAATTACCTGCAACATAGAATTAGATCAGATCAACTTTATCCATCTCCAGAGGGGAAATTCATTTTTCACGGCAGTGAAATAGTTATAATGTAAAAAAATAAAAAACCATATGTAGTATAAATATAAATAGAGAGACAAAAGATAGCAAGACGTCGACAAATACAACAGACAACAGATACAACAACAACATCAGGGATAAGAATGGGCAACATAAAGGAATAGTAAGGGTGAAAAATACACAACCAGAACCAAACAGCGATACGAAAGGAGTGAAAATAATAAATCGATGTAAATCGATATAAATCGTGACAATTTATGAAGAAAATAAAGAGACAGACAGAATTAAAGATCTTGAGAAAAAATCCAAAATCCAAAACCAAAAAAAAAAAAAAACAGAAAAAAACTGAATGCTGCTGACAGAGTGTGTCAGCCAGGATTGTATTGGATTGGATTGATCTCTCATTAGAGCACTTGCTCACTTTCAAAATTTCTTATGTGCGTTTGTGTCAAAGTAGAGCTATTTTTTGCTGAAGTTGGTTTTCATTTACATCACATTCATTTAGCAGACGCTTTTATCCAAAGCGACTTACAAAAAGTGCAATTCAGTCATCGAAGATCCAAAGTACCAGTAGTCGGTATTCGGAAGTCACCGCTCTACCAAATAGCCGTCTCAAATCCATATTCATACATACATTCAAATTTTTTATTTTTTATTTTTTGTTTTGTGGGGGGCAAAGTGCGATGAGCGGGGTAGTGCTTGGTGAAGAGGTATGTTTTCGGGCGCCCTCGTCGAGACCCGGTCGGTTTCGAAGACATCCGGGATTCTTTTCGATGACCCCAGGGGACGAACGCCCCGCCACCAAAAATCACGTACGCACGTATCCCAGTTCAAAATATGCAGCCATTTTATGCCGTCACAAGTGTTGGAAAGGCAGTCTAAAAGGATGTCACAAAGTACCGTTTTGTACGACAAACAACGCAACACGGTGGTCAGTCAGCAAACTCACACGTACACTATTACATATTTTTTATTCGAGAATTGAGATATACACGGCCGGACAAAATTACAGCTAAATAACTTCCATTCTTGCACGGCGTCCGACTCGAGCTCCGGGGATCAGGCAGCGAGCCCGGGTCCGGCAGGGAGGCCGCGGGCGGAAGAGTCGTCCTTCTCCTGCACCAGCCGGTTGTTTCTTCTGCAGCGCTGGCATCCGCTTCCGGGTGTCACGATGCTCCTCCGGCTTAGGAAGGGAAAAAAAAAAAAAAGGTCACGAGCACTCGTTAAACTTTCGGAATACAGCTGGGGGCGGCGGCGCACCTGCGGCTCATCAGGCCTCGTCAAGACGGGGACAAGAGGAGTCTGCCTGCGACCGCTCAAGCCAGATCGTCGGTTGTTCCTCGCTAGTTCATGATTGACCATGTGGTGATCCTATTGAGAAGAAGTGTCCTTTACCCCTCTTGTCAGCTTTTGAACCTACTAAAGGTGCAACTGTACCCTCGATCTCTGCGACGCCCACCAGGGAGACGCATGTAAGACCCCGTCGATCACGGTGTGCCGTTATGTGTTTGTGAAAGGTCGTGTCTGAGGCGCCTCCCCTTTTCAGAGCTGGTTTTTTTTCTGTTTTGACAGACTGCTTCTTTGACTCCCATCTCACACCATCGGTATCCTCTGGCCAGGATATGGAAATCCATAGGAGTTTCTCTGAACACTGGTGACCTACGGTATGACTGTTCTTTCCTTTGTCGTCTTCCTTCCGTTCGAACTAAACAAATACCTGAGATTGACTTCTGTTAACTCACCAAATGTGCACTTTTTTTTTTTTTCCCCTGTCCAAGGTGGTGATGCCGATTTGGGTTTCCTCTGACGGGCGATCGTGACACCGTCCCTTCACATGCAGACCCCTTAGTCTCGTCTGCCGAAGAAGAACTTTACACTGCTTGACAAAGTAGTGACTGAACGAACAGAAAGTTCCCACTTGTCCACCAGTATCCTCTGCTCAGCCTTCAAACTGGCAAGCTCAAAAGTTTGGCCGTCCTTGAAATGACTTGTGTGGTTTTTATTGCCGTAAAGTGGCGTCATCCAGCAACCTTAATCTAACCATGGTGTTTTCAATATGACAATGTTATTCGGGGAGGTTTGGAGCGGTCTACTTTTTCTGTGAAATCACTGCATGTCGCCGCGGCGCCAGTGAGGGCAATGATTTAAAAGCGGTGCTGGGCTGCGTTGCCGTTGTATGAACTTGTGTGCACAGCCACCCAGGAGACTGCAGGGGCAGAACATGAGGACTGACTGACTGACTTGACCCTACCTGTGTGTCAAGGGGAAACATAACCCCAATTTTTTTTTTTTTTTTTTTTTTTGGAAGGTGCGAGGTCTGGCAGGTCTAGATATATGTGTGCCTTATTTCTAAAAATATCATATTCTGTCAAGTAAAGCCAGAACACACATAAGCATCAATCACCAGTCTGAACAGCTGGAAGTCTGATTTTAATGGACAATTTATTTACAAGCAAACACTCACCTCTTCTAAAACCAAGACCTTCTTCTGAGGGGTGGACTGGTGTCCTAGCAAGTTGCGCATCTTTTCTTTCTGATGAATTCATATAGAGATGAAAGTCAATATCACACACATTTGTGTGTGGAGGATAACTGAGCGGATAACTCAGTAAACTAACTTCCAAATGATATTTGGTGATTCTGATTTCTAAGTGCTTTGTGTAAAGTTGGCCAAGTGTTTGAAAATAAAGTGAAATCCTGAAGCAAAACCAAAGTCCTGTTGCCTATTTTCTTTCTAGCTGACGCAGCATGCTTGCTGCAGCTCTGCATCCTGTCTGAGTGTTGCCTAAGTGCTTTTCTCTTCATGTAAGGTTATATACGTGCTGAGCCTGACTGGTTACCTCAATCCCATAAGCTGCCAATGCCAAGTGTGGATACTGCTGGTTCGAGTCCAGCGCTGGTCAACAGCAACATTGGGTCCAGAACCTCAGAGAGACGCGTCCCAGGATCCCCTGTGGTCGAAGCTCACAGATGGTGTAGTGGGATCAGCGACCTACCTTGCAACCGGTGGTCCAGGGTTCAAGTCTCCCTTTGCCAAATGAATCTAAGTGCAACTGTCTTTGATTTTTTTTTTTTTCTTCCTTCCCCTAAGTGTTTTTTTCCTCTAAGTGTGACGTTATATAGGAGAAACCCGGATTTCCCTCTGTGACTGGTTAGCGCAGTGCCATAAGCCACTGACGCTGTATGTGATACCGCTGGTTCAAGTCCAGTACCAGTCACACAGCCACATCGGGTACCCGCCCGGTGGAAGGCCGACAACAGCCAGGTCGGGTCCCAACCCCGATACAAGGCCGACGTGGGGGAGTCAGGCGAAGCAAGGAGGAGGGCGGGAGGCAGACAGGCCGAGATAGGGAGGAGGGGGGGCCCCACTAACCAGGGCCCCCCGGGGGGACTTTGGGGGTAGAGAGAGGGGGGCAGGTAAAGATGCACGGTAAAAACAAGCCTGCTATCAAATTTTTTTTTGGGGGGGTGTTTCCATCAACATAGGGACCCCAGACACACAGTTGGAGGGAGATGGATACTTTATTGATTTTCAGGAAAGATAAACATCAAACAAGATACAGGAAAAAGTATTTAAATTAAAATCAAGTTGGCTGCTAACTAAAGTTAGGAGAAACACATGATTAAAATACAAAAAAGCTTCAACACTTTGCTAACTTTACACAAAACTAGCCCCATGGCACTCTTAGGCGCTCACTGCACCTACAAGCACAAACACAACATTTAGCATTGCACTGTCAAACACCTTACAATTAAACACAAAGAAATCACAGAAAAATGTCACAACCCAACATCTTACTGACTTCAGTAAAGTCACTGCTGTTATTTTTTTAAACACAAAATAACATGACACAAAATTATCAAGAAAAATCAAAGACGTCGCTTACCATTCATTTGCCAAGCACTTGTATGTACATTTGTGGACTCAGAGGACAATCTGAAAAACACACATTCTCATCACACTTTGCAAAACAAACATGACAATGACATTCCATCAAGGCTTCTCTTACTGTCAAGTTTCTTTCTGGATGCAAATTCACAGTCTGCATTGAAATACAACAAACACTTCAGTAGCCAGTCATCTTTAGCAATAAACAATTTGTATTATTGAGTCTATTATTGGTATATTAAGCCAAATTTTAGTTTGCCATTCAAATGGGAGCACCCAAAGGAACACATGCAATCCCAAGAGTTGTTTGACAAGACAGGATTACTTATTTCCTTCCAGAGACTACAAAGATATGGGATTGGAACCAGTACCCTTCTGTTTCAGTCAGGATCAGCCCACTGACACCAGATCTCACAACATGCACCAAATATTACACAAATGCACTGTGATCCTTCCCACCAAGCTGATTTGAAGTCTATATATGCAGTAACAGAACCTGAGTCCAACAGCTATATATTTGAATAAATGGGAATATATCTTGCGGCCTTCAAAATCAAAGACCAGCTAGTAGAAGACAGTCCAAGAAACCACATGAATGTCAGAACATTTCAACCTACAAAAGTTGACCTCACGTGTACAAGATGTAGTCTACCTCTGCTCTTAAGTCACCTAGAAAATGTGTTCGGTTAAGCCATTTCCATCCTTTTTGCAAAGTCTACCACCATCTTTCCCTCCACAAACCTATGCCCAATATCAAATCACCACTTCATCTAACTCCCATCCTACCTACAGGTCATAGCCGCTAACATTGAGCATCACAGCTTTAAGTCGGACTTTTTCACCTTCAGAACATTCCTCAAAGTCCTCCATCAACACAACTCCAATTCTCTGCCTGTCAGCACAACAAAATCTGCCAAGTATCTCGCTTTGCACCTGTTCTCCTGTACATCCACTTTCCTTTCCTCTCCTTGCACCCACAGCAGCCCAATTTCCAACGGTACCCTGTGGGCCATCAGCACCGATGGCAGTAGTTAACCTGGGCCTTCTGTGTCACTTGTTTAACATGTCAAGTTATGGCGCAAGTATCTGATGCAACCCTATGCACTCAGGGAGCCAAAACAATAGGAACAAAAGTATGCAGACAGGAGTTGCAAGAAAGCATATTTATTAACACTGTGCAAAAACAATGGTACAAAGTGGAACGTCCTTGGCTCCAAAGCAGTTTGTGGCTTGAAAACCGCTGCCGCCTCCAAAAGCAATTCCCAGTTCAGAGACCACGCAGCACTCGCCGGCACCATCCAGGACCAATAGGGGACGGCAACTGGTTACCATTTACTAAACGCTCTCCGCGGCTCAGAACTACCTGCAACAGAGGGAAACAGTGCCAATTGAACAGATTAACAAACAGGTGCTGCAGTGAAACAGACGTACACCTCAGTGTTACAAAGCTGAGGGCTAGAGCTTCCTTCTCAATGAATCTAGTTTGAGACTCCGGAATTCAGAAAATTGTTTTCCTACAAGGAATGAACAGCCACTTTAACAATCTGACATGAACGGTGTGCAAAGTTACAACTCAAATCTTTGGACTAGTACAGCCGTTCCACAGTAGCTATCAGAAAAGAGCAAAACAAAACCAAGCAGAGCCTGTGTCATGTACCTGAAACTAAAAGCAAATACAACTGGAGCGTCACTAACAAAGATTTAATTAACTGTCCCAAAGCAAATCTAAGTTTCAGTAAAGACTAACTGAATCATGCTTACTGTCAATTAATTAGTCCTTAACACAGCAACAGAAAAACTTCAAGCATCTTATAAATTCTACCACAGACAAGACTGCAATTTAGAAACAATAAGTGTTGCAGTCAGATTCAACTAACTCATGCAACAAAAAGGTGAAAACTATTTGCGGAACCTTTTTGGGAGTAGAGGGGCAAAAACATTGCCGTAAAAAAAAAAAAAAAACAAGAAACTTCAGTCATGTGAAAACAGCCTTCCATTAGCAGCGCAAGCCAAAAACTGATGGGTCAATTTAGCGAGCACCGCAACCACACAAACACTGGTTCCTTCTTATCTTCCCCAATACTACGACACTTCTCCCCGGCATTGTCTCAATACACCCAAATGCCCCAAAAACAATTAGAAGAATAACTCACCAAAGATCCCAGTCCAAGAGCACAGCCCAAACTAATGCGTCAGAGCTGAAAGACAAAACAAAAGTGTGCTTCCCCGGTCAACCAAGACCACACTGCACTCACCTGTCTCTCCCCCAGAGTCCTGGTGTTTCCTGGAAATGATGTCACGGCCAGTATAAAAAGCCCAGCGTCCTGGCAGGGACCAATAGGAGGCCGCATTTACTAAACGCTTTCACCTGCTGCACATGACCTGCAACATGGAGTAAGATCTGATCCACTGTATTCATCTCTAGAGGGGAAATTCCTTTTTTCACACCAGTGTAAAAGTTATAAAGGAACAAAGTTGATCCGATCTTATGTGTTGTAGGAAATTCGCAGCAGGTGAAAGCGTTTAGTAAATGCTAATTGGTCGCGGCCTCCTATTGGTCCGTGCCAGGATGGCGGCCTTTTTATACCGGCCGTGATGTCATTTCCTGGCGATGCCGAGGCTCTGAGGAGAACCTGCTGAGTGCTGGATGGTCGCTTTCGGCTGTGGAATCGCAAGAGGTGTCTTGCACACGTTGAGTTGCTGCGCTTCATCTTAGTGTTGGAAGGTAAGAAGGAACCAGAGGTTGTGCTTCAATTTAACTTTTATTTACTGCCCATTTTTGGATCTTTGGAGGAACAAAAACTGTTTTGCTCTTATTTCTGTCCAAGTAGGTGTTGCTGATTCGTCTCCTCTGATGGGCGATCGTGACCCCGTGCCTTCACAAGAGACTCCTCGGGCTCGTCTGTCCGGAACGCAACGCTTGGCTTTCGTTTGGATCACCACCTCTGGATGTCAGTCGGTATGTTTGCATGATTCTCCTTTCAATGTATGTGAGGTGGAGAAACCGTTCATTTTGAGAGGGTAGAGTGACACGAGTGGCCCTGAGACATTTGGACATTGCTATTGCAAACTGTCCTGAGTGACAAGATGCAGTCTTAGTATTCTGCATGAACTGCAACAGGGCTCAGAATCAGGCTGTGGGAAAAAAGCTCTGGTTTTGTTTGAGCTGCTCAGCTTTTCTGATAGCTACTGTGGAACGGCTGCATTAGCATGAGATTTGAGATGCAACTTCCTTTGCACAGCGCTTGTGTCTGCTTGTTAAAGTGGTGTCTGTTAATCTATGGAAGTGCTTTAGTGTTGTAACTCTTTGCAGTGCATGTTGGTTTCACTGTCTGTTCATCTGTGGCTCTGTTTCCCTCTGTATGTTGCAGGTAGTTCTGAGCAGCTGAGAGCATTTAGTAAATGGGAACCAGTTGCCGTCCCCTATTGGTCCTGGGCGACGCCAGATACCCTCTGGGAGCTGCACCGTCTCTGAACTGGGAATTGCTTTTGGAGGAGGCAGCGGTTGTCAAGCCACAAACTGCTTAGGAGCCGAGGACTTTCTGCTTTGTACCATTGTTTTTGCAAATTTTGAATAAATACTCTTTCCTATAACTTGTGTCTGGATACTTTGGTTCCTCTTGTTTAGTCTCCCTGGCCTAGACGGACCTGATAAATGCCATTAATGAATGCACAAGTTGCATCAGACATAACTTGTGCCATGAAAGGGAAGTCTGATGCAGAGAAGGAAGGTGGATGAGCAGGTGCAAAGCTAAAGACTTGGCAGAGTCAGTTGTACTGACAGGAAGTGACTTGGCGATGCCTTGAGGAATGTTTTGGAGGTGAAAGTCAGGATTAATTCTGTCATGGTAGGTTTGGTGTCCAGCATAAGCTTTAGTGAATACATTTTATCAGGTGACTTAAGAGCGGAGGTAGACATCTTGTCTAAGAGTTCATCTGAGGTTCAGTGAGTAACTATTTTGCAGATGGAAATGTTCTCTGACATGCATGTGGTTTCTTGGAACGTCGTCTACTAGCTGGTCTTTGTGAATCTAGTCATTATATAGCTGTTGGACACAGGATGTAAAATCTGTCTCAAAGCAGGTTCTGCTCCTGCATAGATCAATATATATATATATATATATATATACTTCCAATCAGCTTGGCAGGAAGGATCCCAGTGCATTTGCTTCATATTGCAAATGCTTATGTAGATTTATGTTTACCAGATCTGGCTGATCTTCTGAAACAGAAGAGCACTGGTTCAAGTCCATGTATATAGTATATATCTTTGTAGTCTCTGTAAATAGAGAAGTAATTGTGTCTTATCTGTAAAACAGCTCAATGGATTTCACGTATTCCTCGGGACGCTCCTGTTTGAAGGGCAAACTAAAAATTGTCTTGATATACCAAAAGTAGACTCAATCTGGACATTCACAAATATTAAATAGTCAAATATGCAAATTGTCACTAAAGATGTCTGGCCACTGAGGTGACTGTTGGGTTTCAATGCAGACTGTGAATTAGCATCCAGAAACAAGGTTGAAGGTAAAAGAAGGCTTGATGGAACGTCATTGTATTGTTTGTTTTGCAAAGTGTGACGAGAATCTGTGTTTTTCAGATTGTCCTGAGAGTGGAGAAATGTACATCCCAAGTGTTTGTAAATATAATGGTAAGTGATGTCTTGAATTGTTGTTGTTAATTTTGTATAATGTTATTTAGTGTTAAGCACAATGTTAATTGCTGATATTTAAGATGGATTGTTGTGTAGTTGAGGAGGTTTTCTTTGTATGCGTTGAAATCAAAGTATTGTTTGACAGTGCATCTCTAATTGTTGTTTGTGCTTGTTGCAGGTGTGGTGAGGCCAGAAGTTGTGCATGTAAGAGTGATGTGCACTCTGGCTAGCTTTGCAAAAATGAATAAAGTATGTATCCCCTCCAAATGTGTGTGTGGGCCCCCTATGTGTAATTTTCCAAAAAGTAAAATTTAGAAATTTCTCTAGCAGGGCTGTTTCTACGGTGCTCGTCTGCCTGCCCCCCTCTCTCTACCCCCAAAGTCCCCCCGGGGGGCCCTGGTTAGTGGGGCCCCCCCTCCTCCCTATCTCGGCCTGTCTGCCTCCCGCCCTCCCCCTTGCTTCGCCTGACTCCCCCACGTCGGCCTTGTATCGGGGTTGGGACCCGACCTGGCTGTTGTCGGCCTTCCACCGGGCGGGTACCCGATGTGGCTGTGTGACTGGTACTGGACTTGAACCAGCGGTATCACATACAGCGTCAGTGGCTTATGGCACTGCGCTAACCAGTCACAGAGGGAAATCCGGGTTTCTCCTATATAACGTCACACTTAGAGGGAAAAAGCACTTAGGAAAAAAAGAAATTGTACTTAGATACATTTGGCAAAGGGAGACTTGATGTAGGCAATATTGACCGGCGCTGGACTCGAACCAGCAGTTTCCACATGCGGCGTCGGCAGCTTATGGCACTGAGCTAACCAGTTAGGTTCGCATTTTTGGGTTTCACGTATACAGCCCTACTCTTAGAGAAAAGCACTTAGAAGGAAAAAAACTCTTAGGCAAGATGCAGAGCATGCTGTGTCAGGTAGAAAGTAAATAGGCAAAAGGACTTAGGTTTTGATTCAGAAAACACTTGGAAACAAAAAATCACCAAATGTCGATGAGACACTGAGCTTTCCGGTCAGGTGCAGAAATCCAGTTTGCATGTGTCTAACTTTACACTTGGAGAAAAATACTTAGGAAAAAAAAAATGGATGGAGCACTTAGGTTTTGAACCACATAGGACCCACTGACTTTGCACATGGATACTTTATTTTACTTTAGCATTAAAAAAAAAAAACATTTTGCTGACTTTACACAAAACACTTAGGAGGGGGAAAAAAAAATCACTAAATGTAATTTCGTCATACACAAACGTGTGCACGTATAAAAACATACCGGCAACCGTATTTTGTCGGTCTGGGAACGGAACCTTCTCCACCATGTGGACACTGACTTGTTTATCCAGAAATCTCTGAATTCATGGAAAGGAAAAGATCAACTTGACAGAACCAGTCCTGAAGAGTTGTGTGTCAATAAATTGTCCGACTGGTGATTGATGCTTATGTGTGTTCTGGGTTTATTGGACAGAATCAGACGTTTTACAAATGATGGCACTTACATCTATCTGGACCTTCAGGCCGTAAAGCAGAAGAAACGTATTTACATTTCGGTCCAAAAAAAATTGGGGTGTGTTTCCCCTTCACACCCAGGTAGGGTCAAGTTGTCTTCCCGCTCCTGCAGATACAATTTCATACAACAGAACAGCGACCCAGTCAGAGATCAGCATCTGCAGGTCTTGGTCTCCCACTGTATGTATCCCTTGTGGCGGTCGAGGTCTTCCTTCGGACGTGAGCGCCGACCACTGAGTTTCTCTCCCTGCAGCTTCCTTGCGAATCCAAGAAGGTTCACGACGAAGACGCTGCGCTTGCAAGCCGTCTCCTTGTCCCGTACTTACCTGTAGGTTCTGAACACCCTTAAGTTTCTTTTCACGTCATTAAACACAGAAAGGATGAACTATACGGACTCATGTGTTCTTTGGCATCACATCTACATTTTAAATTTAGTTTCCCTGAACTAGCACACAAAGCTTCCCCTGCTATCTTCTGGTTCAGCCCTTGGTTGGTGGTTTCAGGTGAGTGTGTTCTGAGGAGCAAGCTCAGAATTGAGCTAAAATGGTTTTTTTCTTACAAGAAAAAAAAGTGGAGCTTCAGCTGAAATTCAGAGAAACAATTCAGCTTTGCCAGAATAGTTTGCAGACAATGTGTCACGACATGGCCAGGCTGAGAGCCTCACTGGGACATTGATAGTTGCAGTGAAGAAACAGCGGGTCAAACATCTGTGGAGGTCACTCACCAGACTCCTCCATAGAGGACGTATCCGACGGCAACCAGAGCAACAGCCATCATGGCTTCCATTTCATCCATATTTTCCACTGAAAAGTCACTTCCTACTTTGGCTTCGCTGCATGTTTTGCAGAGCAGACGTTCAAGAACCGCATTGCTTTTACTTTGAGGGGACGCCATGATAAGGCGTTAGCATGTTAGCATCCAATTAACTCTGCCACACTTTTACTGTTCTATAGCGTGTACGGGCAGAGCAAGTACTGTCAATGCTGTGACGCGATCCGTACTTGCATCGTATGATTGGCTGGACGCCGGGCAGAGTTTCACAGAAAAATGATACAGGAAAAAGGCTACGTGCTTATTCATTTGCGGTGCACTGAGTGTGCAGCTTAAAAACATGCAGACACATCCTGGTCATTTCTGACCAGTGAATGATTGAATTATTCTTAATAGTTCAAATTAATCATAAACAGTCCAAAATGCAGACAGAAATACTGCAAGTCAATCTCAAAGTGAAGGATTTCCAAGTGCAATATTTAGAAGAAATACTGAAGATTATCTTTGCACTAAAGAGTCACTGCATCAGACTGAGTCAAACGTAGAAAAAGGTTTAACAGGAAAAGGATAAACTAAAAAGGATTTTAAAAATAAAGTGACACTGATATCAGGGTGTATAAGTACACTTTATTTTCACAGCAGGAAAACTACAAGCATGTAAAATTGCAACAGGTAAAGACACCTCAAACATTTTGCTAACTTTACACAAAAATAAACCTATTGTACACACTACCTTGCTTGTGTTGGACAGGCTTCTTCTGGGGCTCAGGATCCTTGTCAGGACGCCTACAAGACCAAACACAACATTTATGGACGGCGTCTGAAAGAACACTTTAGAATTAAATGCATTGATTTAACCACGGCCGTAACCTGACATGTAACTCCTGCAGCTCTGAGGCAGAGCCACTAACACTGAGCATCACATCTGCAGTTTCTACTTTCACCTCCAGAACATCACCTTAAGTCCTCCTTCAGGGGAACTCCAGTTCTCTTCTCATGAAGAACTGGTCCCAAACAGTCTTCAGGACTGCAAACAGATGAGCACAGGTGCAAAGATCACCAGAGGTCAGAAACATATTTAAGCACATTTTCATTTAATAAAAAAAAAGTGTAAGTGCCAACTTACCCAATGAGGAAGCAAACACAGCAACCACACACTCTGGTCTCTTCTTACCTACGGACACAAAAATAAACCTCAAATATCTTCTGAATCTTCTCCCTGGCTTTGCTTCAATCAGCCCAATTCCAAATAAAAAATGAGGAACAAACACTCACCAGAGACCACAGGACACGAAAACACTCCAAACAAATGCATCAGATCTGAAAGACAAAACCAACATCTGCATTTTTTTTTTCAACACAAAACCCCAGCAATTTCCCAGTGAACCTCAACCTCTCAGCTGGCTCTCCACAGAGATCAGGCGTCGCCCAAAATGACGCCAGTATAAAAAGCCCAGCGTCCTGGCAGGGACCAATAGGAGGCCGCATTTACTAAACGCTTTCACCTGCTGCACATCACCTGCAACATGGAGTAAGATCTGATCCACTGTATTCATCTCCAGAGGAGAAATTCCTTTTTTCACACCAGTGTAAACGTTATAAAGGAATAAAGTTGATCCGATCTTATGTGTTGTAGGAAATCCGCAGCAGGTGAAAGCGTTTAGTAAATGCTAATTGGTCGCGGCCTCCTATTGGTCCGTGCCGGGATGGCGGCCTTTTTATACCGGCCGTGATGTCATTTCCTGGCGATGCCGAGGCTCTGAGGAGAACCTGCTGAGTGCTGGATGGTCGCTTTCGGCTGTGGAATCGCAAGAGGTGTCTTGCACACATTGAGGTTGTGCTTCAATTTAACTTTTATTTACTGCCCATTTTTGGATCTTTGGAGGAACAAAGACTGTTTTGCTCTGCTGGTTTTTTTTTTCCTTATTTCTGTCCAAGTAGGTGTTGCTGATTCGTCTCCTCTGATGGGCGATCGTGACCCCGTGCCTTCACAAGAGACTCTTCAGGCTCGTCTATATGGAATTCAATGCTTGGCTTTCGTTTGGATCACCACCTCTGGATGTCAGTCGGTATGTTTGCATGATTCTCCTTTCAATGTATGTGAGGTGGAGAAACAGTTCATTTTGGGAGGGTAGAGTGACACGAGTGGCCCTAAGACGTTTTGACATTGCTATTGCAAACTGTCCTGAGTGACAAGATGCAGTCTTAGTGTTCTGCATGAACTGCAACAGGGCTCAGAATCAGGCTGTGGGAAAAAAGAATCAATACTGCCTAGGAGGTGGTACCAGAGGTGTAGGTGTTTGTTAAAGTGACAAGATAACATTTGTAGCATTTGACAGTTGGTGCACTTAGAACCTGCCATCATGAGAGCTGATGTTGCCAGAAGAGCTTAGAAAACCAAAATGATGTTTGGCTGTTTTATTGGTAGTTTCTTGCCATATGTCCGGCAATAAATGGGAGCAGCTCCCAAAAAGCTCTGGTTTTGTTTGATCTGCTCAGCTTTTCTGATAGCTACTGTGGAACGGCTGTATTATGAGATTTGAGATACAACTTCCTTTGCACAGCGCTTGTCTGCTTGTTAAAGTGGTGTCTGTTAACCTATGGAAGTGCTTTAGTGTTGTAACTCTTTGCAGTGTATGTTGGTTTCACTGTCTGTTCATCTGTGGCTCTGTTTCCCTCTGTATGTTGCAGGTAGTTCTGAGCAGCTGAGAGCATTTAGTAAATGGGAACCAGTTGCCGTCCCCTATTGGTCCTGGGCGACGCCAGATACCCTCTGGGAGCTGCACGCTCTCTGAACTGGGGAATTGCTTTTGGAGGAGGCAGCGGTTGTCAAGCCACAAACTGCTTAGGAGCCGAGGACTTTCTGCTTTGTACCATTGTTTTTGCAAATTTTGAATAAATACTCTTTCCTATAACTTGTGTCTGGATACTTCCGTTCCTCTTGTTTGGTCTCCCTGGTCGAGACGGACCTGATAAATGCCATGAATGAATGCACAAGTTGCATCAGAATAAACTTGTGCCATAAGAGGAAAGGTGGATGAGCAGGCGCAAAGCTAAAGACTTGGCAGAGTCAGTTGTACTGACAGGAAGTGACTTGGCGACACCTTGAGGAATGTTTTGGAGGTGAAAGTCAGGATTAATTCTGTCATGGTAGGTTTGGTGTCCAGCATAAGCTTTAGTGAATACATTTTATAAGGTGACTTAAGAGCGGAGGTAGACATCCTGTCTAAGAGTTCATCTGAGCTTCAGTGAGTAACTATTTTGCTGAAATGTTCTCTGACGTGCATGTGGTTTCTTGGAACGTCGTCTACTAGCTGGTCTTTATGTGAATCTAGTCACTATATAGCTGTTGGACACAGGATGTAAAATCTGTCTCAAAGCAGGTTCTGCTCCTGCATAGATCAATATATATATATATATACTTCCAATCAGCTTGGCAGGAAGGATCCCAGTGCATTTGCTTCATATTGCAAATGCTTATGTAGATTTGTTTACCAGATCTGGCTGATCTTCTGAAACAGAAGGGCACTGGTTCAAGTCCATGTATATAGAATATATCTTTGTAGTCTCTGTAAATAGAGAAGTAATTGTGTCTTATCTGTAAAACAGCTCAATGGATTGCATGTATTCCTCAGGACGCTCCTGTTTGAAGGGCAAACTAAAAATTGTCTTGATATACCAAAAGTAGAGTCAATCTGGACATTCACAAATATTAAATAGTGAATAATACAATTTGTCACTAAAGATGTCTGGCCACTGATGTGACTGTTGGGTTTCAATGCAGACTGTGAATTATCATCCATAAACAAGGTTGAAGGTAAAAGAAGCCTTGATGGAACGTCATTGTATTGTTTGTTTTGCAAAGTGTGACGAGAATCTGTGTTTTTCAGATTGTCCTGAGAGTGGAGAAATGTCCATCCCAAGTGTTTGTAAATATAATGGTAAGTGATGTCTTGAATTGTTGTTGTTAATTTTGTATAATGTTATTTAGTGTTAAGCACAATGTTAATTGCTGATATTTAAGATGGATTGTTGTGTAGTTGAGGAGGTTTTCTTTGTATGCGTTGAAATCAAAGTATTGTTTGACAGTGCATCACTAATTGTTGTTTGTGCTTGTTGCAGGTGTGGTGAGGCCAGACGTTGTGCATGTAAGAGTGTGCACTCTGGCTAGCTTTGCAAAAATGAATAAAGTATGTATCCCCTCCAAATGTGTTTCTGGGCCCCCTATGTGTAATTTTCCAAAAAGTAAAATTTAGAAATTTCTCTAGCAGGGCTGTTTCTACGGTGCTCGTCTGCCTGCCCCCCTCTCTCTACCCCCAAAGTCCCCCCGGGGGGCCCTGGTTAGTGGGGCCCCCCCTCCTCCCTATCTCGGCCTGTCTGCCTCCCGCCCTCCTCCTTGCTTCGCCTGACTCCCCCACGTCGGCCTTGTATCGGGGTTGGGACCCGACCTGGCTGTTGTCGGCCTTCCACCGGGCGGGTACCCGATGTGGCTGTGTGACTGGTACTGGACTTGAACCAGCGGTATCACATACAGCGTCAGTGGCTTATGGCACTGCGCTAACCAGTCACAGAGGGAAATCCGGGTTTCTCCTATATAACGTCACACTTAGAGGGAAAAAGCACTTAGGAAAAAAACAAATTGTACTTAGATACATTTGGCAAAGGGAGACTTGATGTAGGCAATATTGACCGGCGCTGGACTCGAACCAGCAGTTTCCACATGCAGTGTCAGCAGCTTATGGCACTGAGCTAACCAGTTGGGTTCACATTTTCGGGTTTCACGTATACAGCCCTACTCTTAGAGAAAAGCACTTAGAAGGAAAAAACTCTTAGGCAAGATGCAGAGCATGCTGTGTCAGGTAGAAAGTATATAGGCAAAAGGACTTAGGATTTGATTCAGAAAACACTTGGAAACAAAAAAAATCACCAAATGTCGATAAGACACTGAGCTTTCCGGTCAGGTGCAGAAATCCAGGTTGCATGTGTCTAACTTTACACTTAGAGAAAAATACTTAGGAAAAAAAAAAAGGATGAAGCACTTAGGTTTTGAACCACATATTTGCCCTGATTTTGCACTTGGATACTTTATTTTACTTTAGCATAAAAAAAACATTTTGCTAACTTTACACCAAACACTAAGGAGGGGGAAAAAAAAGAATCACCAAATGTCATTTCTCCACACACAAATGTGTGCACGTATAAAAACATACCTGCAACCGTATTTTGTCGGTCTGGGAACGGAACCTTCTCCACCATGTGGACACTGACTTGTATATCCAGAAATCTCTGAATTCATGGAAAGGAAAAGATCAACTTGACAGAACCAGTCCTGAAGAGTTGTGTGTCAATAAATTGTCCGACTGGTGATTGATGCTCATGTGTGTTCTGGGTTTATTGGACAGAATCAGACGTTTTACTAATGATGGCACTTACATCTATGTGGACCTTCAGGCTGTGATACAGTAAAGCTTATTTCCATTTTGGTCCAAAAAATTGGAGTCGTGTTTCCCCTTCACACACAGGTAGGGTCAAGTCAGTCTTCCTGCAGACTCTGGAGGGCCTGTGGATGCAATATCATACAACAGCACCGCGACCCAGTCAGCGATCAGCATCTGCAGGTCTCGCCCTCATGTGGCGGTCGAGGTCTTCCTTCGGACGTGAGCGCCGACCACTGAGTTTCTCTCCCAGCAGCTTCCTTGCGAATCCAAGAAGGTTCACGAAGGCGCCGCGCTTGCAAGCCGTCTCCTTGCACAGTACTTACCTGTAGGTTCTGAACACCTGTTAGTGTCATTCAACACAGAAAGGATGAACTATACAGACTCATTGCATTCTTTGGCATCACATGTACACATTTTAAATTTAGTTTCCCTGAACTAGCACTCGAAGCTTCCACTGCTAACTTCCGGTTCAGCCCTCGGCCGGTGGTTTCAGGTGAGCGTGTTCTGAGGACCGACTCCATTCTGCCGACGACTCAGAATTGAGCTAAAATGGCTTTTTCTTACAAGAAAAAAAAAGTGGAGCTTCATCAGAAATCCAGAGAAACAATTCAACTTTGCCAGAATAGTTTGCAGACAATGTGTCACGACATGGCCAGGCTGAGAGCCTCACTGGGACATTGATAGTTGCAGTGAAGAAACAGTCAAACATCTGAGGAGGTCACTCCCCAGACTCCTCCATAGTGGACGTATCCGACGGCAACCAGAGCAACAGCCATCATGGCTTCCATTTCATCCATATTTTCCACTGAAAAGTCACTTCCTACTTTGGCTTCGCTGCATGTTTTGCAGAGCAGACGTTCAAGAACCGCATTGCTTTTACTTTGAGGGGACGCCATGATAAGGCGTATACGTTCTATAGCGTGTACGGGCAGAGCAAGTACTGTCAATGCCGTGATTCGATGCGTAGCGTAATTGCATCGTATGATTGGCTGGACGCCGGGCAGAGTTTCACAGAAAAAAAGGCTACATAACTTTTTCATTTGCGGTGCACTGAGTGCGCAGCTTAAAAACATGCGACACATCCTGGTCATTTCTGACCAGTGAATGAAGGGTTGAACTATTAAGTTTGAATTAAACAGTCCAAAATGCAGACAAATACTGCAAGTCAATCTCAAAGTGAAGGATTTCCAAGTGCAATATTAAGAAATAAAGGTTATCTTTGCACTAAAGAGTTGCTGCATCAGATGCTGAGTCAAACAGAAACATTTTTAACAGAAGGATAAACTGAAACAAGGATTTAAAAAACTAAAGTGACACTGATATCAGGGTGTACATGGACACTTTATTTTCACAGCAGGAAAATTACAAGCATTTAAAGTTACAAACAGCAACAGGATAAAAAGATGCTACATTTTGCTAACTTTACAACAGCAAACATTGTACACACTACCTTGTTGTGTTGACAGGCTCCTTCTGGGGCTCAGGATCCTTGCAAGCCCAAACATTTATGGATGGCGTCTGAAAGAACACCTTAGAATTAACACATTGAGTTGGCCATAACCTGACATCAGTAAAGTCAGTGCTGTTAAATGTCATTAATTAAAATTGCAAAAAGGTGACATCTTAAGTCACCTTATTAAATGTATTTACCAAAGCCATTTCCATCCTTTTTGCAAAGTCTACCATCTTTCCCTCCACATTCCTATACTGGACACCAAACATGTCCATTGAAGTCTGCACGCCATCTAACTCACACACCTATGAGGCAGAGCCACTAACATGGAGAATCACATCTTCAATTTCAGATTTCTCACCGCCAGAACATTACCCAAAGTCCTCCTTCAAGAGAATCTTCAGTCCAGTCCAAAGAGCCTTCCATCAGCACAGGTGCAAAGATCCCTGGGGGAGGAGAAGAATATGAAACTTCTAGAAGCACTGACATCTGCAGCAACACTTCCACGGAACACCAAACACACAAGGAGAACACCAACTCACCAGAGTCCACAAGCACACTGCAAACAAATGAGTCCCAACTGAAAGACCAGACGAACATGTGCTTCCCCGGTCAGACCAGACCACACAAGACTCAACTGGCGTCGCCCGGAAATGACATCACGGCCAGTAAAATAAGGCCGGCGCCCTGGCAGGGACCAATAGGAGGCCGCCACCAATTAGCATTTACTAAACGCTCGCACCTGCTGCACATTATCTGCTACATAGAATAATATAAGATCAATTTCATCCATCTACAGAGGAAAGTCATTTTCACACCAGTGTAACACTTATAATGTCAAAAAATAAAAAAGTATATATAGTATAAATATAAATAGAGAGACATAAAATAGCAAGAGATAAAACAACAACAACACAACATCAGGGATAATAATGGACAACATAAAGGAATAATAAGGGTGAAAAATACACAACCAGAACGAAACGGCAACATATACAGGACTGTCTCAGAAATTAGAATATTGTGATAAAGTTCTTTATCTTCTGTAATGCAATTAAAAAAACAAAAATCACTTTTTCATAATATTCTAATATTTTGAGGTAGGATTTTTGAGTTTTCTTAAGATGTAAGCCATAATCAGCAATATTAAAATAATAAAAGGCTTGCAATATTTCAGTTGATTTGTAATGAATCCATGTTTGACATTTTTGTTTTTGTAATTGCATTACAGAAGATAAAGAAATTTATCATGATATTATAATTTTCTGAGGGTACACTGAAAACAATAGAAATAGTGACAATTTACTCGAGAAAATAACGAGCAAGAGTTAAACATCTTGAAAACAAACAAACAATAGTGAAAACACCCAGAGACAGCAATATGGTTTCAGCTCATAGCATGCTAGTTAGCCACAGTTAGCATCATCATTGTGCAATCCATAGTGGGCTCAGCTCATAGCATGCTAGTTAGCCACAGTTAGCATCACCATTGTGCAATCCATAGTGGGCTCAGCTCATAGCGTGCTAGTTAGCCACAGTTAGCATCATCATTGTGCAATCCATAGTGGGCTCAACTCGTAGCATGCTAGTTAGCCACAGTTAGCATCACCATTGTGCAATCCATAGTGGGCTCAGCTGGTAGCTGTGTCACCGCACGTCTCTTCTTCATATTTGAACGGTAAAAAAAAAAAAACAACTAAAAATGGTGGAGTGGAAAATCACTTTGTGCACAAATGACTGAATAAATATAACCTTCATCTTCTCCTTTCGACTTTTCCTTTCAGGGGTCGCGGCAGCCTATCAGCCTTCTCCATCCAACCTTATTCTCTCTCACACCAACTACCTTCATATCATCTCTCACGATGTCCATAAATCTTCTCTTTGCTCTTCCATTTTTCTTTTTCATCCAAACCCCACGCTTCGGTTTCTTTTCTTTTCCTTTTTTCCTTTTCCATTTTCAATTTGAACTGAAATCTTGCCGTCCAAAAAGTCATTTCCAAAAGCCAGAAGACGTCACCGACAAAAACAACAAATAACGATATGGAGAGTTTCTCTTTCTCTCTTTATTGACGTTTGATTTTAGATTTGTTTTTTTTTCTTTTCATTTGGCGGCACAAACATTCTCAACATTCTCGTCCGATTTACCGAGCGGCAGCCAATCCCGGCCTGACCCTGGGCGAGGGGCGGGGCTTAGGGAGCGGCCGGCTGTCAATCATAAGGCTCAGATGTGTCATATTTTCAGAATTTACAGGTTTTTTTCCAATCGATATTTGAACAAAATCAATGATTGGAGTCCATTGGTAAAAAAATTTGATGAGCTTAAATCAACAATACTTCCTGAAATACAATTCTAATTGCATTTCATTTGTATCGAATATTCAATAGCACAAATTAAAGGGAGAGAAGGCAAAATAATAACGGGCTAAAAATAATACATTGAAAAACAACATTCAGTTCATATCAGCAAATAAAAATCAAAATCACGTTTTATCATCGAATCGGCAAAGTAACAGACAAAATGAATACCTGTACATTTAAGAAACAAACACATAAATAAAATATAATAAACTTTCAAAAAATGCAAAAATAGAATGCTAACATGTGGAATCCAAAATAAACACATAAATAAACAAGTAACCGAATAAATCAAATGAAAGTGAAACAAAATAAAAAATAAGATTAAATCTTTAATTGAAAAGATTTGAAAAAATTGACATTTAGCAAAAATAAATACAAAACTTTAAATAATTCTCATGAAACATACCCTTAATTATTACAGAATCAAAAAAATAATAATTTAGAATTTACATTCATTTCATGTACATCACATACATCATTTACATTCTAACAACACCAGAAAAATTGTCTGCTCCTCGTTTCCCGTTCGGACAAATCTCCATTCTGAGCTGCGACTGCCAGACTCCCATATTTCCAGAACGCCGGATCTTTTCTGGACCTCAACCATCACTGCAAATGTTGTGATTTCAAATTTTTCATACTGTTCAAAAACGCCCCAAATTTTACAAAGTTTTTTCCACATTTTTCTTTGTGACTCCCCGTTTCATCTGCTTCTATTGGTGTGAAAAAAGTGTGAAATTTTCAAAAAGTTTATTTTGTCACTTTTTTCAGATTTAAATACTTTTTATTATTTCATCCTTATTATTTAAGCGGAAAATGAGAATTGACATTTTGGATTCAAAACTTTTTTTTTAACAAGTTAAAAAAAAAATCACCAATTTTCAGCTATAACTCAGTTTTTTTGTTTGTTTTTTATCAGAGAATAAATTGGGGAAGTTTGTTACTCTGGGAAAAAAGATCTAAAATTTCAAAATGTTTTTGAAATGTTGAAATGTTATGATATCAAATTTTTCATACTGTTCAAAAACGCCCTAAACTTTGCACATTTTTCCACATTTTCTTTGTGACTCCCCCTCAAAAATGTTTAAAAGTAAAAACTATTTGTCAGCCAATCTGCTTCTATTTTTGAGAAAAAAAAAAAAGAAAAAAAGGGTGAAATTTTCAAAAAGTTCATTTCGTCACTTTTTTCAGATTTAAATGCTTTTTTAATTTCATCCTTATTATTTGAGGGGAAAATGAGAATTGACATTTGGGATTCAAAAAATCACCAATTTTCAGCTGTAACTCAGTTTTGTTTTTGTTTTTTTTTATCTGAATATAAATTGGGAAAATTTGTTATTCTGGGAAAAAAATCTAAAATTTTAACATTTTTTTGAAATGTTGAAATGTGAAGATTTACTTCCCGTCGGACGACGTCAGCCGTCTCTCTCGGCGTCTCTATTGGCCCTCGCTCATCCGCCTCGTCCAATCAGGAGCCCGGTCGGGATCTTTGAGGAGAAGTTTTGAAATTTAAAAAGCGAAATTATTTCAATACAAACTTTTCCTCGATGTTTAAACCTCAGGAGAGGCTGAAGGTTTTTCTTCAACTGTCCTTTACTGTTCCTTCTTTTCTTTCTTTTCTCCTTTCTACTCCTTTTCTGCACCTTCTCCATCAAATCTATTTTACCTCCAAATGGAACAAATTTGCAAGCGAACTTTACGTTTTTTTTTTTTAGTTTTGTTTTTTTTCTGGCTGTTTGCGCATTCGTTCGTTTTCGTTGGTTCGTTTCTTTCGGCTGAAGTCAAAGGCCTTGAAGGTCTGAAGCTGAAAGTGGAATAAATCGAAGCAGATTATTTACAAACGTACAGGATCTGGACTTTCTACAGGATGTACATTTCGGGAGATTTCGGTCACAAAGAAAGAAAATCAACAAATGAATAAAATAAAAATAAAAAAATTATTGTCATCCTCAACGTTACTTTCAAGCTCACGTTTACAGCAGGAATGTGGGGGAAAGACAAATTCAATTGAATTCATCTTATTTAAAATGAAAAAATGAAAATATTATTTATATTTACACTCGATCCATACATTTAAAGTATTCAAGTACGTTTTTTCTCTCTTAATTTGGCAACTTTAGCTTGACTTCAAAGTGACTTTGATGGACAGAGATCAGTCGAGAACAAAAGTCTGACCATTTGAAAAGTAAAGTGTTTGATGTTCTACATCAAGTCTTCAGATGTTGTATTTACGTGAAAATGTAAATTCTTTGATCATAAATTTACATTAAAAAAAAAATTTTAAAGTATGTTTCAACACGTAACATATGTGATGTTTTACAATATTAAATGTAATGTTTTTAACTTAATCTTTTGATGTTTTAAAAAATGTCTGATGTTTTAAAGACCAATTCTGTGTTGTTTTAAATAATAAGTGTATAGGGTTTAAAAAGGTTTCTGGTTTGACAGATCAATCCACAGAAACCTTGATGTTTAAAATCAACTTCAGTTTAAACTTTGACTCCCTTTGATCCTTGGGTGTTTGATCTTATTGGACGGGATGAAAGTCAAGTCAAAAACGAAATGAAACGTTTAAAAAAATAAACTTCATAAATATTGACATTTCATTATTGTGTTGCTTTAAAAATAATTATTGTCATTTTTATATATTTATGTATATCTATATATATATATATATATATTTGTTACTTCTTACTGAATGCTTACTTCATTTCCTTGCTGAGTTACTTCTTGCGGTTATTCATAAGTACTGTTTGCGTATTTAGAGGGTTTAACTTCATCAGCTGAGTGTTTGCAAGTTTTTAATATTTTCTTTATAATCGGTTTCTTGCTGAGTTGATATGCGACGCTCTTCTGCCTTTTTTTTTTCCATTTCTTCATTTTTATTAAAAAAAAACTCGAATATTTCTGTGGTTTCTCGTTGATTTTCCTTTCATTGGTTTCAATTATTTTCTACATATTTCCAAATAAATTTTTCAGGAAAAATTTTTTGCAATATTTCTCGAGATTTTTCGTTTACCCTGATAAAATTGGTCCCTGACCTCCACAGAACATCGAGCACTTTTTAGGTCAGCTTCCTAAAATCAGGATCATAGTTATTGACTGTTCTTAAATTTCTTGCCAATTCTTTTTTCTCCTACAATTTATTTCTAATTTCTAGCACCCTGTTTTCCACCTCCAACAATTTATCAATTTTTTTCAAACAGTCAAGTGAATTTAATAAGAACTGACTGAGATACTCACCGTAGATAAAAATAAATAAAAATAAAATAAACCAAAGGACGGTGATGTTCCGTGTGCGATTTGTTTTTGTGCGTCAATGCAGAGAAAACGATGTGTGCGGACGGCGGCGCAGAGAGGACACGTGAACGGGGAAAACATCGACAACAACAACAACAACAACAACAAGCAGGACAGGCTGCTGACGTGCAGTACCGCCTGTGTCCACTAGGGGGCAGCAGAAACCAGGCAGAAATGGATGGCGTTTAAAACGAATAAAACTAATGAATAAGTAAATAAAATCATTCTTTTGCCTAAAAGTGATGGAGATTCATTTTTGTTTTGATTTTTAATTTGCTGGTTTTAAACTACTTGATAATGGAGATGTGAGGTGATGCTCGGCTTTAAGGTGACTGATGTATGTATGTATGTATGTATGTATGTGTGTGTGTGTGTGTGTGTGTGTTTGTGTGTGTTTGTGTGTGTGTGTGTGTGTGTGTGTGTGTGTGTGTGTGTGTGTGTGTGTGTGTGTGTGAGTGTGTGTCAGGGTTTCCTCCAGGTCAGAGGCGGGATTGCGGCGTTGGCGTCGCAGTACGTGTCGGCGTCGGGAGGAAGTGCCGGCTTCTTCCTTTCCTTCTCCTCGCCGTCCGAGTCGTCGGGCGCCAGCGGGACGATGGGCGGCGACTTCCTGTGGACGGAGAGGACGACCAGCTCAACATCCATGAGGACGCTTTGCACACGGTGTGTGTGTGTGTGTGTGTGTGTGTGTGTGTGTGAGAGAGTGTGTCAACTCTGTTTTGTTGTTTCATGTCAATCCAGACCTCTGTGTGTGTGTGTGTGAGTATATATATTTTGTGTTTTGCATCTTAGGTCCTATGTTATGTGGGTGTGTGTGTGTGTGTGTGTGTGTGTGTGTGTGTGTGTGTGTGTGAGTCTACTCTGAGAGTCTACTCTGTGTCATGTCAGTTCGTATCTATGTGTGTGTGTTTGTGTAGTTTGTGTGGTGCATCTTAGTTCACTCATATGTGTCATGACAATGCACACTAACTTGTGTGTGTGTGTGTGTGTGTGTGTGTGTGTGTCTACTCTGTGTTTATGTCAATCCAGACCCGTGTGTGTGTGTATTTCATGTATTACATCTTAGGCCACACCAACCTTGTGTGTGTGTGTGTGTGTGTGTGTGTGTATATACTCCGCGCTGCATGTCAGCACATACCTATATATGAATGTGTGTGTCTACCCTTTATTTCATGTCCATCCATACCTATGTGTGTGTGTGTGTGTGTGTGTGTGTGTGTGTGTGTGTGTACCTCTCCCCGCTCTGTGTGATCAGCCTCCTGCAGGTCTCCATCTGCACATCCAGTCCTCTCTTCATGGAGCACATCTCCATGTACTCGTGCAGGTGGCGGTTCATGTCGCTTTTAGCCGTGGCCAGCTCCAGCTGCCAATCAATACGTAGATCAATAGACCAATCAATCAATCGATCAGTGCTTCTAACTGACAACACACTGCAAACATGCTGATTAAGACACTGAAAACAGCAAATCAACCAAAATCAATTCATCTTTTACACTCAATCCATACCGACAAACACACACACACACACACACACACACACACACACACACACGTAGGTGTGCATTGACAGCACACACACATAAGGCACACATAAGGCCTAGGTGTGACTTAAGATGCAAAACACAAAATACACACACAAACACACACACAAATGTGGGGGATGATGACATGCAACAGAGTACAAACACACACACAAACACACACACACACACACATACATGTAGGTATGGATTGTCACGCAACAGAGTACACACACACGCACACACACACATACAGATAGTGTATGTAGGTGTGCATTGACACGACACACACCCACATAATGTGTATTTAAGATGCAAAACACACAGTATACACACAAACACACAAAATGCACACACACACACACACACAGGTATGGATTGACATACAACAAAGTACACACACACTCACATACAGATATGTAGGTGTGTACTGACATGCAATAGAGTACACACACACACACACACACACAGATACAGTATGTACATTATGTGTGTGTGTGTGTGTGTGATAGGTGTGCATTGACATGACACACACACATAATGTAGGTGTGAGCTAAGATGCAAAACACAAAATATACACACACACACACACACACACACACACACACACACACACACACACACACACCAACAGGTGTGTATTGAAGGGTCTGGTCACAGTTCGGGTGGAGGTCTTGATCCTGGTCTCAGTCTTTTTGTATGTCTTAGTCCCAGTCCTTGTTCCAATACCAGTCCCAGTCCTGGTCCTGGTCTCAGTCCTGATCCTGGTCCTGGTCTCACCTCGATCTGGTCTATGGTGTCCTGGTATTCTCTCTCTCTGGACTTGAAGAGCGACTCCGTGTCCTTGATCACCTTCTCAATGTTCTCGTCCTGTGGCTGCACAGAGAAGTTTCACCTCAGACGTCACTTTCTCCTCCTCCATCCATCCATCCATCATCCATCATCCATCCATCATCCATCATCCATCCATCATCTATCCATCATCCATCCATCATCCATCCATCATCCATCCATCCATCCATCATCCATCCATCCATCCATCCATCCATCCATCATCCATCCATCCATCCATCCATCCATTATCCATCATCCATCATCCATCAATTGTTCTTCAGCTGATCTCATCTTTACATGGGAAATTTCTAAAATGATTTAAAACATGTATTTTCTTTCTTCTTGTGTAAAAAACTATTTTGAATTAATTTCTTGTTTATTTTTAATTTAATTTAATTTTAATTTAATCCACTGAGAGGACAGATTCTTGTGATTTGTTTTTTGATAAAGATGTTTTGTATAGATTTTATCTGACTTATACTTTGAAATATTTTAAATTTTAATCAATTTATTTCTGATTTCAAGGATTCGTCTTTCCAAATGTACACGATTGGCTGAAATTTGGAGGCGGAGTTACAATAAACATTACAGTAATAGAGTTAAAATATGAATGTGTAGGAATTGATAACATATTAAAGCTGATTTAGTACAAAGATTACAGTAATCGAGTACAACTATTAAAGTATTTCCATACAAATGGTATCGGAATTTTGTACACATGTTAAGAAATATAGAAGAAATATTAATGTCATTTAATACAAACATAGAGATAATGTGGTACAAATGTGGTACAATTTAATACAAACACCATAATAATATAGTAAATAGATATCAAATATTTAAATATTATTTTTTTATGGAATATATTACTATTTATGTAAAATACATATTTATATATTTATTTATTGATATTCATATTGTGTTACTATCATCATTAAAACCTATTTTATTATCACAGTTAATAGATATGAAAGTAGTTTTGTACAAATAATGGTATAATTTAATTTATTATAAATACGGTAATTGAGTGCAAACATTAAGGTACATCAATGCCGATCATTTTCTGACTTTTAATATTGTGTTTTTTTGTGTGTGTGTGTGTGTGTGTGTGTGCGCCCACCTCCCCCTGCGGCTCCACCTCCAGTGAGCATCCAGGGAAATCCTCCCACAGCAGCAGCGTTTCCTCCGTCTCCTCCCAGGCCAGGCTGTCACAGTCGTCCTCAAACTCACACTCCCGCCTGCAGGACACACACACACACACACACACACACACACACACACACACACACACACAAACTAGTTTCAGTGCTTTGAAATATACAGAAGCCAAGTTGAGAGCATGCAAAGAGGCAGGTGTGTGTGTACTCACACACACACACACACACACACACACACACACACACACACACACACACACACACACACACACACAGATACAGACTGAGACACACACATACTAAATGTGTTTGCATTATAATGCAGTGAAATGTAACAGACACATGAGCAGGGACACACACACACACACACACATATGCGCGCACGCACACTCACACATTCAAATGCATAGACGCAAAAACACACACATGCCGATGACACACACACACACACACACACAGATGCAGACTGAGACACACACAGACACATACTAAATGTGTTTGTATTATAATGCAGTGAAATGTAACAGACACATGAGCAGGGACACACACACACACACACACACACACACACTCACGCATTAACATGCAAGCAAACATGTACAAACACCCATGCACACACACGCACACATATGCGCGCACGCACACTCACACATTCATATGCATACACGCAAACACACACACATGCCATTGACACACACACACCCTTGCATTGTTGCATAAATACATTGACAGTCACGGATGTGTGTGTGCACCAAACACACACACACACTCATGCACACAAACATGAATGCATGCATACACACACTGACTGTCACGGAAATGTGTGTACCAAACACACACACACACACACACACACACGCACACACACACACGCACACACACACACACACACACACACACACATACAGCTGGTTCAGAACTCTTTGCATCTGCTCGTTGATCTGATTGGCCGATGTGCTGCAGGAGTCATCGTCCTTAGCTCCGCCCCCCTCGCTCTCTGACGCGCTGGCTTCGTTGTCGTCGCCGCTCTTCACCCATTGGCCGCTGGGCTTCCTGGCACGGCGGGTCAGAGTGGAGGGGGGCGTGGCCACCTGGAAGGGGGCGGAGCATGAGACGCGTCAGCCAATCGGCGTCCGGCAGACGGGAGGACGCCCGGACGGCGCCGCGCACCTGGAACACGTGGACGCTGTCCTGGCAGTTCCTCTGCTGAGCCACGTCGCAGAGACGCGCCGTGATGTCGATGCGCCGGCAGATGTCCATGTCCACCTTCATGGCCTTCTCCTGGATCCGGGTCTCCAGGTCCGACACGTTCTGGAAGGACGGCGAAGAGCGGGCCGACAATGAGGAGCCCGGCGGCGGCGGCGGCGGCGGGACGCCATCGGACGGGCGAAACCGGGAGAACTTACGCTGCTGACCAGACCCTTGAAGAGGACCAGCTCCGCCTTCAGCTGCTTCACACGCAGGGACAGCTCGTCCTGACACACCTCGCTCTCCTGAAGGTCCTACGAACACACACACACACACACACACACACACACACAGATTGACTGTTTTAAGTTTGCATCATAAGAATAATCATCATCATCATCAATAAAAAAGTAGATAATACTCATTCTCATCATCGTTATTTCTCTTACTATTACAATTATTAAGATAAAAGAATACATTATTGACAAAAAAAGCATAACAACAATAATATCAATATATATAAATAAGTATATAGATAGAAGGATGAAGTTCATAACAAAGATAGGAATAGATGACGGAATGACAAGGATAAAAATAGATAAAATCAACAAACTCCAAAGATAATAATGGATAACAGAATGACAACAACAAGGATAAAAATACACAGGATGAGAATGGAATAACAACAAGGATAAAAATAGATTACAAAATCAACAACAAACTCAATGCTAACGATAACATTTATTGTTATTATTATATGTAGAAATAGCAGTTATAGTCAAAATAGTTGTAGTTTTAGCAATAGTAGGTTGTAGCAATAGCCGTCATAGTATAGCAGTAGCAGTAGCAGCAGTGCTACTAGCAAAGCAGAGGTAGTTGTTATTCATTAATTTCAGTTACTATCTAGTAATCAGTACTCGGATACTTGGATTACTTCACACAGATTACTTCCATGCACTTTAAGGGTTCTCCAGCTCACCTCCTCCAGCTCGGCCACCTTCTCCTGCAGGTCCACCCGGGCCGTGTACTCCTCCTCCCACCTTCACACACACACACACACACACACACACACGGAGTGCACGTTATAAAGGTATAGGAGCAGCAGTAAAGGGAGTGTGTATATTTTTATGTATTTATATTCAGAAGTGTCCCTGCAGAGATGTTTGGGTGAAAGGCGGCTGAGGACGAGGAGGGACGCCGCCCGCCCGGTGACATCACCGCTGGAGGCCTCGGCTGCTGCATTGCAGGGAGGAAAAGGAGGGCGGCGAAGAACCAGGGGAGAGGAAGAACGCCCTCAACGTTAATAAACTTCATGGGTGTTTTGGCGAAAGTTTGAATTCCATGTATATTTTTAAAAAACAACAAGGTGATCATGAGGAGCAGCAGGTGGCGCTGCGAGCTGGAGCGCCGACGCCACCGAAGAAGAGCGAGCAGGAAGTTTACGGTGCTGTGGCGAAACTCCTTCTACTCCCCATCCACCCTGGAGGGTTTTAAAGCGATGTCAGATATCATCTCCCGAAGAGGAAGTGATGTCATGTATCGTCTCCCGAAGAGGAAGTGATGTCAGGTATCGTCTCGCAAAGAGGAAGTGATGTCATACACCCCCCCCAAAGAGGACATGATGTCATGTATCATCTCCCGAAAGTGGAAGTGATGTCAGATATCATCTCCCGAAGAGGAAGTGACGTCAGATATGATCTCCCGAAAAGGAAGTGATGTCAGATATCATCTCCCGAAAAGGAAGTGACGTCAGATATCGTCTCCCAAAGAGGAAGTGATGTCAGACATCATCTCCCAAAGAGGGAGTGATGTCATACACCACCCCCCAAAGAGGAAGTGATGTCATGTATCATCTCCCAAAAGAGGAAGTGATGTCAGTTACCACCTCCAAAAGACAAAGTGATATGATCTCTCAAAGAGGAAGTGATGTCATGTATCATCACCTCCCAAAGAGGAAGCGATGTCCTATCATCTCCCTAAAAGTGATGTAAGATATCATCTGCCAAAGAGGAAGTGATGTCATACACCACCTCCCAAAGAGGAAGTGATGTTATGTATCATCTCCCAAAGAGGAAGTGATGTCATATACCGCCTTCCAAAGAGGAAGTCATGTCATATCATCTCCCAAAGAGGAAGTGATGTCATACTTCATCTACCCGAGGGAAGTGACTCAGTTCTTACAATCACACAGAGGAAGTGATGTCATTTTCCTGCCTCCCACAGGGGAAGTAGAGGAAGTGATGCCATTTTTTTTTCATCTAGCGGAGGAATTGACATGCTTTATTTTCTAATTTCATCAGAGGAAGTGATGTCGTTAATCACCCCAGAGGACGCTGCCAGGCGGCCATGTTCAAACACACCAATCCGCCTCAGGGCGACCACAGACCTCAACAAAGAGCGTGCATTGAAAAAAGCAAATAATCTGCAGAAACATGAGAAGTTCCTCGCTCTCCTGCTGAAAGAAAATGAAACTAAACTGCACCAGAAATGAGGAACGATTTAGAAGTTTCCCTGACATCAGAAGGTGCCGAGACCAGTGTCAGACGTACGAGAAGAAAAACAAATTCACGATAAAATCCGAAAAGAAAAAACACCATAAATGATCAGAAACAATAACAAGTAAATACAAATGATCAGAAGATGATCAGAAGGGACGGGGACTGATGAGGACGCCTGGGTTCCTCCTCAGAAGGTGTCCTCAGGAGCAGCCACTGCCAGGAACATCTATCGATCGGCGCCTTCGACCCGAGCGGAGTCGCTTGCAGACTCAGCAGGACCTCTGACGCCCTTCACCCTCGCCTTCGCCGCATCCATCAACACCCTGGAGACGCTTCTCCTCAAGAACCCTCCGGCTGCAGAGCAGGAAGCAGCTCTGGAGAAGCCGAGCTCCCCTCAACACGCTCCCGAAGACAGAAACAGAATTGATCTGCGATACATTATGATATGATTCTAAATACATATATTGTCTTTCAGTCGTGGGTAAATAACTTTTAGACAGAATTAATTTAGATTTAATTAGTGATTTTTTTTTTAATACAATGGAAGTTCACTTATTCAGTTATTTGTTAAGTTAGTCAGTGATTTTCTCAGTCAGGAATCGATTGTTTTTTTTAAATATAATGGAAGTTCAATACCACGTGACCCCTGGGGGGCGCTCTGATTGAATGGATCTGCTTGGCCGTTTTAATAAAAAAGATTATTCACTAATTCGTTAAATTAGTCAGTGATTTTCTAAGTCAGGAATCGATTGTTTTTTTTAACCCTCATATTATGTTAAGGGTAAATTTGACCCATTTCACCCATTGACCCAATGGGTCAAATTGACCCTTAACATAATATGAGGGTTAAATATAATGGAAGTTTGATACCACGTGACCCCTGGGGGGCGCTCTGATTGGATGGACCTGCTTGGCCGTTTTAAAAAAAAAAAAGATTATTCACTAATTCGTTAGTCAGTGATTTTCTCTGTCACGGATCGATTGTTTTTTAAATATAATCGAAGTTTGACACCACGTGACCCCTGGGAGGCGCTCTGATTGGATGGACCTGCTTGGCTTGGCCGTTTAAAAAAAAAAACATAAAAAAAAAAAGATAATTCACTAATTCGTTCAGTTAGTCAGTGATTCTCTCAGTCAGGGATCAATGATTAACATTCATAATTCAAATAAATAAATAAAAAAAGTTTTAAAAACTGAAAGGAGTGAAAAGGTACACCGGCCGGCAGCCATGTTTGTAGTTTTTTCAGTCGAAGCTTCTCTCACCTGCGCTTGTACTCGTCGCGCTCGCGCTTCACCTTCGCCAACACGTTGTAGAGCGCACGCACTTCCGGCGTGATGGTATCGATCTGCACGCCCACGCCGTCCGGGTGCGTCCACGCCACGCCCGGGGCCCCGCAGCGCCGGGCGCGGCCCGTCGGGTTAGAGTTGGCGTCCACGGCCAGCAGGTGCACGTAGGCGTGCCCCGCATGCATGCGGGCCGCGGCGTTGGCGTTGTGCGCGAAGCCCGTCTGCACCGCCGCCTCCTTGGCGGGCGGCTGGCGGTGCGCGTCCCCGCCGGTGGCGGCGGCGGCGCGCTCCTCCAGCGCCTGCTGCAGCTGCTTCTCCAGCAGCTTGTTGCGGCGCTCCAACTCATGCACTTTGGCCAGGAAGCAGCGGAAGCGCAGGTTGAGGGTCTTCAGGACGCTGATGTTGGAGCCCAGGTCGTTGCGCAGCGCCGTGGCGGCGGGAGGGACGCGGCGTGGCGGCTGCGGGGGTTGCGGGAGCGGCGGCGCGCTCAGGTGCAGGTAGGCCAGGCCCGGCGTCGGGAGCGCGCCCAGGTCCAGCGGCGGGAAGCCGTCCGGGCTGAAGCCGCCGTGCTCGCCCGGGAAGAAGACCGGCTCCGGGTCGGCGTGGCCGCTCCCCTGCGGCGGGAAGCCGCTCTCGCCCACCAGTGGATTCATGGCGCCGTAGGAGAACCGGAAGTGCTCGAAATCCGGCATGAACCCGGGATGTGCGGAGGCTCTGCAGGGACCGGAAGTGGACACCCGGCTGCGTCCGAATGCCCCGGACGGTCACCTTTGTGGGAAATTAAAAAAAATAATAAAAATAAAATAAAAGATGCACGAATGCGCAGCTGATGACTGCTCCGGGACTGAGCGGGACCGGAACCGGCGGGATTAAGCGACGAATTAATCCAGACGTGCGAAATCCCGCCTGCTAATCTCAGCCTCCCGGTGTGAGAAATAACAATAAACAATTAAAAATAGAAAAGCCAAGAGCGGTATTTACAGCACGTAAACCCCAAAGTTCGGCACCGGAGTGATGGAGGGAGGACCCGCGGCGGTGCAGCAGTCCCGGAATAAACACTGCGGCGGTCCGGTACCGGGAGGCACCGAGAAGAGGCGCACCGGGAAAAAGCGCCGGTCTTTACCGTAATTACCGGTGTAGAGGCGGATTCTTCTCCAAATCTTCTCGTCGTGGCAGCTGGACTGGAATTTATTCATTTGAAAAGGTTTTTATTTCTCGATATCGGAGGGAAGACGAGCTGGTTCGATTGGTTTCGGGATTTTGATCAAGAAAAAAAAACAGTTTGTTTGTTGAATTGATGTGGAAATTTAAAAAAAAGAGGAAGAAACCGGGGAGAGATGAACCCCGAAGAAAGTTAATTTTTCAGTAAACTCAGAAAATTGCTAAGAAGCGAGACGGAAAGTCAGAGTGTATTCACCGAAAATACCGTTCGCTCTCTCATTCAGTTCAGAAAATAAATTAAAAAATGAGCCTGAGGTTCGCAAATTTTCACTGAAAATACAAATCACCCTCTCATTCATGAAAGTGGTAACAAATGAGCTGAAAATTGCCAAATAATTCCGTGAGAATACCTTTGGGAAGTTGGCAGAACTTTCACAAAGTATTCAGTGAAAATACAATTCACCCTCTCATTCAGGAAATGAAGAAATTTGCCAAAAATTGTGAAAATATTCACTGAAAATTGAATTTGTCCTCTTAATTAGAAAGTGTATAAGAATACTAGCTGAAAAGTCACAGTATATTCACTGATATTGCCATTCACCCTCTCATTCAGAAAATAAATGTAAACATTAACCAGGAAGTTCAGAAAATGAAAAAAAATAAGAAATTTGCCAAAAATTGCCAAAATATTTCCTGAAAATGATATTCACTCGTCATTCACACCTGTCAGAAAATGGATGACAAAATTAGTAGAAAATTCACAAAATATTCACTGTGAAAATACAACTCGCCCTGATCCAGAAAATTGAAACGAAATTTGCCAAAAAATTCACAATATATTCACTGAAAATACCATTCACCCGTCATCCACACCTCAGTCAGAAAATTGCTAGGAAAAAAATCTGCAGAAAATTCACTTGTTCGTTAATAAATCAGCCAGGAAGTTCAGAAAATTAAGAAATTTGCCCAAAATTGCCAAAATATGTACTGAAAATGATATTCACCCGTCATTCACACCTCTGTCAGAAAATGGATAAAAAATTAGCAGAAAATTCCAAAAAATATTCACTATGAAAATACAATCCGCCCTCATTCAGAAAATTGATACAAAATTTGGGAAAAATGCGCAATATATTCACACCCCATTCAGAAAGTGAGTAAACTATTAGCTGAAAAGTCACATTCTACTCGCAGTAAATCCCGTTGGGCCTTTCGCTCGCGCCTCACACCGACACACACAGAAAACACACACACTCGTAGAGGTGTTTCTCCAAACTGAGGACTTTATTGTGGCGTTACAGGTGGGACATCCTGGCGGCGGAACAGAGGAGGCGCTCGTAGAAAAGAAAGGACGAGGAGGTTGTTTACTCCTTGCTGGCCATGTGCAGCACCAGGTCACACACACGGTTGCTGTAGCCGAACTCGTTGTCGTACCTGCGGAGGAACGGGAAAAGATTAAAAATAATAATAATTAACCATTTAGAATTATTTTATAATTCCTGACGATCATTATTTCTCCTTTTTTCCCTTGTAAAGCTCATTTTGTCCATTTCATTTTTTGGGAATATTTGTGTTATGGGGTTCATGGATGATCTCACCAGGACACCAGCTTGACAAAGTGGTCGTTCAGCGCGATGCCGGCGCCGGCGTCGAAGATGGAGGAGTGGGAGTCGCTGTTGAAGTCCGTGGACACGACCTGCGTGGACGGAATGCGGTTTAACACGCTGCACTTCCAGTCGCGGCCACAAGAGGGCGCCAGAAACACGCGGACTCAGTCGTTACTATCAATCGTTGTCTTCCAAATGAGACACCTGTGTGTGTGTGTGTGTACCTGGTCCCGTATGTGTGTGTGTGTGTGTGTGTTCCTGGTCCTGTTTGTGTGCTTGGTCCTCTTTTGTGTGTGTGTGTTTGTATGTTCCTTGTCTGGTCCTGTGTTTGTGGGTATGTGTGTGTGTGTACTTGGTCCCCTGCGTGTGTGTGTGTGTGTAACTGATCCCGTGTGTCTGTATGTGTGATCCTGGTCCTCTGTGTGTGTGTGTGTGTGTGTGTGTGTACCTGGTCCTTTGTTTGTGAGTGAGTGTGTGTGTGTGTGTGTGTGTGTGTGTGTACCTGGTCCTCTGTGTATCCCAGGAAGCCCTTCATGGGTCCTTCTGCTGCTGCCTTGACGACCTTCTTGATGTCGTCATATTTTGCCTGCAGGAGAGAAGAGAGAGTGTGAGGCCTCCGACCGCCGGGGTCTGCAGCCGCCCTCGGGCTCCACCTCAACTATCGGGATTATTCCAGCTTCGAATCGGGATTATCCCTGCTTCGTATTGGGATTATCTCTGCTTCGAATCTGGATTATTTCCCGCCCCTTTGTCTCTCCAGTCCTTGCGTTCCCCTCCAGATACTCACGGGCTTCTCCAGGCGGACGGTCAGGTCGACCACGGAGACGTTGGGAGTGGGAACACGGAACGCCATGCCGGTCAGCTTGCTGTCATGGGAGCGACACACGGAAACGGCGAGGTCAGCCGCGGTTCCCTCGCACGCCGTCGTCACGGAAACAGGAAGTGCGGCGTTTACCCGTTCAGCTCGGGGACCACCTTGCCCACGGCCTTGGCGGCGCCGGTGGAGGCGGGGATGATGTTCTGGGAGGCGCCGCGTCCATCCCTCCACAGCTTCCCGGACGGACCGTCAACGGTCTTCTGTGTGGCGGTGATGGCGTGGACGGTGCTCTGCGGGGGCGATCGATAGGCAATCGATCAATCGAGGAAGGTATTTCTAAGAATATTTCAGGTGAAAGTTTTACATGATAGCATGATAATATGATAGCAGGATCACATTATCGCATGCTAAAACAATAGCATGATCTCATGATAGCATGATAATATGATAGCATGATCACATAATCGCATGCTAAAACGATAGCATGCTCTCATGATAGCATAATAACATGTTAGCTTCATGCTAACAGGAAGTTTTCCTGTCAATTTGTCAAAAAAAAATGTGGGATATCTCTTGCTTTTTTTTTTGTTTTTTGTTTTTTTTTATAAGATTGGATATTTTCTTGAATTTGGGTGAATTTGCAGGCATTTTTACCGATTTGTAGATTTTTTTTTTTATTTTGTTGAAATTTCTGACAAAAATGTTTGGCAATTTTACGGGAAATTTACAGAGGAAATAAGAATAAGAACAACTTTATTTATCCCAAAGGAAATTGTTGAAATTGAGTTTCATGTAAAACATAACAATAATAAATAATAGTAGGAAGGAGGGAGAATAAGAAAAAAAATAAAACTAGAAAGTGTCAAAGTCAAGTCTATAAAGTGTTTTAAGGTCTTAAAAAGTACAAAGATTTGAAGATTCCCTTCGGCTGAAGGAAGAGGAATTAAAATGTGGTGCATTTTCCCAAAGCGGGAGGGAATTTTCTTGGCTGTTTATCGTAGAATTTTGGGAGAATGCGCCGGAAAATTCACGACATTTTTCCAGCCGATCTCTGCTCACGTTTTGAAAGGTATAGAGTAATTTGACTGAAATAGTCCGGGATTTTCTTGAAAAACGTATCCAGGTAACATGTTTGTATACAGGACTGTCTCAGAAAATTAGAACATTGTGATAAAGTTCTTTATCTTCTGTAATGCAATTGAAAAAACAAAAATTGCTTTTTCATGATTCTAATAATTCTAATAATATTCTAATATTTTGAGATAGGATTTTTGAGTTTTCTTAAGATGTAAGGCAGAATCAGCAATATTAAAATAATAAAAGGCTTGCAATATTTCAGTTGATTTATAATGAATCCAGAAAGTATGACATTTTATTTTTTGTAATTGCATTACAGAAGATAAAGAACTTTATCACAATATTCTAATTTTCTGAGACAGTCCTGTATAGCAGTATTTCTTTTGTTTTAATTCCACAGTTTCACCTCTAGATGGTAGTGATAATTCTTTTTTTATTACCATGAGACCCTCAACGATGCCGAAGTTGTCGTTGATGACCTTGGCGAGGGGAGCCAGGCAGTTGGTTGTGCAGGAAGCGTTGCTATGGAGACACAGCGGGAGAAACCAAGTGTTCAGGACGCGTGCGAGACGAGACGCGGGATTATTATGGTCTGCGGAGTCCGGCGGCGCCTCACCTGACGACCTTCATGGAGTTGTCGTACTTGTCGTGGTTGACGCCCATGACGAACATGGGGGCGTCGGCGCTGGGGGCGGAGATCACCACCCTCTTGGCGCCGCCCTTCATGTGAGCCTGGGAGAGGATGGATAATTGCTTATATAGCTTAGCTTCATGCTAACATGCCTATGAAAGCAGGAAATTAGATGGATATTTATTTTTCTGTAGCACAAGGAACCTCTTTGGAGGAGACTCACTGAGGCCTTCTCCACGGTGGTGAAGACACCGGTGGATTCCACCACGTAGTCCGCGCCGGCATCGCTCCACTTGATGTTAGCCGGGTCCCTCCTGCGGTCACATGGTCGCACAGTCACATGACAGCATGGTAGCATGGTAGCATGGTCCCACACTTACAGACCACAGCATCGCAGGATAGCATGATCATTTTCACAATCATACTGTTACGTGATCGCATGCTAAAACGATAGCATGTTAGCATGATAATATGATAGCATGATCACATGATAGCATGATGAGTTTCACTATCAATCCCTTACATGATCGCATGATACCATGATGGCATGATCACATGATCACATGCTGAAACGATAGCATGAGCACATGATAGCATGATAATATGATAGCATGATCACATTATCACGATGAGTTTTGCGATGCTAAAACGATAGCATGATCAGATGATAGAATGATCACATTATCACATGCTAAAACGATAGCATAATCATATGATAGCATGATAATATGATAGCATGATCGCATGATAGCATGATCACATTAACGCATGATAAAACAAAAGCATGATCACATGATAGCATGATAATATGATAGCATGATCACATTATCTCATACTAAAACAATAGCATGAGCACATGATAGCATAATAATATGATAGCATGATTGCATGATAGCATGATGAGTTTCGCTATCAATCCGTCACATGATAGCATGATACCATGATAGCATGATCACATTATCACATGCTAAAACAATAACATGATTGCATAACAGCATGATCACATTATCGCATGCTAAAATGATAGCATGATCACATTATCGCATGCTAAAACGATAGCATGAGCGCATGTTAGCATGATAATATGATAGCCTGATCACATTATCGCGATGAGTTTTGCGATCAATCCCTCACATGATAGCATGATCATAGGTTAGCATGATAAAATGACAACATACTCAAATGATAGCATGACCACATGATCATGATGAGTTTCGCAATCACGCCGTCACATGATCGCATCATCATATGTTAGCATGATTACACAGTTACATGACAGCTCAATCATATGCGAGCCTGATCACACGATCATACGATAGCATGATCGTGATGATTTTCACTATCACGCCGGACCATGACACATGCACGTGCAGTGGGCGGAGCCTGGCGTACGTGCACGTACTCGTGGAAGACGGTGATGTGCAGGTTACCGATGACCAGCTTGCCGCCCTCGGCCTTCACCTCGCTGTTCTTCCACACGCCGTGGGTGGAGTCGTACTTGAACATGTAGACCTGCGGGCGGGCCGTACTTTTAGAATCTGTGTCACACACACACACACACACACACACACACACACACACACAGCAGGACGTCTCACCATGTAGTCCAGGTCGATGAAGGGGTCGTTGATGGCCACGACCTCCACCTTGCCTCCCTTGGCGGCGGCGCGGGTCACCAGGCGGCCGATACGGCCAAATCTGAAAGACAGCGCCGGATTGGTCAGCGTGGTCACATGAGGGGGCGGAGTCTTTTACGCCAGTGTTTCCCAAGCTTTTTTTGAGCTACGGCACATATTTTACATTAGTAAGATCACACGGCACACCACCAAATAAATATGTCAAAAACATTTTTTAACGAATTAGAATGAAACCGTAGTCTCAATTTACTTAGTGTGAAATCTAATATATCTAATATCTGTAGATTCGTCAAGTTGCAATGCAAATTTCCCACTGATGTGCAACTTTTCCAGAACACTTTTTTGCAATGTCCGAAGACATGTCATCAATATGTCTGAAAATGGTATTATTTGAGAGAACTGGCTATTTCTTTATCAACTCCAGAGCCGAGCTTTTCTTCTCCAATGATTTTTCCGGCAGGTAGTATTAATGTTTTGCTGTTTGGATTTAGAGACGAGTTCAGCAACTTTCTAGCAGCTTTCACTACTTTCTCACTCGTCTTGGTCGTTTTCAACAACGCTGCCTGTTTGTTTACGCAGATACAAGTACTTTTTATTTTAAAAATGTATCACACAAAGTGTCACTAATCACTCTGATACACAGATGCACAGGTAAATTCACAAGCCGTTGCCATGGAATGTGCACATAGACATAGGAAGACACATTATTTGCGTCGGATAAATAATTTTCGGACCAATCGGGTGAAAGTGGGCATTTTTCCACGGCACACCTGATGATCTCTCACGGCACAGTGGTTGGGAAACACTGGTTTACGCAAATATATTTTGAGTTCCTGCAAAATAAAAAGGTTTTAATTTCCCTGATGTTTAGCAGGTTTTCTAGCACTGATCACATATTACGTCTTTATTTATATCAGGGGTGTCAAACACATTTTGGTCAAAAATGGCAGAATTTGGCATCAAGTGGGCCGGACAAGTAAAATCATTGCGTAATTAATTTTAACACATTTTTCCTTTGTTTTAGTGTAAAGAAGAGCTGGTAAATAATCAAGATTTTGCATATGTTCTGGAAAAAAAAATCAATGTTTTGTAATGACAGATAGAGTTTGTTTTTAATCGAATTTTTGTTGATTTAATTATCACTGAAGTCTGTATTCCAGGAAAAGGAGATCTTTTAGTCGGAGGAAGTGAATCCTTGTCTTCTAACCCCCTGGATATCGAGTGTGACGTCCCAAAATAGTCTGGGAGTTGTGTTACCTCGCACACAATCGCAGGCCGGCGGCTAAGATAAGTAGCTCTGGCTTTGCGCTGAAAGGTCGCGGCGCTCTGTCACGTCGAGCGTCCAGGTGTCGGGTCACATGACCCTCCAGCCGGCGCTTAAAAGTCCGAGGTTCGAGTCCCTCGCTCCCGTAACCCCATATCTAACCTCGTAGGATTTACCGTTCATTCACACGTGACTGTTTTTAGTTTCAAAGATGTGTTTTAATTCATCATTTTCGGGGATTTTTTTTTTGCTGCTTTTCATTTTTTTTTTCACCATTTTTTTTTTTTTTTATCAAATTAAATATCACATTTTTCCTTTTTAGTCCAGAGCGCTAAAACCAAGCTTTTAATCTGACTTTTACAGATATTTTTCTTAAAAAGTTTTTGTTAATTATTTTGAGATTTTTGGGGGTAATTCTGAATTTCATGGCAATTTTTGCACATTTTTTTATCTTTGAAGTCGCCTTAGGACGCCCTCCAGGTCCGACAGGGAATTTCGTCAGGGGTCAAAGGTCAAAGTGAAAACCAACAGATAAAAAAAAAATCCCCCCCCCCCCGCTCCTGGATTACGTCTCGGAGCCGACGGACGACCAGAAATCTAACGCCGCCGTTTGGAAACGTCACCCCGGTGCGGCGGCGGACCAAACCGGACGACCCGTGAACTCCGGCGGAAAAAGGTTGGAGGGTTAAAAATAGACACGGATAAAAAGAATGTGACAGCTGGGGGGGTCGGGGGGGACGGGGGGGCAAAAGGCTATAAATAACCAGAGAATAGACGGGTCCGGCAGAGCCTGACGTCCATACAAATTGCTGGGGGGGGTTGAAGTAAAAGGACTACAAAAGGATATGCAGCCGCATAAAAGGCCTTTTATAGAATTTAAAGGTATGTAAATGTTACACACGTTTGTTGAAACTTTCTGAAGCGTGTTGAGGTTCTCCATCTCCCCGAAGACGGTAAGTTATGGGTTGAAGAAACAACAGCTCAATGACCTTTTCCCCTTCAAGGTCATTTGGCGGAGTCCCACTCAGCTAGCAGCAACAGACGTCTGCATTTTTGGGCAGGAAACTTCTTGTTTTGAGTAATGCTACGTGTTTTGGGAGTAATACTACGTGTTTTGGGAGTAATACTAGGTGCACGGGTGCCGAAGCTTCATGTTTGGGCGACAAAGCTTCATGGATGGGCGCCATATTTGATGTTTTCAGCAGAAAAAACAGAGTTTGGGCAATTTAGCTTCACTTTTGGTGACGTGACTTCAGTTTTGGGCGCCATATTTGATTGTCCAGCATCAAAACCACAGGTTTTGGGCAGAGCGGCTTTGCCCTTCAGGGCTGGGCGCTGTATTTAATGTTTTAGCACTTAAAACTTAATGTTTGGGTAGAATTGCTTCACATCTGGAAGCGATATTTGATGTTTTAGCATTCAGACTGTCGGTTCGGTTCGTTTAACATCAAGTTTGGGCGGCAGAATTCATTAAATTTGCACTAAATTTGATCTTTTAGCACATAGCCTGCAGGTTTTGGGCAAAGACACTTCACATTTGGGCACTAAAACTGCATGTATGGTCACCGTATTGATTTTATAGCATGTTTTATCCACAAATCTGTTCATATGATTATATAATTATAATAATATAACATCCTTTTGTCACAGCAGTTTGTTTTTTGGGTAAGAAGCTTCTACTCACCCATTGATTCCGATCTTCACCATTTTGGCTGATATACGATCTCTTCGTCACTGGAAGGGGAAAGACAGAATAATAAATGAGTGAGGACGTCATGCTAAAAATGAATAATGAATTCACACACATTCATGGAGTCACCTCACTTTTTAACACAACAACAGTTGAATCCTCTTATCGTTTAAAAATATGTCTCAAGTCAATGACGGAATTTCAGAAAAATATTCATTTAGAATGAAGTGATTTTTTTTTTCTAAATGTAAGTGTTGTTTTTTTTAAAAGTGAAACAATGAGAAAAAGTTAGAAGAGAAAATCAGTAAAAATAACCTCAAAGAAAATTAACAGTTTCAGTGCATCGGGAGGTGAAAGAAAGGAAACTAAGAAATAGTTCAGATGAAGGGGAAGAAGAAGTGCTGCTGGAAAAGGTGGACAGGAGAAAGTGATGAAAACAACAGGTGGAAGAGGAGGAGAAGAAGAAGTGAAGGAGAAGCGGAGAAGGTCCGATACCGTGCGTGAAGGCTCCTCGGTCTGCGGGTCCACAGGATGCGCTGACAGCGGGGACGACAGCAGGCGCGGCCGCTATTTATGGGCGCGTCGCCTCCCAAGCCACGCCCCCTTGAAGCCACGCCCCCGACAAGGCCACGCCCCTGTGGCCGCATCCCGCTGTCAATCAAAGCGAGTGGTCCGCAGACCTCCGGCCGCGTATCCCTCCGCCGCGCAAAGTAGTCCCGGCTGAGAGACGACAAGTGGTTGCTGGGATGCCGACGACAGACCATAATAGTTCTAGAGAAAAAAAGTGATTGAAATCAAGTGAGTCCTTACGGATTCTGGATTCATGGTTTTATTGTTAGCTAAAACAATAATAAATATACTATATATATACATGTATATATGTATATGTATGTATATAAAATATACCAGCACTGTTTTCTTTCCCCCAGTTGCCCCTCGGGGGTAAATGACGTTTATTCTGATTCTTCTACCATGACTACTACCACTAATACAACCATTACTAATTATAATAATAATGATCAACAAGATTATAAATATACGGGCACAACTGCTATTGATGAAAACAGCAATAATAATGGTAATAATTACAAGCATAATGATAAATATACTGGCACAGTACATCTACTGGTACAACTATTCTGCTGCCACTGCTAGTAACAGTAACAATACTAATAATAATAATAATGCATATGTTAGCGCTGCTACGACTACAGCTACTATGAGCAACGGTACCAAAAACAATAAATATGTTGTTGAAACTATGATAATCTAATGAATAAAAGATATCAATCAAATCAGCACATCCCTAATATGTATAAATAAACTCAACTCACCTCAAAATAAAAAATGGCAAGAAATAAGAGTGAAAAAGTGAAAAAAAAAAACAAGAAATGAGGATGAAAAAAAAGGAATAAGTATGAAAAAAATAGAAATAGTAGGAATGGAAAAATAAAAAAAGGAATAAGTATGGAAAAAAACAGCAAGAAATAAGTTTAATAAAATAGCAAGAAATAAGTATGAAAAAAAAATAAAATAAAAGAGTTGATGAAAGCTGCTTCTGCTGCTGTGAGACTCGATGGGTCGGATGATTTCTGAGCAGCCTTTATTTCCTCCGAGGTTTTTGATTGATAACTTTATACCCCTCAGGAAATAAAGTTCATTGAAGGGTGGGGGGGTCCGGGCCCTCTGCCGGTGCGGCCACTCGACCTGCAGGTCGCAGAAATAATCTGCTCTGAAACTTCAGGTGAAATCATTTAGACTCAACATCTGGGCTGTGGAACATTAAGGAGTTCATATTCCGACATTTACCGTCATTGTTTTGGAAAGTTTTGAGGTTGTTTGGTTTAATTTCCTTTTTTTTTCTTTTATTTTTTGGTGCAAATTTTCATCTTAATAAAAGGACTCATTTGTTATTAATATTTTTTTGGAAGATGTGCTTCATTTTCACATATTTTTTAATTATTAATGCAATGAAATGTTTTGCCAGTATTTAGATTTTAATCCATTTATTGATTGATTTATTTCTTACGTATATATTATTTTCCAAGGAATTTTTTAGAGTTTTTCTTGACATATTGAAAAGTTCCACAAGACAAAATGACAAAATTTGATATTTGACCAAGTGCTTTGGTTTCATGTTTCTGCTTATTGATTGCATTAATTTTCATGACTTTTCACACCCAAAAATGACACATTTTTCAGGGCCTTCTAAAAACCTGCTATTTATTTTTATTTTTATTTATTTAAAATGTACCAACTTTTTAAAAAGGCTTATTCTCAGGCCATTATAGGGAACATTTTATTTCATTTTTTTATTTTATGCATCAAAACATTTCTAATCAAATCCGTCTCTGTGCTTTGCTAACAACTTCTTTACCTGTTAGCTTGCTGTCCCTGCATAAACAAGCCAACTTTGCAGCTGTTTTTTTTTTTCCTTTACATTCATTTTGTGCAGCCTGTCAGGGCCAGGGGGTGCCGGAGATCTAGGCCGTCATTGGTCGAAAAGCCGGGGTTCCCCCTGGATCGATCAGAGGTCCACCTATCGAGGCGTACGACCTTTCACCCTCCAACAGAGCCGCGATGTTGGTCAGAAAGTGTCGGGACTATTTCCGACGGCGTTTGGTTGACGGACAGCGCCGAGGTCAAGGAAAAGTTTAAAGACTGAAATCAGAGACGCCCCCGAACACCTCCTCGGCACGACCGACCGCTATCTCATGTCCGCCCCATGACTGCGACGATCATGTGACGCCATGGAAACCAGTTGTGAGGTGCATGTGTGTGTGTGTGTGTGTGTGTCCTTTCCCTTCAGCCCTCCTTTTCATTGTCTTCACTCTGCAGCTGTTGCAGCTTTTTTGCGTTCATCAGAACTTTGGTTGATTTTGAAAATAAAAGCGCACGAACGAATGAGTTAAATCTCATGCTTTAAGCTTGTTTCTTCACTTTAAGTTGAAATAAATATCATATCGGGGGTGAAAAGACGAAAAAATGACGATATATTGTATAAAGTTTCAGTGGAAGGAGCGTTTATTAACCTTCAAAATGGAAATCATTCTAAGGTGCTTTTTAAGGGATTTCTGTTATACAAGGTCTTCTTAGGAATGGAGTAATTAAAGCCCGTGAGCGAGTCTCACACACACACACACACACACACACACGCACAGGCATGAAACCCTGAGCCCGCCGGTGTTCGAGGCCGGGACTCGACGCCGCGAGTCCAGGGGAGGCGACGTAAAGGTCGTCTATAAATACGACGCCCGGTGGCTCCCGTCTTTCAGCCTCGATATGTCAGAGGTCGCGACATTTGCGGGGATGAACCCGCGGCCGGGGGGCGGAGCTTCATCCGGGCCCGGGGTCAGTCGCCGGGAGATTAGATAGGGCGGCTTTTGTGTTTGGCACGGCTCCCCGCCGTCGAACGCGCCGGTCGACACGGCGACGTTTGTCACCGCATTCCTGCTGCTGATAGTCTGACGACACGCGTTATCAGAGTTATGGGTTGAGGCGGGTGCTAGTTGCCCATGGCAACCGCCGCTGGCATTTCTTTGTTTGTCCCGATTCGCCACGAGACTTACTCTCTTTTCAGGATTTTTGTTTTCCCAGCAAAGGTCAGGGGAATTGTAGCGTCCCATTCACAGGCAAACCACAGGTAACACATATCCCCTGCTAATCTGGAATATCACCTGTTAATCCATAAAATCTGTTGATAGTCCATAATATCACCAGGTAATTCATAATATCCATGATAAACCAAATATGCCCTGGTAATCCACAATGTGGTTCAGGTACGACAGAGCGTGTTTTACAGCGCCCCCTGGTGGCCAAACTGGAAAAATGACGCAACGATAATTTTAATTGCAATTTTCACGTTAATCCCGCCGACCCGGGCAGAAGCTTAGCGACAGATCCGAGCTTTTCCTGGAACTGTCCTGGAAATGGTGCCTCCTTTGGGGGCAAGATGGACGCAAAAAGATGGCGGCTAGCGCAGCGTGCGTGCTAAGCAGAGAAGTCGTCTGGGGCTGACAGACGTTGACCTGTTGATGTAAAAAAAAAAAAAAAAAATTTATATGTATATATATATATATATATATATATATATATATATATATATATATATATTATTTTTATTAATTACATTTTTATTAATTTATTTTTTTTAATTTTTTAATTTTTTTTATTAATTTATTGATTTGTTTAATTTTGAGTATTTATTTTTTCATTAATTACAATTAATCATATATATATATATATGTACATATACATATATATGTATAAAAAAAGTGACTAATTTATTTTATTTTATTTTTTAATTGTATATTTAATTGTGTGATGTTCACAATTTGATGCTGCTATCCCATGTGCCCCCCAATTGCCCCCTTGCCACAAATTAAGTTTTTTTTTTCTGATTCTGATTCTAAAAATCAATTCAAAGGTAAAAAATGAACTGTGATAAAAAGAAAAATGCCTGAAAATGTCCAAAAATTCACAGGAAATAAAGAAAAGGTATTCTCTTTATAAATATTCAAAAAATTGAAGAGAATAAGTGCTATAAATAGAAAGCAGTTTCGAGAAAATCAGGCAAGGTGACCTCAGCACAAACTGGCTCGTAAAATATGACTCAATGAAGCGTTTGACTCCTACCTGCGATCGGATTGGCTGACGCTGCTCGCCATGGCGACCAAGTGGCTACTAACTTTTTCAGAATGGCCCGCAGACAGTGAGGATGTAGAAGCGCTGCGATTTGGCGCCCTCTTGTGGACAAACTTGGAACTGCAACAACACAGGGGAGATATGCAGGGATACTTGGAGTACCTTTACTGCAGAAGTAACTAAAAAGGGTGAAAATAATGAAGTAAAACACACAGTAATACTCCTCCTTTATCCAGGACTTTATAATCTAAGGCTATCATTTTGGCTATCAGACTTTTTAATTCCTCTTCCTTCAGCCGAAGGGGATATTCAAATCTTTGTACTTTTTTAGACCGTTAAACACTTTATAGCCTGGACTTTGACACTTTATAATTTTATTTGTATTTCTTATTCTCCCTCCTTCCTACTATTATTTATTATTGTTATGTTTTACTTGAAACTCTGGCACAATTTCCTTCTGGATAAATAAAGTTGTTCTTATTCTTATTCTTATTATTAGGTTACTACATTAAAAAATCAGCACACACACACATTTATATACACAAATATATATGAACACACACACGCACCTATATATATATAACACACGCACACACACATATATGTATACATAAATATATATATATATATATATGTGTGTGTGTGTGTGTTTGTATTTAATATTTTTCTGCAGTGCATTTGTATTTGTACTGCAAAAAAATACAGATAGGAAATGCAATAATACTTTACAATTTATTTTATTTTTTTGCAGAAAGATACCAGTCTTTCAAGGAAAGGTTTAAGTGTATTTGCAAGAACTTATTATTACTGCAAGATCATAATCCAATTAGTTCAAACATGACCTATCAAAAATGTATTCAGGCTTTTTTTCCCCAATAATCAATCAGTCAATCAATCAAACAAAGAATCAAATAAAAGATAGATGTGCCTGAATAACAGATTCATCTATATGAAAAAAAATACATATATTTATTTACCCTGCACAATTAAAAAATCACATGCTTGTTTTTTTTTTTGTTGAAAATCTGTAGTAGATGAAAAAAAAATCAAATTTGGCTTTTCATAAAAATAAAAAAAAATTATATTTAAAATGAAATAGCGTCCTGTCCCTCGCCCCAGGAGAGCGCCGTCCTTGGGTCGACCTTCCACAACGGGAAGTGGCTGTTAATGAGCTGAACGGAGGAGGACGGGATCCCTGCAGGTGTGTGTGTGTGTGTGTGTGTGTGTGTGGGTGTGGGTGTGTGTGTTTGTGCACGGGATCATTCATTCATAATTCATCCTCTGCTCTGTTTGTTGGATCAAATTGGGTTTTTAAAAGCCAGCAAGACTTTTCAAGGGGATTTGAGTTATAAAGAATAAATAGGTAAAAAAAAATTTTGGTCGGCAAAACATTTTAATAATCAACCAATTAATATTATTAGTAGTAATTAGTATTTGTAATATTATTAGTAATAGTATTATTAGCATTATCCCAACAACAATAAGAATAATGACAAAATAATAGATATATCAATTTAATTGTAAATGTCACCAAGTCATTTCTTGTTTATTCCGTCTATTTGTTAATGTCTTAAAAATAAAGTAAAATATTGTTTTGAAAAAGTAGTATCCTGATGGGTTGCTTTCGACATGTATTTTCAAAATAAATGCTAATCTTCTGGATTTATTCTTATTGACCTGATGACCTTTTAAATACAATCCACTGTATATTTAGGGATATATTGTTATCAACTTCATGTACTTTCAAAATAAATGCTGATTTTGGAGTTTATTGTTCTTGATTTTTGGGAGCTTTCAAAATATATGTACTGTTTAATTTGTGTGATTATTTGTATTGAATCATGCACTTTCAAAATAAATATATGTGGGGTTTATTGTAATTTATTTTACACACTTTCAAAATAAAGTGTCATTCAAATCAACCTGTGGGTGCAGACGGATGGATATCTGCAGTCCTGCACAGGTTTTCTGCTCAGCGAGGTGGACCCTCGAGGGGGGGACTGTGTGTGTGTGTGTGTGTGTGTGTGTGTTATGCTTTCAAAATCGTGACAGGAGGCTAAATGTGGCTTCGGAGGACCCCACAGGAAGTGGCGCAGCAGGACGCTGCCGCCAGAATAAAACAAAGAGAATCGATCCCAAAACCGGCATGAGATCAATCCCCAAGTCAGTGTGTGTGTGTGTGTGTGTGTGTGTGTGTGTGTGTGTGTGTGTGTCCTTGTGAGTGAGACTATCCGTGAGTGTGAGAGAATGCTAACCTATGCGTGTGTAAAGGCTAACTGTATGTGAGTGTAAATGCTAAAGTGTATGCATGAGTGTGTGTTTGTCCTTGTGAGTGATAGTATCTGTGAGTGTGAGAGAATGCTAACCTATGTGTGTGTAAATGCCAACGTGTATGTGTGACTGAGTGTGTGTGTGTGTTTGAGTGTGTGTCTTTGTGAGTCAGTGTATCTGTGAGTGTGAGAGAATGCTAAGCTGTGTGTGAGTAAATTCTAACATGCATGTGTGTTGATGCTAAAGAGTGTGAGTGTGTGTGTGAGAGAGAGAGAGAGAAAGAGAGAAAGAGGGTAAATGCTAATGTGTGTGTGTGTGTGTGTGTGTGTGTGTGTGTGTGTGTGTGTGTGTGTGTGTGTGTGTGTGTCTGTCAGCCTACTAGTTGCTTTGTGCTAACTAAGAGACACAGAGCATGGTGCAGTGACATAAAAATACCGCAGACCATCCAAATCAGGAGCTAAAGATGCTAATGCTAAAGATGCTAATGTGCTAATTGTCCTGAAAAGATGCTAGTTTTTCCCACCAAACAATCAGATACAAGCATTCATAAACCATATCAGCATAACGGCGTCAAACCCCAAAAACGGGACGTACCCCACAAACCACCGCCGTCGCCATGGTGACGAAGTCGGGCACCAATTGTGTCTGCGGACAGAAAAAAAAAAGAGGATTAAGAAAAAGAAAAAAAAAAAACGAGCAGAAAAAGTTGTGGGTTTTGTTTGTGTGTCCCTTCCGCGTCGCTCACACACACACACACAACCAGCTGCACAATTATGCATTCACACACACACACACACACACACACACTCACACAGCTATAAATAGTCCTTGCTTGTCTTTCCTTTGCAGAAAACTGAGTGTTTCTCCTCCTCCTCTCCTCACCTCCTCTCCTCGCCTCCTTCTCCCCTCGGCCTGAATACCAATAACCCCCCTCTTCCTCCTTTTCCCCCCAGAAGCTCATAATTCTGTCTAGCTTGAAGTCTTTGTCCTCATCTCTCGGTGTGACTCATAGATTTATACAGCCTCCATCCCCCCCTCCACCCTTCCTCTCCCTCTTTTTCTTCTTGCAGAGGATTCATCTACCTCCCTCCATCCAGGGATCTTCTACTTCTTCTCATGCTCTTTTTTTTTTTTTTAAGTGCGGGTGGGGCGGCGCGTTGCCACGGCGACACCCGCCCACGTGACCCCACCTGTGTGGGCGCTGACGTCTACAGGTGGGTCTCACACACACACACACACACACACACACACACACCAAAAAAGAAAAAAATCAATCAATTTCATCAGAAGATGTGAAACAACCAACTCGATCCATCCGTGCTTGTATTGATCGAGGTATTGACTGGTTGGGTCTAATGGACTGGGTAACTGGTGGATCAATTGATTGATTGATGGAGTATTTGAAGCCCGATAACGTGCACGTTATGTGCACGCCGTTTTCTGTGGAACCAACACTAAGGAGGAACAGCTGGGAATCCTGAGGAGTGAGCGCGCTCAGTGCGTCCGAGGTGATTGTAGTCCATCGCTGAGCCGGTGGCTGAAAGGAACTACAAATATGGCTCCAAAACTGGTTTTCCATCCAGAATTTCACTTCTTCAGTGAACAAAACAAAAAAGATGGGAAAAAAAAACAACAAATTGAAAATAAATACATTTTAAAAACGTAAATAGACAAATACATAGAATAAATCTAAAAAGAAATGACAATTAAATTCAATGACATTAAAATTAATAAGATGAACATCATGAAAAAAATGAAATCAAATAGATTGAAAACATGAATAGACAAATACATGACATAAAACTAAAAAGAAATTATAATAAGATTCAATTGAGTTACAATAAACCAAAAAAAACAAGAGACGAAATATGAATAAAATAAAAATAAAATGAAATAGACCCCACATAAAACTCAAAAAAATATATAATATGATTCAATTGAGTTACAATAAACCAAAAAAAACATGAGACGAAATGAAAATAAAATGAAATAGATTAAAAAATGTAAATAGACAGACAATTGAAATAAACTCAATTCACTGAACTAAAATGAATACAATAACATAAATATGAGATTAAATCCAAACAACAAAATCGAGTAAAATAAATCAAAAACATTTAAAAGAGATGCTCAAAACAGATAAAATCAGAATTCAGGACCCGCCTGCAAATAAACAAAAGAGCAAAAAAATCGACAAATGTTCGGAGGAAGAAAAGAAAGTTTAGAAGACAGAAAGAAAAAGAGGAGAAAAAGAAAAACAAACAGGTGGATGAGCGGAAAACACGAGGAGAAAACAAATGAAATAAGGTCGGATCAGTGATGCTGTGTCAGAGAGGAGGAGGGGAAAGGAAGCGTCACACACACACACACACACACACACACACACACACACACACACACACACACACACACACACTCCGCTCCTCAGTCACGGCGGAGCGGAAGGACAGAGAGGAAGGAGACGCGGGGAGGAGAAGAAGGAGGAAGAGAAGGAAGAGGAGAAGAAGAAGGAGAAGGAGAAGGAGAAGAAGAAGGAGGAGGAGAAGAAGAAGAAGGAGAAGGAGAAGAGGAGGAGGAGGAGGAGGAGGAGAAGAGGAGATGCCCGCTGGACGGATGGACGTGATTTCCCGCAAGCTGCACGCGCCTCTGTGACGGACGCCATGGGCTGCATTGGATCCCGCACCATCAGTAAGCACGCGGGCGGATGGAGGGATGGAGGATGGAGGGAGGGGGTGGTGCGCGTACGCGTGTGTGCGTGTGTGTGTGTGTGTGTGTGTGTGTGTGTGTGTGTGTGTGTGTGTGTGTGTGTGTGTGTGAAAAGAAGGAGGGCAGGATGGAGTGATGGAGCTCGCGTCGCCTTTGTCTCTCCTCCTCGCGCGCTTTTTCTTCTTCTACTTCTTCCTCGTGTGGCGCGTGCGCGCGTGCGTGCGTCTAGGCGGGACAGACGGCGGGATCGGATGCGCGTGGACGTTTCGGCGGGGCGTGTACGCGCACACACACACACACACACACACACCTAAGGTCATTCCACGCGGGGCGTCTCACCCCTCCCACACACACACACACCTTCTTACTTCCCCACCCCGCATCTCCGCGCGTGTCTCCGCTCTGCGTCACGCAACGACGTAATAATCCCGCACACACGCGGCGGAGCATGACTCGTGCAAGATGAGTCAGAGGCGGGTCCCGGTGAGCGCAGGTGCGGGCCGTGAACGCACTACATGTAGGTCAGTCCCGCAAAGTCAATAGTGCGGGAGGGCGAGACGCTCACGCAACGCACACGCAAAGCAAGCGCGCCACTCCGAGCCTCCACCCGGGGGAAGTTACGGCCATTTTTTTTTTTATTATTATTGTTTTAATAATTATATGGATACATTTGATTCAGAAAAAAGAAGAATCATTTAATTCACGAGAATTATTATTATTGTTATTATTACTATTATTATTATTATTATATTTTATAGGTCTTTTTTGATTTAAAAAAATAATATAAAATGTACCCAATATTTTTTACTATTTTCATTTATTTCCGTTCTGCTGCTGCTTTTACTCGGTCCTCTCTGACAGCTTGTTTTGAGTCACGTTGCCGTGGCAACCCAAGGCTTCCCCGCCGGGGGTGTTTCTTCCCATCCAGGCCTGCAGGCGGCAGGTTTCTGTCCTCGCTTGTGGACGAGGGGGTTTCGCGACTAAAACGTCGCTCGGGTCGACTTCCCGTCAACGTCGGACGTAGGAGAACGCGTTTGTTTGGAAAATCCGTTTTTTCCCGCTGAGGCCCGAAATGTTTTATTTTGAAAATCCAACCGTCATCACCTGATTTTGTGCAGGACTTCCTGTGTTTCTTCCTGTCGTCTCTTCGGTGTTTTATTCATTCAGACTTCCTGCGCTTTGTTTAGGATTTACTTTTCCCTCGACCTTATTTTACTGTTTTTATTGTCTGAACGTGAATGACACGGATAGTAAACGCATCAGGTCATGTGACACGGTAGGAATGGATGAATACATGTCACCTGTCTACATTCTATCTCTCTATTCTTGCAAAATAACTGATGTAGAAATGGATTTAAAATGATTTTTGATATATACATATATGCTCTCTCACTATTTATATAAACTATATATATATAGACAGCGTTGCTGTTCATACAAATAGAGTGGATGTTTTAAATTATTTTTTCATACATATGTATATTCACCTTCCATCGTCTATTTTTATGTGAATATTTAATTTAAATCATATTATTTATATGTATTTATATTATTAATAGTACATGATAAGAATACATAGGGGTTTATGCATAGGGGGAGTTTATGTTGATACAAATAGAGTATGTTTTAAATTATTTTTTCGTACATATGTATGCCCACTTTCCATCGTCTATTTTTATGTGAATATTTTATTATATCATATTATTTATATGTATTTATATTATTTATAGTACATGATAAGAATACTTATGAAGGGTTTATGCAGGGAGTTTACGTTGATGCAAATAGAGTATGTTTTAAATTATTTTTTTGTACTCATCCACTCTTTCCATGGTTTATTTGCTATATAAATATCGTCAACAGTTTGTTTTCATTTTTTTATGATTATAATAAGAATACATATTGTTTATATAAAGAGGGAGTTTATGTTGATACAAATACGGCGTATGTTTTGAATTCTTTCACAATAATATATGTGCATATATATTTATATAGCTTCTCCATATATAGATGTTTTGCATTCTTTCTCCACAATAATCATGTATACACACACATATATATGTGTATGTATATATATTATTTGATGAAAACGTGCAACCTTGTTCTCGTAGCGTTGCAACTTCTCCCCCAAATACCTCTGTCTGGCTGGCTGTTTGCTTGTCACCATGGCAACCGTGGCGGCGGCGGCGGCGATGGCGGGGACGTTCCGTGTCGCGGTCCTCCGCTTTGAATCCCCCGGGACGGGTGGAGATCCAGGAGAAACACGTCCTGGCAGGGATAGAAACACACTCCGTCACACAGGAGGAGGAGGAGGAGGAGGGTCTGACCTTTGATTGTCATTGAGCCGAGCGGAGGATGGCGAGGGAGGGGAGGAGACGGAGGGATGGAGCGGCGGAGGTGGGGGAAGATAAACAGAACCCTAAAAATATCCCGGTGTTTTTACAAGAGGGTGTGTCCCCCCCTTCCTCCTCCTCCATGTTCTCCTGGAGGTTGCGAGCGTCCTCTTCCTCCCGGAGCTTCTCACGGATTTGGAAGAAAAACACACCAAAAAAATAGCCGCGTCAGAAGGTTCTGGATCAACAGAACATCCAGATCAAGACGGAAACCCCTGATAATCACCTTTGAATCAATCGATCAATCGATCAACCAAAGACATACAGGTGATCCCAACAAGTCTGATGATGGAGGGGCGTGTCAAACACTCAAAGATTACCTGGCTTATTTATTTAACAATAAAAATAAATGAGGGTACATATAATTAAAATAAATAATAATATATATTGAAATATATTAATTCTAAAAAAAATGTAAAAATTACAAAAAAAAACTGTTTTAATAAGACAACCATGATATATATATATATATATACAAACATGATGTGTGTATATATATAGATGTATATATACATCTATATATATATACATCATGTGTGTATGTATATATATACATATGTATATATATGTATGTATATATATCATATCAAATCATATATATCATGATATATATATTATATGTATATGATACATATATATATATCATGTATGTCTCATTAAAACAGATTTTTTTGTAATTTATATATATATATATATATATATATATATATATACATTTAAGCGTCTTCTCTGCGTCGTGGACACGACACGGTTTCTGCTAAAAATAGGCGGAAGGTGAGAGAAAGACGAGGTCAATGAGAGACAGGAGGGAAAACGTTACAGTAAATATGGGTCAACAGCTAGCACTCACTTACACACACACACACACTCGCACACACACACACACCTCCTTGACTTTGTGGAAATAAAATCAAAATATTAAGCGGAGGCCTGGAAAAAAAGATAAGAAATATTCTATTGTGTTTCTGCTGCATCATCCTCCTCTCTTCTCCATCCTGCTGTTTTTTTGTTTTTTTTGTTTGCTTTGTTTTGCCCCCCCGTCCGCCGCCGCCGCCCCGATTGTATCCGTTTCCTGCTCCGTACAGTTTTAGCCGCGGCGCTAATGGCTGCCGTTACGTCTGGTTCTCCTCCGGTTACCGTTTGCGGCCTGAAGAAGGCCGCCGCTCGGAGAGACGGCGCCGGGATGGCGGCGAGAGGAGAAGTACCGACCACCACAAGGGGGCGGGAGGGGGGAGCCTGTCAAATATTTGACGGTTGAACTTAATAACAGGACGTTTGCTCAAATAACCGCATAACACCGGGTCAGACGTGGACCTGTTATCACCCCGATCCGCTCTTTTTTTCGGGATCGATGACGAGAACCGGTGTCGGAACCCCCAGGACCGGGTACATTGAACTTTTCCCTGTGCCGTTGCCATGGAGACAGGCCAGGACCCACCCGGAACGATGTCTTGCGTTTTGCGCTACGTTTCAGCTAGTCAGCGGGTTAGTTAGCCTTCCATCGGCCGGAAACCGCATGACGTTTTCGTGGAGATTCTCGTCTTTCCTTCGGAAAACAAAGACGGTCCGCCGACCCGTTGACTCAAATCTTATACGCATCTTATTCCGAGAAACGCCGGAGTCGTCATCCTCATCCCGGCTGCAGCGATTCAACATCGATTTGCGCTTGTTTGCGATGTTTTGCTTCAATTTAGATCATTAGAATGCCTTTTTGCACTTCTTGAACGTTCATTTTGCACCTTTCTTTCACGGATTTTTAAACTTTTCCCGCTGCTTGGCAGCATTTCTCTCGGTTTCACGTGACCCTGCTAGGTGCTCTGAAGGCTTTGCAACGTTCTGAGGCGACCCGGCGCTGGAAACGACGCGTGGAGAGGGAGGAGGGAACCAAAATAAGCAACGCTCGGCCCCGGGGGGCTCCTTTCGGGATTTAAAGCGCGGTTTGCATTTTCTAAATGTCACCGAGCTTTTCGTCAAAGGCGGCGTCGCGTGAGAAAGAGCACGTTCAAGACGCCGCCGCCGCCGCCGCCGCCGCCACGCTGCTGCTCAGCGAGCCGTCCGATGATATATAATCACCGCCGGCGGGCCGGGAATCCGCTGACTGTGGGGCCCGCGGCCGCCTGATTGGCCGCCACGTGAGCGGCGCATGTGAGCAGGGACGCAACGGCGGTTTGTACCGACATGGATTCCCGTCACCTGGCGTTCTTGTTTTCGAGCTGCGTTCACACCGATTAGCTCAATCTTGCATGTATTTGCAACATTTTTAGATTTGCAGCTTCTCCTTCTGCTGGCCAAACATCTTCAGGTGCATTTTGCAAAATTTTGCATAAATGCTAAAGTTTAGCTTTTGCAAAAGTTTGTCATGTTTTCACTGGATTTAGCAACCCTTTAACACACATTAGCAATGTTTCGTTTTTTGTGATTTTGCAGCGCTTTCAGCTTCAGATTTGAATCGTTTACATGTTGAAACCAAGCCGTCGCTCATGTCCTGCTACTTCCTGCTTGGCTAAAGCGTATTTCGCTCCCGATCGGAACCCGAAGATGTTTCTAGGCGGCAGGACGCTCCGGGGTCGGGGGGGTCGTCCGGGGCCGAGACCCGCCGTTTGGCGTGGTGGCGGCTCCGTTTCCACACGGATTAACGTCTCTGGGAGAAAAATGTCGTTCCGATTTGGCGTGCGTGGCGCCGGAGGCCCTGAAGGGCCCCGTCGGCACCGGGATTATTTTTAGAAATGGATTCAGGGGCTGGCGATGGGAAAAATCCCTCCCTTATTTACATTTAACCTCCTCCTTTGTCTGCGTCTGTTCGTTTCACGGTTTAAGGATTTCAAAATGGCCGACCCCGGCTCCGCCCACAGGACTCCTGTCTGGGAACGGAGCTTAGCTAACAAAAGTAGCAAGCTAACATAGACGCTATCAAAGCTAGCTGGGTGGGTGGATGCTAGAGTAGCATGCTAACCCAGCTGATTTGACATGTTTGAACATGATAAACATTATGAGGAAGCAGAGCGTCTTAGCTAATTACTGTTATTATTTATTTTATTATTTCGATCTTTTAATATATATTTTTACTCGCTGCGGGATGATGAAAGGAATATTCTATTCTTCAGTAGCATGCTAAACAAGAGCTAATAACTGAAAGCTAATAACCAATGGTGCCACCTCCTTTCTGCTAACTACATCCGCGTGCTAATATGGATAATATCAGGGTTGATGTTTCCCGGCTAACAAAGGCAGCATGCTAACACAGCTAACATTCAACAGAGTTAAGGGACTTAGCTAACCCCTAACACTGACCAAGGCTGAACATGTCAGCTGAACTCTGTTGCACAGCAACTAAAGTTACCTTCCTAGCTGCAATAGCAGGCTAACAATGCTAATGTTTAGCTTTGTTTGACTTGACCCTTCAGTGTTTTTAACAACATATCACAACTTTAGGGTTTCTGACCGGCTCATCTTTGCTCCCCACGTCTGGAGGCTTTGGTTTTCCGACGTTTGGGCGGGACTTTGACGAAGCGCCGGACGCCTCTGGGTTCCGTCACGGTTCCGGCCTCGGTTCTCCCCTTCATTAATTCCTTAACCCTCTTAGCCTCGTCAAGGTCGTGGCGGCGGCGAAGGGGGTGGGAGGGGGTCTTCTCCCCCGTGGACGGTGTCTCTCCCCGTCACGTGGCGGCGTTTAATGATCTGACCGCCACACACTCCTCGTCTGACCTTCAGACGACCTTCGGCGGGCTTTTATTCCCATCCTGTTTTCTGGGACCGGACCCTAAGCAGGAAGCAGGGATCAAGAAAAACACTGTTTATTTTTCAAATGACATATTTTTGTCTTTATAGTTGTAAGTAAAACTGGTAAATTATACTGAGCGAGAAATTCAAAAATCCCGTTTTTCCCGAATGACAAATTATTCTATTAAGATAAATGTTTTGAAAATGAATGTATATTTTAGTAATTATTGGAAAGAAATTATTTTATAGAATTTTACAGATGTATATGTTACAAAGTAGACATACTACCCAAAAATGTTTTAAAAAATGACCTCAAAAAAGCGAATAAAACAAGAAAAATCTATCAAAAAAAAATTAATAAGAATAATAATTGATCTTTTAACATGAAAATCTAAATAAATCAGCAACTTTTAAAGAATTGCTGAAAAAAATTGCGATAAAAAATGTAAAAATCAGAAAATAACCTGCTAAATAATCAACATAATAATATAAACAATCACTTTGAAGTTTTGGTCCAAGTAAAAGCTCCTGCATGAGGACTTTTGTTTTGAAACGCTTGCTCGCAGGTTCAAGCCCGAAATTAAAAATCCAGATTCCATTTCCGTGTTCCCCCGCTCCCAGTTGGTCACGCCGGGTTCCACGGCCGAACGCTACGGTTCGGCGTTCTCTGAGGATTCTTCCGGAACAAGAGCGGGAGTTCATTTGTCAACTTCCAGTCAGATTATCTGGAAACTGGACTGTAATCTGATCATTTAATCTGAGTCGATTCCCGTCTGACGTTGTGCTGTTTGTTCTGCTGTCGCCTGTTGGAGGTCTCAACTTACCCGACACACACGCACACACACACACACACACACACACACTCCACATTATCGACATCACTTCCAGACTGACGGATGCTGAGTGTATTTAGTAACGTGTGTGTGTGTGTGTGTGTGTGTGTGTGTGTGCGCGTGTGAGTGTGTGCGAACCACGTCCAGATTAATTGTTTGATCTCACGAGCCGATCGAAAGGTGCTGGTGACACGACGGCAGCCGATCGGTCGATATTTTGATTGGCAGCCGGAGTGCAGGGGAGCGAGATGTCTCACAGTACGGTAGCATGCTAAAACCCAGCTAGCACAAACGGGATAGTCTTAGCCGCGTAACGTAGCATGTGCAAAAGCAGCTCACATAACTCTGAGATGGAGCTCAAAACAGCAACGTGCTAGCATACAGCAAAGCATGTCTAAGCTAAGTGCCTCAAATTAACAAGGCAAAGTATCCAGGCTAAGTACAGTAGCATTGTGACACAGCTAGCATAAAGTAGCTGTATGTGTAGGTTCAGTGGCAGGCATGCTAACATGCAACTAGCATGATTGTGGCTACCTGTTTTGGCTAAGTGCAGCACCATGCTCAAACACGACCGGAGTGCTATCCTGCGCTAACGTGCAGCAAAGACGCCATGAAGCCAAACTTTTTTGGCAAGCCAAAGTAGCAGGGCTAACAAATGCTAGCTAGCACCTAGCACAGCAGCGGTCGGTATGTAAACACTGTTAAACACTGACTATAAGTGAGGAAAGCGCCGTACTTATTAGCGCAAATCTGCACTTTTAGCACAAAACCATTGGAGTAAAGCCCCCTGTGGGGTCTGAGAGCCACTTCTCCAGACGAAGCTGTTTTCTGGAGGATTCTTGGAGGCAGAACGAGAGGCAGAACGACGGCTGAGCAGCAGGGGAGGGAAGAGGACGAGGGGGAGGAGGAGGCGTTAGCTTATTAAGACAAACTCACTGGAGCTAAATTTACTCCCGGGGTGTGAAAACATCAACATTTACCACTGCAAAGCAGACAGTGGAAGATAAAGCAGAATTAGCGGCGGGATAGATTTGCATTTGTCATCAAGAGGACGTTGACCTTGGGCCAGGAAGCAGCTAAGAGGCTGTTTATGGAGTTCCACAATTACGTTTTTATCAAAATAAAAGTGCGATGAGCTCGTTTTGGACGGAGATTCAACATTTCAACTCGGACAGAACAGCAATGACAGGAAGTCGGGCACAAACACGGCTGATTTTCAGAATAAAACTTTGGTAAAGACAAAGGGAGTCTCTTAGACCTGAATTAAAAGATAAACAGAATCAAACCCAAATGTCTGCGGGCACACACACACACACACACACATACACACACACACACACACACGTGACGGTTGGGTGAAGGTATTACCCCGGCGAGCAGGACTCCCTCAGTGCTCCATGTCGGCTCGGAGCGGAGGTGAGTCAGACTCCAGGCTTCGCTCCGGATCACCGTCACGGGGCCCCCGTGTCACCGCACACACACACACACACACACACACACACACACACACCGTGCGCCCTGAGCGATGGCAGCAGACAGGCGACGGTCCGCCAGAGAGAGCTGTCAAGGTCTATTGTTGCAACGTCGCACAACGCTAACCTTCTTGTATGTGCGTGTGTGTGTGTGTGTGTGTGTGTGTGTGTGTGTGTGTGTGTGTGTGTGTGTGTGTGTGTGTGTTCTATACCTCGTCCTGTCCGGTTCTCCTCTGGGTGCTCTGGAAGTCGACTTCCTCCTGCCATAAAACGGTGACATTTAACGAAATAAAAGGAATTAAAATGTAATGAACAGGAAAAATAAATGAGTAAAATAAACAAATAAATATTAAAAATAACATAAGTGGGGAAAATAAAATTTAAAAAAAATTTGGAAAAAAAAATAAAAATTCGAGAAAAAAAATTCAAGTAAAAACCAGCTCACGTTATCAATATTTCCTTATTGATCGTGCTGATTATGAGCTGAAGGTCTCACCGCCAGGAGATCCAGGCTCTTCTTCCTAGTGTTCCAGTGTTGGCTTCTTCTCCTCCTCCCAGAGCCCCTGCCTCCCTGTGTGTGTGTGTGTGTGTGTGTGTGTGTGTGTGTGTGTGTGTGTGTCAGTGGCCTCCAGGATCCCCAGGGCTGTGTGTGAAGTGTAGTCACAGCCAGCCGAGTCATTAACACCGAGTCGCGCAAAGTTCAAGGCCGGTCCTGGTGGGACCAGACATCTCCTCAGATGTTCCTCCATGTTCTCCACCTGAAGGTTCGCGGAGGAGAGGGTGATTGACAGATGACGCTGTGATTGACAGCTGTCCAGGTTAAACCCGTCCCCTCATGTCAGCGGTGACTGGCTCCGCCCCCAGCAACATGTGACACACACACATATAGACGTATATATAAACACACACTCACATATACACATGTACAAACATACAAATATATATGTATATATGAGAGAGATGCACACCCACACACACACACACACATATATATATATAGACATATAGACAAATACATGCACATATACACACACACACGTACATACACACATTTCCACCACACGTACTCACACACACATATAGATATATATACACATATACATACACACACAATATACGTATATATATATGACAGAGATACATACACACAGACATACATTTCCACAAACACACACACACATGTAGACATATACGTACACACAGATTTCCACCAACATACACACACACACACACACACACACACACACACACACACACACACACACACACACCTCAGGTCATGTGGACTGACTGTGTAACCAATGGTAACGAGCGACCTCAAATCAAAGCCTCAGGAGAGAATCAATCTATTAATGGCCTGGCGTTTGTGTGTGTGTGTGTGCGTGTGTGTGCGTGTGTGTGTTCTCGCTCTTTGAACTGTTTTGGATCTTCATCATGTGGTTGAAACACCTGTAGCTGCCAAAACAAAACAAACTCACCTCTGTCTCTCTCTCTCCAGCAGCCGATGCGGTTCCAGTACGGAAGGATGGTGATCAGGTAAAAAAACAAATATCTTACTTCATCTCGCTTTCTAACATTTCCTCTGCTGAATCCCATGTGTGTGTGTGTGTGTGTGTGTGTGTGTGTGTGAGTGAAAGGGATACAAACACCCATTTTACTGCTGTTTCTGCTCCCCCTTTTCTTCGGTGACATCCTGTGATAAGGCTTTCTTTCCTCCTCCTCCTCCTCGCCGACATCCAAACACCCCGACAGTTTAATTACAATTTAAATCCTCTTAAACGCTGTCGCTTCCTGCCTCCCCGAAGACCCCGGCTCGCTCGCTGCCACCGGGGCCACCGGGAGGAGGAGGAGGAGGAGGAGGAGGAGGAGGAGGAGGAGGAGGAGGAGGGCGGCTCGGTTCCCATGGCGACCCCGGGTTGTTTACACCCTGATATGAGGAGCTGGGCGGGAAATTTCAATTTTTAGTTGAGGGTTTCCGTCTTCTAAACTCCTTTCATTTATGCTGGTTTAATTCTATATCTTTACATAAATTCTATTTTATTTTATTTTATCTATTTTATCTATTTTATTTCTATTTTATTTGTATTTGAATTGTATTGTATTGTATTGTATTGTATTGTATTTGTATTTGAATTATTTAAATTTCTTGTTTTTTTTAAGAATAAGAATAACTTTATTTATCCCGAAGGAAATTGTTGCGCCAGAGTTTCGAGTAAAACAAAACAATAATGAATAATAGTAGGAAATTGTATAAACAGTAAAAAAAAAGGGGGGAGAGTAAGAAATACAAATAAAACTATAAAGTGTCAAATTCAAGGCTATAAAGTGTTTTAAGGTCTTAAGTCTTTTAAGCATTTTAGAGATTTTGTTGTTCTTTAATCTAATTTTCATCCACATACATCAAATACACACATGCACGGTCATTCCTCTCGCAGTCTGATCCACATTCCAGCGTGCACACACACACACACACACGCACACACACACACACACGTGTGTAGTATACATGCAGGCACAAATTTCCACAAACATGCACACACACAAATGCAAACAGACATACGCATACACACAGATGAACGCAAATACACACTCAAATAAAATGTGTACGTGTGTGTGTGTGTGTACGACTTGGATGGTGAAGATGTAATTAGATGTGTAGTTAACCCTCGTCATCACCGTGACGACAAGAGAAGCCACAGCATCAATTCCTCCACACGTCACATCGACAGCCCTTCTCACACACACACACACACACACACACACACACACACACACACACACACACACACACACACACACACACACAGAGTCCAATAATAGCAGTCCAAGGACACCAGTGACATCATCACCGCTGCCATCTTCTCCACATTAGCTGTGCCAAATAAATCATGGCTGGAGCCTTACACACACAAACACACACACACACACACACACACACACACACACACACACACACACACACACACACAGAACACTTGTGCATGTTCCTTGTGAGCCCCCCCCCCCCCCCCCCCCCCCACTGAAAATGGCCGGCCCCATACACACCCCCTGGTGGCCGGGACACCCACAGCAGTCAAAGAACATTATAATGTTTTTTTTAATTATCACTCATTACTCATGGCTCACAATGATAGGTGAGTAAAATAAAAAAATGTAAATTTAAATAAATAACAATTTATTGGGGTAAAATATATGTAGTTGTATGAATGTGTGTCGATCGGAGGCCCGGTGGATTTTCAGAATGAGAGTGTGGGGTTCGATTCTACTGTTTGTTTCTGTGTCCTGATTGACCTTTTCCCGCCTTTTCTCCCCCCCGACCTCTGACCTCTGACCCCCTCCCACACGATCTCCGTCGCCCCCCCCCCCCCCCCAACCCCCGACCCCTCCCCCAGCATGGCCGTGCAGAGTTTTCCTGGGAAGGAATCAATGTAAGTGTCCTTGTTTCATCCCCACCGCCTCCTCCCCCTGCACACTTCCATCCTGTCAGCGCCACTTCCTGTCACCCCCGACCCCTGACCCCTGACCCCTGACCCCCCCACTCCTCCACACACAAACAATAAGGAACCTCTTTAAGCAGTTTAGATGTCCCTGCAGGATGTGGCGTTCACCACAGGGCCGGCTGTCAATCACAGAGCCAGCTGTCAATCACAGAGCCGGCTGTCAATCACAGAGCCGGCTGTCAATCACAGAGAAGCTGTCAATCACAGAGGCAGCTGTCATGACAGGGCCGGCTGTCAATCACAGAGCCAGCTGTCAATCACAGAGGCGGCTGTCAATCACAGAGCCGGCTGTCAATCAGAGCCGGCTGTCAATCACAGAACCAGCTGTCAATCACAGAGGCAGCTGTCAATCACACAACCAGCTGTCAATCACAGAGCCGGCTGTCAATCACAGCATCCCATCCAGACACGTCAATCATTCACTCACTCATTCACACCCACAGACTCTCTTTAGATGTGGGATGCAGATGGAGAACCCAGACAGCAGATTAGAACATGAAACCTTCTTACCGTTGGATGAGGCTTCTCAGCACCGTGTTTGGACCGAGGGATGAAGACGGAGAACCCGATGAAGAACCCAGGCAGGGGAACATTGAGACTCCATCTGTGGAGAACCCAGTCTGACACCAGATGAGAACCCAGAACCTTCTCAGTGATACGCTAGAATTCTATCTGCTGATTGTGGACCGCGAGATGAAGACGAGAATCCATGCAGGAACCAGGAGAGCGTGGAGAATCCAGGCCCCTCCACCATCAGATGAGGGTTTCCACCTCACCGTTTGGCCTGTCGGGGAGAACCTTCAACCTGGAACATCCATGATAGGATCTCCAGATTTTCTCCGCAGCGTCGGTTTTCCAGCTAACTCACCTTCACCAATCCCGGTGTCCGGTTAATTAATTTCCATCGCATTTTCTCCTCCCATCCCTCCTCCTCCCACTCCATCTCCTCCATCTCCTCCTCCTCCTCCTCCTCCCGGGCAGCTGTCCATGGAGGACACCACCTCCATCTTGCCGCGCCTCAAGAGGAAGTCGGCCAACTCCTACGGGATCGGGGCGCTGGCTAAGTCGTCTCTGTCAGGTGTGTCAGGTGTGTGTCTGTGCTGCTCCCTGGTAAAAACTACAAAAAAGCCCCCATGTTGCTTCCAGAGGCTCCGCCCACTGCCGCCGCTGCCACCGCCGCCGCCCAGGGATCGGTCCACTCATTAAAATAATTAATAATAAAAGACATTACTACGAATAAAAAAAAAAACAAAAACGAGGAAAAAAACCAAATAGATAGATTAATTTAAATAAGTGAATCCAACAGATAAATACATGATAAAAACAGATAAAGCAGGTGAAATGATTACATAAATGAATGAATGAAGGCCTGAAAAACAAAAACATAGAAATAAAGAAATAGAAAAATTGTTATGTCAAAAGAGTGAAATGCATATGAATGACTTAATGTATTCTAAATAAACAACTATAATTAGATAATTAGATTTGATTCATTATAATTAGAGGGCAGGACAATGAACAAACGAATAAATACGAAAAGTGGCACTGAAAAAAAGACAAAGAAATCAACAATGTGAATAAAATAGGTGAAATAAATATATACATGAATGTATGAATACATGAAAAACAAAACCACAGAAAGAAATGAATAAATTAATGTATTATTAATAAATTACTATAATTAGATAATTAGAGTGTAGGACAATGAATGAATGAATGAATGTTAAAAGTGGCACTGATTAAAATACAAAGAAATCAAAACATAAACATACACACGAATATAGACATGTGGAAAATAAGTTAAATAAATGCATATGAATGAAAAAAAGGAATTAAAAAAATTAGATATGAAATGAATGAATGAAAGCATTTTTAAAGCGGCACTGAAAAAAGAAAAGGAAAAGAAAAAATAAAGTAAATACAACAAAGTCAATGAATAAATAAGAATGAACAGACGAATGAATGATAACATTAAAAATGAAATTCAAGTAAACGCAAATACCGGACAGTTCATTGACGCGACAGAGCTCATCCCTGGGCGTCGTCGTGGCGACGGCGGAGGAGGCGGAGCTTGGCACCAACATGGTCGCCCCTGTGGGTGCCCCCTCTCCCGATTCCACCCCCGACCCCCCCCACTCTCTCCTCCATTCAAATCAATGACAAGGCTCCTTTCATTGATGGGAACCAATCAGATCTCCACAGGCGTCTCCACAGGCGTGTTGGGAATTGTAGTCTTTTTTTTTTGTTTTTTGTCTCCTCCTTAGATTGTCAAGTGGCGCCAGTGTTGTTGTTGTTGTTGGTGGTGGTGGTGGTGGTGTTGTCATGGCGATAGGTGGCTTCTTGTTGTGACACCTTGTGCTTTTTGTGCTGCAGAGTAGTTTTTTTTTTTTTTTTTTTTAATTTAGCTTTTGTAGTTTAACGGCAAAGACGTTTGTATTTGTTATTCTCTGTTTGAGCTTTCAAACGGGTCGGGCTCGGAGAAACACGTGAAACGACCGAAACGTGAAAAGACATTAGCCTAACAGATGCTAAAGGACTCGACGATGCTACGCGTCGACAGTGCTAACACAGTTAGCATCCTGAACGTTTTTTGGTGCTGAGGAAAGTTAAAAAACAGAACTGCCGAGCTTGAAAGTAATGCTAATGATGCTAACACCGACAGCTAACATTTGATAGATTGTGAGCCAAGTGCTTGTTGATTACGTTAGCATCTTGGCTACGTATCATCACGACCTCGTGTTTCTCAGGCTAACATGCGAGCACGGAGGCGTGGCGATGCTCCTCAGGGTTTGGAAGTTCTTCTAGCATTGATCGGACAACGGCGGCTTTTGTCGTGCAAAAGAGAAGCAGTGGCGGCGCCAATGGCAGAGCCCCCGTGGTCGTTTCACGTCTTTTCACCAACGCTCCGTCCTGCTGGCGTTCAAGTTTGGAGCATTTTGGCGAGCCGGGACCCCAGAAACATCCCAACACCCTCCACGGTCTCCTCCTCCTCTTCCATCTCCACAGCCATGTTTTTTTATTTCCTCCATGCAACTTTCTGGCTGTAGAAAAACAAGGGCTTAGAATTTCGATCTATTTATACGTCATGTTTTTACATGTAATTTATCTAAATGTTGGTTTATAATTTAATATAGGTAGATGGTTTTCAGCTGCGTCCTCCATCTGTTCACATTGGAAAATACTTTATTTTCCACCTGATTATTATTATTATGCATCTTTGCATAATTAGTGAATTCATTTTCTTGTTTTGGGTTTGATTTTCATCAACTTATTTCCATTTTTCTTTCATTTCTATTGTATTTTGTCTGAACTGTTTCTAAACGTGGCGTATCCATAATTTCCCTTTTTGCATTATTTATTTTTGCCTCTTTGTGACACTATGATGCATCGACCGTCAATGTCGCTTGCGATCAAATTCCCCGCCGCTCGTTTCCATGACGACGATGATCTCCGCTCATCCCCATCCCACGTGACGCCATCACGACCCTCCCACCCTCCCGCAACCATTCCCGCCGTAAATGACGTTTTGACAGTGCATGTGTGTGTGTGTGTTACCATGGTTACCTGTGGCAGGCGTGACCCGCTCCATGAAGGATAAGGTGACCAAGCCGACCGCCATGGCCCAGGGCCGCGTGGCCCACATGATCGAGTGGCAGAGCTGGGGGAAGCCCTCGGCGGGGCCCCTGGGGGCCGCCGGACACGCCAACCTGCAGCGGGAGAAGGAGCGCAGGATGGAGAACGACGCCTACAGCGACCTGAGCGACGGCGAGAAGGAGGCGCGGTTCGCTGCAGGTGCATGATCGATCGCTAATTGCGGCCAGACGGATTGAGAAGCTGGGATGGCCTGACGTCTGCGGCCCCGCAGGTATCATGCAGCAGTTCGCCATCTCCGAGGCCACGCTGTTCGGCTGGAACTCGCTGGACGGGGAGAGTCTGGGCGCCGGGTCCAACCAGGGCAGCGTGGCTCACCTGAGCGAGGTCAACCAGGAGAGCATCACCAGCAGAGGTCAGCGCCGCCAACGCCGCCGCCGCCACTTCCTCCTTTTTTTCATCCAGAACTCATTGGATTTATTGTTTTTGTCCTTGCTTTAAAAAAGCCCAGAATATTTAATATTTTCCAAGAATTCTCGTAAGTTGATTCATTTCTCTGAAACTGTTTTTTTTATATATTATTATTATTATTCATTTTTTTAATATTAAAAAAAACATTTTTTTATATCATTTATTTGAAAATGCCAAGATTATCTATTTTGCTGATATTCAGTGAGTTTATGGATCATTTCCAGGAAATTTCTGTAAAATTTTAGAGGATTTTACTGTTGCAATATTTGTACTTTTTCGATGAAAATTCACTCAAGGTTTGCAGGAATGGGGGAATGAATGAATGAATGAACTGGTTTTTACTTTTTATTTTATATTGTAATTAATGATGATTTAAAAATTTCAAGAATATATATTTCGCTAATATTCAATGAGTGTATTACGGGAAATGTCATAATCATCAATTTTATCTTTTATCATTTTTCAGGGCATTTTTGAATACAGAATTATTTTTTTAAATTAATTCCTGGTTTCTTGGTGGAGTGTTTTTATTTCTTTACTGTTCATTCATTTTATTATCTTATATTTTACAAAACATGAATCACATTTTATCCCAGAACTTTGATTTCACGATTGTTTTGGTCATTTCTTGGTCAAGATGATTCTTTTTTTGGTAACTTCCTGTGACACACACACACACACACACACACACACACACACACACACACACACACACACACACACACACACACACATAAAGGTCAATGTGTTAACCCCCTCACAGACCAGGTCCTCCATCACTCGTCCGCAGACGTGTGGCCCCACACTTACGTCTCCCAGGGCTTGTACTGCCTGTCCTCCTCCGACGCCTGGGAGCCAATCACCAGCCAGCCGTCGGGAGTCGCCTCGCCGGCGGCGGGCTCCTACATCATGGCCGCCGGTGAGGCCGCCGGACGCGCTCGTACCTTACCGCGTCCCCTCCCGTACCTTGCCGTTAAGCCTGTGCTGGTTCCAGGGGGCGGCAGCGGCGCCGGCGGGACCCCCGGCGAGGGATTCGACGGCGCGGTGGGCGCCTTCATCCAGCAGCACCAGGCTCAGCTGGTCCTGCAGCAGCAGAACCAGCTCCAGCAGCTCCAGCAGCTCCACCACTACCAGCAGCAGCAGCTCCTGCAGTACCACCAACAGCAGCAGGCCAGTGCACACACACACACACACACACACACACACGGTGGGATTAAACCACATGAAGTTAAACATTTCGAGGGCCACATCAGCGTCATGGAGTATAAATGAGTATAAATGTAACTACATGTAACCAAATATGTCAAATAAGTGTAACCTTCAATTTCTGCAAAGTAGAGACGTGATCATTTTGATGGTATTTACGGATATATTAACCTTTTACCTCCCACGCTCTTATTCAGCACACTAAATACACTGGAAATTATATAATCCCACTATATTTCATGATATAGTGGGATTATATTTAGCAGATGAATCTTATATAGCACATATATATAGCACATATACAGCTCATTATAGCACATGAATTTATATAAGGGACTCACAATATACATGTGCAATAACTCACACTTGTAATTTGTGTCTATTTACATATGCAGCTTTCTTATCTAAACATTTATTCCTCCTCTTATCCTATATATATCCTATCCTATATATTCCTACTATTATCTATTATTGTTATGTTTTTGCTTGAAACTCTGGCACAACAATTTCCTTCGGGAGAAGTTGTTCTTATCTTATCTTATTCCTCATCATATTTTTTATTCTGCATGTCCTGGACTCCTGAGGGATCACTGAAGTTCTCCCCAATCCTAACACATGCAGGGATTATAGCACAGTTATATATGGAGACGTTCCATTTCGTCAAAAATGGGTATTTTTGATTTAGGGACAAGAATTAGCAATTATCCGAGGACAGGATTTCTCAAGGACATGGGGTCCTGGACCTGCTGTCTCTGGGGCTTAGGGTTCTTACTGGTACGTCACTTTGCCTTAACGGAACTCAACTCAGTTTCAAGGTCACGATCGCCAACCCTTGGTCTCCAGACTCGTGGTTGTCCTCCCGAAAGTTCTCCTGACAGATGTTAAACTCCAGGACAGAACGCGGTGCTTCTGTTTGACCTCCCAGTCTGTTCTGAAGGCCTATAAACTGCCTCTTTCTGCCCCGCAGCCCCTGGAGAGCAGGCTACATAGTGCCTCCCACTCCCTCCAAGCCACCCCCAACAGCACCATCCACAGCCTTGGGCCTCCAACCCACCCGCGGCTCGCCGACCTGTGGGGGGCGGCGCAGGTGGAGGCGCACCAGGTAGGGAAGATGGCGTGATTAATGAACCCATGAAATCCACCGACAGCAAGTTGGAGTAGCTGACGTGGGTTTCATCGGAAAAGGGGTACAAGTATGGCGGCTAATGCTGCACTTGTACCCGCTTCGCTTCCTGGGTCCTTCAACGTTCCCCAGTTCTACCGACATCCGTGCTCCCTGGGTTCGACTGTCCGACGATATCGGGCGCACATTTGGGGGCTGAAGGGTCAGGGTGACCTCCTCCCCACTCTAGAACTTGCAGACATCGGACCCCAGGGGACGGTAGAACCCGAGGAACATTGGACTCCTGAGACATTTCACTGGTTAATTTCACTGGTTGACGTATCAACCCCAGAGGGACGGTTGGACCTTTGAGACGTGACCTTTTGTTCACTGGTAGACACATAATCCCGCCTTGACTCGAGGGAACTCCACTGATTTCCAGGTGGAGATTGTCGGGCAGCTGAGCGGGCCGATGGGGGAGATGGTCGGCGGGATGGTGGAGACGGTGGGGGAGGAGCCAGAGCCCGAATCCGAAGGGATCCCCGAGCAGCACGAGGAGGAAGAGGAGGAGCTGACACATGTGAGTTCCATCCCTGGATGATGCCTCACCAGCAAAGCACGGTGGATAACAACCCTGCTCAGATAGCAGATAGATGACGCTCGCGAAGGAGAAGGTAGACGGGGAAGCTTTACCTTGGAATGACGGTGGCTCGCGGCGGTTGGTTAATCAAAAGATCAACGGTTAACCGCCATCTCTGTTCCCAGGTAGAGGAAGTGACGCTGACCCTGGAGGCGGAGCCTTGTCCGTTGACCCCGTCCTCGCCGAGGGAGGACGACCCGTCCAACAGGGGCTCCAGCCCCGGACTGCCGGCGCAGATCCCCGAAACGGCGTCGGAGAGGATACTGTTCGACGTCACCCCCTGCGTTGTCCAATCGCTGGAGGAGAAGGAGGAGGAGCCTGAGGAGGGCTCCATCGTCGTCGTGGCGACCAATTGAGTCAGAGGCGCCGAGAGGCGAGAACTGAAAACACGCAGGACGTTAATACTACAATAATCGATCGAGCTATTACCCCCAACCCCTTTTCGGACGTTAGAGATGGCTTTGTGGGACGTGACCGACACAAGCGGGTGGAACCGTGGAACGTTATATCTGTGACAACAAAAAAAAGAGCAATTTAAACTTGAATTCTGTGACAATTCAAGCTCCGCCTCGGCGGGCGGAGCGGCGAGGAACTGATGTTTCGACCACCTGGACCAAAGAACCCGGACTGGGATTGGAACCCCGTCGGGGGGGCAGGAAGTGACAGAGGAAGTGACTGGTTTAGAAAATAAAAAAAACAAATAAAAGCGCAATACAAGGGATTACAGACACAGAATAAATTCGGATCAAGCAGTATCTCAAATACCGAGATGGGTACACAACCAAAAGTCAGTGCATGCTTTTTAAACCGTGGCCGAGCCCTCACTCTATCATAACACCATATACAAAGTAATAATATATCAAATTGCTTTTTTTTATAATAAAACTGGAGAAAAGAACGCGTATAAACGTAAATAGGTCTTTGTACGAATGTAAGACTGTATGTATGTACGAATGTAGCTCTGTTTGTGTGTAAAATATATTCTGCCGACAGTTACGCCTCTCGTAGCGGTTATTTTCTATCTTAGCGTCCATTGCTAACAAAGGACAAGTCACTAGCTGAAACGCTAAATTCACCGATTTGTTTCAGACACACTTGTCCTCGTTTCAGCTAGCGTGTATGTGCTAAGCTACTTACCCAGCACACAACAAACCCTGCTAATTTGGACAGATAGTGAAGGATAGCTGGGATAGCACAGAGATGCTAAGTAATGATGACCACGGGTTAGCTGCTATTGTTAGCATCAACATTGTAAATTGCAGGACGGTGTAGCATTTTGGACGTTCTGTGTTGGCAGGGAAAACACTATCCTGGGAAAAATGATGTTTGCATTGACGTTTTCAGCTTCGCCCATCACAGATGCATTCCAGGCAAAGCGATTTTAAAAGTAGCGTAAATTGTGAACGAGCTAATTTAACACTCACAGAACAAGCTGCTAGCTTAGCACCCCTGCTGCAGTTTGCAGCTTTTCCTCCGCATGACGTTTCTGGACAAAACCTAGAAAAGAATCACCATAAAACTAATGACATTACAAACTGTGACAATGCTAATGTTTAGCATTCCAAGCAGGGCCCCTGTTAGCATTAGCATGGGCGTCATGTGATTTACCAAAACGCCAGGCAGACGGGTTTTAATCTCTTCCTCAACTCCGTAAACGCCACTTCCTGTTTTGGTCCCGGACAAACAAACAGGTGGACAACTAGAATAAACCTTTATTGAGCTACATGTTTTCAGTTTTAGATAAATACAGACGAGTCTGTGCAAAGAGTAAGAAATAGAAACACACGCACACACACACGCACGCGCGCGCACACACACACACACACACACACACACACACACCAGAATTAAAGACTTAAGGCGACACCTGAGGAACTGTAAAAACAGATTTGCTAAAAACAGATTAGCATGAGATGGTAAATCTGCACAATGTAGATGTGCAGGATCACATGGAACAGAGCGTAGATCTTCAGTCAGGTAGCTCTGCATGATCTGGTAGATCTGCACGGCCTGGATCTACATCATTTAGACCTGCAGGATCACATGGATGGATCCAAACGCAACGCCGTTTTCTGTCAGCTGAAAAACGTTGAGATGAGCAGCGCGAGCCGCTGCTAAGGCGCTAACGAAGCCTCTCGCTTGCTGAATGCCAGCAGGCGGAGGTGAGAAAAGAGCAGCCGTCGTTCGTTGGCGGGATTTACAGTCGTGGTTATTTTTTGGGGGGGGGATTTTTTTTTTGACGCTACCCGAGTACTTTAAGCTAGCTAAAGCTACTGAAGCACTTGAGATATGTTTATGTTTTATACTTCTTTATGACATTTAGGTTGGAAATACTGCATTCTGACAGCTGCAGCTCTGAAGATACTGAAACAGTGTGTCTGAAATGGTATTGTGTGTGTTTTGGGGTGTTTCCCTCTCTATATGTTGCAGGCGATGCGTTTTTGGTAATTTAGCTGCAGCCCCCTATTGTTTCCCGGCCCTTAAATACTAGCCGTGATGAAATTCCAGCAAAATTGCCAGGAATCTTGGGAGAAACACACCTTTTGCTGCTGTTTTCCTAAATACGCTACATATTTCATGAACTCATGTCTGCATACTTTCGTTGGAGAACAAAAAAACGAAGTGCCGACTTCCCTGACCTTCCCCAAAACTAAGATAAACTCAAATATCTTCGAAGCGTAGCAACTGAGGGTGAACGAGAAACCTCCCCCTGGGTTTGCATCAATAGGCCCACTTCCTAAATCAAAAAAACAAACAAAACGCTGCCTCACCAGAGATTGCAGACCGCAAGACCAGACACAAACATGGGACTAAAATCAGGAAAACGAGAAAATGAAGATTGAAACAAGACCCTAATTTTATGAGGTCGCTGTCTAGAGCTGTGAGACCAAACAAGAGGTTGGGAACCGTAGTATGCAGACACGAGTGACGGAAATATATAGTGTATTTATTAAGTGCATAAATAACTGGGAAAAGTGTAAAGTCCTTGGCTCCTAGAGTGTATCTCTCCCCAGATCCCTGCCGGTTTCCTGGAAATAGCCAGCACGGCAAGGACCAATAGGAGACTGCGAGCAATCACCAAAAACGCTCTCAGCTGTTCGGAAGTACTATCACCCCGAAACAAAAACGACGCCCCCCAGGATTGTAACATGGAACGGTCTGCACGGCAACAAGAACCGCCTCCTGTTTTAAGGAGTGTTTCTTAAACCATGGGTTCGTCCTCGCTGTCGCTGTCGCCGCCCGGCCGGCGCAACGGACTCAAGGGGATGTCCGTCGGCGAGGGAGGGGCGGCGGCGGCGAGCGGAGGAGGGTCCGGGCCGGGGGCGCCGCCGCTCCAGCCGCTCTCCTCGATGAACACCTCCGCTTCGTCGCGGCAGTAGTGGTGGTCCTGGGGGGCGGCGGGCGGCGAGAGCGGCGAGGCCTGGGCGGAGGAGGAGGACGAGGAGGACGAGGAGGGAGCGGAAGGCGGCGGCTTGGAGACCGACTTGTGGTTGCTGATGTCCCGGAAGCTCGCCAGAGGGGGGCGGAGCCTAACTCCGGAGCGGGTGGAGCCCTCGATGGCCTTCTGGAGCTGGGGGCAAGATACAAAGCACCGTTGCTATGCAAATAGTAGTGACTCTCCCTGCAGACGGGTTTGGGGGCGGAGCCAAGCCCGGCTGAGAGGGGCGGGGCTTAACCTGGAACAGTCATCCAACCAAATGCCTTCTCATTCATACCTATGGACGATTTAGAGTCTTCAATGAACCTGCTGATGGAGAACCTGCAGAGAACCCAGGCAGGAGAACATGGAGAACCAAGAAGAACCCTGTCGGCTGGGAACTCAGAACCTGGACAGCAAGTTTTCGTCCAAAATGGTGTATCTTCTCTTGGAAGACCTGCTAGCTAGGTGCAACTCTGCTGACGACGCCATTTGTTTACACTGCGTCGCCATGGCGACCACATTGACGAGGACAACCCGGCGGCGGAACAAAGAGGCGACGGGAGCACTCACGAGTACTCGTGAGTACCTCGCAGAACTTGTCCAAAGTAGCAGAGCAGGAGGACTTTACCTGCTGGATATTTTGAAAGCAAAGTCCTGGAAGTATCTCACCTCCTTCAGCGCCACCACTCCCACCAGCTTGCCGATGCTGGTCACGTAGGCGTGGCTGAGGCCCAGCAGAGAGAACAGGGTATGGGTCTGCAGGGGCGGAGATGCAAAGGTTACCATGGTGACAGTCCCCTACCTTCTGGGACGGGAGCTGTTTGAACCTTCAAAGAACCTTCTTGAGAACTTTTCCCAAATTCTACCATGAACATTTCCAGCTCCATTCCTGGTACCAAAAGAGTAGCTTTCCAAGGATCTTCACCAACTTTCCTGAAATGGACCCTTCATGGAGCAACCATACTATCTTTCCAGGGATCTTCCTGAACCTTCTTGTCCCTTTCTGGAACCTTCACAGTAGCTTCCCCGACACCTTCCTTTCAATAACCATCCTGGAAATTCCACTTCCTGTCTGGCTGGGAGCGATTGGCCACACCCCCGACGCTAGGCTCCGCCCACCCACCTTGTGCAGGGAGGTCCTCTCCACCAGCTGGAAGGGCGAGGGGTCGACCCGGATCTCGTCGATCTCCATGGGCTTGTCCGTCTCCGCCTCCTCCCACGCTTTGATCTGCGGCGGCAAAAGGGTGCGGAGTCAGGAGGGTGCCGGGGGCGGAGTCAGGAGGGCGCCGCCATGTTTGACGGACGGCGTCCGGCGCGTCTCGTCAAACATGGAGTTAACTAATGCACCTGGAAGCAGCTAATAATGACAGTGACAGCGAAAATAGAAAATTGTGGAAAATAATAGAAAATAATAATAACAATAAAAAAATAATGGTAGAAAATACTAATACTAATAAAAAAAAATTAAAAAAAAAAAGATACCTGCTCAGGGGTCATGGTGTCGGACAGGGCCGGGGGGGCGGTGGGCTCCTGGAAAATCAAACAGAGGTTTCCACATCACACACACACACACACACACACACACACACACACACACACACACAAACACACACACACACACACACATACACACACACTACACAATGCTGTGTAGCAACCTTTAGAATAACCATATGTGACCTGCTGTCTTTTTGTGGACCTGTGATTGACAGCTGACCGCTTGGATTGGCTCCGCCTCTGAGACGCGAGGCAACGCTGCACCTAGCTTAGCACAACTCTATGCTAAATGTTAGCCTAGCACAGTGACAACATGTTCCGGTGAAAATAACACACACTTAAAGGGAGCATGTAGGTGTGTGTTTGTGTGTGTGTGTGTGTAAACACATGGTGGCTTCTGCAGACAACACACACTAACACACACACACCTGTGCCTGCCCTTCAGTTTGCCCGGTCTTGGAGGTGAAGAGGCTCCAGAGGGTCCTCCTCACCGTCTGCAGGGGGGCTTTGTCTGCTAGGAGGACCAAGAGGAGCAACAACTCAGAGCGATAAACAGAGCGGAGCCACGGGAGGTGCGCACACACACACACACACACACACACTCACTCTCACACACACACACACACACACACACACGGTTTGCAACCATCACTGTTGTTGCCTGGATACCGTTTCAGTGTGTGTGATAGGCTACTGAGTTCATTGTGCCACAATGGAGACACACACACACACACACACACACACACACACAAACACACACACACACACAAACACACACACACACACACACACACAGACACACACGCCATCTGGACCCTCACAGCTGCCGCCTTGACGAAGCGTCCTTCGCTCCCGCGTGAGTCGTTGATGCGGGATGGAACCATCGGCGCCGTCCAATGGTGTCGCGGCGCCACGGCCGGTGGAACCCAGGGCGCACGGCAAAACTCCCACCCCCAGCGCTCAAGTGGACGTTTGGAAGGTGTGTGTTGAAGCAGGAAAGGTGTGTGTTGAAGCAGCGACCTGATGAGTGTATGTGTCGATCCCATGTGCACTATGGGTTTGCGTGGCTGTGTTTGTATAAAGGGTGTGTATTGCATGTGTATCTACAGTGTGTATTAACCGTGTATTGTAAGTGCATCCAGTGTGTGTGTGTGTGTGTGTGTGTGTGTGTGTGATGCAGGTGGATATTACAGCACGAAGCTGAGAATTGCATCCAAGGTGTGGCGATACTTGAAGGCCCCTCCATCTGTTGTGTTTCCTGCACACCGCTAGCACGATTAGCCTCCGAGCGCTAACAAGTTTGTCAACAAAGTTGTTCTTTTTCCTATTTTTTTTTTCCCTTCTCTTGTGAGTCACGGCCTCCTCGCTGACAAACGTTCCTTCACACGTCAGGAACCTCCATCTGGGCTCTGACGGAGCGCTGACTCACACACACCCGTGGAGAAGGAGCACTTGGCGAGGAGAACATTGCGAGTTCTTTACCTACCGGGGGCCACGAAGTTTCGATCCTGGGTTCGGGTCGGAGGCAGCGGGCCGTTCCTCTCCTCCTGCAGGGGGCTGCTCTGGAAGACCAGAACCCGGTTCTGATGAGAACGTCTAGGTGGATCGACACGTCGGCGTGGAACGGGAACCCCACCTTCTCGCCGTCCTCCTCCTCTTCCTCCTCGTCCGCGAAGCCGAAGGACTCCCAGCCGAGGCCCTGGACCTGGTTCTCCTCCTGGGGTCCGTGGTCCTGAGGAACATTAGAAGAACCATCTCCCCGTCTTATTCACAGAGGCATTAAAAGCCAGAACTATCAGGTAGTTACAACCAGATCCCCCTACATGTAATATGTGCATCCAAAGAAGGACGCCACATTTACCAGATGGAGCAAATGACAAATTCATTAAGACTTCAGAAGCCTTATTTTTATGAAAAGGTTGGACTCAAAAAGTTTTGGACATAAGCATTATTTCCTCTAAGGTTACCTAAGTGGATTTGTTTTTCTCACCCCCAATTTTCTGTTATTATTTTATGTCATGACATGATCATATCATCTCATTATATGTAGCATATATACCTGTCATAAAAAAATAATAGAAATTAAATATATAAAAATAAAGTAAAAAAAAAATAAAAATAAAAATTAAGTTAAAAATGTCATGATCATATCATCTCATTATATGTGGCATATGTACCTGTCATAAAAAAATAATAGAAATTAAACATGTAAAAATTAAGTAAATAAATAAATAAAAATGAAAATTGAGTTAAAAATGTCATGATCATATCATCTCATTATATGTGGTCTATTTACCTGACATAAAAAAAATACTAAAAATTAAATATATAAAAATTAAGTAAATAAATAAATAAAAATGAAAATTAAGTTAAAAATGTCATGTCTTGTCATGTTCATATCATCTCATTATATGTGGTCTATTTACCTGTCATAAAAAAATTAACAAAAATTGAGTAAATAAAATAAAAATAGATTAAAAATGTCATGTCATAACATGATAATGTCATCTCATTATACCTGCTATATGTACCTGTGATATTGATGTAGAAGAAAAAGTAAATAAAAAGTAAAAAAAATAAATAAAGACCAAAAAAAAATAAATTCTGTAACTCCACAACTCCAGGTCATGGAGTGTCATGTGACCAACACCTGAAGCTCCCCTCCAATCACACGAGGAGGTTCTCCTGCCAACTCAGCTGGAGATTCGATGAAGGTCAAACGGGGTCTGCTGGGGGTCCGTCAGAGCTCGGGGTGACACACACACACACACACATATGCACACACACACCTGCATCAGGATCCGCCTCTCCGGTGACAACCACCAATCACAGAGCGCCAGCAGCTCCAGCCGGTCGATGCTGCCCAGCAGGATCATGGAGTCTGAAGTCGAGGAGCGGAAACGACAAGGAAGAAAAGCTGACGGCAACTGCCGATGCTCGATTGGCCGGGTGGTAACCATGGAAACAGCGCGGCGCCTGCTCGCCTTTGGAGTCGACCAGCGGGATGGTTTTGAGCGAGTACGAGTCCAGCAGCATCTTCACCTCGCGGTAGGTGGAGTGGGAGGAGATGAACTTCACCTTCCTCACCATGATGTCCTCCACCACGATGTTGTACTGGCTGCGGGCAAAGGCGGGCGTCAGCTAAGCTCCGCCCACAAGGACGCGGCGGCGAGCTCCACGCGCGGCACTCAGGTCGGGGCCACGTCCGGTGCCGTTCGTCGCGCTAAGCTAGCAGACGAGATACAAGGAGGAGCTTCTCGTCTTCTCACGGGGATCACGGTTGGATAGAGTACAGTCAGAGGGGGCGGAGCCTATTTCAGGATTAGCGGAGGAGAGGCGGGGTTTGACCCCGACGGGTCAGCTGTCAATCACACGGGTCAGCTGTCAATCACAGAGATGTCCGACGGACCTGCTGACTGATCTTAGACTGCGGGAGGACGACGGAGAACCTGGAGAACCCGGGACATGAATCCAATCCAGCCTGATCTCCATCTAATCCCATCGAACATCGTCTTAATCTCACTACATCTAATCTCAATCTCTGTTAACCTAACCTGATCTTGATCTCACCCAGTCCCATCTAATCTAACTTCATCTCAAACTGATAAAATCTAGACTATCCTAATCTTACTGTGATGGAAACTGATTTCCATGAAATCTAACATCATCTTAATCTCATCTGATCTGATTTTAACTCATCAAATCTAATGTAATCCCATTAAACTAACCTAATCCCACTGAATCTCATCCGGTCCCATCTAATCTTACTTCATCTCAATCTAATGTAATCTTAACCTAACAATCTTCGCCCAAACTTCTACGCCACGTACGTAATACCACCCGGTCCAAACCGATCTCATCCCAAACAAGATAATCTCTTGTAATCCCAGTAATCCCGCCTCACCTCATGTGTCCGAAGCCCAGCTCCGGCAGGTACGGCAGCTTCTTGACCTGGATGATGGAGTCGTAGAGTGACGGCTGCAGGCCCTGGGCCACCATGTTGGCCAGGATCACCGCCACCATCATGGGCAGGATGTGCGAGATCTGGCCGGTCAGCTCGAAGCAGATGACGGCCGTGGACACGGTGTGTGTGACGGCCCCCGTCAGCGCCGCCGCCCCTGCCAGGGGGAGGAGCGGGAGAAGGACGCGTGAGAAGACCAACGCCGAGGCCACACACCACAGGAGCCAGGCATTCAGGGAGAGAGTTAAGATCCACTAAAGTACTACAAACGCAACAGCAAAGAACTGCAACTAAAGTACTACAAAAATGGCAAAATAGCAAAAGTAATGCAAACACAACAGCAAAGTACATCAAAAGTACCCCAAAAACACCAGCAAAGTACAAGAATCCATCTGGTGGAGGTTTTTTGTGAGATGACGTATGCAAAGTATTACTACCAGAAGTACCTAACAGAAGTATCAGTGTACCAGCAAATACTTCTCAGTCTGTGTGTGTTAGTGTGTGATCCAGGTGGCGACAGAACGGGGTCAGAGGTCAGAGTTGTACTGCTAGTTGCATTCAAGTTGTAGTACTAGTACTAGTACTGGCAGTAATAGCAGTAGCGGTAATATGAGGGGTGACAATAATAGTTTTATTAGCAGTGGTAATAATAGCAGTGCCAGAAGCAGCAGTTGTTCATCAAATAGTACTAGCAGCAGTTGGAGTAGTAGTAGCTGCCATCGCAGAAGAAGCTAGTGGTGGTCTTGGTTGTATTTGTATTGCTAGCAGAAGTAGAAGTAGCAGAAAATTGCACATGTACAAGTACAAGTAGTCGGTCTTAGTAGCCACGGCCCGACTCGTACTACTAGCAGTACCGATGAGATTGGAAAATCCCTGAGGAAGACGAGGGGCTGAGGGTGAAGAAGAGGAGGACTAACCGATGACGGCGTACCCTCCGGGGATGATGCGGTACAAGATGCCGTCGAAGACGATCCCGTGCGGGAAGAGCGTGGCCATGATCTCGCCAACCAGCCGACCGAAAGCCGCACCTGCACGATCAATTTAAGGACATACTTTATTGATCCCAGGCGGGGAAATTCTTTTGTTGAAGTGTCAACATTTCTCATGTGGGGGACACTTGCTCCTGTAATACCACTTTTAGCTACGAGAGGGCGACATTCTCCCATTCGCCCCAAGCCTTTATTGTTGTAATACCCTCTTTGGCCACAAGGGGGCGCCATAGACACAAGACTGTGCGGCAGTTCCAGTTTTCGCCACAAGAGGGCGCTGTCGCCAGAAATCACCTGAAAAGCTATGACCTACATTACCTGTTGGTGCTTAACCTGGCCACTAGGGGGCGCTACGCCACAGGGGGAAACAAAAATCAGCATTTGTTGTTGTAATATTCACTTTGACCACAAGTCTGCCATTTTGAAAAGCTCAGATTTTAAGGATTTGTGGTGTTTATTATCGCCAATGACGACCCGGAAGTCGACGCTCACCCAGGATGAAGACGGGCATGAAGGCTCCAGAGGGGATGGGCATGGTAGTCGCCACCGCCGACATCCAGAACTGCAGCAAACACACACACACACACATTTTCTTTATAATGATAATAACAACAACAGGAGCTCAAATATCAATGAGGTGGTTTCCTGGACATCAAGTTGCTTAGCAACAGTTGCGGCGCCTCTAATTTAGTGCTGTGTGTGTGGATGTCCTTGAGCAAGGCACTTTATCACTAGTTAAACAGACATCCCATCCCTGCAAGGCGCTTTTTCCGTTTTCTTTTTATTCCAGTCTTTACGGGAAAGTCTGCTCTCATTCTTTCTGCTGATTCACAGTGGGGATGAACAGACACGATAAATAATAAAAGACACAACCTCGACCGTTCACATGTCATGCCCTAACTTGTCCTCGTCGGTCTCAGCCCACGCGCATCCTGCCTATTTTGGTTTATTTATTTTATTTTTATCATTGCAATTGTCCCTGTATGTATGTGTTGTTTAGTTTTGTATTCTTTCACTGTTACTGTCTTTATTTTCCTCCCTATTCTGTTTTCCATTCTTATCCTTGATGTTGTTGTTCTCTCAGCTGTCTATTTATTTGTGTTTGTTTTTCTTTAACTTTGGTTTGGTTTTGGTTGCCTATTTTTCATATTTATCACCCTTACTGCCTTTTTTCCCCTCCCCATTCTGTTTCAATTCGTGATATTGCTGCTGTTGTTTTCTCTGTTGTGTATTTATTTGTGGACTTTTTTATTTTTATTTTTTCTAATTGTTTCTGTATTTATATTTCTATTCATATTTATTGACACTTATAACTGTTACACTGCTGTGTCAAAATAATTTCCCCTACGGAGATCAACAGTTGATCTTATCTTAGGACTGTGCGTGCGTGCGTGCGTGCGTGCGTGTGTGTGTGTGTGTGTGTGTGTTTATTACATATTTCACACACAAACAACATTTCCTGCAAATAAGGATGATGAAGATTGACGGCAAGACTCATATATACAAGCACCCATGTTCGATTAGCATTTTGGCTAAGTGTGACACACACACATACACACACACACACACCAAGCCAGTGTGTTTAGTAAACACACCGACCTTCATGAGGAAGAAGAGCAGCAGGACGATGAAGACACTGACGTCTGGGTGCAGCCAGGCGGCGGAGCGGCCGAGGCCCGGAGGAGGCGGCGCCCCGGAGATCTTGGTCCAGGTGAAGTTGTCGAAGAGCGAGCTGATGCACTCGCGGGGCATCAGCTGGGCCGGACAGGAATGGGCGGGATTAGTCACATGACCCGGATTCTACTTCCTGTCCCGCCAGGAAGTCATTTTTATTGCGATTTATTTTTCCCACAAATCAATATTTTTTGACGTTTGATTCCGGTAGTTTGGTTGATTCTTAATTTTTTTAATTATTTACATTTTTATTTTATTTTCACTCTGACTATCTTTTAAATCATATTTGTGTTCCCCCCCGTTCATCTATATATTTCTTCACGTCCGGCCGATTTGTAAGAATTTCTCCCACCTACAAAATGTAAAAATGTCCCCCCAAATTTTATCTCCTAGAAAAACGATTTTGATTTACATAAAAAAAAACTTTAAAACTTATGGAAAAATCCAAAAACGAAAGAATACACCTTTGATGTGTGATATTCCCCATCGACCTCAATGCATGTATCCCCCTTTCCGAAATTATCTTTTGTTTACTTTTACAGTTAATAAATTGTATACAACATAGGTGTCTTTGTTTCTTCATGCCTGTTAAATAAACAAATTAATTAAGTAAATATCACTGATGTACGATTGAATTTAGCCATATTTTTTGCATCTTTTGTTTGTTTATACTTTATAAGTTCAATAAAGGTTAAAAAAAAGAAAGAAAACCCTTCCCGTTGCCATGGTGACACGGTGGCTCACGCAATAATCTGCTTTCTGCCACTTTTTTTTTTTTTTTTTTGTCCAACACTGTATTCATGTTTGGTTCTCAACCTGTATAATCTCGCCTGGCGGCAGCGAACACATCAACCAATCAGAAGACGGCGCCACCCGGAGAGGGGGGAAAAAAAAGGTACAAAATCACACACACACACACTTTCACAGCACTATTTCTGTAAGCGCGTCAAGTTCAGAGGATTTTATGTTCCTTTTTTTACCCCAAAAAGGATCATTATTATTATTAATTTGAGTTTCAGGTGGGCGGACGTGTGACCTCTGACCTCTCCTGCCATGAACTGCCCGAAGCCCGGCGGGAAGGTCAAGGTGGCGATGACCAGAGTGACCACGGCGGGGAAGAGCAACCGGCTGGGCGGGGCGGCGTGGAGGGGGGGGGACGACAAATAATTAGCAAAAACATGTTAATGGCGATGAGAGCCGTTAGCGCCGAACACACTCACTGTCTGGTCAGGAAACGAGTCATGGCGTTCGGGCGCCTCATGAAGACAACCACCTGCCTGTTGAGGTAGACGAAGAAGGCGCCCAGGAAGCCGCAGATGATCCTGTGGAGGGAGGAAGTGATGTCACCGAGGGGAGGAGGATGGTGGTGCGACCGTGGTCGCTAGGCTAGCTCACCCGATGATGGCGAACGCCGGCAGCTCTTGCAGGTCGAAGGGGAAGTCCATCCTGAAGTTTGTCCTGAAGAGGGCCGTGATGGTGACTGGAAGAGGAGCAGCAGCAGGAGGACTACGTTTACCAGAAGTTTAGCAGAAGCTAAACGTTTGAATGTTGTGCCAAAAACCTATAACTCGGTGAGATAAACACGTTATGTCCACATGTCTTTATCTTGTTAACCTGCGGCTGGATTTCAGTAAATGTGACATATTTTTTAGAATCGTGTCTTATTCAACATATTTCAGCAACAGACACCAGTTTTTAAAGAATTCAATTGTAATTTAAAAGTTTTTCCAAAGATCTTCAACTTGGTGAGGCCAAAATTTTTGACCAAATGGCTTTATCTTTTAAACCTGAGGCTGGATTTCAGTAAATATGCGAGAAGATGCTGTCATCTAGTGGAGGAAACCTACAGTGCATGCATGCACACACGCACACACACACACACACACACACACACACACGTATACACACACACACACACACACACACACACACACACACACATACACATGCCATACAAATGCACAGACTCATGCGAGCACCCACGCAGGTAAGCACACACACACATGCACGCACCTACAGGCATACACACACACATACACAAACTCACAGCACACACATATCTGTGCCATCCAAACTCACACACACGTGCAGTCCCAACACATCTATGTATGCATGCAAAACACACACATACTAATAGCACACACATATGTGTCGTACAAACACACATACACGCAATACAGACATACATGCACGCATGCAAACTGTACACACATACTCGCAGCACACACACACACTTTATAAACACATTTTCATTCATTCATGTCATCCTGCACCCTGCGTCACGGTCGGGGGCGGAGCCAATCACAGCCTCCGCTGGAGGTGTCGAGAGGCGGGGCTTAACCTGGACCGTCACGAGCCGCATCATCCATTCATGTATGAGTGTGTGAGTGTGTGAGTGTGTGAGTGAGACACGCTGGGATGGAGAAAACTAAACCGAAAGTCTGATTCCAGACCTTCACAACCAGAGCACAGGAAGTAATCTGCGCTCAGGCCTTCCGACGACGACGTACCTGCATCCTTGTTGAAAACGGACAGGACCCTGAAGATGAAGGCGCTGAAGGTGGCGGCGAAATAGCCCCTCCAGTAGTTCCTGACGGCAAAGTACGTGGACGTCACCTCGATGCTGAAGAGGACGCCTGGAGTGAAGACGAGGAAGAGGAGCTTGTCGTTGGATGTGAGTCCAGGGGAGCCTCACTTTTCACGGGAGTTATGTTCCAAGACCCCCCATGAAAGGTGCCACATTATTATATTATTATTATTATTATTATTATCATTATTATTATTATTATTATTATTATTATTATTATTATTATCATTATTATTATATTATATTATTATATATTTTTTCCCCTCTTAGACTAGAATATGGCTATTTTATCAAAACATTTTCAAACACTGCACAATGTTCAAATACTACAAAAAGCCACCATAAATCAGTTATCGCTTATTGATTACTTTCTCTTTAATCCGTCTTTTTTAAATGAATGAATTATAGTTTTACTTTACATTTTTTATTGTTTTTTTTGAATAAACACGATCTGAATTAGGTAGAATTATTTTTATTTTTTATAACAATATTTTGATTTTATACATTTTCATCATATTTTGTTTTTTATAATATAAATATGTATTGATAAGTTTAACTACAATTCCATGACCACACGCTTCTGGGAAGGTGCAGAAAATAGTGACATAAATGGATTATCATAAAATAAATTGAAACCCCGGGTGTCTCAGGGTTCCGTGGCAGCCATGTGGCGTGGAAACGGCGCCGGTACCTCCGAGCGGCGTCCCGAAGCAGCAGCCCACCCCGACGGCGCAGCCCACCGTCAGGATGTCGGTGTAGCAGTACGGGTTCTACTGATCCACAGCGCAGGAGAGAGGAAGAGGAGGCTGAGGAACCTCCGGCCTCTTCTGGGGCGGCGGCGGCGGCGGAGGACTCACCTGGTAAACGCCCGAGAAGAAGGACATGAACCTGCTGAGCACGGCGGCGCAGATACTGGCGATGTGCACAAACGGACCCTGGAAGTCAGTAGAATTATGTTAAATTATTAAGCTATAAATATGAAAAATGTGTGTATGTGTGTGCATGTGTGTGTGTGTACGTTTGCGTACGTCTTTGTCAAAAAAAAAAAAAAAACCTCACTTACCCAAGTTTACTGTTCTGTATATTTCCTGTACATCTTGTATTTGCAAGTGTTATTTGCAGTCCTTATGTCCTCTATTGTAAGTCGCTTTGGATAAAAGCATCTGCCAAATGTAATGTAATGTAATGTAATGTAAAAAAATCTATAAGTATAAAAAATACATTGAAAATGACACTGTTTCATTTGTCTCTCGCTTGTAAAGCATCTTTGAGTATCATGAAAAACCTATAGACAACCTATGTATTATTATTATTATTATTATTATACATTTTTTAATTCCTCTTTCTTCAGCCGCAGGGAATGTTCAAATCTTTGTAGTTAACAGTTAAGACAATTTATATTTCATTGTATTTCTTATTCTTCCTCCTTCCTACTATTATCTATGACTGTTATGTTTTTACTTGAAACTCTGGCACAACAATTTCCTTTGGGATAAATAAAGTTGGTCTCATCTCTCATCTCATCTCATTTCAATTATGTTTAGTAGGAATGGAATAAAAATGAATAGAATGATCATTGGAACATTCAGGGATATAAAAGGGTTTGAAGTCACTAGAAATGTTATTAATTCTTGTCATTTATGAGAATTTTTTGTGGGGGGGTTATTTTAATTTTAATATTTTGGAATAACTCGTCAATGAGTTTTTTTGGTCATTTTTGTAGAATAATTTCCTCCTGATTTTGGGGGAAAATGTGTCATTTTTCCCCCCCCCCCTCTGTTCACACGGGGTTACTTTGCCCACCTCCTTGCCTACAGGCATGCCGCTGCCCAGGGCCGCCGTCAGTCCGATCACCTTGGCGACGAAGGCCTTCATGGTCAGGTACTCCCGCAGCACCACGCCCCGCAGGATGGTCTTCAGCTCTGGGATGCCGGACCCTGAGAGGAGCGGGAGGGGGAATTGATCGACGGATCGATCGATAAACATCGGAGAAGGGGAAGAACGTCACGGACCGATGGCCTGGGGGGAGACCAGGTGGCAGAAGAGGGAGGCGGACAGGATGAAGATGAGGGGATAGGAGACCCAGGCCAGGTACTGCAGGGGGACGCTGCCCCTCAACTCCCCGTGGATCCACTTGTAGGCTGGAGGAGAGACAGTAACCAGTGACCGTCACCCACCCGTGACCTCCCGTGACCTCCCGTGACCTCCTTGTACCCCAACCGTGACCCACTTGTGACCCCACCCACCCGTGACCTCCAATGAGCCACCCGTGACCAACAATGAGCCACCCGTGACCCATCCGTGACCCGCCCATCCGTGACCCCCAGTGACCCCTCCATGACCCCTCCATGACCCCTCCCGCCCGTGACCCCCAGTGTTTACCCTGCAGGCTCTTGGCGCTGGCGTAGTCCATGGTCCAGCTGACCAGAGCCATGGTGATGCCCAGCAGGACCAGGAAGATCCAGTCCTCACCCAGACGGGTTACCAGGAACACCTGCACCCGGGACACACAGTCTGGACACACACACACACACACACACACACACACACACACACGTAGGGTGACCCGTAGGATAATCTCAATCCCGGTCCTGTGAGTCTTAATCCCGGCTCGGACCTCTGCACTTTGAGTAGGAGCGCCGCCTCCTCATGGCGGGCGTCACGTCGGCGCCGGGCGGCTCCTCGCCGACATCCTGGAAGGTGGACTGGCGGCGGTGCCTCTGCCTGTAGCCCGGCTGGTAGCCACGGCGACCGCGGCGCCCGTAGCCGGGCCGTTGCCGGGCGGGGCTTCGGTGGTTGCCGTGCTTCTTGATCTGCCTCTCGGTCAGCAGCCGCGTGGCCTCCCGCCTCCCCGACACGCCCTGGTGCTCCTGGTACTCGCCATAGAGCTGCCGATCGATCACAACAATCAATCGATCAGTCGGGCGGGAGGGGGCGGGGCCTGAGAGGGAGGGTGACGGCGGCCCGTCGGGTTTTTAAATCCGAGCCAAAGAGAAATCGTGAGGAGATTTGTCGAACCTTGGACCAACGCCACATCCAGGACATCTGGAGAAGACATTCACCCTCCACACACACACACACACACACACACACACACACACACACACACACACACACACACACCAGACTGTGCACGTGGTTGTGTGTGGTCGCACACATGGTCCACACAAAGTTGTGTGAGCAGTGGGACCCCAAAGGACCCTCACACTCCCTCACACACACACACACACACACACACACACACACACAAACACACTTTTCACTTTCTAGCCAAATTTAAAAACAAACTGTTCAGATTGTTCAATATTTGTTGTGTGTGTGTGTGTGTGTGTGTGTGTAGTGTATAGGTACATAGAAAGTGAGTGTTTCAGTTCTACTCTTCAGCTTTTTGTATATATGTATATTTTTGTGTTTCAGATCAGCTAAACAGATTAGTTGTGCATACATATTTGTTAATAACATTTTTTTTTGCTAATTTTCCATTGACTCTGCTAATTCCTTGTCGCGAAATTCTTAAATTCTTATCTGTAAATTTTACTCCAACCATCATCCCAGTCGCACATTTCAGGAGTTAATTTTTTTTCCTCCGATTTTGAAAATCCACTCATCTGCGGTCAAACATTGAATGTAATCCGATGAGTAATTTAGGTAAAGTGTGTGTGTGTTGCCATGGGCGACGGGTCAAGGAGTGGTATGGAAAGGAAACAGCGCCTACTGGTGTCCGCAGGGAGGGGAACGCGTCCTCTATCTGGGACGGACGAATGGACCGGGAGGAGGAGGAGGAGGAGCGCAATGAGGCCCCGCGGGGTTCGCTGATGGTGAGAGGGCGAGAAAAAGGTGTGGAGATGAGAAACGAGGGGAGGTGGATCAGGGAGAGGCTAAATATAAACCCAGAGTAGGGTTTCACCGAGAGGGGAGGGAGGGATGGAGGAGAAATAAGAACCTCCTGTTCCAACATCAACAGGAAGTGGAGCTTCTCTGGACAGGCGTCTCTGCAGCGCCTCCTGAAGGAACATCGCGATCACTGATTCGCTATTTGCATTTAGCACTTTGGTCTTTCTTGCAGCTAATTTTGCTATTTAAAAGTAACCTGCATGTGTCTGTGTGTGTGTGTGTGTGTGTGTGTGTGTGTCCGACGTGGTAAGCGGAGATGGAGACCAAGATGAATGGCTTTGGAATGGCAATATATTCTGGCAACATAGCCGCCCGTCAACAACCCGCCCATCCGTCGTCTCCATGGAGACGCCATGACAACATGTGACGGTTGTTGTCACATTAACATTGCAGCATCTTATTTTGATAATTTAAGATAAGACAATATAAACTTACAGCAGTGTAACAGTTATGACAGAAATAATGAACCAATGATAAAAAAATAAAATAAAAAATAAGATAATAATAATAATAATAAACAATTTCAGTCATTTATTCTAATTTTTTGATATAATGTAATATAAACAAAAAACTATCAATTTATTTTCTAACACACACACACACACACACACACACACACACACACACATACCCTGCAGGTGTTGAATTTAACAACCATTAAAGTCCACAGGCCAAGGTGACGGCTGTCTCTGCCAATCAGCATGGATCAAGTCATTGGGGGGTTCTGATCATGTGATCAATAAATCCAATCAAGTCCATGTATTGTGACGCTCCTAATCCACCCATCTACTCGCACCAGAAACACCTCCGATTGAACAGTTTGTGAGAGCCTGCTAGTAGCAGGACAAGCTAATTGCGGCATTGTTGCTCACGCCCACATGTATTATGATACATGTGAATACGATAACAAGCTAACGACAGAATGCTAATCAGGAAGTAGCAACCACGTGTGATTCCACCGACGTCCACCGGGGGCAGCAGGAAGGGTGTTCGGGATGTAGCATAGCACACCTGGTGCCCGCTCGAAGACGAAGATCAGCTCGACTTGCAACCTTCCAGAACCAAGTATCAAGCAGACGTTAAAAATACACAAAGTCAAACTGGAGGCTAACATTTGCTAGCAGAGCAGATGCTAAGTGACAAGTCACACACACACACACACACACACACACCTCCTTCATGTGTAAAGCTCCTCCAAGCTGCAGGAGAGCAGAAAGGGAAGCTAACAGGTGGCCACTGTGTGTGTGTGTGTGTGTGTGTGTGTGTGTGTGTGTGTGTGTACACTTGTGTTGTGCAACCCTCATGTTACACATCAACTAATTGGTGTTCACCTTGTCTGCAACTCATGCATGCTAACAATATAGTTCATAGACTGAGCGCGCGCACACACACACACACAAACACACACACACACACACACACACACATTCGGCAAACATTTGAACCTGAGATATTTGATCCATATTGATATCTATTGATCAGCTGATCAAATATTTGTCAATTCAGCCGCCCGTCATCTGACGGATGATGAATTTCAAACAAACAAAGGAGTTCCTTTGAAAATCTGTTAAGGGGATTCTGGACATCCGGCCCTCTGGCGCCCCCTAGAGGTCGGAGGTCATGTTGCGCGCGGCCCAATCAGCTGCTCACAGGTGCGTCAGGCAGAAACGACACGAGCGGGAGAGTTTGAGGACGTGCCGCGGCAACGCGAGAGAGGTGACACAGAGAAAGACGTGTGGATGGACAGGCGGACGGACGGACGGGCGGACGGACGGACGGGGACGGCGGGACACTGACCAGCGTTTGCTTGTATCTCAGAGCCTTCCTGTCCGACGCATCTGCGGCCATTGACACGCTGTCACTGGCCAAAAATAAACCCTCGCCGTCTGTGTCTCAGCATTACCAGGACACACACACACGCTGACATGGATCCACTCTCTCACACACACACACACATATTCCAATGTGGTGTAAACCCGCTTCACTCAGGGGATCCCCCCCCCCCAACCTCGCCTGACCCTGAAGAATTTAAATAATATTATAAACACACACACACTTCTAAAGGCAGGGTTACACACTTACGAACCCAGTTTGCAGGGTCATCAGACCGTTTGAGGTGGTCCACTCTAAGTTCTCAGTGTGTGCTGGAGGACCTTTTGCAACAGTCGGCATGGAGGAGCGATGATGGTGAACCACAGTTGCCACGGGAGATGACAAGCGATGGTGGTCACCATTGGAGACACCTGAGAAAATAATGGGAGGCGACAGGAGATTGGAGATGAAGAACCATGGAGGAGAACCTGGCTGGATCTTCAGCGTGGTTCCAGAAGAGTCTCCAGCAATCCTGTCACCGGGGAAAACGGGAAAAAATTCCCCAAATTAACAGGAAATAAAACGACAGGAAGTGGCGAGGGGGCGGAGCAGGAAGTGATGTAACTCTGAGACTTCACAGAACAAACAGCAGGGAGGAATAAAAGAAATAAATCAAGTCTGAGGAGGGTGTGGGAGATAGAGCGGGTGAAAAGTCATGGCTGCTCCTCTCACACACACACACACACACACACACACACACACACACACATACGCACACACAGACAATTTGACTGTCTTGTATTTCAATCTTGTTGTTGATCTGCTAATATTAGCATTAACAGCAACACACACGTGCATAGATGTTCACACACAAGTGCGTCCAGATGCACAAACACACACACACACACATGCACGCTTATCCTCAAATGCACACACCCAAACTCACACAGCCACACTTACTTTTAGATGCACACACACACTGGGCTGATAAAGCCGCGGGGGCGGGGCTTACGTGGGGTGTGTCCCGGCCGCCGGCCTCCGCAACACACACTCCTGTGTTTGGTGACGTTGGGAAACATGAATTTATCTGAGAGCGTGGGGCTTCCATGGCGAGGAAGACGAGGAGACGGGCACCCCGCTGACACCTGAGCAGGTAGTAACACACACACACACACACACACACACGATGGCTTTTTCACACATAGAAATATGCTGACATTTCAAGAGTAAATACGAGAAGTAAATTCTTGCAAATAAATGGGAAAAATAGATGAAAAACAAGAAAAATTGAAAATAAATTAGAAATGATGGAAAATGTATTTTTAAATAAAAAAAAAATTTTGGAGATTTATTATCATTCTTCAATCATAAGGCCTTCTTTTCTGTTAAATATCAGTTGTGTGTATGAAACTGAATCCTAACTCCGCAATCAAACCATCCTGGTTGACCTTTGCTCTATAATGGTTTTATAAGTAAAAAAACTACTTTACATTGTGTTTTTTGGCTGCCAGGTACGTGCCTGTTCTAAGCAGTAGAGTTGATGCAGTCTGTTCACACCCCTGCAAGCTGTTAAAGCGCGTGTTTGTCAAGCAGGTGTCGGTGATGATGGCGGCCAGAACAATGCAGACAAACCGGTGGGGCAAAATCCTGCCAGTGTGTATGTGTGTGTGTGTGTGCGCACACGCGAGAGTGTGTGAAATCACAAAAATGCTGACATACCGGCGTGACTTTCGAAGGTCCCTTTGACCAGGGATCAGGGAGGATGCTGGCAGGACCTCCGGCCACCAGGGGGCGCCAGAGTTCAAACTGCAGCTTCTCTCCCTTAAGTCAAACTCAAGGCTCGAGGGCCAAAAGTGGTTCGCCGCCTCATTTTATGTGCCCTGCAGGAACGTTTAAAAGGTCTGATTGTCTTAAAATAAGTCAAACACAAGCGTTGATCAGAGGCTACATTTCCCACAAATCATGCCGATCATGTTAAGACAAGAAACTTTACTGGGGAAATGCCTTTGTCGCAGCAGCGGAACAGTTATGTCAAGAAAAAAGGAAATATATATGAATAGAAAGGCAGAAGATGGGTGAGGAAGTGAGATTGTGGAAGCAGTACAGTTGCACTCAATTCACAGTGCAGGTGAATTGAGAAATACAAATTATCCCTAAATGTCCAGGAAGAGAAAAGTTGTTGCAGATAGGAGGCGAATACATGTTTGAGTGAAAATGTGATTCGTCTTTTGTGTTACGAGGCAGCGTCGGTTGTCAAAGAGTAAAATATCCACGTCCAAACATGGAGCTAAGTATGCTAAAGTTAGCCTTGCAGAAAAACAACAAATTGGGCAAGAATTAAAGGCCAAACTACCACATAAGCAGAATGAGTTCTTCCCAAAACACTGCAGCAGTGAAAGCTAGCTTTGGATCTGAGCAACTTGTAAACTTTTTTTTTTTACATCTATGCAAATGCAACGTTTTGGATTTGAATTAGTTATTTAACAGTGAGTAGTTACATTGATACTTTTTCTAGGACACCCCTGCTTTAAAAAGTATCCATCAGATGGTTTTAGAGCGAGTGATACGAGGGAAAAAATGAAAATAAAAAATAGAACGAGACATTGGCAAGAAACTCATATCCGTGCTTGTGCACACACGTGTTGCACGCTTGGAATTCACCACTTCAGTATATCATTGAGAAAATATGATGGAGTCTTATTTTCATTGTCTTTCATACACCTTTATATAAATATATGTACACACACAAAAAAAAAAATCCACACAGACCTAATTGTCAGCTTCTGCATCACTATGGAAACAGTATTTGTCCCTCTGTGTTGCAGGTCATGTGACCCTGCCTCCTTTTTAACCCCCAAAACACACACACACACATACTTGTTAAACAAATCAGCCGTGACTTGACCAACACAAAGATGACCGCTGTGGTGAGCAGGGCGATTCCTTTTGAGTTTATCTGCGAGGCGGCGTGAAAAGAAGCGAGAACAAACAGGGAAGCCTGGAGCAGACGGGGAGCAGCAGCTCGGGACCTCCGAGGAGGGTCTGCGTTGACCTTTTGGGGTCAAAGGTCGCCGAATCTGCAGGAATCATCTGCCAGGGCGTGACCTCTGACTCGGCACCTTCAACATACTTGTTCTCCGTCACGTTCTTCCTCCTCCGGAGAACATATGTCTGAATTCCCCCCTTCATCATGGCTTCTTTCAAGTAACCATGGTGACAACAACAAAACAGGAAGCTAATGATGTAGCATTAGCTCGATAGTGTAGCTTTTTTTGCACAAAGCATGCACACTCAGCACAAAGCAGGGAATATGACGTGTAGTGAACAAACCCTCAAGAGAAACCCTGGGAAAGTATTCAACAGGGATGATAAAAAAGGCGTTGAGAGACGGAGATGGTCAGACAAAACCAAAGCTAAGACGAGGAAATATGAGGAAGCGTATGTAGCGCTTAGCTTCACTGTGACAACGGTGGGAGACGAGGAAAGACCGCTGTGTTTACGGTCTAGGGACAGCGTGGAGACAAATAAATGAAAGACATTACACCCCGTTTAAGCAGATAAGCCGCTTGCGTTTTTTCCTCAGCAAAAACATGCCAAATATTGGCAACAATCCGTAAACCAGCAAAGACTATTATGTCAATAAATGCTAATAGTTATTCTTTGTTGCAAGTAGATATGTTTCTTTTCTGTTAATAAGTTCTGCAGAAGTGTACACAGATCAATTTTATGGACAAATGATAATATTTATGGTTGCCTCTTCCTAGGGGGGCCCCAGGAAGAGCCCAAAAACAGTCAGCAAGTTCATAAAATCAATTTGTTTGAGCGAGAGCGTGTGATTGACAGCTGACCTCTGTTTGTCTTCGTCCCCAGGATGTCGACAAACTCGACGGAGGACGATGTTTGCGCCCCGGACGACAACCTCTGCAGTAAGAACTCCACCCGCAGGGAATGAAGGGGTTAATGTTTCACTCACAAACACAGAGAAGTGATGCCTGCATTAGTTAAATAAACTAAAATATTTGCAAGAGATACACAGAGATGTTTGGGTCATGGACAGAGGAGGGATCATGAACGACCCATTCTTTCACAAATGTATGTAAAAATGTATGATTGAAAACACTTGTGTCCATGACAGTGATGGGAACTATTCCTATTATTCCTATTATTTGGATGGATGAGCCAATAGTTTTGGCCATGTAGTGTCTGACTAACAGTTTAAAACGGGCAGGAAATAAATCAGAAAGAAATAGATATCAGAAAAAGGAATATTTTCTGAAAAGTGTTAGGAAGCATGCAATAGTTATAAAATAATAAACTAAAATATGTGTGAGAAATATATCCATCACTTCATCCTGCCAATAAACACAAAGCACATGACTGACATAAGTCACAGCATATGCATGCACGTGTAAGGAATGCTCTGATGCTAATAGCTAGCCGGAGACAGTGGCAGGATAAGGATGCATCATCCCGCTAAGCGGCTCCAGAATTCATGGAGCAGATCCGCCGAGAAGTTGTTGTTTCTCAGGTAACGTGACGGGAGGTCCGTTACTCCTCCTTCCTCTTCAAGTTTCCTGGCGGCGCCGCTGTTTAGCAATGCAGCTAGTGCCCGGTTAGCCACTGGACATGTCATTAAGAGGCTGCTTAGTACCGAGGAAATGACGCCATCTAGCTGCAAACTAATTAGCTGCTAACTAGCGACGACAGCAGGTAACTAACCTCTGATGTGTAACTGATTCGCCATGCAGGTAGCAGTAGCGCTGTTGCACTTTTATGAAGGCACAATGATAGCTAGCGAGCCAGCTACTGGATAGTGATACTTGTTAGTATAGTATCTATGAAGACGGGGTTTATAACGATGCAGTTACTGAATTGTGACGGTGAGTAGCGGAGTGTTGAAGAGAGGCGGTAATAAGCTTAGCAGGTTTGTAGCTGTGTAGCTTGTTAGCAGCGCCCCTTTGATAAGCGAGGATACTTAGAAAGAAGGTGACTTTGCAATGGTGGTAGCTAATCTTGAGTGTTTTTTAGCCGTGACAGAAGCCACAGCCGTGTATTTGTTGACAGTGATGCTTGTTAGCCACGTATAGTTAATGGGTAAGCTAGTAGCAGTGAGACTTGTTAGTAAGGCATTGTCGAAAAACGGGATAGCTAGTGAGGCAGTGACTCAGTAGTGATGGCAGGTAGCAGGGGGTCTAGTTAGCGATTAGCAGTGACAGCTCTGTACCTTTCAGCACTGCGTCTTTTAATAAGTGAATAAACTTTAGTCATTATGTTATTTAGTTAACACTAGTTAATAACAGAAGCTACTCAGTTGTGACAGAGTTAGCCTTTTCTGCTTGTGACTCTTGTTTGCTTGGAATTTATCAATGAGGATAACTCATGACTCAGCTATTTGGCAGTGACACTTGTTAGCGGGGACAGCTAGCGAGGCAATTACTGAAGTGGCACGTTTTAGCTCAAATGTTGGGAAAGCTAGTGAGCCAAGTACTTAATAGTGACAGTATGGAACAGTTTCTGCCAAGCAGAGTAATAAGCAAAGCGTGTGACAGCTTGTTAGCAATGCAGCTTCTGCAGAGAAGATGCTCTGAAAGGTACCTAGCAGGGATAATAGCTAATGCTAGGATCTATTTCGGCATGACAAAATTAGCAAAGGGGATAGCAACAGTGTATTAGCAATGATGCTTGTTAGCCTGCTAGCAAGGAGAGCTAGGCAGCTCCTTGGCGGTAATGGCTGGTAGCATAGCAGCTAATAAGCAGAGGATCTAATTCGCAAGCAGCTGTATAGCTTTTCGGAAATGAAGAAACAAATCGAAAGCTACGCAACAGTAAGTGTAGCTAATTCTTAAAGCTAGAGACAGAATTACCAAAACAGGAGCAACGATGTAGCTCTTAACAGTGTGCGCTTGTTAGCGAGCATTAGTGTGGCTACTGGCAGTGATGCTTGCTGGCACACAATCTCACTTACGCAAGCTGCTGAGCAGTGAGCTTCTGCTTCCATGCAGTTCCTGCTAGAATAAATTTGGACTCTGTTATTAATTTTCCCGTAAACAATTGTGGACTGTTCCATCTTTTACTCATAGACTATTTATTTCTGTTAGCCGTCCGCAGGCACCAGCTGGCAGTGATTATCGTCCCCTCGCTGCTCCTCGGCTCCACCCTGCTCATCCTGGTGGTGCTGCTGTCCCTCAGATTCTGTCCCAGACAGAGGCGGGCCAGAGCCCGGACCAGGACCAGGACCAGGACTAGAGCCAGGGCCACTGGCCCCCTGCCGCACCTCAGCTCCTCACACAGACAGACACAACGGCGCCACCTCCATGGCATCGACGGTGAGCGGCTCAGATCGACGAATTGAAACAAAACAACAACAAATACTCCAACATGGAGATTAGCTTTGCTTGGACGGCGCCGCTCATCTTCCTATCTGTGGCTCTGCAGCGCCCCCCGGCCTGGACCCCCTGGAACACGAGGCGCTGCCCATGTCGGCTCGAGCGCCGGCGGTGCGGGAGATAACAAGCGGCGGGTTCGGACCCGTCAGTGCTCTTCCGCTGAGCTTCTCCAACCTTCCCGGCGGCTCCGTCAGCCTGCTGCGAGGACACCTGCGGGGCAAGGCCGTCGTCCTACGGGTGCTGAGAGGTGATTCACAGTCGTCCCGTTTCTAGTTTCAATGACGCTCCTTTGTATTCGATACAGTAATGTCTTGACTTGAGTTGGATTTGTTCCGTCACCAAACTCGCATTACCTGCTGTATTTTTTGCACTTAAAGGTGCACTTAAAATCCTTACATTTCCTCAAAAATCAGCCGTTCGCCTTATAATCCGGAACTCTCGTTGTGCTGACTGACCTCCAACCAATGTTATGTGGCACCCGATGCTGAAAGATCCGTCAAAATGTTTTAGTGCGACGCTGGGAAGCAACCGAGCCGCTCATGGGGACGTTGCATTAAACCCTGTCATTTGTTGAATATGGGTTGCAACGTCAGATATTGTTAGGAAACTCAATTTGGAGTGCTGGAATACAACATTATTGGCTAACTTCAGGTGTCCGCTGTCGCTGGCAACCATAAACTAATCAGAGAACAGTACGTAGCCCGCTTACCGGCACTTTTTCTAATAGCTGTACTGTGCTTCAACAGAATATTACTGAGGACCCCCAAAAATGGCACCCGTTAAGAGACATGTTTACAAAGCAGAATTCAAACTCAAGGCGATCAGTCCCGCAGTGTTAGTGAGCACTGGTGTGGCTACTGGCAGTGACGCTTGCTAGCACGGACACTAACTTGAGCGAGCTGCTGAGCAGTGAGCTTCTGCTTCCACGCACTTCCTGCTAGAATAAGTCGTTAGTCGAGGTTTCGACGCGCTGTATATGTGTAACATTCCCGCCGTGCAGAAACGGCGAGCGGCGACGAGCAGCAGCATTTCCTGGGCTTCGCCTCCTTCCTGTCGGGGCTGGGGTCGTGCCCCTTCATCCCCGCCCTGCTCGGCGTGGTGTCGGCGCGTCCGCCGCTGACGCTGGTCGTGGAGGAGCTGCAGCGGCGTGACCTGCTGGGCTTCCTGTGGAGATGCAGGCAGGTGTGAAGAAACAGATGTAGTTGCTTCAGCCGAGGCTGTCGCTTCACCTCCACCTGTCTGAAACACCTTGTGGTTCCTTGAAGGACAACTCCGGCGCAGAGGGGTCATGCGACCTGACGGAGAAGAGGATCTTCATCATGGCGGCACAAGTGGCGTCCGCTCTGGTCGGTCGTCTCTTCACTCCACGCCGTCCCAGATTCGACGAAGCGATTCAATAAAAGTTCTCCGCTCTGTCCTCCAGGACTTCCTGCACGGCCGACGCTGCCTTCACGGCAACCTGGGGGCTCGTAGCGTCCTGGTGGCCGGCGACCTGACGGCAAAGCTGTGGGGTCTGGGCGCCGCCTACCGCCGGGGCGCGTCCAGCCGGCGCTGGGAGCCGGGGGAAGCGGAGCACGTGGAGATGAGGAAGTGGCAGGCGCCGGAGGTTCTGGCCCGGACGGGGTTCAGCGAATGCAGCGACGTGTGAGTCCTCCAGTGCAGCGGCCTCCAACCCACGTGGATCAATTAGAACCGGGCCGCACAAGAAATAATCAAGTACCGTAATTTTCGGATGATAAGCCGCGACTTTTTCACGTAAACAACGCTGCGGCTCATATATGGACTTTTTTTTTGGAGGGGCTAACGAGCTTCACGCCACTAAAACATTTCTCCGCGTCACATCGGACCGATGAAATGACCGGGAAATTCTGAGTCCGTTCAACTCCGACACCGAAGAAGACGACTGACGGTTTTAGTGCGCAGGAAGAAGCTAAAGATAGCGATGGGCTTATATTGAGGTGCGCTTAATAGTCCGGAAATTACGGTATTTCCGTCGGATTTATTTACCGAGTCCCAACAATCTTTATTTTGAAAAATCTCTCGGTTACATCTGGGTCACTTGAGCGCCAAAAATGTAAAAACAGACGTCAGACAGAAAGTTTGTTTTCGAAGGGGAAAAGTTGGATCCACACAGTGGATTCACGATTATTATTATTATTACAATATAAACAATCTATGTGTACCTTAACCCCCCCCCCGGTCTGCGGTAACATTGTCAAGCGTTGACAATGAAAAGATACATAAAAATCATGAATTACTTTTTTGAAATAAAAATGCAGTTCTTAGATTGTCTGCTGGGCTGCACTGTTTTAGCAACACGGCACGACTCGATGTGACTCACAACTTAAAGCAGATGACAGCAATGCAGTAAGAACAAGTAATATTACTTGTGGAAACATTTGTTACTAGTTGGAACGAATTGTGGGAACTTGTTATTGTACAATTGAAAGTTTTATTGAGTGGATTTTTCTTTTATGAGTAAGAACAAGTAGTACTACTTGCAGGTACAAGTTTTCCGACTTGAAGAAACCTTTTTTTTTTTTTTTTGTCCCCGTTAGGAACAAGTTCAATCACTTTTTGGAGGATGTTTTGTTTCGAGTGGGAGAAAAGTGTGATTTGTGGGAACCAGTTTTGTTGCCAGTAAGAACAAATCTTATGTTCTTAAAAAATACGTATATCTGTTATCTAGTAAAGAGAGATTTTTTTTTTATCACATTGTTCTCATAAAAGGACCAACTTGTTCCCAGCGGAAAGATAAATCTTCCTGGACCGAAAATATTCTCGTTAAAATAATGTTTTCGTACTTTCGGTGACTTTACGCGACAATAACAAAAGATATAAAAATAGCAGTCGTACTTTTTAGGGTAAAGTCTCACCTCTTTCCTTCGAAAATCCCCACATGTTGGGATTTATGTACCGAAACATCTTGTCAATATTTAACATTTGATATGAAAACAAACCAGAAGCGACGGAGGAACCTGGAAGAACTCGTTCTCCGACATCCTCTCGCCGAAGAAACAGCGTCTTCTCCGTCTATCCGAATGTCTCCCGCTAACAAGCTTGTGTCCGTCCACAGCTGGTCCTTCGGGATCCTGCTCTACGAGATGGTCACGCTGGGTGGGTTCTCGCCGTCCTTCTTCTCGCCGTCTCCTCCTCATCGCCTCGTGAAACCCGTGCGCTGACGCCGACCCCTTCCTCCCCGCGCAGGAGACCCACCCTTCCCCGAGATCTTGGCCACCGACGTCCTGCGGCATCTCCAGCGTGGAGGCCGCCTGAGGAGGCCGACCCACTGCTCCGCCTCCCTGTGAGGAGAAACCGCGTTTGATTTTCCAAAATATTGCGATCGAATGAGATGTTTGACGTTTGACCTCTGACCTGCAGCTTCTCCGTGGTGACGTCCTGCTGCCAGCGGAGCCCCGAGCGTCGGCCCTCGGCCGCCGAGCTGGTCCGGAAGCTTCAGGGCGCCGAGCGCTCGGCCGACGGCACGACGGTCCTCCGCGCGCCCCGACCCGTGGACATGGAGGCGTACCTGCGCGAGGCGGGGTACGGCGAGGCCTACAACTACGCCGTGCTCTGATTGGCCAAAAGCTCTGGTCTCGGCGGACAGTCGTTTGGAACGCCGGCGATGCAGGAGGAGCTTCCGGGTTCTCCGGGTTCCTCCCGCGGTCCAAAAAGTCTGGAGGTTCATCGAGACTCCGGGGTGAATTTCTGAGGTCACGGTTTCACGCAAAGGAGTATTTAATTACTGTATTTTTCGGACGATAAGTCGCACTTTTTTTCACGGTTTCTCTGGTCCTAATACACTGTTCCAAAAAATAAAGGGAACCCATTCTAGATGTGAAGGAACTCTATTGAAATACTTTTTCTTTACATAGTCGAATGTGTTGACAACAAAATGATGAATGGAAATGAAAAGTATGAACCCGTGGAGGTCTGGACTCCAAATGAAAGTGTAAAAACACACTCCAGGTTGATCCAATATTGATGTCATGTCCTTAAAACAAGTTAAAAACACACAATTGTGACGGATTTGGAATTCCATTGTGTTGTTTAAATGTCCCCTTTATTTTTTGGAAGATATAAATGGTAATTTCACATGTTTGTTATTTTTTGTTACCGGAGGAACTTCTCGGTGCGACGGACTCTTCATTATGTATTTTTTTGGCTGGTGCGACTTGTACTCCGGAAAATACTAATATTTTTTGAAAAAAACGTATTTAATTTTGAAAATTTAGAATACTTCATGGAGGACATGCGACAAAAATACTTAGCACTTCCTGTACAATGCATACTACTACATGTACTTTACATAGTACTATGTACTACTACTACACCTACTACTGCTGAATCATTTCTGTTGCAAGAACAGGAAGTTGAGTATTTGATGTTGCGTCCGGAGAGGAGCAACAGCGCCCCCTGGTGGAGCGGATGTGCAGGACAACCACGTCAGGAGGTTCAAGATCGAGTTTAAACCCCAAGAAGGTAGTATTTAAAATACACTAGTTTCTGAATGATTTGTAAAAATAAAGCGCTTTGTGTCTTGTATGCATGTTGGAAAAGAAGGACGTTGGTTCAAATCCACTTTGTATTTAATACTCAGTTCTATGTATTTCTAAAGCTTAAATTAAGAAAACCAGATGTAGGTTAGCGGTCCATGGTGGTCTGCGTGGCTTCCAGGCAGGGATGAAACGTAAAACAATAAACAATTGTTTCCTATTTTCTGACTCCAACCTTCTCTACAGGAAAAACACTCGTATAAATATACACATACACTAGCTAGCTAGCTAGCTGACCAGCTTGACACTTTTTTTTGTTTGCATGTAAAGTTTTGTGTGTAAGGATAAAAACAAGAAAACCATATTTTAACTCACCAGCTCAGAAGGTGAAAGTCCTGCGTTAAGTTCTGGAGAGTCGATCGATTCATCCACAACGGGAGACGGTTCAAGTCCACCTTGGTTTTCTTCTTTTACATTGGGCTTTTCCCTTTTCCATCAACCCCATTCTCTGTATCCTCCTCTCTCACACCAGCTACCTTCACATCCTCTCTCACTGCGTCTAAATCTTCTCCACCTTCAACCTTCTACCCAGATCTTCACCATGGTTTGGACATGAACAGAGTCCAAGCCATCTCAGTCATCACTTTTTCCTCAGTCATACATGTCCTGCACTCCTATGACACAATTCTTCTTTTCCCTTCAGGGGAACCTTCTCCATCCAACCCTATTCTCTGGATCCTCCTCTCTCACTCCATCCATCAATCTTCTCTTAGGTCTTCCTCTAGACCTCCAATGCCAGCATCCATTTACCAATAAATTCCCTGTCCCTTGTCTGTCCATCACCCAACCATCTGTCTGACTTGATCTCCAAAATAGAACCTCAGCATCTTTTGGTCAATGTTGTTGTTTGCAGATCATCTCACCAGAGTCTCCTCCACCTTTCCTTTCATTCTGGCTGATCGTCTTCTACCTCTTCATACTCCTGACTCTCTTCCCCACCCATTTCAACCTTCTTGAACTCATCTCTTCACCTCTTCCACGTATATAAAAATATAAACACACACACACACACACACATACACTCTGTACACGAAAGGACCTGCGCTGAGTTTAGAACATCTGCAACCACAAGGTGAATGAGGATGGAGAGAAAAGTCATCCAGTGCATCACACTCTCTCTCTCTCTCTCTCTCTCTCTCTCTCTCTCTCACACACACACTCTCTCACTCACACACACTCTCTCACACACACACACTCTCTCACTCTCCCCTCCCTCTTTCCTCTCGTCCTCTGTCAGATCACCTCTGCCGTCCAGCCGCTGAGATGTGAGTAGCTTCACCTCCTCCGTCGATCCGATCCAGGGGCCTCATTGATGGACGGACCCCGTTTGTGTGTGTCGGAGTGTGTGTGTCTTCGTTTGTGTGTGTGTGTGTGTGTGTGTGTGTAGGGGGTGTTCTCGCGTGTGTGTTGATCCGAGCCTTCAAATCTCTGCTGCACTAATCTGACTCAGTTTTTAGCACAGATGCAGGGAAAACAGTCGTGTGTGTGTGTGTGTGTGTGTGTGTGTTTTGTATAAAAAAGCCCCGAATTGATTCTCAACTATTTGAATTAATTCTGTACTTTACGGATTGTAAGACGGGGATTTGTTTATTATATTTTATTTCAATTCATTTTTTAATATTTTTCTTTGCATATTTTGATTTTTAATCTATTAGACACTAAATCATTTTAAATGTGATTTATATTGAATCTTCAATTTTAATGACAGATTTTATTGTACATCGTTTTGATGCGGCTTTGTTTTATTGATATATTTTCAACCATGGCTTATTATATATTTTTTTCATTTTATATTTTTTTAGTCCCTTTTTAATTGTAGTTTTGATTGTACAATTGATATATTTTACCTTTTATTCGTTTTTATAAACCATTCAATTTTTTTCTATTTGTTTTGTTTCATCACTCTAAATCAGAATTTTCTCCCCAATTTTGGTTTAAAGTGTCATTCAATGCTTGTTTTAGTAACTTTACAAATTTGATGAACTGTAATTCATTTCTTGTAATTTTCTTCCTTTCACTTTTAGTTTTATTGCAAGTGATTTTCCTTCATCAATTTTTTTAATTTAGTTTGTCTGAATTTTATGATTTTTTTATTTTATTTATTTTTTGAATTCCAAAATTAAATTTTAAAATTTTTACACTTTTAAATTGAATTTTTTGTTTTGGCCCCCAGGTCGACCCCAGAGGCATCAGGGGCCCCGGGAGCTCCGGGGGGTTCGGAGGGGGAGGGCGGCCCCCCGGCCCCGGCCCCCAACCTCACCAGCAACAGGCGCCTGCAGCAAACGCAGGCCCAGGTGGACGAGGTCGGTGTGTGTGTGTGTGTGTGTGTGTGTGTGTGTGTGTGTGTGGTCACGCTCACCTGAAAATGAACAGGACATGTGCTGAAAACTCAAAAAGGAAATACATTTTTTTCTTAAAAATAAGTGCAAATAATACAAAACAGAATATGAATTATACATATAAAGTATATTCATGAAATATTATTACAATAGATTATAATAAGAAATATGAGGGAATAAATGATATAAAATGAATAATAATAATAATAATAATGGTGTTTATATACAATATATATATATATAATGTACATACTTTTTAATTCCTCTTCCCTCAGCCGCAGGGAATCTTCAAATCTTTGTACTTAAGACCTTAAAACACTTGATAGCCTTAACATTTACAATTTATATTTTATTGTATTTCTTATTCCCCCTCCTTCCTACTATTATCTATTACTGTTATGTTTTTGCTTGAAACTCTGGCACAACAATTTCCTTCGGGCTAAATAAAGTTGTTCTCATCTCATAAATAATCATGAATGACAAAATAATAATCAGAAAATGCAAAGTTATGACTGATCGATGTAAAATTGAAATAATGTTCACAAATTAAAAATATACAGATATATAGATCATCATCCATAAAGTGATGCGCTGATAAACAGTCATTGAGACGCATAAGATTTATGATAATTGAATAGGTGGTTACCTCCATGTTGTGTGTGGAGGCCCTGACGTTGCTGTGTGTGTGCGTGGTCCTCAGGTGGTGGACATCATGCGCGTCAACGTGGACAAGGTCCTGGAACGCGACCAGAAGCTGTCGGAGCTGGACGACCGCGCCGACGCCCTGCAGGCCGGAGCCTCGCAGTTCGAGAGCAGCGCCGCCAAACTCAAGAACAAGTACTGGTGGAAGAACTGCAAGGTTGGAAACACTCCGACGTTTCGGAGAACCTGGTGTTCTCGGGTTTCCGTGATCTCCGGGTTAAGCTCCGCCCCTTGCGGCGCCTGAACGAAGGTCGTCGCAAACCCGCTAAACTGAACAGTTCGTCCGGAACCGCGCCGAATCAGAAAAGAATCGTTCAAATGATTCAATCCGTTCTGTTGATTCGATTTTTACTTTCAAAAAGTGTTTGCAGAGAACGTTGCGAGAAGGTTCACTATCTCCCTCCAGCCCCTCCATCACATCACATCACTCCATCATCCCTCGCCATCGCCGCAGCTGCCGCGGCTTAGCTCGCAAGCCTCGCCCCGCCGGGCCCGAACCGACCAATCGGAGGCCGTCGCCGGGAGATACGGGATTAGGGTCTGACCAGGAAGTCAGAAGAGAAATCCCAATCTGGATTAGCGGCCGGGGGATTAAGAGGCATCTGGGGAGCGTGACGTAACCCTCCGAGGGTCAGGTGACGCCGCCGCTGGAGAAACAACACCAACCTAACACTTCTTCTGGAACGCGATCGCTTCATTCAACGGGAGGAACCTGAAGCTGCCACAACACACACACACACACACTCTTTTCATCATTCCAAATTAATCCCCCCTTCATTCATTCAACCCCTCCTCACAGAATGATGTGATTTCCTGTTATTGTGTGGATTTGTTCTCACACACACACACTAATAATAATTCGCTAGTAATTTGAGTAAACACAGGAAGTATGTTTTTTTTTCCTCAGATTAAATCCCTAAAATTACAATGGAATAAAATAATATCAATGTAAAGATGGAGTTTGTTTTCATGAGAATAAATAATAAAAATAATTCTCTCCTTCTTTCCAGATGATGATCATCATGGCCATCGTCGGCGTGATTTTTTTTGGCGTTATTTTCTGTGAGTATCACTTTTATTCTTATTACTCTTTAGTATTGAAGTGCTAAAGGTTAACAGTCCAGAGAAGGAGAGCTGGAGAACATCTCAGGTCTCCAGCAGAGGGACAACACATGGTAGATGTTCTGGAGGGGAAAAAAGTCACTGAGATAGTTTGGACGTGGACAGATAATGGAGATGTTGGAGGAAGAAAACAACTACTCTGCACATTTCATGTGAATCTCTCCTCTCTTTCAGTGTATTTCTTCTACTGAGCGGTTCTTCAGGGACGCCTCCGACCCCACGCTCTTCGTCCTCGTCTTCCTCGCTTACCTTCCACAACGCAGAGACAGGAAATGAACCAATGTTTGGCTTCCTTTCAGGGCTTTTGTTTCTTTCAAATGTTTTAACGCGTCATTTAATGTAATAACTTGACTAAAACATTAGTTTAACAAAAGATGTTTTATAATTCAACATAATTCTAGAAAGCTACTATTTATTGTGTGAGCCGTTGAACCTTCTGCTTCCTGTGTGCCCCCTTGTGGTCAAGACTGGAACTGCAACGCTTCACATGGTGACCTCTGACCTCAGTTTGGAGATATGTTCCTTGTTTGTGGTCTGGTGAACCCTCACGCTCTGTGCCCTCGTCCGGCAGACTTATTTTTATCTTCTTTTTTTTTGGGGGATCAGAAAGTGAAAGACGAGGTTGAGTTTTGCAGAAGTTTGAAAATAAAAGCCACGCTTGCGACCGAGACGCGTCTGTGCCCTGATGAAGGTGGGAAAAGAATTTCCTCTCAACTTTTCTGGGATAATTAATTAAAAAAAACTATATATACATTTTTAAATGTAAAAAAAAAGAAAAAAGGGCTCATAGTTTCCACATTTATACAATACTACTGTTTTAAAGCAAGTTCTTTTGACTGGGCTTCGTCTCATTCCTTGGCAGTTATTTATTAGTGACTTCTGGTTAACCTTTTTATAAAAAGCTATTTCTGCTTGGAAACCTGGAGAAAGGCAAAATAAAAAGAGCTAAAGGTGCAGGGAAATGGGGCTGTCGCCCTCTAGTGGCCAAGTCAAACTTTTTTTTTTCCATTTTTTTATTTAGGTCCCAAAAAACCATTATAATAACATTATATCAATAATATTAATACAGAAATTGAAAAAAGGGAGGAAAAAAAATAAAATAGCTTTTCTGTCCACGGCCTCAAACATGACGGGGGGGGGGTGGGTGGAGAGGGGGCGGAGCTTCCAGAATAATCTGTAAAGTCTGTTTTGGGGGTCCGAGGGAGGAAGAGGGGCGTGGATTCAAGCTTGGGCGCGCTGTCCGTCATTCTGTGCACCAATCAGGAATGTCGAGGGGGCTGCGGGGGGGCGGGGGGTCGAGGTAAAGAGCCGACTTACTGCTGCGACATCTGAAACACACAGACGGCGAGGTCAGCGGCTTTCCCGACGGCGATCCTCGCGATCCCGCGAGCGGCGACACCGACCTGTTGCGTCTGTGCCTGCGTCTGTGCGTCGGGCCCCCGGCTCGCCAGGCGGCTCAGGATGTTCCTCTCCGACATCTGGAGCCGGACGGCGACCGGCGGTATCCGGGCGATGGTCGCCGGGAGGCGGGTGACGTCGGCCTTCATGTCGCTCAGCAGCTCCTCCAGCTGCTTCAGCACTGCGGACAGCGAGGGGTCGGAGGTCAGGCTCGCCGCGCCGCTCGGCGGAAGCTCGGCGAAGCACGACCTCGGGGTACCTTTGTGCAGGACGGCGTTGGCCGGCTTGTTCCCGGACATGGACTCCTTGCTGAGGTGCTGGTGCGACTCGGCCAGACACTCCACCTCGCTGAAGCGGGTGTTGAGGGCCATGGAGGGGTGCGAGGGGTCCTCCGACATGTTGAGGTAGGCGGCGCGACGCAGCTGCTCCTCGATGACCAGCGCCTGCTCCAGCAGCTGAGGAGGAGGAGGAGGAGGACGCTTTCAGGGAGACGTTTTTATTCAAATTCCCGGTTCGTCCCCTTGAATAATAGGATAAAGGTTTTCGCACCTTGAACCTCCGGGCCAGGAACTTGTTCTTGATCTCCAGGAAGTTCCCTCGGTTGATCTCGCCCTTGAACGGCTCGTTGAGGATGGCGAACTTCACGTCGTTCTGGATGTCCTGCCAGCGGGCGTAGCCGTGTCTGCGCGCAGGCTAAGGACAACCGCAGGGGTCAGAGGTCGCGGTGGGACATTTTATAGCGATCCAAAAAAAAAAATTACACAGGAAGTCTTTGTCCCAGAAAGTGTGGAAGAATTTGCATTTAACGTCTGTGACATCATTTTGAATCAAATCTTTTTAAACCAAAAAGATGAACCAAAGGATACTGGATGATGCCGGCCAGCAGCCAGTAGTCATGGCGACGGTGCCAGATCTCGTTGGTCTTCTTGGTCACGGTGGCGGCGCGTTCCTCGTTCTGCCACAAGGAGTGGAGCTCTGCGGCCGAGGACACCGGGGTGAACACCAACACACACTGCTGTGTGACCGTATATGTGTGTGTGTGTGTGTGTGTGTACCTGTGAAGCCGCCGTCAGCTATATTGAACATGAAGCGGGACTTGGCCTTCTTCTTCTCCTCGCTGGCTCCGCCCCCGGCGGCGGCGGCCGAGGCTCCGCCTTCCTTGCTGTCTCCGTTCTGCAGCTTCGCCGCCTCCTCGGCCTTCGGAGGTTCCTTCTCCTCCTTCACGTCTGCAGGCGGGAGGAGAGACGTTAGAGGACGAGGAGGAGCGGCGGCGGCGTCCTGGTCGCGATGACGAGGCGTCACCTTTCTTGTCGTCAGCAGGGGGCGACGTGTCCATCTTCTCCACCTTCTCCTTCTTCTCCTCGGCTGCGGGAGAAAAACAGACGGTTCAAAACCGAGGCGGGGCGGCACGTATCCATCGCTCCGCCGTCGCCATGGCTACCTTTGATGTCGGCCTCCTCGGACTTGACCTCCGACCCCTCCGTTTTGGCCTCCGACGGAGACTTGGTGTCGTCGGCGGCGTCGGGGCTCTTCTTCTCGCCCTCGCCGTCCTTCTCCGTGTCCTTCGCTCCCTCCACCTCGCCGTTGCTGGGCTTGTCCACCTCCATCGGCTCCTCGCCGTTCTTCCTCTTCTCCTGCTCCTCCGGCGGACTCTTCTCCTCGTCGTCGGGGATGGCGATCACCTGGGGGGCGGGGCTTAGCTTTCAGCCAATCAAATGGCACATCTCAAGGGGGTGTATCTTTGATCCCTTGGGGTCAATTCACACACACACACACACACACACACCTCAGAGTTCTTTGAGATGTCTTTGCCGTTCTTCTCGGCCTCGCTGTCCTTCTTCAGCTCCTTCTCTCCGTCCTTCATGGATTCCTCCGTCTTGGAAGTGTCCTCCACTTCACACACACACAAAAGGCAGTCAGCGCCATCCCTCTGGTGTCCTCGTCACCTCCCGTGTGTGTGTGTGTGTGTGTGTGTGTTACCTGGGGCGGGTGTGTTTGGCTGTGTGTCCGCCGGGGTCCCGGTGGACGGCGTCTTCCCCGGGGAGTCTGGCTGAGCGGCGGCCCGCTTGTTCTCCTCCAGCTCGGCCATCCAGGGCATGGACCACTGGCCGTTGACGTGCTCGAACTCCTGCACCTGAGGGGGCGGAGCCACGCGCCCGTCAACCTCCGCCGCCGCTGCCGCCGCCTTCGTGGATGGCCGGCGTCCCCCGGTGAAGCGCGGCGACTTACCTTCTTGCGGATGAGAGACATGACGCCGATGCGTGTGAGCACGTGCTGCCGCGACAGCCCCTCCCTGGGCACGCCGTCGGCGAAGGTCTCGGCGCCGTCGGCTCCGGGTTCGCACAGATGGCGCATGAAGAGCGACACGTAGGCCCTGCGACGGGAGAGGAGGAGGTCAGGACGGAGGCGGCGCCGCCACTGGAGGGGAGGAACCCCGACCCGGAGACGCGGCCGTACTTGAACTCCTTCTCCGACTTCCCGCGAAGGTCTCGCACCAGCCACTGCGTGGTGAAGGCGTCCTGCGGCGGCATCCCGTAGCGCATGACGGCGTTCAGGAAGGCCTTCCTCTGCCGCGAGTTGAAGCCCAGCACCTCGATGTTGCCGCCCACCCTGGCCAGCAGGGGCGGCAGCGGCTTGTCCTTGTCGTTCCTGAGGCCCTTCCTGTTGGGTCTGCGGGAGTTGGCTGCAAAAGCGGGAGGACCGGCGTGAAGGCGGAGGTTCTACGCGGTGTTTTTTTTTTTTAATTCCCGGGAGCGTCCGGCTTACCTTCCGTTCGCTCGTCGAAGTCCTCGTCGCCTTCCTCCGACGCCACCGAGTAATCCGATTGGCCGTCCGACTGGTCGTCCTGCCAATCCGCTGCCGGATCCAAACAAACGGGTTATCGCTAAACGCTCGACGCTCTCAGATCCCACGAGTTTTACACTTCCTCCTCCTCCTCCTCCTCACCTCGGTCCTCCTGCGAGCCGTCGTTGTAGTTGACCTGCTTGCGGATGCGCTTGCCTTTGCCCAGGTTCCGGGCCAGATCCTCCTGCTGCTGCTCGTAGTGATGGCGCAGCAGCTTCTCCCAGTAGTCGGGGTCCACGCTCTCCTCCTGCTTGATGATCTCCCGCTGCACCTCCTCCTCCTGGAAGCGCAAAAATACCCCGCCTCGCTATTCCGCTGCCGAGGGATGATGTTTCGAGTTGCGTTCCGGCCGAACCGCCGCTTCTCACCTCCTCCTCCTCGTCCTTGACCACGTACTGGGCCACCTTGAAGGAACTCAGGTACTCGTTCATGCTCTGCAGCTCCGTGTCGTCGGTGGCGTCCTGGTTCCGGTCCAGCAGGCGGTCGATGGCCTTGTCGTCGTAGTGGATGATGCTGCTGTCTTCTTCCTTGTTCTCACCTGGAGGAACATCAAGGCGCCGCCATCAGTCTCCGTTCCCTCGCTCCTAACGTTTCCCCGCTCTCCTCCTCCTCCTCCTCCTCCTCCTCACCCTCGCCCTCGTCCTTGAAGAGCTCCTCCGTCCCGAACTTGAGGATGTCGTCCAGCTCCTGTTTGGACATGGAGCCCGTCTTGGACCCGAGGCCGGGCCGCACCACCAGGTGGGTGAGCATCATCTTCTTCTTGGCGACCTGGAGGACAAAGAGGGGCTCACAGAGGCCGACCGGAGGGTTTGCCGTCGCTGCTCCGCGGCGTCCGAGGTTACCTGGGTGATCCTCTCTTCCACCGACGCCTTGGTGACGAAGCGGTAGATCATCACCTTCTTGTTCTGACCGATTCTGTGGGCTCTGCTGAAGGCCTGGAGGAGGAGGAGGAGGAGATGAACACGGCGGCTCGGCGTGGAGATGCGAGCTCGGGCTCGGAGGAGGCCGTACCTGGATGTCGTTGTGGGGGTTCCAGTCCGAGTCGTAGATGATGACGGTGTCGGCCGTGGCCAGGTTGATGCCCAGACCTCCGGCCCTCGTGGACAGCAGGAAGGCGAACTGCTGGGCTCCGGGAGCTGAGGAGGGAAGGCGGCAGGAGCTCGAGCTTCCGTTTTAAAAGATCGACGCCGTCTCGGAGGTCCCGATTGGACGGCGTGAAGGGGGAGGAGTCTCACCGTTGAAGCGGTCGATGGCCTCCTGCCTCATCCCTCCCGTGATCCCGCCGTCGATGCGCTCGTACTTGTAGCCCTCGTTCTCCAAGAAGTCCTCCAGCAGGTCCAACATCTTGGTCATCTGAGGGTGACCGCGGGCCGTCAGCGCTCCGACTCAACCTGCTTTTCTACACGGCGTCGGAGCGGGAAGGCGTTACCTGGGAGAAGATGAGAACCCTGTGGCCGCCGTCCTTCAGCTTCCTCATCATCTTCTGCAGCAGCAGCAGCTTCCCGGAGGACTTGGTCAGGGAGTTGCCGTCGTACATCCCGTTGGGCATCTTTGGCGCTTCCTGTCGGGGGGGACGGGACACGGGTGAGGGAGATGTTCCTCCAGAAGGACCTCCTGTTCCTCAACTACTCTGCACTTCTGGAACTTCGTACCATGGCGGCCGCAGGGAAGAGGTAGGGGTGGTTGCAGCACTTCTTCAGATCCATGACCACGTTGAGCAGAGAGACCTGGTTTCCTCCTCCTTTGGTGTTCAGAGCCTCGAAGTTCTTCGTCAGGATGAACTTGTAGTACTTCCTGCGGACAGAAGAACCCGCGTCAGCGCGCCTTTTCCCTCGGAAACCCGACGGCGGCGAGCCGAGGTTCCCCCGCGCTCACTTCTGCATGGGGCTGAGCTCCACGCGCACGATCAGCTCCGTCTTGGAGGGCATGTGCTTGAAGACGTCGGCCTTCAGCCGCCGCAGCATGTGAGGGCCCAGCATGTCGTGCAGCTTCTTGATCTGGTCCTCCTTGGCGATGTCGGCAAACTCCTCCAGGAAGCCCTCCAGGTTACTGGACGGACACACACACACACACGATATTTCAGCAAATTGGAATTGAGGTAGTTCAATCCGAGACCCGGTGACCTTTGACCCGCTGTGACTCCCGGTCTTACCTGAACCTCTCGGGCGTGAGGAAGTTGAGCAGGTGGAACAGCTCCTCCAGGTTGTTCTGCAGCGGCGTTCCTGTCAGCAGGAGTTTGTGCTGGAGGGGGTAGTTGTTCAGCACCCGGAAGAACTAAGACACACACACACACACACACTTCAAGCCATGACCTACAGAAGAATCTTTGAGCGTTGGAAGGTCTCTAGATGTTTTCCAATCGAGCGTTCATCTCCACGCTTGCTGATGGAGGTGGCGACCATGAGGCGTGGAGGCGTGCGCTCACCTTGGACTGGTTGTTCTTCAGCCGGTGGGCCTCGTCCACCACCAGGCAGGCCCAGTCGATGGAGCCCAGGATGGCCATGTCGATGGTGATCAGCTCGTAGGACGTAAGCAGGACGTGGAACTTGATGGACGAGTCTTTCTGCGGGTGAGGAAACACAGGTGACGGTCAAGCGGCGCGTCCTCGCCTCGGAAGCTTCCGCCCGTCCCTCCGACGCAGGATCGCACCTTCATCCTGGACGCCTTCTTGCCTCCTCGGATGGCGTTGTCCTCGAAGGAGAACTCGTTCTCCCGGATGACGGCCCTGCTGTCCTTGTCGCCCACGTACGTCACCACGTACATGTCCGGCGCCCACATCTCAAACTCGCGCTCCCAGTTGATGATGGTGGAGAGCGGCGCGCTGACCAGGAACGGACCCTTGGAGTGTCCCTGGAGGCCAGGAACGAGGTCACGGACTGGTTACGCCACCCGGAGGATACCGATAAACTTTAATCTACGTTTTAGCGAAAACTTCATCAGTCCGTGAAGAAGAAGAAAAAATAAAGACGGTCATCCTCAGGAGGAAAAAGGCAAGTTCAGTTTTAGAGACTGGAGCAGGAAGTGCGGTGCGGCCTCCCGCCTGAAGGTGGCAGCATCTCCACAGGGTTGGTGGTGAGCTCGCCCTCTCAGGAGGCATCTTAACGTCATCGCATGTCATCCTTCGGAGACAAAATGGCATCCGGCCGACGGGGGGAGCCGGGGGGTCTTGACACGCGTGGCGCCCGAGAATACTTTGACGTTTATATTTCTTTTACTTTAAAATCCTGGTATTTTGCGTGTTGCGCAGTCAGAAGGAGCCACATTTAAGAGGTCACGGGAGAACCGGAGCAGAGGGGGCAGTGAACGCACCCTTTTTTTGTGGTTAGAAAGTCCGGGAAGGAAGCGAACGAACCTCTTTGTAGAGCGAGTAGAGGAAGACGGCGGTCTGCACCGTCTTGCCCAGACCCATCTCGTCGGCCAGGATGGTGTCGGTGCCCTGAGCCCAGGAGAAGCGCAGCCAGTTGAGGCCCTCCAGCTGGTAGGGGTGCAGCGTCCCCCCCGTGCTGTCCAGGTACTCGGGCTGACGCTCGAACTTGATGGTCGGCTGAGGACGCGATCGGATAGTTTTCCAGATTTACCGATGAAAATGTGACGTTTCCGTGGTTTCGCGATCGGTCGCTCTGAAACTCACGTCCACGACGGGGTTTTCCGGCGGTCGGTCCGGTCGCTTCACCCGTCCTTTCACCTTTATCTTCTTCCCCGGTTTGCCCTCCTCGCCCATCATCAGCTCTCTGTGACACACACACACACACACACACACACGCTTTTAGACTGGGGGTGTGTGTCACCACTCGGCGAGCGCGGCGGTGGATCTCCGCCTCACCGGTGGTTCCAGTATTGCAGCTTGTAGGGGTCGAAATCCGGGACGTCCATGTCCTCGGCCTCCCAGGTGGCCTGGTCGTACGGCAGCTCCCGCCACTTGATCAGGTAGTGGACGTTGTTCTTCCGGTCCACGCTGGAGAACACACACACACACACACACACACACACGGATGTCATGACCTTCTGATTGGCAGGGTGTTTTGGGTCCGCGGTGAGGGGGCGGAGCCTGACCTGTGGTTGAGGATGCGGTGGATCATGAGCCACTCCATCTTGATGCCGAAGCGGAGGTACTTCTCTTCCAGCTGGGCGTACATGGGGTCCTTGTTCTTCCTCTTCACGCTCTTGTCCTCCTCGCCGTCGCCGTAGTCGATCGGCGGCGGCTCGTCCATGTCGTTCTTCCTCTGGTAGTTCCTGAACATCACCTGACAGTGGAGCTCCAGCTGCGAGGAGGAGGAGGGGTTTGGAGGTCAGACTCTGAGAGGGAAGCCTTCGGCGGGGGAGCTGGAGGTCGGAGGTCGGCCCACCTGCAGCTCCGTCACCCAGGAGCAGTGCCAGTACGACATGTTGGACCACTTGGCGAAGAACTCCCTCTCCGGCCGCCCTGCCAGCGGGGCGGGGTCCGGGGCGTCGGCCGGGAGGTCCGGCGGGCGGGGCACCGGCGTGGGGGGAGGGGGTTTACCCCACTGCCACGTCAGGATCTTCTGCACCTTCCCCTTCATAGGGGGACACTGAGGTGGGGAGGAGACAAACCTCTTCAGAGATGTTCTTCTCTTAAAAACAGAAGTGTCTCCTGAGGAGCTCACCAGGCAGCGGGGGCAGATCCACTCTCCATTGGGGATCTCGGGCAGCGGCGGGTTGAGGCAGTGGATGTGGTAGGACGACGGGCACGAGTCGCAGCACAGCAGCTCGCCGCCGTCTTTGCACACGCGGCAGAACTCCATGTGGTGGTCGTCCTCCTCCATCTCGCCGGGGTCGCCGTTGTCCTCCTCGCCCTCCGAAGCCTCCTCCCGCGCCTCCCACTGGATGCCCTCCTTCTCCTTCGAGGGAAGTTCCAACCATCAACGCCCGACCGTCGCGCGATTCGGGCGCGAGGAGCATCGCTAGCCACTTACACAGTGCGGGCAGCTCCAGGTGCCCTCGGGGGCCTTCTCCATGTCGGGGTCCAGGCAGACCATGTGATAGGCGCGGGGGCAGGTGTCGCACAGGATGATCTCGCCGCCCTGCTGGCACACCTCGCAGTAGTCCTGATGGTCCGTCTCGTAGCCGTCGCCGTCCTCTGCTTCTGGCGGAAACGGGGAGAGCCTTGAACTCGGGACCCTCCCGTGACCCGCCGTGTAACCAGACCAGGTGCTAAGCGCTAATTAGCTGTTAGCTAATCCTGAGCGTGCCACGTTTTTCCACGCATGACTGTGTGTGTGTGTGTGTGTGTGTGTGTGTGTGTGTGTGTGTGTGTGTGTGTGGGACGAGCGCACCTTTCTTTTTCTTGGGTTTGCTCTTGGACGGTTTCTTTTTGCTGCGGCTGCTGCGGCTGTTGGAGCCCTCCGACACCGAGATGCTGTTCATGCTGCCGTCCTCAAAGTCGCTGTCCGCATCGGGCTCGTCCTCCTCGCTCTGCACACACACACACACACACACACACACACACACAATGAGCCTTTCAGGTCTTACAAAGGAGACCCAGCTCAGCGTACACATGTGTGTGTTCACACACAGCAGGTGTATTACTTTAGTAACAGATTACAGAGCTCCTGATCAGCTCCAATGGAAGCAACAAATGTAAATAAAGTGCATTGGTTTGGGCACGTTGGCTCTTCATCATTGCAGATCTGGAATATCCGACGGTTTCCATTGTTTTCTCGTACCGAGGAGCGCTTCCTCTTGCTGTTGAAGCCTCCCAGTTTGATTTTGAGCGGCGCCACCTTCTTGGTCTTGGCGCTGTTCTTCTTCTCCTGAGGTTTGGCCGCAGGCTTGGGCTTCTTGCGGGCGTTGGGACCTGAGGTGGAAACCGATAATAAGAAGGCGGGTGGTTTTCCTGAGCGCGGACAAACACTGAGGGGGGGTCGGGGCGGACGCTACCTTTGCCCTCCTTGGTCTTGGCCTTGCGGAGAGGAGGCGGGGGCGGCTGCTGAGGCTCCACGGGAGGCGGCGGGGAATGATCCTGCGGGACGGCCTCCGTCACCATGGTGTCTACGGTGGCCGGCACGTTGGCGGTGGCCAGAGCGGCGTTGGCGGCCGCCGCCCCCCTCAGGGGGTTGTTGGTGCTGAACTCGCGCCACTTGGCGCCGAGAACCATCATCATCTTGGACACGGCGATCTTGGGGTTCTTGGCGGCGATGAGCGGCCTGGAGACGGGAAAAGATGTCAGACCGCTCGCTCGGCAGCCAAGCGAATGTCCAGAAACGGAAGAGGAACTTGGAAGGGACAGCTTTGGAAAACCTCTACCTGACAAACTGGCTGAAGGCCTTGTAGTTGGTCAGGGCGCGGTAGTCCTCCTCCGAGAAGACGTGGTCGATGTCCTCCATCCCCCAGTCGTCCAGCAGCTGAGATGAAGACTTGGGCTCCTGCGGGGAAACCGGAGCGGGATAGTTTTAAATCGTTTTTTTTTGGAAACGCTTCCAAAACTGTTCTCTCGCAATGTGGAAAGTCATTAATTGTCAGCACTCGCTAGAAAGCAGAAAGTTCTGACTGTGACCTGGTTTTTCTGCACACGCAGCTTTGGGTTTTTTTTTTGTTTTTTTTAAGAAGTTGACTTGAGAAAAGACGCGTTTAGGAAGGAGACACCTGCTTCTGCGACGGTCAGACGACGGGGAAAGACAAACACGCCATGTGGGACAAAATATTTAAACTAAACAATATCTCACAATCTGACACGTGTTTATGAGTGTGTTAACGCTTAGTTTGAAGGAAGTCCTCACAGAAAGGGCGGCTTCAGGGGAAACATCCCAGCTCCGCCCTGGAACAGAAGGGACCCCCACATTGAAACAGAAAACCTCCATTATTTTTTATAATTATGTTTTTTGTGTTTAGCAGACAACTGTAATAATAATAATAATAATGATAATAATAAACCCTGTGAAACAGGTATAGAAAGCAGGGCGGCCTGAGACCTTGGAAGCAGCGCGGTGGGTTTTGTTGGTCTAAACATCTGAAAAAAAGAAATAAAACACGCATTTGTTTGGCCTGGACTGACGGAGGAGTCAAACATCTAAACATCCAGGGTTCTCTTTAAAAAAATATACAACTTTTTTTAAATCCTTCCAAAATTGTTTTGCTTAAAACAAAAAAAAATGAGGCTAACGAGACATATTTTTTTCTTCTGTCAAAGAGGGCGCGACGCTTCCTGTTGACCGTCCCTCCTCTTCCTCCTGCAGCCTGGATGCAGGCGCCGCTGCGGATGAATCCAAACGCATTTTATCTCGCCAAAAAAGAAAAAAAAAAAGGGTCAAGAGCGCAGTGCAGTGCGGCGCTAGACCGGTTGCCATGGGAACAGCATATATGCCTTTTACACACCCGCTGCAGACGCATGCACACACACACACACACAGCCTCTTTTTGCATAAATGTCATTAAGTAGGAGGCCCCCTATTGGCTGCGGCGGCTCGGAACCCTCCAGACGCAGCTCTTTGTTTAACCATCTCTCATATCACATGACGTCTGTCAAACAGCAGCGACTCCAGCACAGGTGCACGGACGGCACGCCGCGCACAAAGGGCTGTGGCAGGAACGGCCCAAAAAAGGGGAGGCGGAGGGGTTAAAATAGATAAATATGGTGAGAAAATGAGAAACAAAAAAAAAAAAAAGATGAACCTATTTATTTGAGGGTTTAAGTGATGGTTCAGATCTGGATCAATAGCCGTCTGAAAGACTAGACGGACAAGAGGTTTGTGTCTAAAAGGACAAATAACGTTGTGTACAACTTACACTAAGTCTGCGTTTCATACATAAAAATTTGCTGCTACCATCTATTTTTCATTCTGCTGACTTGATACTCGTTATTTATTTTTATTTTTATATTTTGCAGGCCTGTCGCTGTGAGTTTCCACAAAATTTCGTGACGCTCGAACAATAAAATTTCTTGAATTCTGCAGAGTTACCTTCCCTTTCTGCCGGCAGGCCAGGGAGGGAGGGCCGCCTCCCGCGCTGTGTAACGTGGATATACGCCTTAATTTTTTCAGGTTATATTAGTCATAAAGAACCAGAAGTAATACAAAGGCAAAGATGAGGTGGGAGATAAAACGAAACTGGAAAAAGCATAGTTGAAATGTTCTCTGTTAACCCAGGAAACCACTTTTGTTTACGGACGGTCTTTGGAAACCGGAGGAATCTAAGAGTGTAACGCAGTGGACGCTCAGACTGGCGGGGAATCGTTCCCGAGTTTCCTCGCCAACACGCCTGGGGAACACTTCCCACGACCGTAGAAGCAAAAGAAAAAAAAGTGTCGCGCCTCCTCACCGAACTGTCGTCGTCGTCGTCGTCTTCATCTTCCTCCGGGTCGGGGTCCTTCTTCTTGGAGGAGCTGCGTTCGGCGCCGGCGCCGCTCCTCTTCTTCTCCTTGCTGCTGCTGGCCTTCTTCTTTTTCTTGCGGCCCGGCGTGTAGTCGCTCCCCTCGCTGTCCGAGCGCTGGCCGGGGCCGTCCTCGGCGTCCTCGCCTCCGCCCACGTCCATCAGCTCCGGGGAACTGATGGCCATCTCCTGCGGGATCACCGGCATTTCACAAGCCTGCTTTACCCACAATGCAACGGCGAGCGGATTCTTCTGACTGACTCAAGTTACTTCAGATCTCCAGAATATTGACATGTTTATAAATACGGCGAAGAATTCAGTTGCAGGAGAATGAAACAAATCAGATAAAACGTAATATTTTTGCGGTATATTTAAAAATAAATTCAAGGTTTCCACTCGATGAGTTGCATCGGCCTGTTCAGATGAAACATCGTGACCCATAAGAAATAAAAAATAATATTCTGCGTTCCAGCCCTCACCTCCCGACGGGACCTCCTCTTGCTGCCTTTGCTCTCGCGGCTCTTCTTTGCTTTCTTCTTCTTCTTCACCTTGGGGGTCTCGCTCTCCGAGATCTCCTCATCATCATCATCTGGAAATCAAATGAGATACACTGTTTTCCTCTCCTCCACCTGGTGATGATGTGAAAGAAGAGGAAGGGCTGCGTCCCTGTGACGTCTTCTGACTTTGCATCCTCGAGTTGCAGGGCGTCCGAGGAGTCGTTCGCGCGGCACATTTCGGTTCATTATCGAGTTACCGCCTCGCTTAACGTCGTCTCCGTCGAGGGAAAAAATGGTAACTGTTGTCACGAGCGGCTCCCCGTGTGTCACCGGCTGCTTCTGGCCGCCGGCGCCTCGGGACCCACGCTTCGCTTAGTCATGAAGTAACGACCTGAATTTCTGACATTTCCGAGCGACTTGAATCTCACGTCGATACAGCAGCGCGCGCCGCCCCCGTGCACGGACGGAGATTTTGTGAGCCCGCGTGCAGATGAAGACGCTATTTGCCGATCTGAGATGTTATTTGGGGCCACGAGGTCAGATTCGTCCCGTTTCGAAATAAAATCGAACCAAAATAGCGTTGACCTCGTAGTAGAGAAGCACCGCAGGGCGTTTGGTTGTGCTGGGATAACTCTGCCCTCTTTCCAACCTGACAGGCAACACACCTGCATCCGCTCGGTGTAAAAATGGTAAAATCCCTTGAATAAAAACAAGCTGGACGCCCCCCCCCCCCCCCCTCCCCCCCTTTTTTTCTGGCGGCTGAGAACCAAGAGGGGGAAGGAAAAAGCACGGCGTTTCAGGCAGCTTTCGTTTTTACAAGCTTCCCTTGAGGAAATGTTACCAAATCAGCTTAACTCTCGTGGTTAACAGTGTAATTTACAAGTCATTAGTCACCCTCCGCACACGCCGGCGAGCCGTGTGACAGACGGCGCTCCCGGTCCAGGTGCCGCGGGGTCCCGGCTGCACCGGAGCGAGGCTCCGTCGGATCGCGAGCTGATAACGTAATTGAAGACGGTAAAAAAGTAATTGGCAGGCAGCCACTGTGTCTCACCCACTGAGAGGCTCTTTAAAGCAATGAGCTTTTCGGGTCATACAAAGGAGACCCAGCTCAGCGTGCACACGTGTGTGTTCACACACACCAGTGGCCAATTTATCTTATCGGGAGGGGGGGGGGGGGAACCTGCCGGAATTTAAATTAGCTCTCGATTTACTGCCAGGGATGTCATGGCAGACGCAGATCGGAGACAGACGGACCGACGTCCCTCCGTTTGGAGACGGCGGATTTGCCAAGTTCACCCCGAACCCAGGCGGACGTCGGCGGGTCCTGCGGTCAGACATAAATGCGCGGAACTTTGAGACACGCGTTCAACACAAAGTCAACGTGCAGTCACGGCGAACCGATCAAACGATATATTCATCGGCGACGTTTCAAGCATCGAGGACGATAAGTCGGGGAACACCTGTCACCGACCGAGGGGTCTGGCGGTCGGCCTCTGGGAGCTTCTCCTTCCAGGGAACTTTTAGAAGATCCAAGCGCCTCCACACAGGAGAAGTGGAAAAATCAAGTTCCAAATCAATTCTACTCAGACGGTCGAACAACCCTCTGTGTTGAGGACAAGTTGCTTTTCACCTAATATTAACCGATTGTTTTTATTGATGTAATAATGTCCTATTTTGAGGGGAGTTTAGGGAAGGGCATGAATGGATGAAGGTGTTTTTTTTCCTGCTTTATGTTACAAGAAGGGGACGAAAACTCACGTTGTTGTTTTTTTCTGTTTTTGAAAGGAACATGTTCGACGGACGCTTGGCGGTGTTTGTTTTTTCACGCCTCCGCATACTGGCTATGTTTTTAATTTAAAAAAAGTTGTTTTTTGTTTTAAAAAAGCCGGGCGTTGCGCGCTACCGTTAGCACTGTTAGCTAACTAGGGACTGTTTGTTCTCGCCGTGTACGCCGCGCGTGCTCGTCGGAATAAAAAAAAAAAAAGATGGTAAACAACCCCATCCGAGTCCAGGTTAACCGGGAGGGTTAACACCGGTGCTCCCGGTACAAACTCCCTCGATGGGGAAATAAGTCTGTATTACTTTAATAAACGGCGTTTTGTTTTGACTTCCCCGACACTTGAATCGGAGGCGCCGGCCATGAGGAGGGAAACGTCTCAGAACGTCATCCCCCAGCTTCCAAGCTAACTGGCTGCCTCCATCTTGTCATCGACACGTAAAGAATACCGGTAGCTGGCTAGCGTTAGGCCCCGCCAACACGCCGGTACGCTCCCGGAGACTTCACCGAGAGACTCCTCGCGGACGTGCCTTATTTAACTCCGGCAATGAAATATTTAAAGAAACCTATTTCAAAATAACTTTTCGAGGGATAGCAACGGGCGGGGGGGCTGCGCTAGTATTACCGCTAGGCGTTAGCGTCCCGGTAGTTAGCAAGTAGCGCCGTGCTAACGAGACATGATTGATATGAATATCGCTAAACATATGCTAGCCCGGTGCGAAGATTAGCAAGTGGAGCTAACGAGCGAGCCGCCGTCTTACCGTGCATTAACCGGTCCTCGGGGGCTCCGTAGTCATCCCTGTCGTCCTCGCTTCCAGACATAGCGGACCGAAGGAAACTTTCTATTTAGTTAGCTAACAGTTTAGCTAACTAAATAAAGTTACGGAGTAATCCAAACTTGTGCCCCCGGTCTCCTCGGGTCTGGCCAAGCCGCGGTGTGCGGTTCGGGGAGAAGGGAGGGGGGACGGGCGGCCAGGTTTCAACAAGGGGACACAAGAACACACACACACACACACACACATACACACAAAAAGAAAACGGAAGTGAACAGTTAGCACGGTGAAAAGCGCGACACCCGGTAAAAGCACCGAGTGACACAAACACTCACCGCATGGGCTTCTCCGTGGCGTGGACCTAACTTTCCCGTCTAATCTAACCCGGACATCCCACCCGGATTAGCGCCGCTCCATCCTATGCCTGCAGCTGACATGCCATCTTGCCACTATTAGTTACCATTAGCATGTGTGCTAGCTCGGGCTAAACCGGCGGCCAGGTTCGCCTTCGAGCCGCTCGCCCGGTCCGGATTCCCCCCCCTTAGCGCTTCCGAAACGGCCAACTCGGGCTTTAAAATCCCGCAAAGAAATTTAAAATCCGAAATACTCACAACTTGATTCCACGCAGCCTCCTTGAACAACTCCAGGATCAGTTTGTCAATCAATCAATACTTGGGCAGCTCCTTGTCTTTGGGGCTTTCTTGAACCGGCGCTTGCACTGAAATCAAAATGTGTATTTCCGTATGTGTATTTTGTTTTTGTTTTTTTTTTTTCTTCCTTTTTTGTGCGTGTGTGTGTGTGCGTGTGTGTGGCAGCGTGTGCGCACGACGCCGTCTCCTCTTCTTTGCCTCGCACACTACACACACCCCGCGCGCGCGCGCACACACACAAAGAGATCAGGGGGCAGACATCCCATAATATCCCCCCCCCCTTCTATACACGCACACACATACGCGCACTCGCAGTCACCCCTCCCCCACTCTGCATAGTTACCTTGCAACGTACAGACCATAATAATCACCCCCCCCTCCCCCTTCCTACAGTCTCTTCCCCATTCCTCCATGCAAACCCCCCCCTTAGCAACCGGCGTCGCCATGGAGACGCCCCCCCCTCCCACGCCGTGCCGCATCCCATAATAGTCCAGCACAGCACTAACATCCCACAATAAGCATAACTCCAAAAAAAAAAAAAAAAAAAGAGAAAGATAGGAGAAAGCGGAGGGGGGGGCAGGAGGGGGGGCGCGTCACATGGCAACTGTGTGTGCCACATGACTGCTTAACTTGAGCGTGCACGTTTGCATGTATGGCACTGTTACTGTATGCGGATGCAGAGGCGGGGTCACCCTCCGGGGTCACCGGGATTCGGGGGTGCGGGGCGGGTGACCCCCACCACCACCCCCAAAACACCCTCATGACCCCACGCCGTAGCGCCCTGATGCTAAGATGTACTGTCAACATGAGGGCCTTCCTATTCTTGAGAGTTCAAGGTGAAGGTTTGGTGCGTGAGGGGGGGTCAACTCTTCTTGTGGACTACAAGCAGGTAGAAAACTACAAATATGTCTCCTTTGTGTGGGGGTGTGGTGTGTGTGTATTAAAAAGGAGAGGGGTCACAGGGGTCACGTCCCAGGCATCGTCTTTTCATGCGCGGCTGCTGTAATAACCCCGAAAAGTGAATCCAGCCATCTACACACACACACACACACACACAGCTTTGGAAAGTACACTGCAGTCAATGGTGGGAAAAGCGTCTGGGTCCTCAGACAGCTTTTTCCCACCGCTGACTGGCGGGTGAACGGAGGTGAGCGGCGGCTCCGGGGGCTGCAGGGTGACTTTCACCGCTCAGGAAATGTGTGTGTGGATGTGTGTGTGTGTGTGTGTGTGTGGGACCCGCAGGGTCTCGTTGGGACCGGCCCGCTCTGATAAGCCCAATTGAAAATCCAATTCCAGCTGCAGACAGACAAATACACGTAATTCAATGTGCTTTTCTTCACCGCGCGTGGATGAGAGTGAATATACGTGACGTGTGAACGGACGCGTGTCTTCTCAACCCTCTTTCCACCTGCCGCTGCCTCCAGTCGTCCCTCATCGGGCCTCCGTGGAGCTGAACCCTGGTTAGAAAAGCCTCCTGAGATGAATGGATCTCCCGCTGGATGTGTTTCTTTTTAAACTCGGCACAAAATCCCAAAAGAGGGAAATGACTGGAGCTGTTCGGCCGGAGGTGAGCGCCGTTCTCGGTTCCTTCACGCCAGCCGAGACGCGCATTCCTGGAGCCTCCTCAGGAATGGGAACGCCGTATTTCTACTTCCTGCCTCGTAATCTGGCCTCTGGACCCGGCTGGACTTCCTGGATCATATTTCACGTCGCGCTGGAAGACTTTTCACAATCGTCACACGTTTATGAATCTGTGTTTTTTCCCTTATGTCAGCAAATGCACCAGCTGGCGGCCACTAACTTAAATGGATGGAAAAGAGCGACGGATGACTAAAAACAATGTAAAATACGAGTAAACTAAGTATTGTGGTGTAAATTCTGCAAGAAATCCAGGAGGCCGAGAATGACTTTCAGGAAATAATGACTTTCAGGAAGGAAAGCATTTGGAAAAAGGGGTCAACGTGAGCAAGAAGAGACCTAAAAACAGCAGATTGTTCCCAAAATTAAAAACTTTATTGCAGAGAAGAAAATCCCTTTATTCTTGGATG